>NC_140541.1:2012500-2612500 GCF_057382185.1 Mchenga conophoros
TTAGAACAGGCTTTTCCCCGCAGCACGCCGTGTAATAAATATAAAGAAACCGTTACAGCTTCTGTCTAAAAATGTATCGTTTCATGCATCAGTTAAAACACTCGACTCCAGCTACACGACGCCCAGCTGGAAACACTTCACGCAAGTCGAGCTGCCCGAGATTCACAGAACTTACAGAAAATGTTACATTTATATTGTTATCGGACGATAGATGTTTTATATCAGGACATGAGATTCTGGTCACAGCCCTGCCACCAGCACTCAGAACTGGCTGTGGGTGAAGGCTGGAGCCACTCACTACAGAGCTGTTCAGTTGTCCACAGAGCTCACAGTGGAGTCTACTCTCCTGGAGTACTCAAAGCAGGTGTGGGACTGCTGTTCCCTTTTTTATTTTGGAAATCACGACAGAACTTTGCACCATCAGTTGGACGCCACCCACTTACCCTTAACACAAATTTTAAGATCAACTATGAGACTGCAGTTCAAAGACTTTTGGACATGTGACAGAAACAGAGAGGAGTACTTTGGGCTGCTCCCTCACTCACGAGGGGCTGCACAGTTTTTTATCCTTCCTGATGAAACAGGGTCTGAACTGGAGCTGGTGTACATGTGTGGAGCAGCACTCTACAGAGGCAGCAGGCAGAGGGGAGTCTGTCTCTGCTGATGTGACGCTGATGGCTGCAGAGGACGGTTGGACCATGTGCCTGCAGCCTGTTGTAGCAGCTCTTCTATTTGTTTTTATTTTTTCTAGAAATCATTTTCTAAATCACTTTTCTTAACAGCTGTGTGAAGTGAACCATTCAAACCAGTCAGCACATGCATGTGTCCGTGATTCAAAGGGCTCACGTGCTTTCAGGCCAGTTACCTTTGGTCTGCTAACAGCTCAGTCCAGCTGGAGCGCAGCACAGTGATGATCCAGTCAGCCTGCAGACACAGACAGAAAAGGCATCAAGTACAAGAGCAGACTTCCCTCACATGGACAGAGACTCACATGTTGTTGAAAGCACGCTGGTCCTGTCACAGCTGGCTGTGGGTGTGTGGGACCTGCTTACAGCCTGAATGTGGTGCAGAGGAGAGCAGCGTCACTACAGAGAAGACCTTTGGCTTAGAGAGCCCGACCAGCTCCGCTACATGCGATAACACACACACACACACACACAGTGGCTGTCTACACACCTGATATGTTGTCAGCAGGTGGCGCTAGTGTGTGCATCTACCGTGCTGAGTGTAGCCTGTGTGTGACCTAAAAATAACTGACAGGCCCCAACATTTGAAGACCCTGCTGCAGGCTCCGTCCACGCTCCGGCCTCCATCTTCACCCTGTGAGCCTCTGTGTGTACCTGCTGAACCAGCCACAGCATCACTGGGCTCCTCAGACCCAGTCGTGCTGTGATCGGGCCTCACACACAAACACAACGTGTGAAACCACGTGTGTGTTCTCAGGTTCACACTGCTCACCTGTCACATGGATGTGTGTGTGTGTGTGTGTGTGTGTGTGTGTGTGTGTGTGTGTGTGTGTGTCCACAAACTGAGTGGACAAATGTATAAAAACGTCAACACTTCACCGAACAAACCAACGCTGCGGTCGTACTTGTATAAGATCATTAGCAGCTCTCATGTGATCAGTAGCTGAAAGCTGAAGCAACAAGGAGGCTGTTGTTGGAGCGAACAAAGAGCAACACAGTGCTCACGGGCACATCAGCGGCATTCAACCCAGCAACTGTTCCCTGGGAAGCTTACATGTGGAGCGTGTCTTATTTTAGTGCTGTTGGCACAGTTACTAACAAAACAGCTCATGAACATGAATAAACAGGAAGTGTAAAACCAGCCGTCTATAGTTTAGTGTTTGTCACATGTGGAACGTTCCAGCTTGTTCATTAACCTCATTAATCTCAGGCTCACACAATCATGTCAGCTGTTACATTTGGTTATGCTGAGCTAAACCTGCTGCTCACCCCAGATGGGTTGCTGGTGACCAGGTAAATGTAAAGAGGTTAATCCCCTCCCACTGCCGTAGGGTAAGTTAACTCTGATGTCCACGTCCTCATCGATGATGACATGTAATGCTAACTGTACGCTATGAATGAGGAGGAGCCCTTTACTAACGCTCAACAATGTTTCCCCATCAGCAGTGTTACATGACTCCACCAGTCACATCGACCTAGAGACCAGTTAGCCAGCAAATAGTTACCACTGGTCACTAGTAAACATGTGTGTTGCCTGACCAGTTGTCAAGTATTGACTGTGGCAAGCTGCTCGCAGTTTCTACACTCAACAAAAATATAAACGCAACACCTTAGTTACTGCTCCCATTCCCCATGGGATGGACGTAGAGACCTAAAATTCATTCCAGATACACAATATAACCATCCCTCCCAAACAGTGGTCACAAATCAGTCCAAATGTGTGGTAGTGGGCACATCTGCTATATTGAGATAATCCATCCCACCTCACAGGTGTGCCACATCAGGATGCTGATCTGACATCATGAGTAGTGCACAGGTGTACCTCAGACTGCCCACAACAAAAGGCCACCCTGGAATGTGCAGTTTTTTGCGCTATTGGGGGTCTGGGGACCCAGTACCGGTCAGTATCTGGTGTGACCACCATTTGCCTCATGCAGTGCAACACATCGTCGCATGGAGTCTATCAGATTGTCAATTGTGGCCTGTGGAATGTTGGTCCACTCCACTTCAATGGCTGTGCGAGGTTGTTGGATATTCGTGGGAACTGGTACACGCTGTCGTATACGCCGGTCAAGCACATCCCGAACATGCTCAATGGGTGACATGTCCGGTGAGTATGCTGGCCATGCAAGAACTGGGACATTCTCAGCTGCCATCTGCCCTGAACAATGTGAACCATGATTCATCCGTGAAGCGCACACCTCTCCAACGTGCCAGACGCCATCGAATGTGAGCATTTGCCCACACAAGTCTGTTACGGCGACGAGCTGGAGTCAGGTCAAGACCCCGATGAGGACAACGGGCATGCAGTTGAGCGTCCCTGACAGTTTGTGCAGAAATTGTTTGGTTGTGCAAACCAATTGTTCCAGCAGCTGTCTGGGTGGCTGGTCTCAGACGATCTTGGAGGTGAACCTGCTGGATGTGGAGGTCCTGGGCTGGTGTGGTTACACGAGGTCTGCGGTTGTGAGGCCGGTTAGATGTGCTGCCATATTCTCTGAAACGCCTGTGGAGACGGCTTATGGTTGAGAAATGAACATTCAATGCACGGGCGACAGATCTGGTTAACATTCCTGCTGTCAGCATGCCAATTGCACGCTCCCTCATTGCTTGTGGCATCTGTGGCATTTTGCTGTGAGACAAAACTGCACATTCCAGGGTGGCCTTTTGTTGTGGGCAGTCTGAGGTACACCTGTGCACTACTCATGATGTCAGATCAGCATCCTGATGTGGCACACCTGTGAGGTGGGATGGATTATCTCAATATGGCAGATGTGCCCACTACCACACATTTGGACTGATTTGTGACCACTGTTTGGGAGGGATGGTTATATTGTGTATCTGGAATGAATTTTAGGTCTCTACGTCCATCCCATGGGGAATGGGAGCAGTAACAAAGGTGTTGCGTTTATATTTTTGTTGAGTGTAGGTGAAACTGACTGAAAAGAGGTCTGGTGGTGGCTGTAGCTCAGGTGGCAGAGCAGGTCAGCCACTAATCAGAAGGTCGGTGGTTCGATCCCAGGCTGCCTCCTGGCTGCATGCAAGGGCAAGATACTAACCCCGTGTTTACCTACTGGTGGTGGTCAGAGGGCCCGGTGGCGCCAGTGTCCGGCAGCCTCGCCTCTGTCAGTGCGCCCCAGGGCAGCTGTGGCTACAACGTAGCTGCCATCACCAGTGTGTGAATGTGTGTGTGAATGGGCGAATGACTGGATATGTAAAGTGCTTTGGGGTCCTTAGGGACTGAGTAAAGCGCTATACAAATGCAGGCCATTTATCAAAATACACCTCACAGCTGCTCCGGTCACCAGCAGATTCTGGTCGTCTACTTTACTTATCGAGCGCTCGCAGACGAGTCGGCAACTTCCATCTCATCTACAGGTCAGTAACCTCCCAGCAATGAAACAATCAGAGGGTTGTTTTTGGAGCACAACAGTCACAGCGAGTCGCTCGGAAGTCGAGACAACTTTTATCCTAGATTTAAACACTTCTCTCCGGATGAGAAGGATGTTTTGATGAAAAGCATGTCTATAATATCCTACAGCAAGCACCGAGTGTTGGGCAGTGCTCTCTGCCACCATCCTCAAAACACCAGCTGAGGTCATATCGTTTGGAAAAAGGTGTTCAAACTTCAGCGTGTAGTCAAGCTGTTCTGAACACAAAGACACTTTTAGTCTGTGTGCTGAGAAGAATGGGAGCATGTGAGAGACTGACAGAGGGGAGTAACTCGGTCAGTCTCACAACATGGGGATATAACAAAGGCTGAGGCCAAAGCATCCCCCTGTACTGTTAATCTGCCAGCATAAGAGTCACTCAACAGTGAGTGAACCAGCATTCAGTCATTCAGCCATCTAACAGGAAGTGTTACCCAGTTTTTTAAAGCTATATGACATTGTAGATAATCCACTGTGTAAACCCATGGGAGTGATGCACAGTACACTGGTGTGGGACTGTTTAAAGGGTTCAACAAATCAAACAGTTCAGTCTGGATGACCTTTGGCTTTCGTGTGCTCTTCCTTAAAGTGGTAACCTCAGCTGCACACCCATGTTTGTGCCGTATCACTTGGCATTCATATCTTTCAGGAATTAAAAACTGATGTGTCGTTTAAAACAGTTCCCCATCCTGCTGTGTTGCAATTGGAAAGCATTAGAAAGCATTAGCCAATAAAAGTGTTTCCAAACAGCTCATTTAAAGTCTGGAACATGGACGTCTCTAAAGACTCCTTCTTTGTGATGCTCTGCCGTTGCTCCAGCTGACTTCAATAGTTTGTGGGTTTTTCCACTCATCATTCTGTTTACTCATTTATTTATTCTTTGGCTTGAATAGTTTTCATACATGTCATATTTCCATTGCATCGCCAAACATCAGTCCATTCCCACCAACAGCCGTGCATCGTCTCCACCATGTTTGGCAGATGAACAGATCCTGAGACCTTTTTTGGTGTTTTTCCAAATTCATCCACAGACTCTCTTCCACAGATGTAAAGTATATGTTGGCGTTCCTGCCCTCACTGTGATTCGTCTGTTACGTCCCGTTTCTCATGACGACCTCCCTGACGTACGTGGACCTCACGCTGACACTTAAAGACGGAACCACCTGAAAATCAGTCGTATAAATATCTTGTTCTACTCCCACCAGCACAAAGCAGAACATGTACCTGACAGTTTTCTGTTGGGGACTTCAAAACACTGACAGGTGCAGAGGCAAAGGTTAAACAACACTGTGTTACCAACCTATGGCCGTGAAGGGATCGCTAATATGCTTGTAATATTAAAGCTCTGCCTGTCCTGATTGGTTACTCCCGGCTGCCAAACGGGCCCCATTAAAAAGTCTTATGAAACATGGGCAGAGGCTTTATGCTCTCTGGAAACAATGGCGTTACTACTTCAGTCATAATAGGACTTTATTATAAACCTTATTACTTTAAGAGGACTTAATAGTTTGATGTTATGAATGCAGAGCAGAGAGGAACTGAAACACTCCTAATGCAGGACTTCTTCCTCCAGTCTTCCTCAAACATCCTCAGGACTGAGGCTCCGCCCACTGGATTCTGATGATGCAGCATGTTTGTACGTGACCCATTAGTGAGTCACATTCAAAACAACAACGCTGTTATTAGAGATGTGCTGCAGGTTCAGGAGTGTTGTAGTAGCTGGGGTGACCGTCTCATGGTTAGGATACATCAGTAAAGCTGATCGGACTTTGTTGAAGGATGTCAAACACACACTGAGCTACAAATACAAGCATAACACACAGAATCACAGCAGACAGACTTGAAATGCCAGAGGTCGGCTCAGACCCAGCAGCTGCCAGGCTGCTAATGCTCTCAGAGACTGTTTGAATACTAAACTGATTACATTAATCTTGGAGCGTACGTTGACACTGTGCTGAATGTAGAAATCTCTCTGCTGTTCACGTTTAAATGTGTGTGAAGGAGAAAAACGTTTAAAGTCATTTATAAGGAAAGCTGCCACTGTCAGGGCGACAGCCACTAGCTGAAGGATTTCTTTGTACATGTGTACAACATGTGTAAGCAGCTCCCTGACGTCCTGCGTCTGCCTCCTCTCACTGTTACTGCTTTTTGATATTGATGTTTGACAATCACGTCATAATTCAAAAACATCATCAAGCCAGCTGTTCGTCCAAGCAGTCGGAGCAGTTCTGAGACATTGTGACAAAGGGACAGACGCACAACACAAAAATGTGAAACCAGAGGAAAAAGCGAGCTGGCTCTTCTAGCAGCTACACAAATGTTCACTCCACATCTAATCAGTTCATGCAGTGAAATGGATGACTTTGACAAGTATTCCAAGAAAATAAGAGCAAAGCTAATAAACACATTGTGCAGGTCGACAGCTCATTTCCAGACCATCGTGTGCCGTTCCTCAGAAAATCCCTGACACACAGACTCTAACGCTATTTGGAAAGAGTGCAAGTTTGAACTAGTCCAGCTGTGGAGGTTAGACTTCATTAGGCCTTTATGAATCACAGGGACCTGCAAGGACCTAAGATGTGTCATTAGACAGCGGCTCTATGTCAATGCTGGCATGCCCTCCACAAAGACACCGCACTACACACTTCAAAGAAGCCAAACACAATGACAGCTGACGTGTGGCGCGTGCAGCTGTTGGTGTCCAACCAAGAATAATCCCTGCTTTGGGTTTAGGGACTCGGGGGTGTCAGCAAGCATCCTCGTAGCTATAAAAACACCAGTGTGCGTGTGACGTGTTTGAAAGTGAGAAGCTGGGCTGGTAGAAACCCCCAACGCACCTATTTAGAGCAGCGCAGACGAGCACACATGCCCCATCGGCTGCGTGCCATTTTTTTCCTTAAATCGTTATTCAGATGGGTACGTGCTGCCAGAGGGCACATCCAATCAGACAGAAGGAAACTGGAAACATTCAAAGTTTTTTTAAACATCACATAAACATGGATGAAAAATCATTTTGCCGCTGGATTAAAATGACACACATGGATTTACTTTTCTGATTTTCTAACTGCTGTTGCAAAATATCAAGATTCCTGGAAGTAAGCCGACACCTGCACTGCAGGAAACCCTGTTCTTGTGTCAGGGTATTATTTCCTCTACATCCAATATGGCTGCTGACACAGCAAACAGTATTTCCTCAGTGCCACAGTGTCATTTCTCCACTGGTGACCATCGGCACAAGCGCAGCACCTGTTGCTGTTTTAGCTAGCTGTCATATCAAGTCTGAAATATTCCAGCGGGCACTTTCTTAACTAGAATCTGTGTCGGCACAGTTTGAATGAGGACAGAAAAGTTTGTCCCAAGTCACAGTTTTCACTCACGCATGCGGTAACCCCCCTTGCGTGGAGGACAGAGCCACCTCAGTGTACATCCAGGCACTGCAATCTGAAGGCCGGCTGCTGACTGTGACAGCCTGCTGATGCCGAGCTGAACGGTTTTAGATTTACCAACGTAGCACTGTTCAAGAAGTCCTACAGTGATGCTGCAGTGGTCACACTGCAGCTGTCAGGGAGATTCACAGCACTCGCTATGCTGCAAACACAGAGTCAACACCTCAGGCACTTAATGCAATGTCACTGAGCTGCTGGGTTAAACTGCTGCTGGGAGGAAGAAGAGCAAAGAAGGAGGTCAGCAAGCCTGCCTGGGCAGACTACTCCACAACAGGAAGAAAGGATTTGGACTGCTCATGTTTGACCTCAGAATTAGATTGATTTTATTTTTTTGCAGTCAGAGATCGACTGAAAGCAGCTGCAGCGACTAACTAGTTGCCAAGACACTGAGGCTACGTCCACACTGTTTTCTCTCCGTTTTGGCCTCCCATCCACACTGAGACGCCGTTTTCCTCAAGGAAAAACGCAGTGTTTTGAAAACGCTCTCGAAAATGCACACATTTCAGAACGGAGCTGCTGTCGCAGTGTGGAGACTCGAAAACGCAGACTTTCTAAAACGATGACGCATTTTAGTCATGTGATGCAGTCATGTGACCAATTAAACAAAGATAGCGAAGGGCGTTATACAGCGGTTGTTTTGATTGCTCTCAATTTTGACCCTAAAAAGGATTAATATCACTTTGTAAATGACCAGATAGCTTTTCTTCAAATTCTTTAATTCTCACTCACTTTTGCGCAGGACTGGAACGTAAACGTTTCCGGCCATTGCAATGTGGACGCACAACGACTGAAAACGCTAGTGTGGACGCGGAGCGTTCTCAGACAAAAACGCTGTTTTCAAATCTATCCGGGCTAGTGTGGACGTAGCTAGAGCAGGGCGATATGACCAAAAATATTCATCACAATATACGTTTGAAAATTTGCGATAACGATATAACTGACGATATAATTGACACGAGACAAAATACTTTACAACTCCACAACTTTATTAGTGCAAAAAAACAAACAAACATCAATGTATTTTCACTTAAACAAGCAGCTGTTTTTATCTGCATTAAAGTTATAAAAACGTAACAGTGCAAATTCCTCGCTGACAGTTTAACCAAAAGGCATTTCCAGTGGAAACTGGCCGACACATCCTCAGCATAACCATGTATAACATCCACAAAACTTACAAAGAGCTTATACACACACAATACGGTAATATCATGTTGAAGCGCAGCACGTATCACTCCGCGAGGCTCCGCCTACGATAGCCGTAATGCTCCAACAATCCATCAAGCGGTGCGGCTTCGTAGCTCAGCAAAGTCGTACTGAAACATCTGACAGATTTTCGAGCGCCGTGCACATAAAATCGTTTTGAGGTCAGTAAACACAACCAGAGTTCATACATAAGGCACACGGGATTATAAGGGGCTCTGTCGACTTTCAGAAAAATCAAAGGATTGATTTTAAATGCGCCGTATTTTCCAAACAACACGGTAATAACGACGACAAAGCTAATAATGTCAGTCAGCCAGGACAGCGGTCCCTCATTTATCGCTAGAGTTACCGTCTAAAAATAATCCAGATTGATGAAATCCACATCTTTTTTCAATTATTATATAGATGTTTACAGGCTGTAAAACTCCTCACTACACACTTTATGCACTTTTCTCAGACAGGCATGAACATTTTCACACGTTTCTCTCTTGTTTAAACTCTCAAAGTTCAAACCTTTGTAGAAAAATAAGCCCAGTGTTATAGAATGAAACCAAAGGCACCCGCAGGTGACGACGTTTCGTCGACATTGTTGTGTTTGTTGGGGAGAAAACTTCAGAGTCACGCTGCTGCTGATCAAAGATTGATGTAAATTTGACACGCTGAACACATCCTGTACTGTACAGGAGACACAGCATGGAGGAGAGTGATTGACGAGGGTCTACAGCCAATCAGGACGCAAAACACAATGCACTGTTTAAAAAAAAACAAAAAATGCTCAAAGCGGCCGCATGCGCAAAAGAAGACGTCACACACAACGCGCTCTGTTTAGACCCAGACCAACAGCATTGTTTGACTGATGGCCTTAATATAAAGACTTCGGACTTTACGTTTCCCAATTTTGCTTTAAGTTATAAAGTTATTGTGTTATTTACATTTGGCCTAATAATGATGCTTATTGCTGTTTTAGAGGAGCGCTGCTTCTAGTTCTGTCAGAATCTGCAGATTATACAGAACAAATAAAATGTTCATGTTTCTCCAGCGTTGTCTTCCCAGCAGTTTCACTGACATCTACACGGGATGGTCGGGAAGCGTTCGCGATGTCTTCTCAAACAGCAGTCGCTTTCTAAAACATCAGATATGTATCGGATTCAGCACCACATACAAAGGTGACCCAGATCGGATTAAAATGATCGAATTTGTGCCGTTCACACTGTCACACCATGATCGGATATGTTTCGCACAGGGTCAAAGAAGTTGGATTTGATGCGCTTTCGCCTGCAGTGTGAACGATATTTTCACACTAGAGCGCGTCTGCTGTCACATTTTATTTGTAGTGTGAACGAGCAGACAAAAAAAATTTGTCGGATTTGATCAAAAAGTCTGAATTGAGCATCAAGACCTGCAGAGTGACGTAGCCTAACATCCATCAGTTAAATAAACAGCGGCTGAACCATGAATATGAAACTTTAACAAACAACCTGTCAGCTGCTTTTTTGGAAAACAGAAATGTTACTTCACAGAAGGAGGACGGCCTTCACACGCACACACACAAACACACAAACTCGTGTAAAACCTTCATTAACAACATCACAGAATAATGCTGGACTAAAGCACAGTGTAAAGTATCACACGGTCAGAGTGACGGTTCCACAGGTGAGGACACCCTGAGTGTCCACAGCTGTGCTGACAGCCAGGACTCCAAAAACAGATCATTTTAGCTCCTATTGCGTTACAGTGTTTAAAAACGTTGCTTCTACATGTACACTGTGACACCCAAGCTAAACGTACAATAAAACTTTCCACTTCGGTCCTCAGCTGAAATGATTCCTGCCAGAAACAACAACTAGGAACCAAGGACAACCTCCTCAACATGTGAGAAAAACAGGCAAAGGGTGAAGACACCATGACCACAGCAGAGTGGGTTTTCCCCCCCCCCCCCGATTACTTTCTGTCTCTTTTTGAGACTGTACAAAGAACACACACACACACACACACACACACACACACACACACACACACACACACACACACACAAGTACAAGACGGGGAAAGGCAAGCAATACTGACCAAGTGAAAAACGTGCTCAGGCACATACAAACACAGAAGTGAGGCTTCTACAGATTCCTGCAGCTAATCGTATAATTAACAAAGCAGACACCGAATCTGACTCAGCTGAATCTACCAGAGCGGTTCAGTTCCAACAAGTTCACCGACAGGCCCCAGGCCCCGCTTCACCGCACTATCCCAGTGACCCAGGACCATGCAAAAGTCTTGAGCCCCCATTTCTTTCTGTTTTGTTAGGAAAATGTGAGACTCATTGAAATGTAGAAATGTGATATTATAGAAGATAATCGGGCAAACGCAGAGATCATGAACACTTAAAGTGCTTCAGTTTAAAGCAGTGTATAGACTTTTCAGACATATTCATTAGAGGTGGGAATCACCATACATCCCACGATACGATATTATCACAATACTTAACGCACGATACGATATTATTGCAATTTTTAAAAATATTCTGCGATATTCAGATTCTGTACATAAAGGTAAACTTTATCAATATTCATTTTATCTAATATCAAAGTCTCACACTCAGTCTTTCTCTCATCTCAGTTTTATTGTTGACAAACTGAACGGTTTGTATTACAGTCTAGTCCAACTTAACTGAATGCAACCATCTGGTACAATTACAGCTATTCTGAACTATGCAATTTATGAAAACTATGCAGCCCCTTCAGCAACTGAAGAATTTGAAAGTAAATTAAAACAAAATATAATTTTACATTAAATAAAAAAGTTTTAAACTTAATTAAAATAAAACATGTCTTAAATTAAAATAAGTAAACTGTCATGTTTATTGCTGCCAAAAACAGTTAAACACATTTGGACAGTGTCGGGATTCTTGCTCAGAAAAAGGATCAACATGCTCTGAAGTCAGAGCACAAAAACCTTTTTGTAACAAAATATCGATTTCTGCTGTCCCTGTATCGATACATTATTAGCAAACAAAATATCACGATGCAACACAGTATCGATTTCTTCCCCCACCCCTAATATTCATACAGGATTAGGATGATCCTGCCCACTTCACTCACACCCACGGTAACCAGTCTAACCTGACTGATTTACAGATGTCTTTAAAGTACGGGAGGAAGCCAGAGCAGAGGTTTCCTTCATTTCTGCTTTTGTCTGCAAAAGAACTTGTAACAGGTCATCTGGACGCTTTAAACAGACCAGTGAGGGATAATAGCTGCACTGTCACTGGGGCATGATGACACCTAAATAAATGCATTAGGCCAGATGGCGGTCTTGCCTGTTTCCTCCAAACTTGTTGTTCACTAAATATGTGATCCAAATAATATGGAAACATTGATAACTGGGATTTTTTAACAAGTATAGAAATTATTTTTCCTATGACGCTTTTTTTCTTATTTTCGCTGTAAAAGTCCCGACTTGCTTGCTGTTTAGTCCGACTCCAGCCGAGATGAGTAAAAGAGAGAAAGTTAATGCTCGCCTGCAGTTTGTCTCTGCATTGCTCGGGGTCACCTGGACCCCCACCGAGGGCTGTTGACTTCCCGTCGCTCGCCGTAAGCGATGAGTCCCACACCCCTGTCTGCCAGCGCAGACCTGAGCTGAGAGCAATTATTAGAAATGACTATTAATAAGTGAACTGTTTTAAACCCTGTTAGGTGACGACCCTGACCCTGATATTAATGCGACGGTAGTCGAGCTCAAATCCCAGCCTGGTGGAGATCAGCTGATGGGTCTGATCCTGACCGCGGTCCTCGCCACAACAGCAACCCAAAGACCACACAGTCACCCCTGCTCCTTTCCCCTTCTTCCTGCCCCTAAGCTCACAGTGGTAACCACCAACATACCCGAGTCTGTGTAGCATTATATTACACTGTATTATAAAAAGGGAATTAGAATACTGGTGATACTTTCCACCCAACCTCTTAACCTGGAATCCAGCCTACAGCCTGACACGCAGTGGAAACACGATCGCACAAACCCTAGTGCTGCTTCCAACATCAGCTTTAACCTAACCTGTTAACCCTGATCTACCAGAAGCAAAGGCCTTTTGATACTGACCCAGGTACTTGTGATTATGGAGAAGACCAGCACGCACTGACTAAACCATCATAGAGACAAGCTCAATGTTACCACTGGAGCTGATGGAAATATCATGGCCCAGCACAGCACCAGTGCTCTATGCTGAGCCGCTCTGCATCAGAAGAATAAAGATGTGCTTAACAGCAAAAGAGTGCATGAAGCTGTTTTTAACATAGTGAAGAAGTTCCTGCCTGAAGACACCTACAGAGCAGCTGCTGGAGGAGGTGAACACACTCCTCTTTCATTCTTTCCATCCACACATTTTTTCAAACCAAGCGGAGGATTTGAGCTTCCAACTCCACAGTGAAAAGGCCGCCAGACTTAACTCTTGGATTTAGTTTCTCAATATTCACTGCACAGAAAAAGTCCATAATTATCAAGTTGGCTAATGCCACGAGCAGCATAGGTCTGAGCGTCGCTCCACGTCCATCCAGACAGTGTTTGGATCCACACAGAGACAGGAGGACGGCTCACATACTTTCCATCTGTGGCGGAGAGCTGCTTGGATATAAAAAGGTAGCTGCGGTTTGGTTTGGACGTGGTGCGCCTATGAGACTGTGTGTTTTCACATGTGATAGAGTGAGCACAGAAAAACAGTGGCTGTTCCAGGAGGACTGCGAGCCATAACACACAAAAGCTTCACTGCTTCCTGTACGGAAAACAGGCAGCATGGACACAGTCTTCAAACACACACAGCTCTGTCAGCATTTACATCAAGACGACCAGCCAGCAAACCCCAAACACAAACCTATCTGTCCCTCTACACTCTGTGCGAGCAGCTAACACACACAATCAACACAAGCTCTTCGAGTCAGACACACAAACACACACACGTGCATCGCTGCCACACACGTGCTCTCCAACGTCTTCTGCTTCAGACATGAACGGCTACGGGACACAAACACACTGCACCACTCGCTGCTGCGATTTGTTTGCCTGTGAGGAGGTAACCTCAGTCTTTCACACCATCATCATACGTGTGTGTGTGTGTGTGTGTGTGTGTGTGTGCGTGCGTGTGTGCGCGAGAATGACAGGGAGGCTGGTGGAAGAGCGGTAGCGAGCTTAAACACCGCTGGTATCTAAAAACATTGACCGCACACAAGACGAGGGCGGAGCCAGGGTGAAGTGGGCGGAGACGGCTGTTAGAAACAGTGAAAGGAAAGATTTACAAGATGGTAGTGAGACCAGCTATGATGTGTGGGAGGTCAAACCAAGACCCCTTTATGCAGCTGGATCCAGCAGGTGGTCCACTGGGTGTACTGGGGTATCCAGTGGGTCACGTAGCCCACTCCGCAGGACAGTTTGATGCGTTTCCCTCTGACAGCGGCTTCTGATCATTTTCAGTGAATAAGTGAAAACATGTTCACTGAGTTTCAAACTAAGAGCATCAGTGCTGCTCTCTCTTTGAGCCGAGCTCTAACTCTACGAACTATCTATGACGGCCCACAGCCCACTTTGATCTGGAGTGGACCAGTGAAACCCTCCTTTGTTATATTTAACTGTTTGTCTAAACTGTTTGTTCAAAAAACCTGCTGTGACACAGAAACAAATCTGTCAGCTCGACTCTGGAAGAAATAAACGTATAAAGTTACAGAAGAACTTGTGGTAGCTCAGCGCCCACACTGCCCATGTTTGTGTTGTTCTTTGAACTGTAGTCATAAAAGCATTTTTTCACAAAGGTACAGAGGTTTTATTAGAGACACAGCTAGGTGTTTCTTTGGTACTGAACAGCAGAAATGAGGCACACTGAGGGACAGAGCTGTGCAGGAAGTGCGACCGTGATGGAAGCAACAGCCGCACTGAGAGGGAATTCTGTTTTTCAAACATGAAGTTTTGCTCTCGTTTGCTTTGGTTCAGCAGTGACGAAATCTGGATTTTCAGAATCTGTGGGCTTTCCACACTCGGTGGGCACGTCCTGCACGTGGGAGCCGCGCTTGGCGTCTCCATTTTTCGGCGGAATCTGTTTAGCTGCTCTTTAATCGTTTGGCATTTTAGCTTTTTGGTGGTCGTTGAAATGGCTTCAGCGGAGATTCTGACGTTTCCATGGATACACGTCTGTATTTAAATAACAGATCCGGCGGTACATCGCGTCGAACTACATGTTCTCCCTCTCACCCGCCGCACCGGGGGCAGTGGGGTTCACACAATCGAAATGCATCATGGTAGATGTAGTTCAGGGTCAACACTTTCAAGCAGCGTACAGGAAACTGATTTGAAGAAGCTCTCGCGCGTCACAAAACGAGGCGGCGGCCACATTTGGTTTGTGTTTCAAAGGAGCACAAATTGTTTCTGATGTCTGATTATTATTATGTTTTGCAGGTTTTTTTTAATAATGGACATTAAATAATCACTTGTGTAAAATGTTGTTTACAACGTAACAATCATGCAAAATTAATTAATTACATGTAAAATACTTAATTGTACTTCCAAGTATTACTCCTGATTTTCAGTTCTGCCCAAATCAGAAATCAAATAAAACCCTGAGAAAAAGACTCCTCACATTCATAATAGACGTGTTTCACAGGTCAGTTAAAGTGTAGCCGCCGTGTCTGTAAAACCAAACAAACCTACTGTTACCTGATGCTCAGCTCTTTCAGCCTCCACAGTGCAGACCAACGGCATGGCCCATATTTAGAACGCAGTTAAAGGAGATTGTTTAAGAGAGAAGACAAATTTCAATCAGAATGACTTTCACTTTAAGCACCTGACATTCCTGACAGAGGAGCTGCTTGGTGATGATAGGGAGACGTTTATCTGACCATCACTCACTGCATCATTCACAAGTTACAACCTGCGATCCAGTCATTCGAACGCATTAACCTCCAGAGTTTGTTGCTGTTCTCAGTAAATCCAAGTTTCCTTGTTCCCTGTACAGAGATCTGCAGATGTGGGGAAACAGGCGGCGACGTTAACAGCAAAGCAGAAAAAGACGCGTACAGGAAGCAGTGAACCTTTTCCAGTTTTCTCTGGAATCTTCTGTAATGGAATAGTCACTGTTTTGTAAATGCAGCATTCTGTCCTGTTTGAACGTGAGCTTATTAAAACCTAAATTAGTGAAACAAATCAGTTTAACATCCATGAAAACAGGATTTATTCAGTTTAAGTTAGAAGTTAGCAGGAAGTTAGCTCGCTAGATTCCACCTAAACATGATATATCATGTTCTGAGGGAGAGATTAAAACTGATAAACAAATGTTGGAATTTTATATATTTTATAAATACATTCAATTTAATTTTCAATTCAGTTTTATTTATTCAGCGCCAAATCACAACAACAGTCGCCTCAAGGTGCTTTACATTGTAGAGTAGATACAGAGAAAAACCCAACAATCATATGACCCCCTATGAGCAGCACTTTGGGGACAGTGGGAAGGAAAAACTCCCTTTTAACAGGAAGAAACCTCCGGCAGAACCAGGCTCAGGGAGGGGCGGGGCCATCTGCTGTGATTGGTTGGGGTGAGAGAAGGAAGACAGGATAAAGACATGCTGTGGAAGAGAGACAGAGATTAATAACAGATATGATTCAATGCAGAGAGGTGTAGAAACACCCAGTGCATCATGGGAATCCCCGGCAGCCTACATCTATTGCAGCATAACTAAGGGAGGATTCAGGGTCACCTGGTCCAGCCCTAACTATATGCTTTAGCAAAAAGGAAAGTTTGAAGCCTAATCTTGAAAGTAGAGATAGTGTCTGTCTCCTGAATCCAACCTGGAAGCTGGTTCCACAGAAGAGGGGCCTGAAAACTGAAGGCTCTGCCTCCCATTCTACTTTTAAATACTCTAGGAACAACAAGTAGGCCTGCAGAGCGAGAGCGAAGTGCTCTAATAGGGTGATATGGAACTATAAGGTCATTAAGATAAGATGGGGCCTGATTATTTAAGACCTTGTATGTGAGGAGCAGGACTTTGAATTCAATTCTGGATTTAACAGGAAGCCAAAACAGGAGAAATCTGCTCTCTCTTTCTAGTCCCTGTCAGGACTCTTGCTGCAGCATTTTGGATTAGCTGAAGGCTTTTCAGGGAGTTTTTTGGACTTCCTGATAATAATGAATTACAGTCGTCCAGCCTGGAAGTAATAAATGCATGAACTAGTTTTTCAGCGTCACTCTGAGACAGGATATTTCTAACTTTAGAGATGTTGCGCAAATGGAAGAAAGCAGTCTTACATATTTGTTTAATATGTGCGTTGAAGGACATGTCCTGGTCAAAAATGACTCCAAGGTTCCTCACAGCGTTACTGGGGGCCAAGGTAATGCCATCCAGAGTAAGAATCTGGTTAGATACCATATTTCTAGGCTTTTCAGGGCCGAGTACAATAACCTCAGTTTTATCTGAATTAAGAAGCAGAAAGTTAGCGGCCATCCAGGTCTTTATGTCTTTAAGACATTCCTGCAGTTTAACTCATTGGTGTGTGTTATCTGGCTTGAGCCAAATTCCACTGAATTTGGAAATTTGGAAAAATAAAGCACGTACTGAGTCACTGCAGAGATTTCTGTGCTGGAAATGACTTTACAGGGAATTATTACGATGCAGGCACATGCACATGTTTACGTGCATTTAGTTAAAACTTGTTTTGTTTGCCTGCAGAAAGCACCGACTGGATTCTGAGTCCAGTCATTTCTCAGGGTTTAACGCTGATCCTGTTTTTACTGCGTGTCAGACTCCGCCTCCTTGTGAGGGCCATGAGCATTTTCTTGAATTTGAATCTGACGTAAAGCATTTGAATGCTTCTTGCACTGTTCCCCAGGCGAGCTTTAAAAAGAAGGAAACAATGTCAGGCTCCACTCAGTGCAATCAGAACGATAGTCCTGATCCCCAGCTGCACAGCCGGCCCCTGGATCTCCGCGAGGGTCGAGGGACATAGACGCACAAAGACGAGACGGAAACAGAAAGAGAGAGAGTGGCTTGGCAGAGTCGTGCAGCTCAGGGGATAAACATGGAAGGAAAAAAAGGAGAGAAGAAGAAATCACATTCAATTTTCCAAGAATGAGGGCTGTGCAGTAATACAGCAACAGCAGCCTGCATCTGTCTCCACATCTGTGTGGGATTAAAGAGACACAGCGGTGCTGAACTTCAGCGTTTGCTGCAGATGACTACACACATCTGCAAACGTCACACACATCCATACCAACACTTCGCTGTCCACGTGTCTCACATTATAGGACAGTACAGGACATGCTGCTGTGCTGCATTGCTGTGGGGCAACCATAGTTCAGGGGGTTGGGAAGCTCAACCGGAAGGTCGCCGGTTCGATCCCCCAGCTCTCTCTGTCCTGGTCGTTGTGTCCTTGGGCAAGACACTTTACCCTACAGCCTATTGGTGTTGGCCAGAGGGGCCGATGGCGCGATATGGCAGCTTCTGTCAGTCTGCCCCAGGGCAGCTGTGGCTACAACCGTAGCTGCCTCCACCAGTGTGTGAATGTGAGAGTGAATGTATAGTGGCATTGTAAAGCGCTTTGGGTGCCTTGAAAAGCGCTATATAAATCCAATCCATTATTATTATTTAGAAGCCACAGCTTTATAATAAATAAGCACCGAGCTGTCAGATGCAGGGGTTGGAACCATTTAAACTCCAGAATATAAAAAAGAAAGCATTTTTGTTCTTGATGCTCGAGTTGGATTTGTTGACATCTGTGGCTGACGGCAGCATCACGGTGGATAAAGACCAGTGGAGACGGGCTGTCGTTGTCACAGAAGTACTGAAACCTTTTGGAAACTCAGCTGCTGCAGCTTCACTTTCTTGCTAAGATACCTCAGACAGCTAACCATTGCTTTCCACAGCAACATGTCCTGAGCTTCCTGTGTCAGGTGTTTCATACCATTTTAATGCTCAGTTATATGTGGACGTCTTTGGGTTTTACAAAAACACATTTCTAGTTGTCACATTAGAGATTGATGCAGTATTAATGTTTGAACCTTATTTGTCTTAGTTCTACTTTGATTTGTGTGAGTCTGTTTCTTCTCCAGGAGTCGTGTTGTTCAGCCACTGAAACTATGACAGGAATGTGTCTCAGACTAGGGCTGGGCAATATGACCCAAAATTCATATCTCGATATTTTTTTTAAAGCCATAAGTTAAGAACAAAAAGAGAGTTCTTAGTCACACTGTGTCCCAGCTGTCACACGGGCACTTTTATTTACATATAGCGTAGATGTACATGAAGAAATTACTCAAAAATAAATTATCAGCATTTATTAAATAATCATGGTCCATAAACAAAAGAAAACAATGTTGTTTTTGTGCATAACAAAAAGCTCACAATTGTGCAGTCAAAATGTAAACTAATAGACGCTGAGCATAATAACAAAGAGACAGATTTCACAGCTGCACCACGTCTCTGAACAGTTGCCACTTGTGGTCCTTATACACACACAGTACGTATCACTCCGCGAGGCTCCTCCTCGGTAGCCGTAATTCTCCGACAATCCATCAAGCGGTGCAGCTCCGTAGCTTAGCAAAGTCATATTAAAACATTTTTTGACAGATTGCTGAGCGCTGTGTCCCACATAAAATCGGTTCGCGGTCAGTAAGCACAACCAGAATTCATACATAAGGCGCGCTGTCGAGTTTTGAGAAAATGAAAGGATTTTAGGCCATGCAGCCCCTTCGGGCTGCATGTCGTTAGCGCGGTTAGCTCGTTAGCGCGGTTAGCTCGCTAACACGTTGACGCCGTCCAGCCCCACGCACGGGGCGATCCGAGGTAACTCGCTAACGGAGATTTTCCGCTTTCATCTTGTCGCTGCCTGCAGGTGAAGCTATGGGGGAGGGGGAGTTGTGTTCAGTGAAGGAGAGGCGAGGCCGAGTAACGTTGCGTAGAGACAAAAGTGGACGAAAGAGAGGCAAACCTGCGGCTAATTATAACGTAACATAGACTATATCGATATAAACGATATTGTCACATCTTATATCTCATATGAAAATATATCGATATTTTTAAAAAACTCAATATATCGCCCAGCCCTATCTCAGACCAACAGCAGCCTTCTCTACGGCATCCCTGACCTCTGAACCTTGAGTGGCGTGTACGTGTTTCCCTTACGCACAATCCAATAAAAACCACTGAGATTTGCTAACAAGTACAGGAAGGATCATTGTACCAGTCTCTGATTTACCCGCTGGGTGTTTTCTTTACAAAGTTGTCCACTAAGGGGAGACACTGGAGACCAGAGTACTGCTACTCATCTGGATACTCCATTAATACTGTGTGTGTCTATGTGGGAGGCAGAGAAACACACACAAACAGACACACACACACAGGCTGAGTCATTGCATTCAGCTGCCAGCTGCCTGTTTCAACAACAAACAGTAAAAACCATTTACTTCTACCAGTGTGCGCACACACACACACGTGCAGCTTCATCACTGCACTGCCTTCATAAATCCATATGTTCAGAGCTTAAACACTTCATGCATAACTCGGTCGTCCAACCCTCGTCTTAAACCAGCCTCAAAGTTAACGAGCAGGAAAAACCCAGCTCTTATCAGGGGTTAACGTGGAAACCCCGTGTGTGGGTTTGAAACAATATCAACCAACATCAACAACACGCACAATCACCAGTGGGTGTGGGTGTAACATTGGGGCAGATACCATCAGTGGACTGATGTCTACTTTTAGACTTGCTGTTGACAACCAGTGGAAAACAAATAGCTGAGGAGGAAGCTGCTTCCACCAAGCTGTGACCAAGCAGACAGCATGTAGCCTCTCTGGGTGCTGACCATAATCCCGCTGTGTGATAATGTGTGGCTGCAGGCTTCACACTGACACAGCACCACGCACAGGTGGTGTGTAACAATACCCTGCAGCTCACTCTTTGGCCATTTATGACACGCTGTGTGCACACAAGGACATTTCCAATCAGACTTCAAACAGCTGAAATATGTGGGAAAGACGATGTCAGAGGTGCTTTAGCATGAAATCATGTCTTTGTTAAAGGTGAAACATCTGCACGTGCACCGCGACGTCTGAGGGGTGGTGTTAATGTCCACTTTAGTCCCGCTCTGAGGTTTCTAACCATGTGACCTTTGTTTTATGAACAATATCTTGGGAGTTTGAGCGACATTTTTTCCTTTTGTTACTGTCGTCAGAGCTCCGGTTGGGTTGATGACGGCCTCAGGAGTGACCCGCTGTAGTCTGGTGACAGCTTTAAGGTTAAAGAACTATTGAGCTGCTTAGGACTGCAGGTCCTAGAGCCTTCCTCGGCTGTCATAATGGCACATCAAAGGGCTAACATGATACACAATCATATTTGCTTTTTGTTATTTCTCCTCTTTAAAGCAAAGAACTTCATGGCTGAGATCCACATAGTGCTGGGCGATATGGAAAAAATATTTATCACGATATGAATTATTTTATATCACGATAACGATATATATCACGATACACCACCTCGCAGTCCGTAAACAGCAGAAGAGGGTGCAATCTTTGTTAATGAAACGGATGGTTACGCTCGTGTAGGGCTGCGTATCTCTGCTCGTCCACAGGTCAGCAGCCAAGGCTTAATGCACGACACTGCAAACATCCTGCTCTACTTTGGCCCGGCATGCATCGTATAAGCGAGGCAACTCGACTTTACTAACGACCGGGCATAACGTACCTTGGATCAAGGACTGGGCAGCACGGTGGCACGGTGGTTAGCACTGTTGCTGCACAGCAAGAAGGTCCTGAGTTCAATTCCACCATCAGACCGGGGTCTTTCTGTGTGGAGTTTGCATGTTCTCCCCGTGTTTGCGTGGGTTCTCTCCGGGTACTCCGGCTTCCTCCCACCGTCCAAAGACATGCAGCTTGTGGGGATAGGTTAATCGGATAATCCAAATTGTCACTAGGTGTGAATGTGTGAATGAATGTGAGTGTGAATGGTTGTCTGTCCTTGTGTGTTGGCCCTGCGACAGACTGGCGAACTGTCCAGGGTGTACCCTGCCTCTCGCCCTATGACAGCTGGAATAGGCTCCAGTGCCCCCCGTGACCCTGAAAAGGATAAGCGGAAGCGAATGGATGGATGGATGGATGTTAGAAATGATAGAAGACAAATGTCCACACGATATATATCGTCATATCGCCCAGCACTAATCCCACGTTTCCAAATGGTTCAACTTCACCACTTACAGCTGACTATGGGATATCTCGATACATTCACAGCAGCTCGTGAAGGCAGACAGCGTGGCTGGCTGTTTGATTTTCTACACCAGTGGCAGTGGGACTGAAAACAGCTGAATTCAAAGATTCAGAGGTTTGGTCCAGTGCTTTTTGTCCCTGCAGTGTGTGAATCAAACTGGAGTTCTTACTCCCTTAGTCCAAGGTAAACTGTCTAAACACAAACAGTTCAATGTGCTGGAAAAGTGTCCCTGCTGATGTGCTGTGCTGCTCCGTCACACCCTCTGTCTGTCTCACCCCTGGGATGAGATGGAATTTCCTGAGAGAAGGAGGGATGACTTTTCCATACACTTGGCTAGAGGAGGACAGACATGCAAAAGAAAAACCCCAAAAACATCAGATGGTGACCTAGTTTGACCTCTCTTAGCCTCCAGTGGCAATATACTGACAAACTGCAGTAGAGCAGCTGATACAGATGCCAGAGGAAGCACACGAGGCCAAACGTCGACTCTGTGCTCGTAGGCCTCTGCGCTGCTCGGAAACGCAGATGGGCTAATTCCCATAACAGAGGTCTAAGTGCTGCTGAGCAACCAAGCAGAGCCTCGCACAGTCACTGAGAGCTCTCATCAAAATAATGATTCCAATCAAATGCATGTCCAACTGGAACAAAATGAGAACGCACAGTGGAAGCAGCAACAGACGACCGGAGAGAGCTAAAAGAAACAAACTCATCGTCTGCGTTATTAATCGAACAGCAACCTGCTCCTTCCATTGTGTCAATACATTAGAGCAGATCCTTCTTTTATTTTGAAGGTGCGAGGGCAAAGGCCTCAAGGCAGCAGAAATAACAGGTTAACTCGATGTGTCCTCGCTCCATGCTGCAAACATTCATGGTGGAAATTTAATTTCCTCAGAACTGTCAGCGTGCGTCTAATGATGTGGCCGTGTGTTTGGAAAGCCTCGTGAATGAACTAAACTAACGTCATCTTTGTACAAACATGTTTGTTTGTAATGTGTAATTGTCCACGACATCCCAAAGCCATGCTTTGATTGACTTAAGTCTAGTGCCATTTCCTGTTTGTGCTAACGGTGCACAGCCCATCATGCTGTAAATGCATGTTACACAGTGGATACAAGCGTGGAATGGGAACAGCCAATCAAAACATAACTGTTTAGATCAGCTTTGACATCATTCGTCATCAAAACGCATACATTTACCCTCATTACATCCATCTAGAGCTGGGCGATATAAGATTTTTTCATATCACGATATGTTTTTTTCGTTTCAGGCGATAACGATATCTATCACGATATAAGCCAAATAACTACATTTGTAAGATTTAAATGTGCCGTTGCTCACAAGTAAAATGTGAAATAATCAGCAGCTTGTTTTTATTTAAATATTTATTTCCCATAATAAGTTCAACAGGGTAGATGTACTTAAGGAACATGAGACTTTTTCAGATAAATAAAGGCAAATATTGCAAACTACACAAAAGGCAGCCGCTAAAGCGTTTAAGTTTCAAAATAGAACAAACGAAACAGACTAAATTGTCAATTCCACTTAGAAACAAAATATTAATTCTAAAAATAAATCTTAGTTTGTTTTACAGAAGAACAGACAAAATTGACTAACTTTTGTCAATATCAAATAAACTGAGAACTAAAAGGAAATTCTCAATCTCTCCTTGTTGTATAGCTTAGCTTTTCAAACAGTTTTAACAGTTACTTTAGTCTGACAAAAGCCGAATGACGAATTAGCGCTTCCAGTCAGAGACTGAGGCTACGTCCACACGTACACGGGTATTTTTGAAAACGGAGATTTTCCGTTTTCGTTTTAAAAAAATAATCCCGTCCACACATAAAGGCAGAAATGAAGGAAAACGCTGCTATGAACATGCCAAAGCAGCAGGTGGCGCTAGATTCCTAACCGGTGCAGAAATGTTGGCCAATCAGAAGTCTAGAAGCCTCGGTGGGAAAAAGTAAACAAAGCTGGGGCATAGAAGCAGAACAGAGCCGTATGTGTGGAGGGACAGTAACTGTGTGTATATGTAAGCATTTAAACACTGCAGAGAGTAGAATTAACAGTAACAGTATTGTAGAAATTCATTTCACCGAAACAATAACGTGGCGCACAGTGTGACGTCAAAAAATGCGCAAACCTTTGACACTGCGTTTTCTCCGTTTTTCTAGTCCACACGTAAATGCAAAAACTGAGTTTTCAAAAATCTTCGTTTTCAGTGACCAAAAACGCCGTTTACGTGTGGACGAAAGGTGCAAACGCATAGAAAAAATTTTCAAAAATACCCGGGTACGTGTGGACGTAGCGCATGCACCAGTTTATTGTATTTCCAGACTTGCTTTCGGCACAATTTACAGTGCACGCTACTCTGTTTTTTGTCAGACTTGAAATAGCCGAAATACCTTCACACTACGGAACTTCTATGGCTCTTCCGTTCGACAATCTCTGTGGCATTGGAACCATCATCTGTTTTCTCTTCGGTAACCTTCGGTCACGCTCGGTTGATTTTTCTAGTCGGCACACTCATTTCCTCCATTACCCGGGCGGTGCGGTGGCTGGCTGCTTCCCAAACAAATACACATGTGCGGCTTGGCACTTGTGCTGTACGTAACAAGTCACATGACGTGACGCTGCGGCTGTGATTGGTTCGGCTCTGCGCTACGTAATTTGGAATGGCTGTTCTTTTTTTTTTTTTAAGAGGACAAGAGCGGCGAGGTCTATCGTGATAGTTAAATTTTTCTATCGAGAAAAAGTTATATCGCGATACATATCGTTATCGTTCTATCGCCCAGCTCTACATCCATTCATCCCATCCATCCATCGTCATCCGCTTTATCCGAGGCCGGGTCGCGGGGGCAGCAGCCTAAGCGAAGAGGCCCAGACCTCCCTCTCCCCAGCCACCTCCTCCAGCTTATCCGAGGGAACACCAAGGCGTTCCCAGGCCAGCCGAGAGATATAATCTCTCCAGCGTGTCCTGGGTCTGCCCCGGGGCCTCCTCCCGGTGGGACATGCCTGGAACACCTCACCCAGGAGGCGCCCAGGGGGCATCCTTGTCAGATGCCCGAACCACCTCAGCTGGCTCCTTTCGATGTGGAGCAGCAGCTGCTCTACTCTGAGCCCCTCCCGGATGGCCGAACTTCTCACCCTATCTCTAAGGGAGAGGCCAGCCACCCTTCGGAGGAAGCTCATTTCTGCCGCTTGTATCCGCGATCTCGTTCTTTCGGTCACTACCCACAGCTCGTGGCCATAGGTGAGGGTAGGGACGTAGATCGACCGGTAAATTGAGAGCTTTGCTTTTACACTCAGCTCCCTCTTCACCACGACGGACCGGTGCAGCATCCGCATTACTGCAGCTGCAGCCCCAATCCGTCTGTCGATCTCCGGCTCCCTTCTCCCATCACTCGCGAACAAGACCCTGAGATACTTGGACTCCTCCACTTGGGGCAGGAACTCATCCCCGACCCGGAGTGGGCACTCCACCCTTTTCCGGCTGAGAACCATGGCCTCAGATTTGGAGGTGCTGATCCTCATTCCCGCTGCTTCACACTCGGCTGCGAACCGTTCCAGTGCGAGCTGGAGGCCCTCACCCGATGAAGCCAACAGAACCACATCATCCGCAAAAATCAGAGATGGGATTCTGAGGCCACCAAAGCGAAAGCCCTCCGCCACTTGGCTGCGCCTAGAAATCCTGTCCATAAAAATTATGAACAGAACCGGAGACAAAGGGCAGCCCTGGCGGAGCCCATCACCCACCGGGAACGAGTCCGACTTATTGCCGGCAATGCGAACCAAGCTCTTACAATGGTTGTATAGGGATCGAATGGCCCGTAGCAATGGGCCAGACACCCCATACTCCCGCAACACCTCCCACAGGACACCCTGAGGGACACGGTCGAATGCCTTCTCCAAGTCCACAAAACACATGTAGACTGGTTGGGCAAACTCCCATGCACCCTCAAGTATCCTCGAGAGGATAAAGAGCTGGTCCAGTGTTCCACGACCAGGACGAAAACTGCATTGTTCCTCCTGTATCCGAGGTTCAACTAACGGACGAACTCTCCTTTCCAGCACCCTGGCATAGACTTTCCCAGGGAGGCTGAGGAGTGTGATCCCCCTGTAGTTGGAACACACCCTCCGGTCCCCCTTCTTAAAGATGGGGACCACCACCCCGGTCTGCCAGTCCACAGGTACTGCCCCTGATCTCCACGCAACATTGCAGAGGCGTGTCAACCAGGACAGCCCTACAACGTCCAGAGCCTTCAGGAACTCGGGGCGGACCTCATCAACACCAGGGGCTCTGCCACCAAGGAGTTGTTTAACTGCCTCAGTGACCTCGCCCCCGGAAATTGGCGGGTCATTCCCCTCATCCCCAGACTTTGCTTCCTCCTCGGAAGACGTGTCAGTGGGATTAAGGAGGTCCTCGAAGTATTCCTTCCACCGCCTGACAATTTTCTCAGTCGACGTCAGCAGCGCTCCGCCAGCACTATACACAGTGCAGGTAGAGCACCGCTTTCCCCTCCTGAGACGCCTGATGGTTTGCCAGAATCTCTTCGAGGCAGTCCGAAAGTCTTTTTCCATGGCCTCTCCGAACTCCTCCCACACCCGAGTTTTTGCTTCAGCCACTGCCCGAGCCGCATTCCGCTTGGCCTGTCGATACCTGTCGGCTGCCTCCGGAGTCCCACAGGCTAACCAAGCCCGATAGGACTCCTTCTTCAGCCTGGTGGCTCCCTTCACCTCTGGTGTCCACCATTTGGTTCGGGGATTACCACCACGGCAGGCACCAACCACCTTGCGGCCGCAGCTCAATGCAGCAGCTTCGGCAATGGAGACGCTGAACATGGTCCATTCGGACTTAATGTCCCCAGTCTCCCTCGGAATGCTGTTGAAGCTCTGCCGGAGGTGTGCGTTGAAGATCTCGCGGACTGGGGCCTCTGCTAGACGTTCCCAGCACACCCTCACTACGCGTTTAGGTGCACCAGGTCTGTCCAGCGTCCTCCCCCGCCACCTGATCCAACTCACCACCAGGTGGTGATCAGTTGACAGCTCAGCCCCTCTCTTTACCCGAGTGTCCAGAACATATGGTCGCAGGTCTGGTGATACGATTACAAAATCGATCATCGACCTACGGCCCTCATTACATGTTAAATTATAATCTATGTACCACATCATTTTACAGTTATTATGTGTATTATAGTTTATTGTTGGGCAGTTGGTGAAGATGTAAAGCAGGTACGGTGCTGTGCAAAAGTCTTCCCACATTTCTTTCGATTTTTTAGGAAAATGGGAAAAAGGTGCAGTTACTGAAACATGTGCAGACATCCATGGAAATATCAAGTATGAAACAGTTGAGCTTGACAGTCAGTATTTGGTATGACCGCCTTCATTCGTCCATACAGCCTGAACTCTAAGGCAAGCTTTCCAGTTATTGCTTAAATAGTCTTGTGAAATATTTCTCTAAGCTTTTTGAAGGGCGCTCCAAAGCTCTTCTTTGGATGTCAGCTGCTTTTTGTTCTGTTAGATTGCAGAGGAGGCCAGACCATGAATGACACAGCTGCACTTTGGTTTTTCAACTAGGGCTGCCACAAACGACTATTTTGACAGTCGACTAATCAGATCATGTAAAACGTACGGCTTATTGCACCAGCGTGCATCTGCTCTTATACAACTATCAGCAGAGATGGGCAGTAACGCGTTAATCCGATTACTTTTTTCCAAGTAACGAGTAAAGTAAGGAATTACTATTGCAAAAAAGCTAATTGGATTACCGTTACTTTCCTGTAGGAAGGCTGCGTTACTGCGTTACTAAAACCGTGATTTTTTTTGCGAGAATGTCTCATGACAGTGACATAAGCGAGTGCGACGTTCGTGACAACAGCTGTGTGCAGATCAACAATGGATCATATATCGAGTGCAGGAGAGAGTATGAGCGTGCAGCGTTTAAAGCGTGGAAGTACTGACCTTACTTTGAGTTTGATTCCATAAAAAGTGACAAAAACATTAGCGTCCGCTGTGCGTGGGAAGAAAACGTCTTTTTACAGCGAAAAACCCCTAAACTTCCAAGCAAGCACCGAGTGCGCTACGACGTAATGGGAAACTCACAGAGAAACTCGCGGATTCTTCCACTGACCGCGGCACACCTGCACCAGGGTAAACCTCCGCCTACCCCACTCCTGCTTTACAGGTGAAAATAGAGCAACAGGACCGCTGAGTCTTTGACTTTATTTATTTTCTGCTGTGTTTTACTTGCATCTGAAAGAGTGAGTGTAAACACAAAAAATATTTTATTTTATGTGCTGGAATAGGTTTAAATGTTAAACTAATTTCTTCCAGTCAGAGAATGTTGCATATAATTAAATGTTTGCTTGATGCATAAAGTTAAAAGATTAAAACTGATAAAACAAGTTTTAAAAAGAGACTTTTCCATTTGATTACATTTTGTATGATGGATTATGTAGAAAAAGTAGAATTGGGCTGAAAGATCTACCCCTTTATCACCTATTCAGGTTGTAAATCGTGTTTTTAAAAACTAACTAAGTAACTAAGTAATTACTTTTGAAAATAAGTAATCAGTAAAGTAACGGGATTACGTTTTTGAGGAAGTAATCAGTAATTAGTTACTGATTACTTTTTTCAAAAAACTTCACCAACACTGACTATCATTAGCTTACAGCTTGAAGTGTTTCAGGTCTGTGCTAACTAAAAATAATCAAGATGATAGTTTGCAGATTGTTTTGGTGAAGTTTAATAAACTCAGCCGTCTGCTCCTTGCTATCTAAAATATAACAGGAGTATATTCTCCACCGTCTCACACTTCTGATAATCAGTTCTCTGCTTGACGTTTATTCAGCTGTGTAAAAACTATAACTTTAATCTCAGCCAAACCGATTTACTCAGGAACAAATACTGAAAAAAGCCAAACAACAACATTTTTAAGTTATCTAAGTGACTTATATATCATGCTTAACCTGAGTAGCCAAAGGCCGCGGGGGGTTGAAAATGATGTGCAGGGAGTCCGCTGTTCTCGCTGTGCTCTAGTGAGCCTTGAACCCCACTATCGAGCTGGTCGGTAACAGACGTCTCCGAAAACGTCGGAGCGCTCTTGCAAATATGTGATGTCTTGATAAACCGAACAGATATTTGAAGTTTACACGGCTAAGGCCACATTTGGAGGAGTCTTCGAATTTGGACAGTCTGTCGTGTCGCTGTAACGTAATCGGCCTACAAATGCGGGCTCAGGAGGATGCAGTTCCTGAATTTGGACACAGCTACGATACCGGACACAGCTTCTTCTTCTTCTGGGTTTGACGGCAGCTGGACTCCTTGTACATGCAGTGCTGCCATCTTCTGTTTCAGTCCGTTATTACACTCTTAAATCCTACTACTTATTCCTGTATCTTTCGGGATCTTACAAAGCTTCAAACGACACATCGACTATTAAGTTAGTTGTCGACGATTTTGATAGTAATCATGGCAGCCCTATTTTCAACCCATGTATGTTTTACTGCATTGGCAGCATGTTTGAGATCATTGGACCTCATTTACTAACATCTGCTGCAGTTTGTACCGGACTGTTTTGTTCTGACCACCATGCGTATTTATTAGTCAATCTGATTCATTCGAACCGACAGTCTAACAGGATCTCCATACAGTTTACATACCATCTGCATTCTGCCCCACTCCCATTACTGTAGTGACGCTGGTGTAAAAGAGAGGCCAGCACCTCTAAACCTAACAGTAGAAATAAGTGTCTGAGGTTGTGGTCGTAAATTTTGAAGCCATCCTGATAACCTTCTCCCACCAAGGATGTGGAGATCCAACCTCTTTAGATCCAATTAAAATCAAGACACTTAAAAAGATGCTCTGGAACAGAGTTTAATACACTGAATCATATGAACAGCAGGAAAAATACATACAGACATTTAGCAAGAGAATTACATAGCAGAAAGCAAGCAAAGCAAAACCCCGGGGTGTACAGCCTTAAGCACAGACAGCAGAACAACACAGAGACGGACAGAGAGCATCAGCAGAGGGGAAACGAGTGCTGGGGGTGTCCTCTGGTCCCCTGATATATAGGGATCAGTATCCCCGCCCCCTGTTGCTGAGTAACTTTCCCACCCGTCCAAACACAGCTGCAGGGGTCAGGTACAGGCCAGGGTACGGGCAGCCCTGGCTGAGGGCCCTGCCCAAGGGGACACCCTCAGGTTAGCCCTTTGCTTTGCCTTCTGACAATAGGTCACAGCATGGTCAAAGGCCACACATTAATCCTAATTACTAATATATAATCTTATAACTACATAGGTTCTTAAAACACTTCAGTGTAGTTCAAAGTGTGTGTGTGTGTGTGTGTGTGTGTGTGTGTGTGTGTGTGTGTGTGTGTGTGTGTGTGTGTGATTATATCGTCGTATGATATTTTATCGTGATGTGTTCAGGATCTCTGTTACAATGTTACTGTTTTGGTAACATTGTAACACTCAAAGACGTTGAGTGTGTATTGGGGAAGGTTAGTTACCGGAGAACTCTCCCCTTACATTACCTGCCCTGTTACTGTAAAACCTTAATAAACCTCGGTGAAGCAAAATGTCTTGTGCTTAAGACTCTACATGAAAGTTAAAATATATCTGTTCAGTGCACATAGATATATAGTGTATATAGTTACAGGAGGAAGAGGTGCAGTTTTCCAAAGTGTCTCCATTGGAGCATTTTTCATGGATTCAACCACAGAAATGGGAACAAAATCAAGCTAATGACACAACTGCTAAGTCTGGTACATGTAAACACAACACTAACTCATCTCTCTCTAGTTAGGTGTTTTATGCTTGGATGATTCATGGGTACAAGGACTGGATTAAAAGGCAGTGTCTGTACTGCCTTGGTGAGCTGAGGTGGGTAAGGCAGCCCGACGTCCCGGGGCTAGCGATTTTGCCAGTCAGGCTACCAAAATCTATCTCTGCCCTGCCCGTCGGGCTATTGTAGGAAGGAAAAATATATGTCAATGCTTTTGCATTCTTTCGGAAATGTAGCTGGGTAATTATGTCATTGGCATCGGTGAGCCACTGTCAATATGTGACATATTGAAATCGTGTTTGAATTTGCGCTTGTTTTTTGCTTTCACTTTGCAATCGCGCGAACTGTGTATAGAGAGTGACAGCACTGATCTGTGAGTGATGATAATTTGCACACCAATTCCTCTGACATCGTCTTATCAATCGTTAGCTCACTATGCAAACATGACAAGTGAAATCTCCCGCAGCTTAAACGTGAGAGGTTGATCGCGCAGAGAATCGCTGAGCGTTATGTGAGTGTGTGTAAAAGCAGCAGGATTTATATTTGACTACGATGACCTGGATGACTGAGAACCTTCACAGACAGATATATATTTTAGTTCTGCTGAGCCAAATAAGACAGGTCAGGGGGAAGAAGTGACAGCCAAAGAAAAGCTTACCACAAAACGGAAAAGTTGTGACAAATCAGACTATAAGGCAAAAAGAAAGTGCAGCTTTATGGTTTCATGGACAGAAGAATTTCTGTGGCTGCAATATGACGAGCTAAATAACCAGGGCTGCACATAAGTGGTCCGCAGGTGCGCATTCGCTGTCAAAATAAAAAACGCGCACAAGATAAGAAGTTGCAACGCGTGTTTGCATACATAAGATTTTCAGGAGGAGGACAGACATTTGTTTAGAACTCTTAAAGATGTCGAAGAAGCTCCTTTAAGCAATTACTGTGATGTTCCTCCACCTCCAAAGAAATGTCAGAAGGAGTCCGAACCACAAAAGAAGCGCGTATTCTTGGAAAAGTGGTTGCAGGAGGTGAGCTGGCTTCAAACAAATGATGAACGCACAGATGTGGTGCAGAATGTGCCGTGAAAATCCCACTCTAGGACAAAAACAGTGCCTTTTATATGGACGCAAACGCGCGCTGCAACTTCTTATCTGGTGCGTCTTTTATTTTGACAGCGAATGCGCACATGCGGACCACTTATGTGCAGCCGTGTAAATAACATAATGTTCTGCCGGCTGTGTTGTTGGTTTTCTCTCGATTTCTGAGTCGACAAGCGCCTTTGTTACTGGGACCAGTCATTTTAAGAAAGGCCCCCATTAGAACCCATGAGAAATGCAAGAAATGCATTATTGCTCAGTCTGCAATATCTTTCCCAGAACAAACACCAATTGCAAATAACATACTAAAAATAAACCTGAAAATCAGTTTAGAACAGCTACTATGTTGCAAAGAGTGAACTACCACTGGCACAATGTAGCAGTCTGTGCAAACTTCAAAAAGCAAACGGCCTCGATCTTGGTTCCACTTGTCTCTTACCCGTGACTTCAGTGGAAATTTCAAATTCAGGATCTGACACAGACTGATTCAAGTCCTACACAGTTCTTACAAGTTCATAGAAATTTCTGTTCAATTAGAACCAAGTGTTTGAGTTGATGATTGTAATTTTTATACAATGTTGTAATTTGTGTTTCAACAATTTTTTGATGAATGTTTTGTTTCCTTTACAATATTATACTTTAATGTATAATATTGTAAAGGAAACAAAACATCAATAAAAAAATTGCTCTCTTTTTTATTCGGGCTACTTACATTTATTTTGGGCTACCAAAAACTGAAGAGTCCCTGCCCGAAGGGCTACCAGGGATTTTGAAATTTTGAGAGCCCTGCAATGGTTAGCCAAATGATGTTCACGATATTTAAACAATTTAAACATGTAATCCACACCTTGCCAGCAATAAGCAGCAACTCGTACTGCATCAATGCTAAAACCATCAAAAATGGTGTCACGCTGTTTAAAAAGGCGCCAGGCGACTAAATCAGCATGTTAGTGAGGGCACAGTGGACAGTGTAGTCCAGGGGCTGGTCACACATAGCTGGGGAAGCCTTGAGTGGAATTAGGGCATCTGAGATTTTTATACTCCAGTTCACTCTCAGCACCACCCGGAGACACGGGATCCTGCCCCACTTTGCCGCACGCGAGCGCGTTATCGAGGCGGGACTTCTCAAAACTGCCAGAACAATTAGACTGGAGCTCTGACGAGCCCAGTTCCAGACGTTTACGCCTTTACGAGTGGTTTTAAGAACGTTTGGTTGAAATGAGGCATCACACATTTGAATGAGAAACGTTTAAAGCTGTTAGTGTGGTGAAATCATTCTGAATACTTTATATATCATTTCCTGTCTTGTGTCACGAGTGGACGCGATTAACTCCTCAGTTAAAGAAGAGTTTGTGATCACAGTCTCATTCCCACAAAATCAGTTGTAAGTACAACTTCATGTTGCACTACATCAGTACACTTACATCAGGCTTCTGTGACTGAACACACTACACTGCTCCTACATCTTCAGTCACACATTGGTACAAAGTGTGTGCCACAGCCCTTCCTTTTACTACAATGGTGAGTGAATGAAGCTTAGATCTTGTAGCTGTGGAGAGACTTGTGTAAAAACGTGTGCAGCTGTAGCAACAGGTCCACGGAGACACGAGCAGGAAAAACAACATGAGTCTTGTATGGAGATGCTGGAGCATCTGACCAGCAAAAACCAACATGCTTCGACACGGACGCTCTGAAACGACAGGAGGAAGCCTGTCGAAGAACCTTAGAGACGAGCACGGCAAGTGAACGCGTCAGGATGTTCATACCTGAAATCTTCCCAGCAAAGCTCCTGGAACAATCTCCCATGTGGAGCTGCAGGTTTGCCCTTCTAGCTGTTTGCCTGTTCGGTCTGGTTTGCACTCAGGAGTTTAAGATTAACCGTAACCACGTTAATCAGAGAAACTGCTCCATATTCTGCTCTCTCTCATAGACTGTATATAAAAGACAGACATGAGTAACCATTGGATACTTCAAAAGGAAGATCTTTCGTCATTGCCATCTCACTACTTTTTGAAGTGGTCATGATAAACAGACTGGTTCTTATACAGCGCTTTCTACTCTACCTGAGCACTCACAGCACTTTATACAACACGCATTCAGCCATGCACACCAGCATGGAACATACAATTCAAATAGTAATACCAGCATGTGATAAAAAGTACTGATGATATTCTTCTTGGTTATAAAAAAAACAATCACAATAACTGTGGTTTGGCAGAAATATTGTGTAAGTGTCTGCATATTATATTAAAAAATAAGATAATTTTGTGTAATTTTAGCATTATTATTAACATGGCCTGTTGGGAGCTGTATCAAATCAGCGCCTGCTAAGCCACACCTCTAATGGCTGTAACACAACTAAACCACGCCCCTATATTTAGTGTCAATAATATGGCTGGCTGTGCAGGAAAGGCTTCCAAAAGGTCGGTTGTTGACATGTGAATCTGTGTGTTGTACAGTTGTGGGTTCAGCTAACCGCCCTGCTAGCATTTCCTAATACCACTGCACATCTCTACGGACTCAAAAACAAACAACACTGCACACACCGTAACCACCAACACTGAGGAGTGGAGTCACGTCATTTAAACACCTGACAGCTTACAGCAACACACATAAAAAATGGCTGACCACCACTTCTAACCCTGCTGGGTCCGTCAGTGTAGACGGACAGGAGTGTGAGCAGGAGGACAGACAAGAGAGGAAGTTAGACCCTGACGGTGCACGGGAGGAGGACAGACAGACAGATGGCAGGCCTGCATGTCTAATGATGCTGCGTTTGGAAGGACTTTTAAAGAAGCCTCGGGGCGAGCCTTCGTCTGCTTATTACACAAAACATCACGAAAATGGAAACTGATGCTCAAATCACATCAATGCGCGTAATATGTGGATGCGATTTAACAGGACAGCAGTGAGTTGTGAGGCAGCTGCGGGGGACACGCCCATATCTGTGTAATGCTATATGAAGGCCACGCCTAGCTCGCGTCAGCCCGGCATGCCTGGCCTCGGAGCTACGCCGATATTCCGCCTGGAAAGGCGATGCAAGCCGGCTGCTGTTCCCCGGCGACCCTGCGCATACAGGCCGGGAGTGTGTGCGCAGCAGGCCCCGGCGCAGTGTGACACTACGAGCAGCGAGCCCGTGTGTGCACATGCAGACACCCCAGTGCCTTTTTTCTGTCACCCCCCCCCCCCCCCCCCTCACATCCTTCTCCTTTCTTTGCACACATGCAGCTTCTAACGGAATTAATTAGCTCTTATTGCAGCGGATGTTAACGAATGGAAATCGTGATGCATTTGTCACAAAACGAAAAAGCTCCGGTGTTCCAGCAGCCAGGAGAAGCCGCTTTAGTGCTTGATCCACAAAGGTTACCGAGAGAGAGGGAAAGGGTGAATGCGGTGCGATGAAGATGCGTTTAGGTGAGCGAGGAATCGGGCTACTTACTGTGCGGATCCAGGGAGGAAAAACCGCAGCCAGCAGCGGGAGACGGGACCGAGGAGTCCGCCGGGAGCTTCTGCGGTGTCACGGTGGACACTTCGCCGGGATTCTTGCCGGTTTTCACCGACTGCCCTTTTCCCAGATAGCCCAGATTCCACTGATTTCCCTTGCTGCTACACTGAATCCCAACACCGCTGCTGATACTGGAGGCTGGCACTCGGAGCACTTCCGGCGTGACTTTCACAATAAAACTAGAAAGATGAGCCCTTATTATTATTATTATTATTATTATTATTATTATTATTATTATTTAATAACTGACAATAAATAATGATAACATATTTATGTCATATTTATGTGTTTACATTGTAATGATAACTTTGTGGTAGCGGGCTACTCTCTTGTATATTAATTGTAGCTCATTTGCCTTAGGAAAAAAAAAGCATTATTATTAGTACTGACATTTGAGAATGCCACTTCTCATGTTTATTTGGCTAGGCTACACAATATTAAACACTTTTAGGTTCTATTTTTTATTTATCTCAATTTAGATTGGATTTTTTTTTTTTTTTTTTTTGTCATTGTAGAAGTTAAACTGAGGGAAATAATCCAGTTCCAGACTCCACACAGACCAGTGTATATTACATAAAAAAAGGAAGTTTTTGTTTTTTCTCTGTATATCAAATTTTAGATTTAAGGATTGAGAATAAAGTGCATATAAGGACCATACAAATAGGAATTAAGCTTTTACTGTGAAGCCGAAAACGCCTCACTTCCGGTATTCTGCAGTTTGACTTGACGCTACACCAGATCCCAAAAAAACTTGTGGGAGCGCGTATCCTCACACTGCGCGTTCCCGGTGGCTCATTTCCTGTCCTGCCCAACCCTTAAATCAGCCTTAACCAATCGGTGCTGATGAGTTCATTCTATTCTATTCTCATGTCATCTGTTTGAAAAGTTTATAATATAATATAATATAATATAATATAATATAATATAATATAATGGGCCAACATGTACCACGCACACACAAAATAGGCACCTGGTCCGATTTAAGAAGCTTTTTACATCCACGTGGTCAGACTTGGATACATCACTGTGTGCATGTGTGCACCAAGGCTGGACTGGGACAAAAAATCGGCCCGGGCATTTTGACTAGAGACCGGCCCACCAGGATAAAGATTGAAAATGTGATGTCATTCAGGGGTAAAACAGCAAAGGATTCTGGGAACTTGTGGCAAGAGGTACTAGCGCACGCAGGCTTTCAATTGAACTCAGTCACACAGCGATAATAAGAAACCCAAAAAATGTCAAGAAGCTGTTGTATTATTAACTGCAATAGCCGGTCGCATGACAGCCACGGGAAGCCGACGGGTAAAGAGATCGGTTTTTTTAATCGGATTACGTCGTTGAAGAGAAATTTTTTAAGCCATGTTTCCGAAGTAAGAGCCAACGGATGGTCTGGATATACCAAATATAACGTCTCAGAACACTCCAGCTCACATGTCAGTCTGCTCCAAGCATTCCCACAAAGGTCAGAGTTTTGTAGTAGTTATTACATCATTTTTCTTAACATAATTGATGATATAGGTTACAAGCAAGTCTGGCGCTGAACAGAAATTGTCGCGCTATGCTCCTTTATTTATTGTGCATAAATAGTGAATTGTCCTGACACAATATTGTGTTTCGCTTCTGTTATTATGGTACACTGACAAAAACATATACTTTTATTCACAGGATAAAACAGGTTTTTTGTATCACTAATTGTCCAGTGCGATTACAGCATACAGTATTATTGTCACTGCTACATTTCTGTACCAGAAATTATTTCCACTACTAATTAATTACCGTTGAGCTCAAAGGTCCTATTAATAAACGGTTAACGAATGTGTATTTATGAAGACGATTTGTGAGACTGGTAAACTTATGATATGTACGATGGTCTTTCGTTCTACACGGTGCATTTCAAGGTCCTGCACCCATCCGTCGGTAAACTGTACCTGGGCTTGTTGCAGTGACCTGAAGTTACTAAACTTCATGAGTGTATGCACTCACTCCAAGAACCGTATAATTATAAATCTGAGCGTGGTGAAAGTTGGGCAGCACGCTAACGTCTTTTGTCCACTCTGTGTGCTCGTAAGGGTCTGACCCGTTCACTCCTTTGATTTTTTCCTCGTACACAGCAAATTCAAAAGTGTTAAATGTTTTGGTGTTAATAGTCTCCTTGCAAAAGTAGAGTTAATTTTACTCTAAGCAGAGTCACATTCTTTTAATGTAACTCTGAGGTGTAAAATGATAGTAGTTAAAATCGAGTGTTAAAAATGAGTGTTTCTCTGTCAAATCTGGAGGTGTTACAATGGAAACATTAACTCTTGACCTCTTAACTCTGAACTCCTAGACGGGCTATGACACCAACAGAGTAAATTCACAGACTCCGCCCCCAGCACGGCTCCAATCGAAGCTGAAGTGAAGCCGTTTCAGAACATTTTGCTCTACATATTTGAGTTGTTTGCCATGCTTGGTAAGTCATTTTTTCAAAGATTGTTTCAATTATTATTATGAGCTTTTACTTCTGTGGCTCTTTGGAGTTGAGACAAAGCTGTGTGAAAGGCATTAGCCATGTTGCTCGCTGATAGCATAATATTCTGTTTTAGCTAGCTGAAAGGTATTGTTTGCGGGCAAATACCACAGCCTTGAAAAAAAGCTTGCATGTGAATTTTCAGTCAAACTTTTGGTCAAATACGCCTAAAACAATGTCTAGAATGTGAAATGTTGGTATAATGGTGCTACTTGAAGCCTGAAAACGATCGCCCATAAAAAAATTAAAAAAAACACGAGCAAACAGCAGTAGCAGACGTCCTGACTGGGTTCTACGTTAGCATAGATCCCTCCAGAGTTTTGTGCACACGGTTTAGGTAAAAATGAAAAAGGTTGAGGTTTTACATTTAGTTCAGTATTACCTGTTGCCTGTGTCTTTGTCTTTTGGGAAAATACTTTACACAAGTAATGGCTCAAAGAGGATTCCTTTTTTTTTTTTTTTACTGGGCTGCAATTGTTTACTGGATTATTTGTGCCATTAATTACTGTCAACTAATTTTTATTCAATCTCCACACAGGATATGCTTGTGAAGATGGAATATGGGGGAGAGCAGAAGTGCGTTGAAGTTCCACAAAGGGATGAATGAAGGACATGCATATTGTATTGAAGAAATAAGTGTTGAGAATGCTGTTATTTGCATTTACCATGTCAGACCTTTTGATAAACAAAATTCTAATGAAAGTGAGAACATGTACACTGTTACATCTTTCAGAAAATGTTTTGAAATTGTGGTGCACAGTTCAGAATAAATGTTTTTCAAAAACCATTGCATCTTTTTAGTAAATGTTTATTTCCAAAAGAAATTTCTAGAAGTTCAGAACAGTAAAATTCCCGCTTTTTAGAATGAATTAGAAGATAACTCTTACGTAGTTAAACTAAAATACTCTTTGAGAGTTAATATATAAACTCTTAACACCAAGTGTTAAATTATCAACTCCAGACAGATTTGGTGTTTAACACTAAATCAGAGTTAACGTACCAACTCTCCAAAAGGAGTTAAATTAACACTCTCTGGTGTGGACCCATATAGACACTTTAATAGTGTTGAAATCAAATCCGACAGTGTTAATTTGGACATGATGGATTTGCTGTGTATCTTTTCTTTGACTTTTCGTCGAGTCTGTCTTTGTACGGACCGGCATTGTTCTCCTTTTGTTTTGTACATTCCTATTTTGTGCGGCAAAGAAAAAACAAGAAGGTATTGGAACCGGAGAATGAACGTTTTGCGGTGCTGCAAATGCTTGCATTTGATGCGGTACTTGGATTGTTTTGCCACGAGTTCCCGGCATGCAATGCGCGAAAATCACGTGATTGCTAAACAAGGGGGAGGGTGCATCCGGCCTCCTCGGCTGTAATTGGTCCAGCCCAGAGTCGATCATGACCAATTGGCCAATCCAACACCTTTCATTATATATACCCTTCCTAAAAAAAAAAAAAAAAATCCATCGGCCCATAAAAACAAAAAATCGCCAGCGGCCCACCGGGCAAATGCCCGGTATGCCCGATGGCCAGTCCATCTATGGTGTGCACACAGTGATGTATGCAGATCCACACAAGCTTCATATTTTAATTTACTAAAAGGAGACCCCGACAGGATCAAATAATAATAATACGTTATTTTCTGGTATGTCTGGTAGCTCATATTAACACAACCCAACAATTATTATTATTATTATTATTATTATTTTAAAGGGTCTAACACCTAGCACACTTTTAAAATCAATCATTATATGTACAAAAGAAAAAATATTATGCTTTCTTCAAAGCACGGTCTGCAGGAGGTACGTCAGTTAGCGGAAAACAATCATGGCTCTCTCCATAGGACAAATATGTAGAACTGAAATGAGTTTCCAGAGAGCTCCCTCTAGTGTCAGACTGTCAGACTGCGCTGACTCATCATTCTGCGCAGCAAAATTCAAAGATCTGTGTGAAAGCAAAGAAAGGCCAGGAGTGCAGAGGGTGCTGTAACACCTGTATCACAGCGTTCAAACACACTCTACTCTTCCTTTTGACATTTCTCTGTCAATGTGTGACAGAAAGTTATTAGTTACTGTTTTTTCTGTTTGTACTGCCAAGCATCATCATCATAGTCAAACATGGTGCATTTTTCACAATGGACTATCTGCTGAGTCCCATCAGGAGCCAATATGAAAATATTACTAGTATTATTATTATTTTCTAGCTACCAGCTTGCTACAAAGAGCACAACATTCTCCATGTGTCAAATCATAGTTATGGTCCACGAGACGATGGGAGAGACTCGCACACCTGTCCCTTATGAACGCCCTCACACATGACTTGAACGTTAAATGGGCTGATTGCTTTTCTTTTCTCCCGGAGCGCACAGAGCACTTTATACAACAGGCCGCATGTTTTCCTGTGCTTAAGAGGATTCTTGCCCATTGATATTTGCATATTTGGCATGCAAACTGGAGCAGCCAGGGATCAACCCACCAGTCTTCCAGTCAGTGGATGACCCACTCTACCTCCTGAGCTTCAGCCAGGTCCAACCAGTGGACAGTGAAAATGTCCTCATTGCGCCTCACGAAGAAACCTGTGAACACAAAGTCACATCTGACTATTATCATCACTGCACCCAGATAAAGGTGCTGCCCAGCTGGTGAACATTAGAGCCGGTTGGACACGACTATGCTGTGATTTCGAGCTGGGTAAAAGATGCTAAATTAGCTTTTCTCTCTCTCTCTCTCTCTCTCTCACACACACACACACACACACACACACACACACACACACACACACACACACAACCGAGTTTAACAATGTAGCAGCTGTATTTCATTTTCTTTGCACTCACAGAAAAAAACTTTGTCTAATCCCAAGAATCCACCTGTCAGTGTTACAATGATGGAATTAAACCATTTTAAATGGGAGACCTGCTGGCTTCAATAAGACAGTTGATTTTTTTTACAGCAGAACACTTGGGGCTGCTGCAGAGAGGAAGGAAGAGGAGGAGGTACAAGCTGCAGCTCTCAGCCACAGACTTGCATGCTGTGTTTGGCACTAACTAGCTGAAGAGAGCCATTGCTATAAATCTCTGATGGGGTTAACTTTTTTATTGTTGCTCAAACTTTAGAGCTCAACCCTGCACTTGTGGGGTGCAAAGAGACTGCATGCCAAATAAGAACACCAATTTTCCAAAGCCAAAGCCAACAAAGAGCCGCAGATTAGACAAACAGAGACGAGCAGGCAGTGGAACTTTAACCTGGTGGTGCGCTCAGCGGGAGCGGGACGTCCCCTGCTGGCTTCCTCTGTTGACTTATAATAGAAAGACAATGGAAAAAGCAATCAAAGATTTCCACCCACTTATTACATATATGTATATTTTTTAAATGTGCATTACGTATCTCAGTACTTTGACGAGCTTTCCAACTCACAGCCCACGCTGCTAATTTGAAATGTCGGGACATTTTATTTTCATCCCCTTGCACAAAGCTGTGAGCTCGTCACTGGAGGAACAAGGGAAGGTTAATGGCTGCACATGTACACACAGTGTGTGGTGTGTGTGTGTGTGTGTTCAACCCGTCTATGAAGATGCATATTTTAAATATCAACTCAACACATGAGATGGAAGCATAACCACATTATTAACCTTTCCACAGAGCAGACGTCTTCCTCCCCACACCTGCGGGTAGTGCTTGCTCATAGGGATCATCAACAAAGCACGTTGAAGCGACTCTTGCTGTAAACTGGCACCGTGTGAATTTATGTGGCTGAACTGAATCCACATTACTGAAACATTTATGTAAATTCTGAAAAACTGAATGTTTTAACATTGCGTGTTAATTCTTCACGAGGCAACTTTGTTACAACTTTGACATGCCCTGTATGTTAGTACATGTACTAACATACAGGGCAACTACTCACCAAATGAATTTCACTGTTGTGGATATAACGTCTTAACTGGTTCATTGTTAATTATAAACGGACTTATCCTTTACTTGTATTTATTAGAAATATTACAGGGAGTGCAGAATTATTAGGCAAGTTGTATTTTTGAGGAACAATTTTATTATTGAACAACAACCATGTTCTCAGTGAACCCAAAAAACTCATTAATATCAAAGCTGAATGTTTTTGGAAGTAGTTTTTAGTTTGTTTTTAGTTTTAGCTATTTTAGGGGGATATCTGTGTGTGCAGGTGACTATTACTGTGCATAATTATTAGGCAACTTAACAAAAAACAAATATATACCCATTTCAATGATTTATTTTTACCAGTGACACCAATATAACATCTCCACATTCACAAATATACATTTCTGACATTCAAAAACAAAACAAAAACAAATCAGCGCCCAATATAGCCACCTTTCTTTGCAAGGACACTCAAAAGCCTGCCATCCATGGATTCTGTCAGTGTTTTGATCTGTTCACCATCAACATTGCGTGCAGCAGCAACCACAGCCTCCCAGACACTGTTCAGAGAGGTGTACTGTTTTCCCTCCTTGTAAATCTCACATTTGATGATGGACCACAGGTTCTCAATGGGGTTCAGATCAGGTGAACAAGGAGGCCATGTCATTAGTTTTTCTTCTTTTATACCCTTTCTTGCCAGCCACGCTGTGGAGTACTTGGACGCGTGTGATGGAGCATTGTCCTGCATGAAAATCATGTTTTTCTTGAAGGATGCAGACTTCTTCCTGTACCACTGCTTGAAGAAGGTGTCTTCCAGAAACTGGCAGTAGGACTGGGAGTTGAGCTTGACTCCATCCTCAACCCGAAAAGGCCCCACAAGCTCATCTTTGATGATACCAGCCCAAACCAGTACTCCACCTCCACCTTGCTGGCGTCTGAGTCGGACTGGAGCTCTCTGCCCTTTACCAATCCAGCCACGGGCCCATCCATCTGGCCCATCAAGACTCACTCTCATTTCATCAGTCCATAAAACCTTAGAAAAACCAGTCTTGAGATATTTCTTGGCCCAGTCTTGACGTTTCAGCTTGTGTGTCTTGTTCAGTGGTGGTCGTCTTTCAGCCTTTCTTACCTTGGCCATGTCTCTGAGTATTGCACACCTTGTGCTTTTGGGCACTCCAGTGATGTTGCAGCTCTGAAATATGGCCAAACTGGTGGCAAGTGGCATCTTGGCAGCTGCACGCTTGACTTTTCTCAGTTCATGGGCAGTTATTTTGCGCCTTGGTTTTTCCACACCCTTCTTGCGACCCTGTTGACTATTTTGAATGAAACGCTTGATTGTTCGATGATCATGCTTCAGAAGCTTTGCAATTTTGAGACTGCTGCATCCCTCTGCAAGATATCTCACTATTTTTGACTTTTCTGAGCCTGTCAAGTCCTTCTTTTGACCCATTTTGCCAAAGGAAAGGACATTGCCTAATAATTATGCACACCTGATATAGGGTGTTGATGTCATTAGACCACACCCCTTCTCATTACAGAGATGCACATCACCTAATATGCTTAATTGGTAGTAGGCTTTCGAGCCTATACAGCTTGGAGTAAGACAACATGCATGAAGAGGATGATGTGGCCTTACTCTATCTATCTATCTATCTATCTATCTATCTATCTATCTATCTATCTATCTATCTATCTATCTATCTATCTATCTATCTATCTATCTATCTATCTATCTATCTATCTATCTACCTTTTTAATTAATTAATTAATTAATACAGAAAGTGAGAGAGAGATAGGTTCATATGGGCCCCCCTTTTCATTTGTGTCAGTTTCTTTCATTGAAGCTGGTTTTCAAAACCCACAGATTTGGTCTTTTTTCCATTTTGTTTTAATTTCTTAAAAGAATTAAAAAAATGTGTGAAAGTGAAACATGTGGACACACACACACACACACACACACACACACACACACACACACACACACACACACACACAGTTTACAGGTGAGTCTGCAGCAACATGTACAACCATATAAACACGTCCAACAAACATATCCAGTCTGAAAGTGTACATTTGCACATACAATGGATTTTTCACACACATGCGAGACAAACAAAACACACATGCAGTTAGTGGGTGAGGGAGAACTACAGACCACAGCAAGTCACACAGATGGGTGAAAGTGGATCACATCAAAAGTCTCTGTTTTGTGTTCTTTTTTGTTACTCTGCGAATAAAAGCTGACTGACAGCCAGTATCAGCTACAACAACAAAGTGCAGGTTTAGTTTCAGTGCTCACTGCTTCAAAAACAAAACAAACAAACAAAAGCAACTGTAACTGTGCGTGTGTGTGTGTGGGGACACGTGGGTATTCGTTTTCTATGGTTTCATAGCTTCACACAGGAAATGTTCCTACCTGACAGTCACTCACTTCTCTTTACTGAACATGGTGTTTGTTAGCACGTGGCAAATAGCTTTCACGTAGTGAGGACTGTGATAACCCCCCTCACACCTTACAGGAAACAAAATCTGTCCTCGTCACAGACCAGCATCAAACACGGGCAGCTTAGCTTCAGAGGACAGCAAGATGAGGCTGAGGGCTCTGTGGATGGTGGTGATGGTGTGCTTCAGTGATGGAGAAGGCACAGAATGCTCAGGTAAGACCAGTGAATTTGTGAAATAACTTCAGTTATTTGTATAAGTGAGTGTATTAATCAATGTGACGACTTTCAGAATGACAGAGCTGTCGCGTGTCGGATTCTTGTGCTTTTACTGACTTTGCAGTGGTTATAAAGCGAGTTTGTTATGGACACAAAATGTTCTTTCTTGTACTGCATACTGTGGGACACCAAATGAAATACTAATACATGGCTCACAAATAACTTTTAGTACACAACATGTACACTCTGAGAAACAGTAGAAAGTCAAATCTACACTGACATAAACCCTCACACGGGAAAGTTTGATAAGCTGGCTTGACTCGGAAAACTATGCAAACTGACGGGCTCAAAAAACGAGAAAAACTAAAGAGTGAGTTATTCTTTAGTGCAGCTCTTTGACTGGATACTGGATGAATCAGATGTGAGGTATATAACCTCAGAATGAATGACCTAGATGTCATATTCTGCCACACACAATCACAGGAACGCTGGTTTTTATAGCAGTAAAACTGTGAATAACTACACTTTTACACTGTGCTGCACCACAGAAAGAACAGCCCTGAAAATGAGACAATATCTCTGGGCGACGTTGCCTTTTTAATTTGAGAGTTCAGAGGAGAATGGCCAGACATGTTCCAGCTATTTAAAGCAGAAACCTGACTGAGAAGACGAAACCATCCACAGAGCAGACATGGAGACAAAAGGTACCTAAGAAAACTACAATCAGCACAGCAGGGCGAGGGACTAAAGCACAAACAGATAAACATATGAACACAAATCCTTTCTTAAAACAAAGACAGTCCAGAATACAAAACTAGAGATACTAGCAATAAAGAAGAGTAAACCGAGAACACCATGACTGTGAATGATCCAACAGTTACTTTATTGTTTCATACAACACAAAGAGAAACTGTTGCAAAGCTCTTAGTAATAAACAGAAGCTTCTTCTTTTATGGTCACAAAAGTGTGACAAATCATAAACACTTAAAAAAAAAAATAATGATGATAATAGTAGTAATTTAAAAGACTGTGAGTTTAAATTTTCTGAGACAGTGTTTGTTCATACACAGTGTCAGCAGCACTTAAAGAAAGAACAAATTCAGATTTGAAAACATGGATCAATCAGTGATTCCTGCACAGTTTATGCACTGATATGTATGTACACTGTAAAAATGACTCAAATGGCCTTCACATGGGAATATGGACCAAAATCTCCAAGGACTGTTTCCAGCAGCTTGTTGAATCAAGTCAAAAGGGTCCAACCAGTGCTAATGAAGCGTCCCTGAGAAACTGGCTGCTGAGTGATCCCAGTACAAGATTTTAAGGAGACAATCTGTGTTTGGACAAATAAAGAAAACAAAAGGATTATACTCGTAGGTTTCAGTCAAAGAGCCTTTTCACACATTCTGACACATTTCATTCAGTGTGTTGTGTCAGTGGTGCTTCAATTTTCTGGTTTCTTACCTTCCTGGTTTTGATTGCCCTTTCCATGCTGGGCTGTCTGGTTTCTTCCAACAGTATAAAGACACTGAGGTTAACACCGTGCATAGAAGCTCCATGTGCCATCATATTTAGGTTAAAAACAGTCATGAGAGGATCAAGTCTGATGTCCAGGAACACTCACAGTTTAAAAGAAAATACAGCGGTTTGAAAAGTGTGTTAGGGGTACAGCAGCACGACACTCTCTAGTTAACCCTGGTTTTCCTAAAACGTAACCTGGATCATATTTTACTTGTTGACTGAAAAATTGTAAACTGGGGAATTCCAGGTAAGAAGCTGAAAATGTTTTGGTTCATGTTTCAGTTCTTCTTTGACAACAACTGACAGAAATCCCAGTTCGACCACAGATCAGAGCGTGCCTGCAGGGATGGGATTTGAGCCTGGAGTGGCAAACCTGAGCTGGACATCAGAGTTGTGTCAGAGCAGCATGTTCCAGCAAGTTTGCAGAACCAGTGATGATACTACAGGTTGTGTCAATGACATCAAACAAGGGCAGGCTGAATGCTCTGTTTTGTTCATTTTCATTCTAGGAGTTTTATTTCTCCACCAGTAGGGAACAAAAACACTCCTTTAAATCTGTGAAGTGACCACTGATCTGTTACTAGTGTCAAAGTTGGGAGATAAAGCAGCCCTGACCAGGCTGCACCTTTTGCTGGATTGAAGCACTGTTGTGGCTCATCTTGAACACTGGGGTGTCTTTAAGGACACTGATGCAGCCTTATCTTTAGGCTAGGACCTCCCCTGTGTGTGTTGCTATAATTCACTGTACCTACATTAGTAACCTGCTGTTCTCTGGTTGTTGTTGCCAGTATACAGCTGTTTACTCGTGGGGTGTGTACATTTGCACACAGTAGAGCTGTGTCAGTGAGAGCTGTGCCTAAAAGTGCTTCATAAATATTTTGACTGACTTACTATTTGTTTTGTGTTCATACTAACTTTGAGCAGAACATTGAACAAAAGCAGAGAAAAGTGCAACAGTTCACGTTGGCATGGGTTACAACATTGTCGGGGTTGGGTGAGAAAAATGTACTGCTTACATGTATTCAGGTTTCACAGTCTTCCAGGTCCTGGGAGCACGCACATCATGCTTGTACATTACAACGCTGAGCATTGCTGTTTGTCCATTATGACAGGTAGCCTCTGCACAACCTCATCCTTTGTTGCTTGGACTCTGTTTTTGTCCATCAGGTGGACCTGTCATCTCAGTGACCGAATCCAGTAAAGTGATGTTTCCATGTCCACGTATCCAAGCCTCAGAGATGAAATATCAGCTAATCTTCAATGACAAACCCATCAGTAAAGTCAGCCTGGATAAGGTCAGTGTGTGAGGTTGTAGCTTTCTTTAGCTGTTTCCTTACTAAGGACATTCATTAAAAACCTTTCAGTATAGATTTTTGTATCATTCAAATATGTTGAATTTCTGTGTCATAGGCGCTGGAGCACATGCAGCACACCTAGCCAGTATGCACCACAGTAATGTAAACAGTTTATGTTGAAGTCATAGTATTCATTTATGTCTCAGAGAAAACTTTGATGAAATGAAAGTCAGATTGCAAGAACTGCTGATCTCTGCCACACGGGAAAACCACAGTGTCTCCTCTGCACTGCACTGAGATCCCATGCAAGTTGGGGTTTCTATTTGTTCACAGTGTGCAGTATCACAATGCAGATGCACTGAATTTTGAAAGCTGTGAGCAATCAAGGCCGTGACATCGACATGTGATGGCAAGCTGACAATTAAAATTGCTGCATGGACCTCTATATCTATTTTTGTGAGGTATTACGCATCTTTGTGCGGAACATCTTTGGTCCCCGTCGTCGTCCCCTGTCTTCAAAAAGACACTTTGTCATTTGAAGCTTTGATGACAGAAATCGAGAGCTCTGTCTGAGACTTCAAAATGTCCCATAGGTGTATGAGCGGAGTTGAGATCTGGGGACTGTGATGGCCTTAGCATAGGAACATCATCACAATCTTTGTTGTCACTGTGTTTTAAGAACAATGACAACTGTATGCAAACCGTTCAGTGCAAGTGAAAAGAATCAAAATCAGAAATACTTTATTAACCCCGAAAGAAATGATGGGAAGGACAAACTGAGGAGGGAGAAGCTGTACCTGTGTTGGGTTACTGTTTCATGTTGAGTCAAAGGCTCTTGGTGACATCATACGTCAGCATATGGATGAAACAGTAATCAGTGGCTGTTGGTATAATATTCCTTTAACTAAATGTCAGGCTGACTTCTTTAGAAAGCTGTATTACAGTTTCACTGACTGTTAAACCAATTTATGTGGTTGCTTCAGATCATACCTCCCCCACAGACCCCCAAACCACATATGAACTTCAAATTCAACTGATTGATGTAAAAATTCATGCAAAAGATCCACAACAGTATGTGCAGAAAGACATTTAAGTAATGTTTTACATTAAATTAAATTTTATTTCATTAATGTAGTGTCACAATATTATATATATATATATATATATATATATATATATATATATATATATATATATATGTGTGTGTGTGTGTGTGTGTGTGTGTGTGTGTTGTGCATAGCATTATATACATATTGTGAATATACAATGTCTTTTCAGTGTTTTCCTTGTTTTCTGAAGTGTAGTTTTTATTTTTTCAGGTAACTCACATTTTAGTTTGAGTTATTTGTCTTTAGTGTGGCTGAACATTATCACCTTTCTTCTTCTGTAAGCACGATAAAGGTCAAGTATAGAAACTGCCACCCGTGATCAACAGCAAAATCCCTGTAAATAGCACTTTAAGCAACATTACTATACTTGTTGCAGTCAGTTGGTCAGTATTCATAAATCAGTGTTATGTATGTTATGTATATTTTTAAGACATACACATAAACACATGTAACTTATTTTTAATTTCTAAATGTAACGTCTCTCCTATAATCAGGATGTGCATGACTGGCATGATTGTATCATTTCACCACACACAAAAAGATAATACTGACGTCACTGAGCTCTGTGTCACACACTTTCAGACTATATATATAAATTCAAATTCAAATTCAAATTTTATTTGTCACGTACACAGTCATACACAGTACGATATGTCGTGAAATGCTTGGACAACTGCTCGTGACCTAAAGAGAACAAAAAAGGAAAAGGCTATGAATAAGATAGGAAATAAATATGAAAAATTAAAAAGGGTAAATTTAACTAGGAAGGAATAAAATATAAATTAAGGTTAAAAATGAAATAACTGTACAACACAAATTAGAATGAAGGGTAAATTTAACTGGGAAGAATAAGATAAAATATATAAATTAAAGTTGAAAATAAAATAACTGTACAACAAAATACACAATACACAATATAGAACTATATAAGAATGTATGAAGAAATCTAAATATAAATAAATATATACACAATAACAGCAGCTGTACAAGTATTAACTGGAAATGAAGAATATAGTGACCAGTGTTGTGCAAAACCAAAGTCCAGAAAGTCCAGTGTGTGTGTAAGAACCATATGTGTGGGTCAGTACTGTGTGGTGGTGTGATTATATATATATATATATACTTAATGCATACTGCAGTAATTATTGATTACTCTTTCCTCTTGTATTTTCTCTAATATTTTGGAAAAAGCCTGTGTAAAGCCGGGTAAATGAGACATGTGTGGTAGATGAGTTTACTGAAGTCAGCCATCCAAGGCAACGGACAGAGCACAAGAGTGGTGAAGAGGAGGCAGGGTGACAGAACAATAGTAGCAAGAGTGAAAGGGGAGGTTTACCAGATGTTAGTGAGAGCTTTGATGTATGGTTTGGAGATGGGGGCATTGACAAAAGAGACAGGATACTGGACTGGAAGTGGCAGAGTTTTCAAGATTTTCACTGGGAGAGTCCAGAATGACAGGATTAGAAATGAGAACATCAGAGGTTCAGGTTGAGCAGTTTGGAGAGGCGAGGCTGAGATGGTGTAGACATGTGCAGTCTGAGCACATGACAACCATCTATGTTTAACCCATGTGTGAACCTAATGAGCTCTGCTTCTTTCAAACTTGCTCCTTTGAATTAAACATATAAAAAAGCTCTATAACTCAATGTTATGAGCCATATTAAAATGATAAAAGCATTTTTAATAGAAATGAGATTTTCAGTTAATCTGAACAATAGTTCAAATAAATCAACTCAGAGAAAGACGGAGTCACAGAAACAGCGTAGATAAGAAAAGTAAATATTTTATTTTTAGTTAATAAAGTACGTGCTCTATTTCAATCAGTGTGAACATTCAGAGGCATCCATGCATGAGCTGATTGTGTGCTGCTGACTGGGTCTGTGGGGCAACAGTCTAAACATGGCTGACGAGGCTCCCGCTCTATGGCCACCTCGTCTGGTGGATTACAGTAACGCCTTACAAGTAACGCGTTACTGTAATCCAATTACTTTTTTCAAGTAACGAGTAAAGTAAGGGATTACTATTGCAAAAAAGGTAATTAGATCACTGTTACTTTCCCGTAAGCACACTGCGTTACTAAAACCGTGATTTTTCTGCGAGAATGTCTCACGACAGTGACGTAAGCGAGTGTGACGTTCGTGACAACAGCTGTGTGCAGATCAACAATGGATCACATATCGAGTGCAGAGAGAGTATGAGCGTGCAGCGTTTAAAGCGTGGCAGTACTGACCTTACTTTGAGTTTGATTCCATAAAAAGGGACAAAAACATTAGTGTCCGCTGTGCGTGGGAAGAAAACTTCTTTTTACAGCGAAAAAACCCCTAAACGCCCGAGAAAGCACCAAATACGCTGCCGCTGGAATGTGACATTCACAGAGAAACTGCCGTATCCTTCCACTGACCGCCGCGGCACACCTGCCCCAGGGCAAACCTCCGCCTGCCCCACTCCTGCTCTACAGGTGAAAATAGAGCAACAGGACCGCTGAGTCTTTGACTTTTTTATTTGTTTTCTGCTGTTTTACTTGCGTCTATTTAAAAGACTGAGTGTAAACACAAAACACTACTTTATCTTATGTGCTGGAATGTGCAGAAAATAGGTTTAGATGTTAAACAAATTTCTTCCAGTCAGAGAATGTTGCAGATAATTAAATCTTTGCTTGATGCATAAAGTTTTAAAGTTTAAAAAGAGACGTTTTCATTTGATTACATTCTGTATGATGGATTATGCAGAAAAAGTAGAATTGGGCTGAAAGATCCAAGACGTCATTACCTATTTAGGGGATAAATCATGTTTTAAAAAGTAACTAAGTAACTAATTACTTTTGAAAATAAGTGATCAGTAAAGAAACAGGATTACTTTTTTCGGGAGGTAATCAGTAATTAGTTACAGATTACTTTTTTCAAGTAACTTGACCAACACTGCCGGTGGGACACTGGAAAATCCGAAACCGAAAAATCATCTCCTGGACGTGCCTCGGGGTCTCCATGTGGTAGGACATGCCTGAGACATCTCTCCTCGGCCTGAGTGACATCCCAGCCAGATGCCGGAAACACCTGGACTCACTCCATTCAATGAATTCAGTTGAAATGATGGTGAATGATTGCTTGTTTTCTTTATACAGAACCACACTGCACAGTTTGAAGTCACAGTGAGTGAGAGTGGGGTGTATTCCTGCATCACTGAGAAGATTTATCCTCCACCATACAAACAGAGCTGTCAGAGAATCCAAGTCAATGTGACCGGTAAAACACGTACACACAAACTCATTAAGAAAACCATTGCTTTCCATTCTGTGTGTGAGATCATGAATTGTCTGATTGTCTCTATGTTTGTATGTCTTAGTCTGTGTGTTACCCAGGTGTCTCTTCTCTGTCCTTTTATCTCATGTATGTCCAAGTCCTCAGTTTTCCTCGGTGTCGTGCGAGCGCCTGATGCTGTGCGCTCTGTTTGTTCCATGTCTAGTTTCTTATATGACCGAGTTTGCTGCGTTCGGGTGCACCTCCCACCTACCTACATGCCAAATAGTGACATTAAGTGCAAAAAACAGTAAAAATGAATCCAGCAGTTATGAACCTGGTAATTCAATAATTTATCTGTTCTGTTTATTTTCTACATACAACCGCATAGAATTATGTGAGGTAAGACTGAATCCAAAAACTTTTAAATTCCTCTTGCAGAGTCTCACAAAGCTTAAAACAAAAACAAGTGCTGGTGAGTTGCAGCCTCCTGGAGTCTGGTTACGCTCTTTGCACATCACAGACTCAGATAAAGAGACTTTTCACACTCAGTCTTTGACTCCCTGCTTAATTAGGTTATTCGATCATAGTTATGCAGAGTCCCTGCAGCTGGTAGGACCACATGTATGTCTGTGTGGTCAGGAGATTGAAAGTCCCTGCAAACAGTATTGAGGACAGCAGAGGGTCTTCCCCACATCCAGGTCACTGCACAGGAACACTGTCTGAGCAGAACAAATACATTACAAAGTCTCTTCTCCCCGCTGACGAGGCTCTAAAGGTTCACAGCGGGTAAAATAAATATGAAACATGTCACCAGTTTTAAGTACATATATTTCTAAAGGTGCTAATTTAATGCTAACTTTGAATTCTGACCAGATCTGCAGTCCACACAAACCAACAAATGAAACCACAGATGCTCACAAATGAGATTATGAGGAATAATCATAAATGACATTGAAAAAGTATTGAACACATGCAGAAAGGGAGGTGTGAAAGGCACGGGATGTCACGACAGCTGAAATCAGTCATGTGGGGAGGGGAGTGGGGTAAGCAGCCCTGCTACTCACTGCTGCTCCCCACCAGTTGTTGTTGCTTCCTAAAATACTGAAGGGTCCAGTGAGCATTGTTGGGGCCATAATCTGCAAGTGGAAAGAACATAATTTCACCATAAACTGGCCACAACCAGACAGATTTCAGACAGAATGAACAGCATGATCAGGAGAGCCAAGGAGCATCTGACCTGGGATCAGCAGGTATGATCGTTTCAAAGAAAACATGAACTGAAGAAGCTTCTCGGATGAGAGGTGAAACGTCTTCAAGCAACTTAAAGAAGTCCAGACGCTTTTCTTTGCAAGCTCCTTTGAAAACAATAAGTAATGCACTCAGCCGCCATTATTCAGACTCTAATGCTGTAAAAACAAACATGTTAAAGTGAATTTAAAGTTTGCTGAACAACATTTAGACAAGCCTGTGCAATACTGGGAAATATAGTCGTGTCAGATGAGACTAAAACTGGAAAACTCTTTGGATGCCATCATGCATGCCATGTTTGGAGGTCACAAAGTACCCCAAAACACCACACCAACAGTGAGGTTTAGGTGGGGACATCAAGGAAGGATTTCAGAGGTACTTTTCCCACATGAATGTGAAATATAATATATAATGATAATAATATAAACTGTACTCTTATGGAATTTCAGATGGGAAGAATTGGACATCAATCAACGACAGCATCATACCTGTTAAGGACTGTCCATGCAATCCTCCATTAATCCCAGAGGTGGTGATGTGGGCGGGATCTTGTGCTTTATTGGTCTACAGCCTGACAATCACCTGCATAACCATTGCTATATGGGTAAGAATAAGAAGATGGATTTCACTCATTTGTCCACATAAAAGTAGCCAAAGCAGGTAAAAGGATCAAAATGGGGTAACCATGGAGATACCTTTGTACACAGACGCCTCCTGGGCCTGCTTCTCTTGATCAGTGTTAGTGAAAGTAGAAAACATATGACACAAAATAGAAATGGTCAAAGTTATATGTGACTGACAGTAGAAAACATGGTGAGGTTATCCATGTTACTGGATCAGGAATTCACTTCAGAAAGATGGTTTCTGCCTTTTTATGTCATTCTTATCACTGATCTGGGTTCAGGGGGTTACTTTCCTCACAAGTTTCTTTCATATCATTAATTCAATATTTTAAAACCAAATTGCCACATTATGTCACAGCTGGAGTCACGAGAAACTTCATAAACTGCAGACGACATTAGGGATGAAAATTAGACACAGTTTACTGTCCATATGTGTCTGATTGAAAGATGAGGAGAGAGCTGTAGTGCAGTGGACTGGGCTAATGAGGGAACTGAGGCATCATCTTTCTTTTCTCTGTAAGCTAAATTTGTGGATTGTAAGCTATAATTTAACATTCTCAGCTCAGCAGTTGTGAGTTGTCTGGGGAAAGAGCATGTTCAATTTTAGAAAAATCTCAGTATACATGAATACAAATCACTCTATTGGGCTTGAATGCAAAATTCAGTGGTGTAGGACAGATATTAGTTCTTATGAGCATCATTCTGTAAGAGCCATTAGCTGAACCGTTCCTCAGCTCCTGTGCAGAGGTCAAATCCTAAAATATCTGCAAACGACACCGTGTCTCTCTGCACATGTTTGCAGGCAGTAATATTCAAAATAGCGAGCTCATCAGCTTTAACTCATCAACGGTAGAGGTAATGAAGAAGAAACCAGATGCATTACCAAGAAGACGGAAAGCTTTCTCACTGGGTTTTTAGCAGACGTAGCTGATTTTATCAGTTCAGACATTTTCAGCTGATATCAGTTTGTAGATGCTAACCCACTGAAATATGACTGAGATAGCTGAAGCTTGCAAAACAACTAAACCAAAGCAGTTTTTATGCGGTTGAGTGTTTTTGTATAGCACACTCAGTGTGAGATAACCCACCCCCTTCTTCCTAGTGTAAAAACAGCACTTGAAGCCTCGATGTGAGGATTTCTGTCATTTCCATTTGGTCACAAAAAACGGTCATGATGAAACTGCACACTGATGAGACGGACAGCATGTAGCTCTAGGTGCACACCAAAGACAACCCTCCACTTTCAAACATAATATTAATAATATTTACGAGCAGACATGACCCAGATCGAGTGACTGAAGCTCAGCAGGAAAGTGTTTACAGAGGTCAGCTGTTCCTCCACCTGGTGGCCTTCAGATAGAATGCAGCTTTAAGCCACTTCACTGACTTCATTTTTCCAAATCAGGACCTACATCCATGTTTTATACTGTCTATGATTTCTGCTAACAGTGTGTAATTTGTGTATAATAATTAGGAGTCATGCAGTAAATAAGAGCCATTCATATCAAAGTAACCACAGAGGGTAGGTGTGTCTATACGCTTTTTAAGGTACACCTGTTAAGCTGCCTGTTGATGCAAATATCTAATAAGCCACACATGGCAGCAACTCTGTGTATAGTGTGCTGTATTCATCTAAAAACACACAACAACAATGTGTCTGTCGGTTTTGTGTTCCTTAGAAAAAGCAGAAGAAAGAAGAGATGGAAAGTGTTGTGTATGAAAACACCAGACCCAGGAAATCTCCCAAACCTTAACTGCTGCTTATGGCAATCATCCATAAATATCACGAGTATTAAACCTAGGAATGCTGCCAACACCATTTAGTACAAGTCAGAGGACTACTGCGTAGGTAGGGATGGGTATTGATAAGATTTTAACGATTCCGATTCCATTTTCGATTCTGTTTAACGATTCGATTCTTTATCGATTCTCTTATCGATTCTTTTTTTTTTTTTTAAAAAAAGGAGAACACTAAGGTCGATTAGCTCAGAGCTTTGTTTTATATCTTCTCTTTGAACAAGATAGAAATTTAGGAGTAACATGGCCTTACAAACCCAACAGTGAGATCTTGAGAGATCCAGCCTACGGCTCTTCAATGGGGTGTCACAGGGTCCCCAGAAAAAAAAAATTGTAAATGTAAAATAATAAAATAAATATTCTTGTGAGACATATCACATATTGACGGGGTCGGGTTATGTTAAAAAGTATAAATTGTTATACTTTGTTCATTGGTTCAAAGGTACCCCACACTTCTTTTTTTGTTTGCTTGTTTGTTCTGGTGTATTTTTCATTTGAACTGTTACTCTGCCAGAGTACTCATATTTACAAGATGGCATTGAACGCCCCATTGGTGTATCAGGAAAACTATTTTGTACGTATGTTCCTTGAAGGGGATTGAAGTCGTTCTTTTTTCCACCGCAGCGAAGGGCTAGGAGTAGGAGAGGAGCTGCTGTATGTTTTTGTTATCGAATCGATCTGATTGTGAAATAAAGCATATGCAGTGAGAAAGCAACTCCAGGAGTCATCCCTGCCTTAAAGCTGCAACATTCTTCTGTAGCAATAACAAAGTATAACATAAATTGTTCTCTGGCAATTACACAAGAATATCCAGTAATGTCCCTGCCCACAATTAAACACATTCACTTACCAAAAATTGGGGGCATGTGCTGTGGCAAATGGGTGCAAGCCTTTGACCACAAACTTAGACACTGCTCGGTGACATTAGTCTATCCTGGCCTGAAAGGAGACGCTACCGGTAGACTGCAGCGAGAACTGCCAGCGAGCGCCAGCCAGACTCTGTCTGTCTCTCTCATCATGGTCACCTACATGTACAGTAATGGCAGGTCTTGTAATAAGGCAGATTGCGCTAACATAATATGCACTGTTAGTTGATTATTTACCTGCCGCATTAACGGGAGAGGACGTGCAAACGTTAGCGCTGCTGCTGGGTTGAGAGTCACGAGTCCGGAGCGGAATTAAAAACGCGTGTCATCGCGTGTTTTGTGAGCAAATGCTTTTGCATATTCGTAGTGTTTCCTCCCTTAAATGAAATATCTACTTTGCAAGTTGCCCTGTTGTCATCGGTTCTCATAAAGTATAATCAAACTTTTGAGCGTTTGAGCCGCTTAGGCGCCGTGTTCCCTGCCAGGTAAATGACGCTCCGCAACGTGGTGACGTCATTCGGGGCGACTGGAATCGATAAGGGAATCGTTTGCAAAAATGGCAAACGATTCCAAGGAATTGAAACAGTGGGAACCGGTTCTCAACAAGAACCGGTTTTCGATACCCATCCCTATGCGTAGGTATGGAAAAGATTCACCTGTTGGGGTCTTTACCAAGTTGTTTTTTGATGTTGTTTGTATGTTTTCTGATGGTTAGTCTAAACGGCGTGGACATGCACAGCACATTTAATGGTATGTCTGGATTTCAGGCATTTGTTTTATGGTTGGTGCTTCGTAGGATTAGGATTAGCACACGTGATGAGTTAGGCTTACCTAACACCATCACAAGGCTGTTTGTCTAAACCTTTCAATTTTTACAATTACCAAAAGGAAAAACAGTATAGACAGATAATAGTAGAATTATTGTTAATTATTCTTATTTAAACTTGTTGATATTAACCAGGTCACTGATGACCCATCCAGGGTAAGGGAGCAGAATCTGGGCTTAGAATCCCCATCTTTCTGTAGGACATTCATCCACCACCCAAAGGCCAAAAACTTTAATGGAAACAACAGTAATGACATTTACTTAATCCAAGATGTAACATGTTCTGGTCCTGGAAGATTTGCCTGTTTAGCATGTACTCAAAGCAAAGTCCAACTCTGGATGACTCTGTGGGTGTCAACTGAAAATACTACATGTATACTGAGAAACCATCAGTTAGACACATTACTTATGTAGCAATGTCAACAGACTTTCAGACAAAGAATTGGGGAAATAAAATATTTCAATACACAAAACTTAACACAAAAAGAAAATATAAATAAACAAATTTGTCAAACTGTTCTGACTTCAAAGCACTTTCAGCCTTTAGATCAGTTCACTGTAGCTTGAACCCTAGAAACCCTAGAAAGTCCCAGAACAGAAGAAGTGCACACTGAAAATGTATGTAAGAGTGTAAGTGTATGTAAGAGTGTAAGTGTATGTAAGAGTGTAAGTGTATGTAAGAGTGTAAATGTATGTAAGAGTGATCCTTTAGCTTTGCTTTGCTTAATATGTGGCTAAGTGCAACCCTGAGTGGTTCAGCAGAGCACTGGTGGTTGTTAAAAGTTAAAATATTTAAGAACAGTTTAAAACATTTTGTTTGATCTTTACTTTTTTCTTATGTATTATTATTATTATTATTATTATTATTATTATTATTATTATTATTATTATTATTATTGTTGTTGTATTACTTGTTTAATTAATGATAAAGTCTGTCCCACTACTGTGAAGTATATGTACATTACATGTTGCACAGTAAACACCTTTGCTATAAACATGAGATGTTTTAAAATAGAAAAAATCATGTGTATTTTTAGAACATTTTGCCATTATGTAATGACTGTGTTCACTTCTGGGACTGATGTGCTGAAAATCTATTTCCTTCTCTTGTTTGGTTGATATATGAGTAATTTTCCTTCATATTCAGCTACATTATGCTGTCGTGAGTTCAGAGATGCCTCACGCGTGTGTGGATTTACTCAGAAGTGACTGTATCTTTTTTCTTTGATGAAGATGACAAATGTCTTATTACTCAGAATAAGTGCGCTCATGGCTCTGCAGGAAACCGACACGTCTCAAGTCTCAATATAATCTTGCATATTTTTCTCGTCACTCACTAACATTTAAATGTTATTAATTCATTTATTTTTTAGTTTGTCTCTGTTGAAAATAAATTAATGAATCATTCCTATGAGCAAGACAAGATGCAGCTGGACTCTGAGCTTTAGTTAAGTGGAAGCAACAAAAAGTCTGAGAACACCAGGAAAGATTTACAGCACTTATTTTGAATTTCATAAAACATATTTTTATTATGAATGATTAAAGATGGATATGTCCAAAATACACGTCATGATGAGCTCAGAGCCTGTCAGTCAGTCAGCCGGGTCATGTTTTTACGAGTTTTCACACTAGTTTCACTCGAAAGTTAGCAACAAAGGCTAACCGTGTCATAGAGATACAACAGACTGAAGTCTGAGATGTAGTTTTTAAATGTGAGGTGTTAAAAAAACCCAGACTGTGTTATATCGGCTTACTTAAGTGGATGTGGGCTGACTTTGTACATTTGTTTATTTACAGATAACTTGGTTAGATGGTGTTGACCCTTAGTGACATTATGGGATGTAGTTTATCAGCCTGTGTCAGTGTATCTACTGGGAATGTGATCAAATTAATACTGTCATATGTTCAGAGTCTTGTTACATTTGGCTGTTAGAATAGATTCAGACAGAACTGAGAGTAAAAAAGCAGCAAATAGTCAGCCTTGAAAAAAATGGGCTAAATGAGTAATTGCAGTAAAAAACTGTATCATATTCATCAACAACATCTTGGCAGTATTACTGTATATTATTTATACCAATCCATAATGACCGACTGCACACGTGTAACGTCTGAGAGAGCAGACACCTGCCACAGTGGACACTGTGGACAACAAAGGAAACGGTGACATACTCTTCATCATTACACAATTACAATCAACGAGGAACTCCATAACATTCAAAAACACAGAAAACAAATGTATTCATATGTGAATGGACCAAAACATGCTCAAAGGTGTAAACAGCCATTAAAACCACAAAGGTGCCTTGCTGCTGTATATCAAGAAGGAAGCTGACATGTTGGGCAGAGCCTGTGTTCTAATGTAGAAAGCAGATTTATTTGCATACAAAACAGAGACATTTCTGACTGTGTTTCACAAAAAGTAGACGAAAACGTTTTGTTTTAGTGATTAAGTGTGCAGCATGTCACAGTCCTGCAGGACCCTCGCCCTTTCTCTCCCTACCCCCTCCCCTCTGTCGCTCTCATGTCATGACTGAGTTTGTGTGCCTCGGGTTTCAGAGGCGGCCTCAGAGACCTTCCTGCCACTAGCTTAGCCTCTAAGAAAGAACTGCGATCTCTGTCGCTGCACTTGTGTCCATCACTGTATTCACAGAGACACAGCACTGGCATGCTGTCGTCACTGATAGTCACCTGTGAGTCACACTGTGTCCCTCCTAAAACACTGAGTTATCCTAACACTGAAGAAAAATTGGGGCAGATGGAAAATATTTATTCTGCTCTATCAATATGTAGTAATAAATATCTGGATCTGACTGTTGTTGATTAGCAAGTATTGTTAGGAAGCTTTAGGAAAAGTCTGGGATACGTGCAGAGGGCAGCAGTCTTAAAACTAATTCTTGAATATTTGACTGATGAATAAATATACAAAGATTTAAATTCATGTACCTCACTGTGGTATACACATTATTACTGCATGATTACTAATTACCCAAACTGTGTATTCACACGATCTAATTGCCAACTGTTATCTTTAAAACCACGTGATGACCTGAAATCCCCTCTGACACTTCTTGGACTTACTCCAGGGCTCTGGATGAGCTAGAAATCCCACAAAGGCTGCAGAGAAACATCTTCATCATCTCCAAGACTTCAGAGGAAACATTCTGTAGATCAACAAGACAAAAGCTGAACATTTAGAAAGACTGTGCTTCTTGTATCTGTTGTAAAACTGACACAGCTTTTCATATGATGTGACAGGTGAGACCTGAGCGTGGGAACCGGCCCTGGTAGGGTTCACGTCTAAAAGCCTTTCAGTGGGGCTGAATTTCAAAGACGAGTATTGCATTTACTCGAGAATCCTTGTCTAATGTTAAAATGTGTTTAATCAAACTTTCAGCTCTGAGAAAGGGTCGAAATCTTCACGGCACTATCGTTTATCATGGTAGACTAACTACCCGGCATAGCCTGCACTTACTGCCCAGTATAAACTTTGAATAGCATGGAACCGTCATCACTTCATTTGCTTTAAAACAATATTTAGAAACATCTAGAAACCTTAAACACACGTACACATCCAGTATCCCATTCAAACAAAATCTAAAGTAATTATTACATTTAGGCTTTAAATATCTAACTTAGCAAAGCACCAGTTTACCGGAAGTGTTTTACAGAACAACAAAGGGACACATGGCAAACATGAAACACAGATACAGTAGACACAGGCAGACACAGACCTTCAGCCTGCATTCTTTCCAGGAGCCAGCAGGGGGCGACCTCACTGCTTTCAAAAGGGGCCCAGATTTCTTACTTCTGTATAATAAATGACCCCCGGCTTCAAGAAAAGACACTCCTGATAAGGTCATGATCTCAGTCTTAATGAATACAACAGGATGTCTGCTTTGTAAATAATAATCACAAATGTCAGAGCAGGGTTAGGCTGGGACTAGCTTGTGACTGACAAGTATGAGTGTGCAGAGTCACTCCTCACTCCATCTTCACAACCAGTTTCAAAAGGCCATCGCAGCACAAACATGCTGAGCTCAGTACTTTGAAACAGGACACAGTCATCAGTCCCACTGGGATCGATGACTGTGTCCATCTTTTCTATACAGTCTGCAGGGTCGCTGAATAACTTACTTGTTACTCAGAGTAGCAATTAACTTAGTTTCTTTGCTCAGAGAACCGAGTGAAAGGCACAATAATCACAGTGCAGCTTAGTGTCAGCTGTTTCTAACAGGTGAACAAGTCAGTATTTTTAAATGTTTCCTATTATTCCCAGGTTTATGAGAAATCAGATGACCTGCAGGTAGCAAGCAGTCAGTAACATTAGAACATAAGGAGTGCTCTCAGAAGACTGATCTTTAAAACAGCGTGTGAGACGTACAGTTCAATACAATCATAATGGATTTATATAGCGCTTTTCCAGGAACCCAAAGTGCTTTACAATGCCACTGTGCATTCACTCTCACATTCACACTGGTGGAGGCAGCTACAGGTGTAGCCTCAGCTGCCCTGACAGAGGCGAGGCTGCCATATCGCGCCACCGGCCCCTCTGGCCATCACCAGTAGGCGGTAGGGTAAAGTGTCTTGCCCAAGGACACAACGACCAGGACAGAGAGCCCGGGGATCGAACCGGCGACCTTCCGTTACAGATGCGATTTAACATCTGCAGGAAGCTCCTGAGGATGTTTTACCAGTCGGTGGTTGCTGGAGTACTTTTCTATGCAGTGGTGTGCTGGGGGAGCAGCACAGCAAAGAAGGACTCATCCAGGCTGGAGAAACTGATCAGGAGGGCTAGCTCTGTGGTCGGCATGAAGCTGGACACTCTGGTGACAGTGGCAGAGAAAAGGACATTAAAGAAACTGATGGACATTATGGACAATGCTGGGCATCCTCTGCACACGGCCATAAACAATCAGAAGAGTCTGTTCAGTGACAGGTTGCTTCTCCCCAAGACAAGAACTAACAGACTTAAAAACTCCTTTGTCCCACACGCCATCAGACTGTTTAACTCCTCTCTGGAGGGGAGAGGGAGGGGAAACAGGAGGACAAAGGAGGGGGGAACAACTAAGCTGTAGTGCCTCTGCACCTCACTGTGCAATACCTTGTGCAATACTTTTTGTAAATAGTCAACAGTGCAATAGACTCAATACTTGAAATGTGCAATTCACTTGTATTTTTATTTTTTATTCCTATTTATTCTATTTATCCCCTTCGTATATTTTATTTATATTTGTCTCTGTATTTATATATGTGTGTGTGTGTGTGTATATATATATATATATAACAGTTCTGTAACTGTAACTTTGGTCGTTGCTGTGCTTTTTTTGGAAGTCGAATTTCCCAGAGGAACCCACCCGAGGGATTAATAAAGTTCTATCTTATTACTATGTTGTCTCTTGCTTTTATATTTTCCTCTCCAATACAAGCTGCAATACAAGGATGCATTACACACAGACGGTTATACGAGTACTTTTTCTGTCATAAAGGAATCAAAAGTTCTAATTTCACTGAAAATAAAGCAGTTTCACATCTTTTAGATCCATTTTTAGTTTCCCAAGTTCTCATAACGTCAACTAAGAGTCGCAAAGAGAGAATCGAAAATTTGATTCATACTTCTGAAATCAGTCTTCCACAGCACGGAGGCGGCTCTAACTGGGTCACAGGCATATTGAGATGAAAAACTGTTCCTGGCCTTGTCGTAAACCACGGTTTAATTTTCATTATGTTTGGGAAAGACAGAATATATAGAAGATATAGCCACAGTGTTACGTGGTTAGATAGCTATAGCTCTGGGTTCATGTGAAATATTTGCTGAGCTGATGCTGGTTCTTGTGTTTGGTCGGTGTGTGGAGCTCTCGTGTCTTCCCTGTGTTCCTCTTCCAGTTTTATAACATTTCATTATCCACAGTGGACACACTCAGAACAGTCAAAGCTGATCACACTGCAGCTCATCCAAAAGGTAATCACAGATATCACCTCATTCACTCACCAGATCACGGACTCACCACATAGCAAGGCATATTATTATTATTATTATTATTATTATTATTATTATTATTATTATTATTATTATTATTATTATCATCATCATCATCAGATAATTATATTTTACATTCTCTATGAGACTCTAAAAGAACTTTACTGAGTTCTGTAAACAGGGCTGATTGGTATTTAATGGAAACCTATAAAAACATGGGTCTCACCTAAAAACGTTTCTGTACAGTAATTTAGAATTTCTCTCTCTCATTGCAGACATCTATTTAAAAACTCAATAATGCTGATGGGTGGAAGTCTAAAACACTCTTTGGCACACTCAGTAGATAAAGACAGAGCAACAACCAGCCTGAGCCCTGGAACTGGTTCCATCAGAGTCACAGCTTCATTTAAGGAAAACAAATAGTACAATTAACAGCTATCCTCTTCAGGCTTGTTGTGCACCAGTGCACCACTCCCAGCACTCCTGCAACATCACCCAACAGCATTTCATCGAATGTTTCATCACACGCTGCTACTCTCTTTTATTCAGTTGCACAATACTGTCAAGAATCACCTGCACTGATAGTTAAGTTATTTATTTTTCAGGATATAGTTATATTGTTACTTTATTAGAGTTATTTGATATTATATTTGTATTACTGTATATTACTGTTACTACTATTCTTATTGTATATGTTGTATATCTTATTCCTGTGCTCCTCTGTCTCTCCTGCTGCATTGAGCATGTGTACGACAAAAATTCCCTCGGGATAAATAAAGTTCTTCTTATCTTATCTTATCTTATCTTATCTTATCTTATCTTATCTTATCTTATCTTATCTTACATTTAAGCAGTTCTGCACTTTTGCATTTGGTGCAAACTGTTCTAAATCGCTCATGTGCAATCATGCAAACATATCACGGTGCAAAAAGAGCAAATATTATATCCTGTAAGTATAACTATAGCAGCAGGAATCAAAGACAAGAGGGGAGAAAGCAACTGCATACTTTGAGCTATTACATTGGTGAAAATGAACACAAGATTTAAAGCTGTGGAGAGCTGAAGGCAGAGAGGCTTGGGTACGCTTCTTTGTTTGGAACCAGTCGTCCATTAGTCGTTAACGAACTCTACAAATTCAAAAACACTGAAACAAAACAGTCACATGTCTTAGGATGGAAGGGCAGGGATAGACCCATTGGCATCAGTTTTCTACTTACCTCTCAAAGCACTTAAAACAAGCTACATTACCTCCACTCTCACACCCATGATCAAATAATTTCCCCCAGGGATCAATAAAGTATTCTGATTCTGATTCTGATTCTGAATTTAAACTCTCCAACAGCAACACTGTACTCTGGATTCATATTGCTGTCATGATAAGCAGAGCATCACCATATCACTCAAATATGTGTTTAAGATAAAACAGAAAGTAAAGTGATGGAGAAGTTTATAATCTTATGTAAAGTAGTAGAAATATATGCATGCCAGTCGAGATGCTGCAAAGTGCAAGTGTGGAGCTTCAAGCAGTGTCTCTCAGTTTTGGGCCTGAGGAGCGCTGCAGCTTTGACGGGAGGACGTCTGTTTATTATTTATATCACTGAGACGTTTGTGCATTTAACGAAAAACTGGATAAATGGAACCAAATGGGATTTTGCAGCTGTTAAACTGCTTTCGATAGTTTTGCATTTGCTTCGTGTTACAATTGCTGCATCAACACAATCTACTGAAGCTGAGCACAGAGCTGCCAATATAGATCATTACTCTCGTCTACGCGGTGTAAAGTAGGAACATCAGATGAGCACGTGCTTTTGCAACTTTGGCCTTTTTAAAGACGCTTTGCAGAACTAAACAGTGAAACCATCTCCTTTCAATAGCTTTTTGCACATGCAGGGGCTGACGGCTTCTCATTACATGCATGCGCTTCATAGTAAACCGTCCTGAAACAATGACAGCAGCAGAAATAAACCACCATTTTCCGGGTGACTGTAGTGCTGACTGTAACTTCAGTCAGCTTTGTCAAAAACGGGGTTTAACCCCACAGAGTGTTTCCAGGCAAAACACAGATGTGACGTCAGGACACTGAATGTCACAACATCAGCACTTTCACAGTGAACTATCTGAAAATGCACTTGCAAAATTAGCTGTTTTCCACTGTTTGCACCTTATCGTTGCATATTAGGTGCAGCAGGCCTGAGAGGAATGCATAAATGAAACTACGAAAATGATTGTTATATTCCAGAGAGAAATAGCAAATCAGCGATAATGTTAAAATACAACATGTGGGGAACTTGTGGGTGCTGATTGCATCATGCGCTGCATTATGCTGCAAGCAGGACTTGAATGCTGTTTTAAAAGTCCTTTAAAAGCTTTACAGGAACAAATGTGACAAATTAGTGACACAGTTTGCTTTTGCCTTGAAAGTAGTCAGAGTTATTACGTTTTGGAGTTGATCTCTGCAAGCTGCTTCAATCACAGGTTAAAAACGTAAACTTAAACATATACTTGTGCTAACCTGGACTAGACTAAGCTGTTATTTTGGAGCTGAATGGACCCGCCTAAGTAGAGAACAACGTTTGTCTGTGTTTTTGCAGAAAACCATCCTGCTGTGACGAGGCAACACAGTTTTGGAAAACAAAAACAGTTTCTACTGTACATCCCACTCACAGCTTTGTGTAGTCACTCTACTCCCCTACAAAGCTCAGTGTTCTGCTGTTTAGTTTAGTTAGCCTGCCTTGTTTTGTTTTTGTTTGTCTAAAAGCATATAAAGATGAATTAACCTCTTGATGCCACCAGTTCACGAGCGACTCCCCGGGGTTTGGTTTTTCAGACACTACACAATGGTCCATCTGAGGTGAAGCCCAGTAAGTTTTGATCCTCCGGTTTTGTTGTTTCAAACAGGAGATAATTGTATAAAAAGAAGTTAAACTACAACTAAAGACAATAAGACTATGTGCATGTAAAATATCAAATATTCAGCAAGAATACACAAGTATTCAGGAATATTCATTAACTTGGGAAGAGTCATGGACAGAAAATCATGTTAGCAATGGCTCAGTGAAAAACAACAGTTGGTTTGTTTTTATGCTTTACAGATTTTGCACTGTTATCTAAAACTTGGAAGGAAAATTCAACAGTCACAGGAATTCAAACTAAATATTCACCCAGCAAAAGTTTCCACACGAACAAGTCATTTGTGCACGTTAGTTTCCACCCAAGATTCACCTGCCAAAGCCTCAAGCAGCGACTGTGCCTCAGAGACGCGCTCACACGCTTCATGTAAAATCAACAAAACTCTAAAAACAATCAGATTTTGGAATTAGACACAAAAGCTTCAGTGAACAGAGCATTTAGTGTATATTTGAATAAAGCACTGAATCACTGAATTTTGCTGTATGAGCATATGCAAAGGATCTTAAATTATTCACAGAGTTGAAAGAGATGTAAAAATTCCCGAGCCAGCAGGTGTTACTTTGTTTTCAGTAGCTGTTCTGGAACATTCTTACGCTCTTCACATCCTTTAAAGAACATAAACAGCATCATGTTTATTTTTTCTGTCTTATTAATATTGAAGTTTTCTTGAGAATTTAATTGACTGCTGTCATCTTTTACCATGATTTCCTTTCTTTGTTTTTTCATGTTTTGAGCAGCTTCTTCTGTTTTCTTCAGACAGAGGATGCTGCTATTAAACTAGTTCATTAAAATCATAGAAAAATGAAATTCATGTTTTTCTCAGTGTTCCAGCAGAACCACAACCACGTTGCCATCTCTCTTACCGGCAAAACCTCGTCATCATTTCCTGTGCTGCTGCACAGTTTCCATGACAGCACCGTAAGGAAATATAAAGATGAGTTTCACTCATTTTCATGTATTTCTGTCAAATTTGCTCAGTGTGAGTGATCGCCAGCTTAAGGATCATTTTAAGTGCCTGTGGCTTTCTGTGTAGCAGTGTAGGATGTTCCTGACTCACTGTATGATGGGATGGATTGTGTTGACAGCTCTTAGCTTCTGCCTGCCTGTGTGGAGCGGTGAGTATAAACAGCCTTTTACTGATGATTTTTGTAACACTTTAAAAAACATTATTTTTAAGTTCATTACGAACAAGAAAAGCGAATGAGACTGGAATCAGATTAAACAGCACTACAGATAAAGACAATGGTGCCACAGTCATGCAAAACCATTGAAGCTTTGTGTTCTGTGGGGCACATTGAAGAACCTGAGAGCAGTTCTGACAGGATTCGTTGGGACACCAAACATATGTTAACTAGCTGCTGGACCATGTACCACAGTGACTACATTTCCACATGAGCAGACATATAAAGTAGCTTGGAAGCTTTAATGGTGGAGCTGTGTAGACACACTTTGCTCCTACATGAGCAAGTTTAAGACTTACTGTTGACTTAAAACGTAAAACTGGTGCCAAGCCCAGCATCAGTGACGTGAAACATGTAAGGTTTTCAGGTGTCAGGTGGTATTTTCTGTATTTAAAAGAAGTCATCATTTCAGACGCGATACATGGAAAATATTAAATACATGTGAAGACTGCTGAAACCTTTAGTTTGCAGGATGTAATCACAGAACGGGCATTCATTTGACAGGTGGAGTGACCCTTGGATCCAGACGTTTTGCCACCAGAATGACAAAACTGATCATAAAGTGAATCTTCAGCAATATTTCTTTTTGATAGATAGTTCAGCTGTCCTTAGCTGAACCGTTTTGCTGCTGTGGCTCTGAAGTTTACTGCTCCTTGTGGATTCAGCTAACTGTATTATAAGGCATTGTAATGTGGTTTTAGCTTTTAAAGTGCTAGCCAGGAAAGGAGCCAAGCAAATTTAATGTATTCCAATTAATTTTCAACAAGCACATCATGAATCGTCGTGTGATGAAAAACATAAAAGAGTCATGGAATTTCTAATGTAGGATTAAACAATTCAGGTATATTAAATGTCACTGTTCAGCAGGCCTTCAGTAGGTCGGTGCTGAATTTAACTATCAGCTCGATAGACATTCAAACACAGAGTAACAGGAGGGGGTAAAGTAACATGACGCATGTTGAGTTTGTCAATGCCAAACTTCTGAGAATCTCTGAAAGGACTCGGCTTGGAGGAAAACCAATGAAACAACAATTCAAATTTGATAACTTTTGAACTGGAGGAGTCAGACGGCCTTTCCAAACACTCATCCTCACCTCAGCTCTCAGAAAGAAGAGCATCGTGTCTTAGCTCCTGTGAGGTTTTCCAAAGGTTGTGTCCTGTCTGTTTAATCCATACAAAGCTTACAAAACCCAGAATTTGCTCCCATAATTTTATTATTTCCTTGTGCTAGCTCATTTGTCGTTATATGAAAAGATTTATATATACGTTTCTTTCTTTGAGTGCTCCATTGGAACTGGACTCTGATATGTAAATGGTTTTAGCTGATAGTAATGTATTTGCTTCTTCATTGCTACTACTAATAGTCACTTATACCTTTTCTCACGCCAGCTACGAAAGTGACCCAGCCCTACAGAGTGGTCAGCACCAATGGTGTGGCACAGATTCAGTGTGTTATTCATCCACAAAGCCTGAAATACCCATACCCTGAGGAGGCCAGAGTCACTGTGCTGAAGGGCCTCCATGGCCACCAAGAAATCTGCTTCTCCATCCTTAACTTCACGGACCAGAGAGAGACACGTATGGAGCAAAAAGAACAGGTAATTATTGTTTTTGTGCTTTTTTGCCTGTTAAGGTTGAGTTTTCTTCAGGAATCTGCCACTGCGACCTGCTAGTGACACAAGATAACACTTTATGCTTAAAAACTCAGGTGGTCGAGCAGGTCACCTACTAATTGGAAGGTTGGTGGTTCCACCTCCTTCTGTTCCAGTCAGCATGCCAAATATCGTTGGGCGAGGTACTAAACCCCATGTTGCCCTCCGATGCATCCACTGGTGTGTGAATGTTAGAAAGCAGAGAAAACAGTGCTCGTGGGAATGAAGTTATGAAAGTGCTTTCAGTGCTCAGAGTGGAAAAGCGCTATATAAACATATTTATATCATGGCTCACAACTGAAGAAGCCCACTTTCACTACACCCTTAATTTACCCTCAGTTACCAAACGAAGGTGGTTCATGTGCTCAGCAAACTGCATGCATGAGACGTCTTTAGTGAACAAGGTGTCAAACATTAAGAATCCAGATCCCGTCCTACAAATGTATATTTCTTCCTCCATAAATATTCTTTTTCTTCATTATACATTAAACTGAAGATTGCACTCTTACAAATGGCACAAACATTAGACTGAAATACAAAATACAAAGTGTGAAACTTGTGCACGGAGTGTTGAGGTACAATGATGTCCTGCACATTTCAGGTGGAGTGCACTGCTGAGACCACACATGACACTGTGGAGGTGACACTCTCTGGACTGAATGCCACTGACACAGATATGTATCGCTGTGAAATACAGATCTTCTACCCACCACCGTACCTGCGGCTTATTGGCAATGGCACACTCATTCATGTCCTCGGTGAGGCGACCGCACTGCCATGTTTATCCACAGAGCTGAAATTTTGAGTGCACATCACTTTTTCAGTCTTACGTTTCCTGTTCTGCGTTCACAGACAGCTCCAGCTGCCCCATGCAGGAAACTCAGAGGCAAAGTCAGCACCAGGGTGAAGAAGAGGGAGATGATGATAACACGGCACCTGTCAGTGTTCCTGTGGTTGTCCTGGTGATCGCAATCATTTGTGTCTTAATCATCATCATCTACTTCCAGGTCAGAACATTATTCATTTATTTTGTCTTTATCGGGAATTTGATTAGTATTTATTTCTAATTAATAGTATCACAGCAACCTGACTCCAACACAATGAACTGTTTCTGATGCAAAGAGTGTGACTCTGTGGTGTGAATCATCAGTCATTGGCTAACTGCCTTACAGAAGGTAACTGGTTCTAATTTTTCACGTGGAATATTACAGTTTCACTTATGAAAGAGCAAACACGAGGCACTGAACCAACGCTGCACGGGTTGTTTAAAAAGCAGTAAAGCAGTTTTGTGTTTTCTTTTAGCCTCGAGGCATTTATCAGCTGCGAGCCACTGATGTTTCGCTCCTCGTCCAGAGCAGTTTCAGAGACATGGAAACGTTTTTCTACCATGCTATTTAGGAAAATCACTTCCTGTGTGCTCGGGCACCCCATGGGGTGTTCTGCCCTCTGCACAAACAAAATTGATGTTTCTAAAATTGTTTCTAGCATGTTTTAAAATTTCAGCCAAAGCTACAAATTATTGTGGCTGTGCAGGATCAGGAAACGGCCTGTATTTGTATAGCGCTTTACTAGTCCCTAAGGACCCCAAAGTGCTTTACACATCCAGTCATCCACCCATTCACACACACATTCACACACTGGTGATGGCAGCTACATGTAGCCACAGCCACCCTGGGGCACACTGACAGAGGCGAGGCTGCCGGACACAGGCGCCACCGGGCCCTCTGACCACCACCAGCAGGCAAACACGGGGTTAGCATCTTGCCCAAGGATATTTGGCATGCAGCCAGGAGGCAGCCGGGGATCGAACCACCGACCTTCTGATTAGTGGCTGACCTGCTCTGCCACCTAAGCTGCAGCCAGTGTTGCATGCTGCATCCTCCACGTGCCGTCCCAGCTCAGCTGCCTGGTTTCCAGAAAGTAGTTCTCTTGTTGATACTGTAACAACTGTAAAGAGAACTCTTTCACTTTGTAGGGTTTTTTCTCCACTTTGACAGCCTTACAGCAACCTTGCAGAAACCTTTCTTGACCTCAGTTTGCCCCACTTATTTCTTTCCAATCACTTCTCAGTGTTTTAGCCTGTTTATCGGTTAAGGCATAAAGTAGTAGTATATTTATGCACATATTCATGGTTAACAGTCCAAGAGTACTAATGGCATGAAAGTCTTAGTGGTGTAAAGGATTATTCAAGATCAACAAGAGAAACACAATATGTCAGGCTGACAGAAATCTTTATCCTTCAAAGGTCAAATCTTTCCATAAGCCTCTCGTGTCACAGACAAATCATGTGACCTTTTCCTTCCACGTAGCTGTCAGGCTCTGCTGCATACTATCCATCGAAAGCAATGATAATTATTCACTCCATTAACATCTGCATGCTTTCCATTTTCAGACTGTCCAATGTGAACGGGGGAGGAGAGAAATGCTGAGGCCGTGGCCTGGCACACTTCATAAGGTGGACGGAGCTTCAGGTCCATGTGAAAACATCGTGTGTAACATGTGAACGCTGATGGTGGAGCTATCATGTGCAGGGCAGATTTTTCTTTGGCTCAGAAGCGTTAGAATAATATTATTGCTTCTACCTAGTGAGCGGGGTGGGGATGATCATTTTCACCTCTTTGACGACTGATGAAAAACACCAAAATAACATTTTACTTTTTAAGTGAAAAAATAATGTTTACATTCTTGTAAACTCAAATGATGGTAAAAAGCTGTAGCTTTAATTTTCCATTGAGTTTAGATGTAAAATCACTTGTATTGTGCACAGCTTAAATGCAACTTAAAATGCAATGCTTGGGATAATTAAAAGAGTACAATGATAGCTGTCTTTTACTGCAACTATTGTTATTGTTGTAATGCAAAGCAAATGTTCATGTATTCATGTTGGATGTTAACACAAAATAAAGTTTTTTGACTTTAAATTGTACTTTTGTTATCTGAAAAATATAAATATGTGTTGTTGCAACAGGAGACATTTTTGGAAAACACTTTTTAATAGTTTTCAGGACTTTTCTAAAAGTCCTTTAAATCAGAATAAGCCTCGTTGTGTACAAACGGGCTATTTCTTTGCTGTTATGTCAAATAACAGAGAAGCCAACAGATAAATATTGACAAGAGGACGTCCACATGGCACAGACAATAACGACACATATAGCATATTTATCATGTGTCTCACTGCATAAACTATGGCTCATCAAAGGTGTTGGAGCCCTGCTTACTGACCTGTTGTTGTTCCTAAAGTAGAATGGGAGGCAGAGCCTTCGGCGTTCAGGCTCCTTTTCCCTGGAACCAGCTCCCAGTTTGGGTTTGGGAGACAGACACCTTCTTTACTTTTAAGGTTAGGCTTCAAGCTTTTTTTGATACATCTTAAAGTTAGGGCTTGATCAGCTGACTTAGTATGCATCATATGTATGATATATGGAGCTTTTTCCACTCATCTCTTTTCATAAAAGAATCCACAATAGCATCTAAAGAACTCCAGGCCTCACCTGCCTCGGTTAAGGTCAGTGGTCATGATTCAACTGTAATAAAGAGGCTAACAAGGTAAAAATGGATCCAAGGTGAAAACAGCTTACATGTGCAGCAGGGGTGGCAGGTGGGGGCATGTAAGATGCAGTGGAAATGAAATGGTTGACTGATCAGTCTCATCAGTCAGCAGTGTTCCCCAGGAACGTCCTCTCTCCCCTTTTCTGTGTATACAGTATATTGTCTGAATCATTGCAGAGCCATGGCTTCTTTTAAGATCACTTAAGTGTTTTCTTACTGCAGTAAAACTGCCTCTTTTAGTTTAGTTCATTTCATTTTATTTATATAGCGTCAGCATCTAGTGACGGCCAAATGAAGCCGTCTGAAGCACTGAAGCTTGTGTTAGTGTTGTGTTCTGTTAGTCCTCTTTGGTGCCATCTTGTGGCCAAAAGCAAAAGTTGCGTGAAGAGCAGCTTGCATCTACAACTTGAAATGACAGCTTCTGTTTAATATCATAAAAACAACACATAAGGTTATTCTATTTATTTTTTATACAGCAGAACATCCTCTCTTTCTTGCTCGCTCCATGTCTCTCAGTATATCCCACATGGGTTTACGATCTCTCACACAAAATCACCACAACACAGCACAAATCCCACTAAAGATTCACTTCTGTATAAACCACTGAATCAGATACTGCAGCAGCAGCAGCTTCGGACGTCACTGATCACTTGACAGCCCAACCAAGCCTGGATACACTGGGATGAAGACTGAAATATTGTTTGTCTGCTGCTGGTTCTCAAAATTATTGGTTCATAAAAACTGCATGTATAAAGTAAGTAAAAGGTTTGCTGTTTTTTTCCCTTATGCTGGGCTCACACTGTGCGATTTTTGGCCCATTTTGAGACGATTTTTGAGTCGTGCGACCGTTTTGGCGATCGGCCCGATTTTGGCCTTCATCGTGCATCGTGTAGTATATGTGGGGTAACGAGAAGCAATTGGCACCTCACGACCAGCTCCCGATCATCAATCGCATGGTCGTGAGGATTTCAAACCTGTTTGAAATCCTCGCGATCCGTCGTGAGGGTGTCACCGCAGTTTGTCACACTGCGCACGCGCAAACACAAATGTCAGCGAAAAAGACGGAGCAGCACGGCTGTGCAGCGTGTGATCTGGACACAAGCGATGGAGGCACAACTTGTAGAACTATGGCAAGCTCATCCGAGCCTTTTCGATGTGGCCTCACAAAATTATCACGACCACAACAACCGTGAAAATAGTTGGATCTACATGCTGCTCAATCACAGCTGCCTGGTCATGTTTTTCATTAGCAATTTAGCAAAGTTGATGGTGGTGTGTGTGTCTGTGTGAGTGAAAGACAGAGAGAGAGAGAGCGACAGAATTTCTGTTATAACCTTCATGTTATGGACGCACAGTGTGAGCACTCAGGTCGCATCAGAGCATCGGGCCGTATAGTGTGAGACCTGCATCGTGACCTACCAACTTCTAACCCCTGCGAGTCAATCGTACAGTTTGAGCAGGAGCTGAATCGTGCGACTGAAAAAATCACACAGTGTCTGCCCAGCATTAAACGTGGTCTTAAAATCCTTGGAGGCCTGTCATGGTCACAGCTGAACAGAGCAGCCAAAAGAACAACAACAACAATGAAAATGAAACTTTTTGAAATAAAGGAGACTCTCTCAGTTTTGTCTCAACATCAAATGAAATGTGCAAAGCATATTTATTTCCTGCTGAAGCTACAAGCCCAGAACCTTTATTTGAGCACCTCATTACATAACTTGTTATGTACTTGAAATGTGCAATTCACTTGTATTTTTATTTTTTATTCCTATTTATTCTATTTATCGACTTCGTATATTTTATTTATATTTGTCTCTGTATTTATATATGTGTGTGTGTGTGTGTGTGTGTGTGTGTATATATATATATATATAATATTCTGTAACTGTAACTTCTGTCGGTGCTGTGCTTTTTGGAAATCGAGAGGAACCCACCCGAGGGATTAATAAAGTTCTATCTTATCTTATCTTATAACTTGTTGCCACAATGGTTAAATCAGAATTATGAAAGCATTTTTGACAGAGTGTGACAGGGTAGTATGTAACACAGTGCTTTGGACTGTAGATGGTGCTAGTTAGAGCTTTAAATGATGAGAAAGCATTGTGCTGCAGTTTAGAGCCACTGACAGTTGCTGAAAAGTTGCTACTGGAAGTCTTGTGCACATGTGTGTGCGACATAAACCACAGAGACATGCACGGTTCCTCTGTTTTTGTTGATAGTACAGATTAGTATCATACCATGAAAAAGTACCTGCAGCAGATCTGGATTTAACCCTGTGTAGGCTACAGACGTGTCTACCAGGACCATCTGCTAATTAGCGCTTTGAGAAAAACAATAATGCTCTTTTTCAACTTGCAGTTGAGGGTTTTAGAGCACAGGTTACTCACTACTACACACGTATAAGGCTGTTGTATTAGTCTGAAGAAAAATCTGTTCGATGAGGATGCAGACTTTCAGTTGCATTGAATGCCATACAACATAGATCAGATGTCCTTTAATGCATATATTAAACAAATGTGGGTTTTCTTAAATTTGTGCAGTCTGCATAAAGTTAGAAATATCCTGTCTCAGAGTGACGCTGAAAAACTAGTTCATGCATTTATTACTTCCAGGCTGGACGACTGTAATTCATTATTATCAGGAAGTCCTAAAAACTCCCTGAAAAGCCTTCAGCTAATCCAAAATGCTGCAGCAAGAGTCCTGACAGGGACTAGAAAGAGAGAGCAGATTTCTCCTGTTTTGGCTTCCCTTCATTGGCTTCCTGTTAAATCCAGAATTGAATTTAAAATCCTGCTCCTCACATACAAGGTCTTAAATAATCAGGCCCCATCTTATCTTAATGACCTTGTAGTACCATATCACCCTATTAGAACATCCAAGGGTATTTAAAAGCAGAAGCCTTCAGCTTCTTCAAGACAAGCCTATAGGTAATTTATAGAGCACATGGAAATGAGAGCTTTATTAAAACTGGAAACTTCTGATAAAACATGTATTTGGGCTGAATCAGGTGACCCTGAATCCTCTCTTATGCTATAATGGGTCAGTGCTGCTGGCGAGTGTTTCTTCTTCACTGACCTTTTTAGCTCACTATGTGTTTATACACCACTCTGCATTTAATCATTAGTAATTATTAATCTCTGGTTCTCTTCAGCAGCTCCTGATCCTCCACTCACTCCAGTCACAGTGCCTGGAGGTTTCTTCCTGTTACCAGGGAGTTTTTCCCTCCCACTGTCACCAAAGGTGTTATTCATGGATAATCCTGATGACTGCTGTCAAACAGTTTCTGAATAACAGTGATAGAGTGACTGACTGGAAAATTGAAAAAACAAAACAAATCCAGAAAATACCCCATTTAAAAAGAGCTGAATCTGGCTGGCAGAGATGGTCATATTTAACGGTCGGAATTACTTTAAAATGAATTTTATAATCTTTAAAATTACTTTCAAATAACCATTTCAATAATCAGCAACCTATTTAACATGATGGTAAATCACTCAGTCAGCTTGAGATGCAACTCGTGTAACTTGGTTTATCAACTGATAAGAGCTGCCCTACTTCTGCTGCTAATGGGACTTTCAGGTTCCTGACTCAGCGATTTTCTCACTGAGTGTTTTAAGGCTGAAACAATGTTACAATGTGAAAAACAATTATCATCACCGTCTTCGTTGAAGGAACTAAAACAATAAGAAACCTGAAAAGCCCTCAGAAAAAAATAACACAAGTCCATAGAATAGTTTTTTATAGCACAAATGCATTAGCATGTTGACACTCTGAGTCTCGTGTGTCTTTAGATCCTTATACACTCGGCCATAAACCAGAGGACTGCAGCTACTAATCAGGCCCAGGTTAAAGTGGGTCAGCCACTTTAACCCCTCCAGCCACTTTTTGTCGGCTGAAACCAACTGCCTCTCCTGGTGACAGATATACTTATTAATGGATCACACTGGATTAACTTCACTGTGACATATTCATGCGCAGCTGCCACCTCAGGCTCACAGTGTTTTAGCATCTAAGGAGCTACGGTGCTGAGGAGAGGTGGCCGTAAACCAGCATCACCGATTATAACCTTTTTTCTGTGACGTTGTGTTGAGCTGTTGATGAGTTGTTGATGAGTTGCTGAATTGTGTTTTTTTGTGAAACCTCCTGCAAAATTACTTATTTTATTATTTAGAGAGAAAGTATCTCCATGCCATCAGCTAGATGCAACACCAGTCTTCAGCAAATGAAACATTAGCCCTTCACTGTATTTGTATTTACATGCCTAAAAATATAATTACGGATTTGTTCCCAAATCATTCCCAATTTGTACACCAGATTTTTCAGTTGAAAAGTTATTTAAAAGGTAAATGTGACAATCATTGCATTAGTCATTAAAAGCCCCAGAGTACCACAGCGTTCATGCCTTCGATGCACGTAAGTAAGTTACCGACCACAACTGTTATATAGTAGATCACTGGTTAGGTTTATGCACTGGAAAGAAGCTGTTGAGGTTTGGGAAAATAGAGTTTGGGAAAATAGAGTGGTAGGGTTAGGGTTAGGGTTAGGCAAATCGAGCAGGTGCAGGTTCAGCAGCATTTTCGAATTAGCATCAATGACAGTGTCTGAATGAAATACTTCTGAAATATCAGGATTCATGCCTGCATCTTTGAGCTCATGAACGCCTGCCTGTCCAGCAGTTATAATCGTGTATACAGTATAACAGAATAATTATTTTCACCGATGACCTCATATGTCTATAAGCCATGGCAGACATGTTAGCAAAAAACAGAACTCGTGGTACCGACGCCAACGGCATCTGTGTGAATCGTTGACACAGGGCGAGGAGGCTCCAGAGATTCATGCATTTGATTCTGCCCTTCAGCAGCCTCAGCAGAAACACAACTTCCTCCACTGACCACAGCACAATCTTATTTCTGTTCCTGGCAGGCAAAGACGGAAACCAACATGGTTTATGAGTTTGAGCTGCTTTCCTGCTCAGCACACGTGTAATTACTGAGTTACTAAACTTTTTTTGCTGGCTCCAACAAGTCTGAGCTTTTTTATCAACAGGTTCTTTCTGGAAGCCACTTTTGTACTTTCTGTGCTTCTGAACAAAGACGTAGTAAATCTCATCTGATACCAGAAATCCTGCTGCCATCTGGGGAGTTTTTGCAAAAAGACAAAAAGAAATGCAAAAAGGCAATGTAATATCAGATTTGCAAGGGGATCATGAAATGAACATAATATTTATGAGAATCAAAATAATTGGGATTTGTGATAAATCATTGCTAAAAACACAACTGTTACTTTTGGTGTGTGATGATGGTCATGTAAAGTGTTGCTCCGACTGGTCATAAACCTTCATTCCAGTTCAGTGTTTGTAATTACTTCCCCCCTGAACTTTCAGCCTCCACCTTGTACATTTTTATGTGGCACAGGTTATTGTCAGTGTCACACTTTTGAGTTAAAAATAGAAAAACATTGTGTTCCTTTGCCTTACCTGTAAAAGCAGCAACAGTGGGCTGGTAAGAAAAACCTCCCCACTGGTCAGTGTGGTGTAAGTTAAACAAATGGTTTGCTAAACAGCATGTGCGACTGATCACTGCTGTCTGTGCTACAGTTGCGTGCATGTGTCCATGATCTTTATCAGCAAAAAGTATTTTTCTTTGAAAGAAACTGTGTTCTGTGATATGAATAATTATTCTCAGCAGTGTTAATCCACATCCTGTTGTTGACAGTTTGTGTGTCTGTAAAATCTTTGTCTGCATGAGCAAGATGATTACAACACACAGACAAAATCAGGGTTACAAATCTCCTACAGTTATGGTTTCTGGTGTATCTGAGGTCCGTTTTTCTTTGAGATAAAACAAAAAAGCAAATTCAGCCTCCTCCAGTCTCTTTTAGTTTTTATAGCGAAGCACTTTTCTATGATTGTTGATAACTATGCCATCCAGATTGTCAAGAAATATACTCTAAAACACTTCTTCAGCAAAGACTCAGAGAAGAGAAACACACAGAACTTCTTGCTAGCAAGGGCAGCCTCCAGAACTGAGACTCGCGCTGAGAAACTGCCCCGGTCTTTATTTATACTTCAGTGGGTGCTTATGTGTGTGTGTGTGTGTGTGTGTGTGTGTGTGTGTGTGTTTGTTTGTGTGTGTGTGTTTCAGAGTGTGACCCCTTAAACGACTTCCCTTAACCTGCTGGTCTGGAAAATCCAACAGTTCATCTATATGTAAAAAGGCACTTAGACTAAAACAGACATAGCTATGTTAATCCTACCGTAAAACAATAAAACAAGGTAAGACCTCTCCCATGATCCCAGGATGTGGGGGTGAACGCTAGTGAGTTTTGATAATTGATTTTCCTTTTTTTTTTTTTTTTTCTTTTTTTCTTTTTGCCTGTCCCGTTTGGCTCTTTTGCCACATCCAGAGGCCCCCAGAACACAAGAGACCAAGGAAGACCAACAGAGGGGCAGCCACGCCACTGTCCCAGAAAGAGCTGAGGAGAGTCCCAGATGAGGGCTCACTCAGCAGCCGCGGAGCAGAAGCCAGGGGGAGTTGCAGTGACGCGCTCCTGAGCTCCGCCGGCAGCCAGCCGTGCCTGAGTGACCGAGCTCCAGGCTGAGAGGCCGGGGGCACCCCACCTCCGAAGTGGCCCGAGCGAGCCCCAGGCTCCAGGCCCCGATAAGCGGCCGCCAAGGAGTGAGCCGGTGTGTACCTGGACGCCCATCCCCGGACACAAAGAACCACCAACGCACCGACACCTGAGGGAGTCCGCCACTGGCAGGGGAAGTGGTGGTAGGGTGGAGATAGGCCTCCAAACCTTGGAGGGCCTAAGATGTCCCCAGAGAGGTGGCGCCTGACACCCAACCTGACATATAGACACAGAAATACAGGCACACACATATACAAACATCCATTCCCACCCTCATGCTCTCATATGCACTTAGATAGGGATGATCCCAGAATCATCTTCCAACGTTGTTCTCATGGTCCACTGTTTCTCGGGGTGAGTTTTGATAATTGATTTTCCAATAAAAATAGATACTAGCTTGAATAACGTGATATCGATTCATCAAAATTCCAAATCAATTTTTACATATAAATCTATTTTGCCCGAAACGGCAGAATCCCAGCCTCACAAAATTTCAACAACCACCAAACAGCTAAAAACGTAAATAAGAGCTGGATCTACAGATTCTGCACAAAGGCATAAACACGAAGCGTCGACCCGACGCAGCAGAATCAGTGAGATGTCTGCGTTCTGACCCGACGGCACGTCACAGACACGCTGTTGGGACTGAAAGCCGATATTTCACTGATTCTTTTTTTTTTTTCCGCCTGTCCCGTTTGGATCTTTTGCCATCAGAATTATTGTCTAGAGGCCAGAAAGATGCCCAACGGATTTACTTTATCAAATGGGCCATCCCGGCCTTGCCGTATTGGTCCATTTGATTGACCTTTGTTTTTATTGTTTATTTTATTTTATTTTCAGTTGTTACATACGGGACAGACATGACTGGGGGAAGGGAGAAAGAGAGAGAGGGAGGAAAAAAAACAGCGGGGAAGAGGAACGGTGATAAAGGGTTTCACTGATTTCACTGATTTCACTGATTCTGATGCGTTGGATCTGCGCTTTGTGTTTGTCTTTTTTTGCGCTAGATTCTGAAGCTGCAGGTTTTGTCTCTTTCCAGTCAAAATTGACTGAAGCAGCAGCAAAAGAAAATCCAAACTACAATTCACATTTCACTTCACATAAACGTTGTCATGAATTCTCTCTTACTTTTGCTGTTTTGCTTCCACCACGATAAAATGACACTTCATGCATAACTCTCTGTCTTTCTCTCTCAGTGTACTTCAAGAAGTTTCCCATCTAAAAATCTCTGTTTTCTGCATTAGTCGCTTGCTTATTCGGTCGTTAAGTCTGACGTCACTAGCCGTGTCTGAGCCTAAACTCCGCTGCAGGTCCATAAATCAAACGATCACTATGGCATTACTGAGAGTTGAAAAACTGTCTAAAGTCTTTCATCTTTAATAAAATGATCAGCGTTCTGCTCTACCAGGTGTAACAATTGAGTTTAACATCCAGGCATCCATGAAAACGGAATTTATGACATTTAACGGAGTTAGAAGTGTAAAGTGTAGAAGTAAACTTAAATCTAATTTGATATACAAAGAGGTGTTTACAAAGGTTATAAAGCTAGTTATGTAGCTATTTGATGGTTACGTGTTTTGATATTTACATGTTTACATGTTTGAATGTTTAGACATGCATGTTCAAACCAGTAATAAGTATGTGTTATATCTACCTGGTTGTTTTCCCTGTTTTGATCTGAGTTTAAGATTTCCTGGCTTCTGAGAGGTCAGTGAAGTATTCATGAGGGCGGCACACAGGAAGTGTGGGTTGTTGCGGGGTGCTAAAGTAAAGAGGCTGCTAAAAAGTTATCCGTCTCCGTCTTGCTGTTTCTAATTATTCAGAGAGATTCCGAACCATCTAGTGAACCCTCACGTTACATCTGGTGGCAGCGGTGGGATTTATTTTCTTGATGGATCTGTGTATTTGGTGAGTTTTACTCCCAAGCTGCGGATAAGATCGTTTTTTTTCCCCGCTGGGATTTATCCCTCTCTGTGAACAGCTGATGAACTGAAAATAATAACAGTAATAATTTTTGGAGATAGTAAGGATTGTTGCAGCTTTTATGTCTGTTTTTGTGATTTTTGTGATTTTTTTTGAGCTGGATATTTGTTGGGAACATGTCGGCTGACGAGAGTGAATCTGTGCATAAGCTGCGCTCTTCTCCTGTGCCACATTCGAGGACAGTGGATGCAATACGGACTGTTGCTGCTCCCGCCCACCATACCGTTTCCAGTGCCCTGACAATAGATCTTCCACCTGTTTTTAAAGGAGATGGGACTGAATCTTTTACTAGTTGGTCTCGTCGCTTTGAAGTGGCAGTGCAAGCTATGACTCCACCTGAGGTAGATTTGCCAACTGTGATGTCCTCTGTTCTGCCTACTCGTCTAGCAGATGCTGCATTTTTGTACTGGGACAGTTTGCCTTCATCAGCCCAGAAAGACTATGATCTAGTGAAGGATAAGCTGAAAGAGGTTTTCGGTCCAAAATATTCTCTGCCATTCTTCCAGACACATGTGAATGCTCGCCCCCGGAAACCAGGTGAAAGTTTAGATGTGTACAGCGCGGATATTACCCGTCTTGTGCTTGAAGCTTTCCCTAACTATGACTACAATGCCTTGGAAGGTGAAAAATTTCGCCGTTTTGTTGCTGGGTTGGACCCCACCTTGCAATCTAAGATTCATGAGATGGGTGCAGAGGATCTCGACGGAGCCCTGCGCATTGCCAGCCGTTGTGAGAGAGCACGGGCAGCATTGCAACTTACAGCTGCAGGATCCTCTCATATTCCGTCTTCGGAACAGGTTGCTATGATACGTCCTCAGCCTACTGATGCTAAACTTCTTCAAGCAGTTGAGGAGCTCACGCTTACTGTAACCAGCCTGAAACATGAAGTACAGCAGTTACGGGAGAAACAGAGTTACTTTGCCCAACGTTTGGACTCCAGTCGTGATAGATCCTCCTCTTCCAATGTTCAGTACAGCACCCGCAGTGCGTCCCCGTCGCCTTATCATGCCAGACAACATTCCAGAGACTATTGCTTGCCTGAGAGGCGTTATCATCGTGATCCAGAGTCTCACCGTGAACGTCCTTCTTCCCCTGTTCCCCAGAGGTTCAATGAGTGGGACAAATGTGAGAAACACGATCAACGCACATACCATTCCCAACAGCCCCCCCAGTATTCCAGGTACAATTACCCTGACAATAACAGATACCGACGCAGTCCCAGTCCTGCTCCACGTAGAGATGCTGCGTCCTACAGTAGGACCAGTGTTCGTTTCCAGTCCCCGGAAAGGCCTGCACATTTCACCTCCGGCCCACAGGGAAACTTTCATTAGCTGCTGTTGAGGGGCAAACATCAGCTACAGTATCAGGGCCCCAAAACCACATCCCCCAGTTCCCCTCAGAATCTGAGGGATCAGTCTCCTCTAACGTCTTGGCTACTGTCGAGGGCATTGAAGTGTGTGCTCTAATTGACTCTGGTTCCTTTGTCTCCCTTGTGAGTGAAGATTTTCGAAACTCTCATCCAGCTTTGAAAAAACGGCCTATGGTAGCATCCTCCGTGCCAGCTCGTTCGGTCAATGGAGAACGTCTGGAAATCTTAGGCAAGTTAACCGTTGGTATTAGGCTTGGGACTCAGGTATGGCAGCAGGACTTTGAAGTCCTCAGAGGTGCTTACCAGCCAGTCATTCTAGGTTGGGATTTTCTGCAGAGGCACCATGCTCTTCTCGACCTCAAAAACAAAGTGCTGCAACTGTGGGACATGAAAATTCCCCTGTTGCCCAAAGGACATGAGGTGGCTGCCTGCTGTAATGTTTCTGTGTTAGCGCCAACCAAAATTCCAGCTATGAGCGAAACTCTGATCACAGCCTGTGTGTCAGCAGCCACACCAGCTTCTCCTGTTCCAACAGACTACTATGGTGTCTTGATCCCTAATCCGACATGTGACATTGTTGTGGCTCACACTCTCAGTGAAGTTCAGAATGGTACTACAGTGGTTCGAATGCTTAATCCCTCCAGTGATGAAATCGAACTGTACCCTGGACAGCATCTTGGTGAGTTTCATTCAGGCTCATCTGTTGATATCATCCCACTGGAGCAGACATGTTGTGCTACTTCACCTGTGTATGATTCGACTCTGCCGGTAGAAATCGATGAAACAAACTTGTCACACTCCCAGGTTCAGTCCCTGAAATCGCTTCTCCAGAAGTATTCAGGAATCTTCAGTAAGCACTCAGAAGACAGAGGTCACACAGGCATAATTAAGCATCATATTCACACAGGTGATGCTACACCGATTAAACAAAGAGCCTATAGAGTGACACCTGAACAGAGAGCTGAAATACAGACTCAAGTTGACAACCTTTTAAAGGCAGGTGTCATCGAAGAAAGCTACAGCCCATGGGCCGCCCCAGTTGTTCTGGTGCGAAAGAAAAATGGTACATGGCGTTTCTGTCTTGACTATAGGAAACTCAATGCAGTGACAATCAAAGACTCTCATCCTCTTCCAAGGGTTGATGATGCACTGGATGCTCTGTCAGGTTCTGCCTGGTTCTCCACAATGGACCTTCAACATGGCTATTGGCAGGTTGAACTGGAAGAGAAGGATCGTGAGAAAACTGCTTTCACAACCGGCAGTGGACTTTACCACTTCACTGTTATGCCCATGGGACTCACAAACGCTCCAGCCACATGTCAGCGGTTAATGGAGATGGTACTTCGTGGCCTTCCCTGGAAAACCTGCTTAGTGTATTTGGATGATGTCCTCATTTACAGCCGCTCTTTCGCAGAACATCTCCAGCATCTGGAAGAAATATTCGGCAGATTCCAGGCAAGTGGCTTGAAGCTAAACCCCTCAAAATGCTGTTTTGCCAAAGATCGGGTACAATTTCTGGGCCACATTGTATCAAAACATGGCATCCAGCCTGACCCCAGAAATGTGAACAGTGTGCAAGCCTGGCCTATTCCACAAACAGCGACAGAAGTAAGGTCATTCCTTGGACTTTGTTCATATTATCGCAAGTTCATTCAAAACTTTGCGCACCACAGTGTCCCCCTACATGCTCTCACTGAAAAGCATGCAACTTTTCAATGGACTTCTCAGTGCCAGGATGCATTCATGTATCTGAAACATGCCCTCTCAAACCCTCCAGTGGTTTCATTCCCTGACTTCACATTGCCATTTTCTCTGTATACTGATGCTTCAAGCACAGCTATTGGCAGTGTACTAGCTCAAAAACAGGGACAGCAAGAGAAAGTCATTGCCTATGCTAGCCATGCGCTTACAAAGGCAGAAAGAAAGTGGTCGACTTATCATCGAGAACTCTGGGCCATTGTTTGGGCAGTTAGACATTTTCGTCACTATCTCTACAAGCAGCCATTTGTTATTGTCACTGATCACAAGCCCCTCCTGGGTCTTCGGAAAATACCCATTGACAGTGATAGAACTGGTCGCCGTGCTCGCTGGGCTCTTGAACTCGATCCTTTTGAGTGGACTGTGATTCATAAAGATGGCCACCGCCACCTCAATGCGGACGCACTGTCACGTCGCCCTGTCACTGGTGAAACCGTAGAGCAGGACCCAGTCTGCACTGCTTCTGCTACCTTGAAACCTGAAGAGAGGTGCGTAGGTCCTGCAGGCCCGCCCAACCATAGTCCCTGCAGTACCGACCAAAAACACATTCCATGCAATGACTTTCCTGATCCACGACTGCAGTGTGCAGCGCTATCTGTTTCATCCACATTTGTGCTTGAGCTGCCTGAAGATGATCTCAAAAGTGAACAACAAAAAGATCCTGTACTGTCAGAAGTCATTGGCTGGAAAGCTAAGGGTCAGAAACCACCCTACTGGCGTATGAAAAAATGCCCACCTCAGGAAAAAGTGCTATGGCATGAGTACTCTAGACTTACCTTTCACAATGGCTTACTCTGTCGTAAAGCTTTCAACCCATCCCAAAAGTCAGTGTTGCATCAGTTGGTTGTTCCTGAATCTTTAAAAGACACTGTCCTACAGCTGCTGCATGGCAACCCAGTGTCCGGTCACCTATCAGCAGATAAGGTCCTGAAACGTGCTCAGCAGCTATATTACTGGCCATTCATGTCACGTGACATCAGAATATGGTGCACACAATGCACTCCATGTGATGCCAGACGGAATCCCACACCTCATCACAGAGCTCCAATGAAAACAATTGTTGCTGCGGAGCCATTTCAAAAGGTGGCAGCTGACATACTTGAACTCCCCATTACGAGTCGTGGCAACAGGTACGTGCTCGTTGTTCAAGACTATTTCTCGAAATATGTCAGTCTCTATGCTATCGCAGACCAACGTGCCACAACAGTTGCAAAATGCCTGTTTGACAACTTCATCTGTCAGCACGGCATCCCTGAAATGCTACACAGAGACCAAGGACGTCAGTTTGAATCTGACCTGGTGAAACATCTGTGTCAGCTGCTAGGCATCCAGAAGACACGGACCAGCCCATATCACCCTCAATGCGATGGGATGGTCGAAAGGTTCAACCGAACACTTATTGACCAGTTAGCTAAGTTACTCCTTCAGCAGCCTGGCGAATGGGATGACTGCCTCAATCAAGTTGCTTTGGCTTACAACACCAGTCCTCACTCTACCACGGGGTTTACACCATTTTTTCTCACACATGGACATGAGGCACGGATGCCTGCTAATATGCTGTTGCCTACCAACATGCCAGCATCATCTACTTCTGCTTCTCCTGCTGACTACGTCACCCAGTTGACTCAGAGACTTCAGTCTGCCTTCAGCACTGCTGCATGGAACAGAGATTGTGCCCACAACCAGCAGAAACAACTGTACGATAGGGGCATCAAACACACTCCTTATGTTCCGGGTGACTTGGTGTGGTTAAATGACCCCACTACAGCAAAGCAGAAACTTGCTCCACATTGGAAGGGCCCCTCTGAGATATTGGAGTGCCTTGGAACAGCTGGAGAAAACCCTGGTGTCACGTACAGGATTCGCTACCTCCTGGACCAATCAGACAAGACTCAAATTGTTCACTACAATCGTCTCAGGCCTTACAAAGCACCTGTCCCAAAAGGTGGCATACCTGTACAGCCCCAGATTCCACAGTTGACTGCATTATCAGGTGCTTTGCCCTTCAGAGCTCCAAAATCTGCAGCTGAAGGGAGCTGGAATGTTCAGGGCCGCAGCCCTGCAACCTCATCAGACCCTCAGGTTTGTCAGCCACCACCTCTAAACCAGTCACGACCCCATTCCCACTCTCCTTTGTCCCCTTCTCCTCGGTCTGAGACTGTAACGACTTCCCCCTCTGGCCATGTGGTGATACACCAATCAGACACTGTCCCTTCAACTCCTCATCGAGTATCTGGTGTTTCATGGCGATGTGGGAGACGTCAAGTTGTGCCTCCCAGATACCTCAAGGACTATGTTTTGAACTGAAATTGTTTTTGGTTTTGCTGTTGTTTTATTGTTGTCCCCTTTGCTCACAGCATGTTTTTTTTTTTCCCCCTCCTTTTCTGTAGGGAAACGGGGACGTTTCTTATGTGAGGGGGGGAGGAAAATGTAAAGTGTAGAAGTAAACTTAAATCTAATTTGATATACAAAGAGGTGTTTACAAAGGTTATAAAGCTAGTTATGTAGCTATTCGATGGTTACGTGTTTTGATATTTACATGTTTGAATGTTTAGACATGCATGTTCAAACCAGTAATAAGTATGTGTTATATCTACCTGGTTGTTTTCCCTGTTTTGATCTGAGTTTAAGATTCCCTGGCTTCTGAGAGGTCAGTGAAGTATTCATGAGGGCGGCACACAGGAAGTGTGGGTTGTTGCGGGGTGCTAAAGTAAAGAGGCTGCTGAAAAGTTATCCGTCTCCGTCTTGCTGTTTCTAATTATTCAGAGAGATTCCGAACCATCTAGTGAACCCTCACGTTACAGAAGTTAGCAGGAAGTTAGCTCGCTAGCTTCCATCTAAATACAATATAGCATGTTCTGACTGAGAGATTTCTGAAATAATTCAAACGTACAGCTCTGCTACGACTTCCAACATAAATGAAGACAGAAAACTAAACAGCAGTGACGTTTGTAGGGTTACTGAAGTGGGCTAGCTGGTATATAATGATGTGCTACGTGACCGCTAGCGACACAGCTATGTTAGCATAATATAAACAAGCGAACTTTTCTTCCACTCGATAAAAGTTAACGTGAGTGCTCTCGGTGGTCAGGAACAAATGTAATCGCATGGCAGGATGCTGTAAAAGGACCAAACTTCAGCCAGGAGAACAACTGAGATAATCCATCCACAATACGAGGTTAGTCATTCATATACTGCTGCATGGGCTGTAGTTACATCGGAAGGGCTTAAAAACAGAGCTTAAATAAATGATTAACGGTAATAAAAGCTGAGAGAGGCCAACAGTGAACACTGACTGTTTTAGGGGCTTTTGGAAATTAAATAGAAGAAGATACAAAACTTTAAACATGTTAACAACACAAAAGCCATATTAAACGCAGACTACTTTTGGCCTGGAAGCAGGTCCAGGATTAATAACAGATATGGTTCAATGCAGAGAGGTCTATTAACACATAGTGAGTGAGAAAGGTGACTGGAAAGGAAAAACTCAATGCATCATGGGAATCCCCGGCAGCCTACGTCTATTGCAGCATAACTAAGGGAGGATTCAGGGTCACCTGGTCCAGCCCTAACTATATGCTTTAGCAAAAAGGAAAGTTTGAAGCCTAATCTTAAAAGTAGAGATAGTGTCTGTCTCCCGAATCCAAACTGGAAGCTGGTTCCACAGAAGAGGGGCCTGAAAACTGAAGGTTCTGCCTCCCATTCTACTTTTAAATACTCTAGGAACAACAAGTAGGCCTGCAGTGTGAGAGCGAAGTGCTCTAATAGGGTGATATGGTACTACAAGGTCATTAAGATAAGATGGGGCCTGATTATTTAAGACCTTGTATGTGAGGAGCAGGATTTTGAATTCTGGATTTAACAGGAAGCCAATGAAGGGAAGCCAAAACAGGAGAAATCTGCTCTCTCTTTCTAGTCCCTGTCAGGACTCTTGCTGCAGCATTTTGGATTAGCTGAAGGCTTTTCAGGGAGTTTTTAGGACTTCCTGATAATAATGAATTACAGTCGTCCAGCCTGGAAGTAATAAATGCATGAACTAGTTTTTCAGCGTCACTCTGAGACAGGATATTTCTAATTTTAGAGATGTTGCACAAATGGAAGAAAGCAGTCTTACATATTTGTTTAATATGTGCATTGAAGGACATGTCCTGGTCAAAAATTACTCCAAGGTTCCTCACAGCATTACTGGAGGCCAAGGTAATGCCATCCAGAGTAAGAATCTGGTTAGATACCATATTTCTAAGCTTTTCAGGGCCGAGTACAATAACCTCAGTTTGATCTGAATTAAGAAGCAGAAAGTTAGTGGCCATCCAGGTCTTTATGTCTTTAAGACATTCCTGCAGTTTAACTCATTGGTGCGTGTTATCTGGCTTCATGGACAGATAGAGCTGGGTGTCATCTGCATAGCAGTGTAAATGTATGCTATGTCTTCTAATGATGCTGCCTAAGGGAAGCATGTATAATGTAAACAGAATTGGTCCTAGCACTGAATCCTGTGGAACTCCATAATTAACCTCAGTGTGTGAAGAGGACTCTCCATTTACATGTACAAACTGGAGTCTTGTCACGGCTCCCGAGGCGAGCCGTGTGGAATAAATGAGGATCCAATCGCAGGCAGTCGTGGAGAAGTGAAGGTGATTTATTGAACACAAAAAGAATGTGGACAAACAGCAAACGGGGCTCGAACTAAACTAAACTGGGAAACAACTAAACTACAGAGCACAAACCTGAATGAAAACGAGCAGAGGAGGATGACGATGAACAGCAGGGAGAAGACACGGTGGATACACAGACTGACACTGAGTAATACAGACGAACCGGCAACAGGCAGGAGAACACACAGGGCTTAAATACACACACCAGTAATCAGGGGATGAGAGACAGGAGGGCAACACAGCTGGGAGGAATCTGGGCTGACGGGACAGGGGAAACGTAAACTGATCACACTCACATACGACACGGACCTTCACAATAAAACAGGAAACTCAGACACATGGAACCAGACAAGACATTGAACTAAACAGACAGATTCACAAACAGATGGGGTGACACCATAGACAGACAGATACAGACGCAGACTCAGAGGCAGACCGAATATAACACAGAACTTAAACAATCATCATCTAGAAAATGATAACAAACTAAAAGCGCTGGGTCACCGACCCAGGACCATGACAAGTCTATTAGATAGATATGATACAAACCACTGCAGTGCAGTACCTGTAATACCTACAGCATGTTCTAATCGCTCTAATAGGATATTATGGTCGACAGTATCGAACGCTGCACCAGTGCTTTCTTTCTTTCTTTCTTTCTTTCTTTCTTTCTTTCTTTCTTTCTTTCTTTCTTTCTTTCTTTCTTTCTTTCTTTCTTTCTGCATTGCATGCTGGGAGTTTGGTGGTGGAGCATGTCATGAGTAGGATTGAGAGCTGTTGTTTATTTCAAACTTTTTTGTCATGTTTCTATTATTACATAGTAGGACTGTTTTCTCTGCTAATTATTGCTTTGCGACTTTGAATTTGGGTTAGGATTGAACAGGTTGGATTGGGGAGAAAGGTAGAGGGAGAATCTACGACGCAGACTGGTTGCCATGGTGACAGTATGGCAAACATAGAGCGTTTCTCAGTTGCGGAAAGTGTTTCCCAAACTGAAAATTTGTACTCTTTAGAAGAAATTAACTCATTCTTGGATGATAGTTATGGAAGATCAGTTTTGGTGACGGACTGTTTTCCTGACGTTGATAAGTTTATTCAGTCTGTGAAGACAATACAGAAAGTTGTTGGTGTGGATCTCCTGAATGAGAAGAAACGATATTGTTTAAGGAAACATGTTACTAATTTAAGACGGGGGGAAAAGAGCAGTTAAAACTCATTTGAGGAAAAAGTAAAATCTTATTATTAATCGCAAGATGGTCAGATATCACTCTGTGTTTCTTATATACTTTTTCTTCTTCACTGCTTTTCTTCCTTCTCTCAATATGGAACATCTAAAGGTGGCCTCTTTGAATATAAATGGGGGAGGGATGCTCAGAAGAGAGCTTTGATTACAGAAATTATCAAAGAGAAGAAGCTAGATGTATTTTTTTATTTTACAAGAAACCCATAGTGACAATGTTATTGAAATAGAAAGGGGGTAAGCTGGAAGGAGCAATGCATATTTAGTCATGGAACTAACTGCTGTGCAGGGGTCGGTATTTTATTTCACCAACTCTGGACATCCAAATTTTGGCAAGTGCAGAATATATTAATGGCAGAATTTTACAAGTCAAGGCAGAAATTCAAGGTGTTGTCATTCATTTTATTAAAGTGTAGGAATCAAATTATGGTCCAGAACAGAAACATCAATTTAAAATGTTGGAAGACAACTTAAGTCTTATAGATTCCAGTGAATGTATTATTTCGGGTGTAGACTGGAATTGCTGTGTTGATTGTATGCTGCACAGAACAGGTCAGGAAACACATTTTGAGTCTTCCAACTTCTTGTCTCATGTTTTGACAAAGATGGACCTGATTGATGTGTGAAGAAGAAATAATTCAAGGAGTAGACAGCATACCTGGGTCAGAATAGCTGAAGGTAGATGCCGTGCAGCCAGGTTAGACAGGTTTTATCTGTCTGGATCTTATAGCACTCGTGTAATGAATTGCCACATTGTTTCTGTTGGGTTTACAGATCACGACACGATTTTAATGGAATTGGTTCCTACTGTTACAGGGACACAGAAATCTTTTTGGCATTTTAACACTGAACTGTTACTTGATTTTACTTTTGTGAAAATTTTCTGGAGATCAAAGAAACATGATTTTCAATCCCTGATTGGGTGGTGGCAGGTAGTGGAAGTCCAAATCAGGAATTTCTGCCAGCAATATACTTATAAATCCACTGACAACATTAGGAGGGTGATTCGGCAACTGGAACAGGAAATAACAGACTTGGAGAGTGTTTCTGTTAGTCAGAATAATCAGCAGGATTTACTGTATCATAAAAGGATGGAGTTACTCTTCTTCAGGAGAGAGTTAACGAGGCTCTGATTCGTGCTCGGTTTACAAAGTTTAGGGACATGGACGCACCAACAACATTCTTTTTTAATTTGGAGAAGTCAGTCGCACGGAAGAGACAGATGGTCTGCCTTCATCTGCGAAACGACCAAGTTACAACAGATCCAGCTGAGATGAGAAGACTTGTAATGGAGTTTTACTAATCTCTTTTAGAATGCAACTGTGATGAAGCAGTGGTAGCAGAACTTCTTCAAGGGCTTCCTCAACTCACTTCAGAGGATCAGGAATCTTTAAACACGGACTTGACATTGGAGGAACTTACAACAGCGGTTACACAGATGGCTTCTGGGAGATCTCCAGGAATAGATGGTTTACCTGCGGACTTTTTAAACATTTCTGGAATGTATTAGGGAACGATCTTCTGGATGTGTTTAATGATTCTTTTGTTAGGGGTACACTTCCAGTTTCTTGCCAGCAGGGTGCACTCTCTCTGCTGCCTAAAAAGGGGGACCTTGCCTTGTTAAAAAACTGGAGACCAGTGACTTTTTTATGTAGACTATAAAATTATTTCAAAGGTGTCATCCAACAGGCTGAAATGTTTTATTGAACTCCTGATTCCAGTGGATCAGTCTTCCTGTGTTCCAGACAGATCTATGTTAGACAACTTATTTCTTATGAGAGATGTTTTTGCTGTCTGTGAGACATGTGACCTAAATGTGGGGATTATCTCTGTTGATCAGGAGAAGGCTTTTGATCGTGTAGATTATACTTTTCTTTTTTCGGCCTTGCAAGCATTTGGTGTGGGAAATGTTTCTCTTTCTTGGGTGTCATTATTTTACGCCAATGCTAGTTGTGTAGTGAAGGTGACAGGTAGGTTTAGTAACCCTGTATTAGTTCATAGAGGTATTAGGCAGGGTTGTCCCATTTCTGGTCAGCTATATAGTTTAGCCTCTTTTATTTGGATTGAGAAAATTAAAAGGTCTTTCCCTACCGGGAATGGGTCACAGCTCTTCAGTAGTTGTTTCTGCTTATGCTGATAATGTTAAAATCTTTATTAGTAATCAACATGATGTGAATGAACTGAGTGAGAGGTTAAATATGTATGAAAAGGCTTCTTCGGCCAAAGTTAACTGGGACAAAAGTGAGGCCTTATTGGTCAGTAAATGGTGGGTGGAGAACAGTCCAACCCTGCCAGGAAATATGTGCTGGGGAAGGAATGGTATTAAGACACTGATACTTTTTATAGGTAACGAACAATTTCAGAAAAAGAACTGAGGGCCGTACAGGAAAAAGTTGAGTCCAAGTTGTCTAAATGGACATGGTTGCTACCCCAGCTGTCATGTAGGGGTAGGGCTCTGATTGCCAATAATCTCGTCCCTGTGGCACAAGCTTATGGGGTTGGTTCCACCTCCTGGGCTGGTTAAAGATGTTCATTGTGGATTTTTTCTGGTCCGGGCAGGATTGGCTTAAGGCATCTGTGTTCTTTCTTCCTGTGTCAGAGGGAGGTCAAGGACTTGTGGATATCTTGGCCAAGACCACTGCCTTCAGATTACAAACCGCTCAGAAGCTGCTTTATGGAAGTAGTTACTGCTGGCTGCCCTTGGCTCGGCTGCTTCTCCGTAAAGCTGGATATCCTGGACTGGATAAGCATCTGTTTTTGCTTAAAACAGCAGAGCCTGATATGATGGGTTTAACACCTTTTTATCATTCAGTGTTGGATGCTTGGGAAACGCTGAAGATTTTCCGTGATCCTGACCCTAGACCTGGCTGGGGATTTTTGAGGAACCATTGTTTCACAATGACTTGTTATACGGGATTGTTTGCTGTCATCACCTACAATAAGGACCAAGTTCATTCATGCTGGGATTGTGAAACTGGGTCACCTTGCAAAACTATTGATAGAAAGGATATGTGACCTTACTAACATCAAGTCCACCAGAATCTTAAAGAGGATCCTGGGAGAGGTCTGGGAGTCCTTACCCGTGTCACTGAAAGTATTTGCTGAAAACTGCGATCTAGCTGACCAGTGGCATAATGGATATGAGTACGTATTTCCAGTACTTTCAGCTGCACCAGCTTTTGATGGATGGCATGAGGAGAATAGACTGCTTCTCTCTTTGAGAACACCGGTGTTGCGTGTTGAGGTGGACACAGGTTCTTGGTTCAGACCTTGCCCCGAAGAGCAGATGGAGGTTCCTGTATAAGCCACCTGTTGAGAAACAGGTTGGTGACCTCCAGTGGAGGATTATTCATGGATTTATAGCTATGAACAGACACAGAGCTCACTTTGACCCAACTACTAGGGGTGGATGTCTATTTTGTGAAGAACAGGAGTCGCTGGAACGCTTGTTTTTGTCCTGTCTAAGGTTAAAAAGCCTGTTTTTGCAGGAATGGTTGGAAGCCCTGGGTGACCACTTTTCTATGGCTGTTTTAGTTTTTAGTCTTAGGTACAGAGCTTTGAAAAAGAAGACTCATGTCTTAATCAATTTCCTTCTTGGTATGACTAAGGTAGCAATTTGGAAAACAATGAAGAGTAAAATGCTTGGACAGGGTTGGACTGATGCAGCACTTAGTTTTGAAGGCTTAGTTGCATTGAGATTGAAAGTGGATGCTTTTTATTGTGTTACTTGTAATCTACAGATGTTTACAGATTTGTGGTGTATTCGAATTGTTTTATGTTCATTGAGGGAGGATGGTGCACTACTTTTGCATTTTTAGAGTGATATTATTATTCAGTGTATTTGTTTTGCTAACTACACATGGATCTACGTTTTTGTGGTTTTTGGGTGGTATGTGATGTTTCCTTTGACTTTGTGAGCATTTGTTTGTATTATTGAATTGTGATATGAATAAATGCGTTTGTTAAAGGTCCTTCTTTCTTGCATGCTGGGAGTGTTGGAGCGTGTGGTGAGTCTGACTGAGAGATTGAGGACTTGTTTCCAACTTTACTTTTCTGTCTGTGTGTCAAAGGAAAATTGTTTTCATATAATGTGATCAGCTTCATGAAATGTGCTTTTTATTGATCACTAAGCAATCTACATGTCTACGTGGCGTTTCACCTAATAACTTTTGTGATGATGAACTTATTCAGCTACTAACCGCTTCCTCTTTCTTTAAGAACATACAGATTTAGAAAAAGGGGAACCTCAACTCTGAGCTATTTGAACACACACACACACACACACACACACACACACACACACACACACACACACACACACACACACACAGAGAAAAGTATAAATAAAGAATAGGATAGAATTCAACTTTATTGTCATTGCACATGCACAGGTACAGGGCAACGAAATGCAGTTTGCATCCATCCAGAAGTGCTTTAGTGATATATAGTGATATTACAATATATATTAGCAATAATATAGATATGTGAGTATATTACAGAAATGGGTCTATTATGTTATAATGTACACGGTATGAAGTATGTTATGAATATTCTATAAGTATGTGCAGGCTGTAGTGAGTACAGGCTATGTACAGGCTATGAACAGGATATAAATATGAAATAAATAACTTTACAGAAATCTGAGATATACAGCTATACAGAAATGGGAACTATGCAAGTTGTAAACAGTTGTAGGATTAAAAATTATCGTATGTACAGAATGATTATTTACACAGAGCTATACAGTAGTGCAGTTAAGATAAGTGAGGGTGTAGATAGCTTCTACAGAGGCTATATAAAGTGCTGGTGGTTGTGAGTGGTGGTTCAGTCCATGTTATTATTGTGTGTTTGAGGGTACAGTTGTCCATTGTGGGTGTGTGTATGTTCAGTCCATGTGTTAACGTGGGTCAGATGTCAGGAGGCAGAGTTCAGGAGTCTGACAGCTGTGGGGAAGAAGCTGTTCCGGTACCTGGTGGTCTTAGTCCGGAGGCTCCTGTGGCGCCTCCCAGAGGGCAGGAGGGTGAAGAGTCCATGTGATGGGTGACTGGGGTCTTTGATGATTTTCCCAGAACCTTTCCAGACACCACTTCCTGTAGATGTCTTTTATGGCAGGAAGTGGTGCTCCGGCGATGCGCTGGGCAGTTTTCACGACCCTCTGCAACGCCTTCCGGTCCGAGGCAGAGCAGTTCCCGTACCAGACTGTTATACAGTTGGTCAGGATGCTCTCGATGGTGCAGCGATAGAAGTTCACCAGGATGTCTGAGGACAGGTGGTTCTTCCTCAGAGTCCTCAAGAAGAAGAGGCGCTGGTGAGCCTTCTTGACCAGCTTGGAGCAGTTGGTCGTCCAGATGAGATCCTTGGAGATGTGGACTCCCAGGAACTTGAAGCTGCTTACACACTCCACAGCCGTCCCCTTAATGTGGATGGGTGGATGTGGGTCAGCATTCCTCCTGTAGTCCACGATGAGCTCCTTGGTCTTCTCGGTGTTAAGCAGCAGGTTGTTTCTGTCGCACCACTCAGCCAGACGATCCACCTCCTCCCTGTAGGCGGCCTCATCGTTGTCACTGATGAGGCCAATCACCGTGGTGTCATCTGCAAACTTAATGATGGTGTTGGAACCATCAGCAGGTCTGCAGTCGTGGGTGAAGTCTCATCACTGTCACGCAGACAGTGATGAGACGCAGGTCGTGCGTCCATGACTGCCCTCACGAGTGAAAAACAACTGCAGTGTTTGTGTTTTCTAACTCAGGTGTCTCAAGCTGAAGAACTACAGGGTGATTTAAAGAAATCCCCTGTCACTGTGTTTTTGCTGAATGCGTAAAACCAGCTTTTTGCTGGTTGGCGTGTGTATCGCCAAAATGGACCTCGCTAACCTTACGAGACAACATGGTTTTAAGATCATACCTACTTGTCCTTGCTCTGTAGAGGAGTGTAGTCTATCGGTGCGTGAAATTCTGGGTCATAGCAGCATTAAATCTGCTGCTCGGATGAACAGTGCAGTGGTGATTTTTGTTGACAGTGTGGAGAAGACAAAGTGATTGAGAGGGGTATTGTCGTGAATGAGATTTTTTTTCGGTTTGTCCTCTAAGCACACAAACGAAAAAAGTCATGATTGCAAATATTCCTCCATTTATCAGTGATGAATGACTGGTGAGAGAAAAATGATTCTCTGATTAGAAAACTGTCATCGGCAGCAAATCCCAGCTGTTAAAGCACGTTGTCTCACAGAGGCGACAGGTTCCCATGATTCTAAATAAAAAGGATAAAGACCTAAATTTAGTGTTTAATGTGTGAGTGGATGATTTTGACTATAACTTATATAGGACTTTGGGCGTGTTGGTGCATTTTGGGTGTGGCAATGTGGGCCATTTAGTTCGAGCGTGTCCTGGAAAATATGTCCCTTCAAATAATTTAGAACAAACTCGGGTGGAAGGAGGAGAAAAGAAGCAGAGAACAGCAGAATCCAGAGATTCGGCGAGCAATGAATTAAACGAAACAGGGAAGCAAAGTGGTGGGAAACTTGGTCAGAAACCAACTTAAGTGCAGAAAAAGGAGACTACAGAAGAAGGGAATGTAGAGCAAATTGTCCACACTTAAAGTCAAACAGTGATAGATACACAGGATAATCAGGAGAATAACACAGGTGTGGTGAACGAGAGCTCAGGGAAAAACTGTAAATGATCCTGAGGACACAGAAGGTAGTCAGATGCTGTTAGAGGAGTCCTTTATAATCAGTGCACATGCGCCAACCAGCGTGCAGCCTGTTACAGTCGCTCCTGCTTTTCTCTTAGTTTAGCTCTTTTTTCTTACGTATTCTTTTTTTTTCTGACTTGTATTTTCCTCCGTTTTCTATCTCTTACTCAATCATGTGGATTGAGAGAGTTTTTGTTCTTCTGGTGGCCGTGGAACTGTTACTTTTATCATGGAACGGGACCGCGGCACATCTCCTACATGCACGGACTGTTTACTCCAGAGATCAGCTGATCGCCCTGATGCCGGCCGGCTCGCTGGCCAGGCCCGCAGAAGTACCAGCTGAAATTTGGAGGAAAACACATCGGGGATGCAGAGGTCAAGGACAGAAGAGAAGAAAAAAGGTGACGGTGAGACAGCGGAGGCTCGAAGCGAGGAGGAGGTTTAAACCGTGTCTGCCGTCTATCATGATGGGAAATGTGCGATCGTTGGCAATTAAAATCGACGAGCTCTCAGCACTGGTACGGAGTCAGAGGGAATACCGAGAGTGTAGCCTGATGTGTTTCACCGAATCATGGCTGTGTAACCCTGGTTAACATAGCTAACAACAAATAAAAGCCTGTTAGTAAAAACAGTCATAAGAAATATATTACAGGTGATAAATAGTCAATAAATAGATCATAATGGTTAGAAAATTCATTAAAAACATCAGCAATGATATAATTCATGGTATAGGATTTCATTTGTGTTTAAAAACATGTTAAAAGGGTACAGAACTTGCTAATTCATGGTGTTTTATGTTAATTCAGGTAAAATGGCTAAAATATGTGTTGAGACTCTTATTGTGAAAGGGCACGCTGCAGCGTGACTCCTGTGATTAGCCACACCCAATCGGGTTGTTCCTTCTTTTGATGCTCGAGAGGGAGAAATGCAGACAGTCCTTGCAGAGCTGCTGCTTAAATGAGTGAAAAAATTGTAAAAATAAGCCAAAAATCTACTTAAAGCCATTTTTGTACTCTGGAGAATGTATTTTTGTTTTTCCGACCTGTCCTTGCCTTGGTGACGTTGTGAACATAACCGAACGGGACTTGGTGAGTTCAGAAATTGTCTTTTATTTCATGCAAGAAATTTTTGTTGTATTATATTGCTCATTTCATGCAAATGGAGAGCCAAGGTAGCAGATTTATGTTGTTTTATGTTAAAAACGGTGGATTCGTGCTTAAACGACACACAGGCTGCAGTTCAAAGGCCTTTGACGGTGTTTCAGCGCGCCATATTGGCATCACCTCATTTACGGCTAAATAAGCTGGAAAAAACGGACTTTTACTGTTATTTAAGGGCTACCCGTGTGTTATTTTCGAATGTTTATGCACTTAATTTTGTTGTTATGGTAGGCCATTAAGGTTTGGATCGGGAAATGCTGAGCTAGAATCGGAGTTTGATCCGCTGAGCGAGAAACAAGATGGCGAGCCACCCACGGACCCATTGAACTGTACCGAGCAGGAAAAAGGAAAACGCCCCCTGCTGGACGTTGAGCTCTTTCGCTGATAAAACTGGTAGGATTAATCCATACACCTCTGCAAAAGAACAGCGGACTTTTCAAAGCACTGGATAATCATTCGGAGTAATTCCAGGACTAATAGTTAAAGGACACAAAGACAACTTTCTTTTGTTTATTTGTTTGTTTAAGGGATTTATTCAGCCTTTTGCTGAATTGTTTTCAGTTTTACATTTATTTATTTATTTTTGTAATTTATTTTGGTCAACCTTACATTTTAATGCTGTAATGGTGTTAATGGAAATGTAAATAATTTTGTTGGGTTAAAACAAAATAAGAACTGGTTGAGAATTTAAAGGTGAACCTAGACCAAGATTAAATTAAATCTTGGGCCTAAAGAACTGAACTTGATTTAAAATAACACAGTGTTAATGCAAATAGATCAAAGGATAAACTTGAACTTAGAACTTGAAATAAATAAAACAATAACCTAGGTTGAGAATAACATCCTTCTAAAGCCAAATAAAAGGTTTTGAGATAAATAGGATGAACTAACAGAACATACTGAACTAAGAAGGGGAAAGAAAACATCTTGTTTTCCTTAAATGTGTGATGTTGAATGTTTTATGTAATGTGTCTATAACTGTCTATTCTCTGTCTTCACAAAATAATAAGCCGGCAATTTAAACGTATTTACTGGTCTGTGGTCTTTATTACATGCTACGCTCATTACTGCTCTAGTAGTCGAACCTAACTGGTCCTAGTATACTGTAACGACTCCAGAAGTGTTACAGCTGCACCAGGTCATTCCCGATGAGAATGCTTCCGTGGAAGGCTTCCACACTGTTCGGGCGGACAGGGACAGCATCGCTAGCGGTAAGCGTAAAGGAGGTGGGCTTGCTGTTTTAGTTAACAACCGGTGGTGTAACCCTGCCAACATAACAATCAAAGAAAGGATTTGTTGCCCGGACACTGAACTGTGTGCTGTTGGACTCAGGCCGTATTATTTACCCAGGGAATTCTCTCACGTCATCTTGGTGGCTGTCTATGTTCCCCCCTCTGCTAACCCCACAGCTGCATGTGACACTATCCACTCTGCCATAGCTCGGCTACAGACTCAGCACCCGAGTGCCTTTATTGTGATCTCGGGTGACTTCAACCATGTATCACTGGACAATACACTAACAACATTCAAACAATATGTGGACTGTCCCACCAGGGGAGAGAAAACTTTAGACTTACTGTATGCTAACGTCAAGGATGCATACAGCTCCTCCTCCCTCCCCCCACTTGGTAGGTCAAATCATAACCTGATTCACCTCACCCCCCGCTATGTGCCAATTGTGAGGAGGGAACCTGTGACCACCAGGACTGTTAGGAGGTGGTCAGAGGAGGCAATAGCGGAACTACAGGGCTGTTTCGAGGTGACCGACTGGGAAACACTCTGTGAGCCTCACGCCGAGGACATCAATGGGCTTACTGAGTGTATCACAGGCTACATAACTTTCTGCACCGACTCCATTGTTCCAGCTCAGACTGTTCATTGTTACCCAAATAACAAGCCGTGGGTGACTAAGGACATCAAAGCCCTCCTCAACAACAAGAAGAGGGCTTTCAGAGGGGGCAACAAAGAGGAGGTGAGGAAGGTCCAGGTGTTACTAAAGGACAAGATCAGAGAGGCTAAGGACAATTACAGGAGGAAGCTGGAGTGGAAACTCCAGCAGAACAGCATGAGAGAGGTGTGGAGGGCCATGAAGACCATCACTGGATTCAGGCCAACCAACAGCAGGGGAGCTGAGGGAGGTGAGAATAGAGCCGACGAGTTGAATCTGTTTTTCAATAGATTCGACACCACAGTGTCTGCTCCCACCCCCACAACCTCACCTGCAGTCAGCCTGGAATCCAGAGCCACACCACTGTGCCAGCCTCTCTCTTCACATGTTGCCTCCTGTGAGATTCCTGACACCCCTCCCCCACCCATCACCTTCACTCAATACCAGGTTGAGATGCAAATGAGGAGACTTCACTCAGGCAAGTCTGCTGGACCAGACGGAGTGAGTCCCCTCGTCCTCAAGACCTGTGCCCCCCAGCTGTGTGGAGTCTTTCATAAACTGTTTATGCTGAGTCTGAGTCTGCAGAGGGTCCCGGTGATGTGGAAGACATCATGCCTCGTCCCTGTACCAAAGACGCCTCGTCCCAGTGGCCCCCAGGATTACAGGCCCGTGGCACTGACCTCCCACATCATGAAGACCCTGGAAAGGCTCATCCTGGACCAGCTGCGACCCATAGTAAGACCACATCTGGATCCCCTTCAGTTCGCTTATCAGCCTCGTCTCGGAACAGAGGACGCCATCATCTACCTGCTCAATCGTGTCTACACCCATCTGGACCAGCCGGCGAGCACTGTGAGGGTCATGTTTTTTGACTTTTCCAGTGCTTTCAACACCATCAGGCCGACCCTCCTGGGTGATAAGTTAGCAGCGATGCAGGTGGATGCTTCTCTGGTGTCCTGGATTGTTGATTACCTGACAGGAAGACCACAATATGTACGTCTCCCACAGTGTGTGTCTGACAAGGTGATTAGCAACACAGGGGCACCACAGGGGACTGTCCTCTCCCCCTTCCTCTTCACCCTCTACACCACAGACTTCAGCCACTGCACAGAGACCTGCCATCTTCAGAAGTTTTCTGATGACTCTGCGGTGGTTGGATGCATCAGCAGGGATGATGAGACAGAGTACCGGGCTGTGGTCGACTCCTTTGTCACGTGGTGTGAGCAGAATCATCTGCAGCTCAACGTGGCAAAGACCAAGGAACTGATCGTGGACTTCAGGAAGACCAGGAAACACTTGACCCCTGTTTCAATCCAGGGGGTCAGTGTTGACATTGTGGAGGACTATAAATACCTTGGAGTACACATTGACAATAAACTGGACTGGGCTAAAAACACCACAGCACTTTACAGGAAGGGCCAGAGTCGTCTCTATTTTTTGAGGCGACTGAGGTCCTTCAACATCTGCCAGAAAATGCTGAGGATTTTCTATGAGTCTGTTGTGGCCAGTGCGATCCTCTGTGCTGTTGCATGCTGGGGGAGCAGGCTGAGGGTCGCAGATGCCAACAGACTTAATAAACTGATCCGTAAGGCCAGCAATGTTGTGGGGATGGAGCTGGACTCCCTCAAGGTGGTGTCGGAGAGGCGGATGCTGTCCAAGATAAAGACAATGTTGGATAACACCTCCCACCCACTCCATGACATGTTGGTCAGTCACAGGAGCTCGTTCAGTGAGAGACTGAGATTACCGAAAAGCACCACTGAACGACACAGGAAATCATTCCTGCCTGTGGCCATCTCCCTGTACAACGCATCCACTTAACACACTGTTTGCTGCTACAACTACACATGTTTCTTTTCCAAATATTTATTTATAAGTGACTTATGTATGTATGTATGTATGTATATATATGTATATATTGTACTATTCTTAGTTAGCGTATTGTCTGTCTTGTCTTAATGTTGGTTTAAAATGGAGCACTGTAACAAAAAATAATTTCCCCCAGGGATCAATAAAGTATTCTGATTCTGATTCTGATTCTGATTCTTTAAAGACAAAATCAGGGAGTGTAGCTAGCTCTCAAACTGAGAATGATGTTACAGATAAAATGGAGTTAGGAAGCTGATAGTGATACGGAAGAAGAGGATGAAGGTGAAGAGGAAGGCTGGACTGAAGATAGTCTGACCAGTTCAACCTATAGAGCCTCCGTTAAACAGCAGAAGAAAGGTTACAGGGTGCGAAAAGTTAAACACTTTCTCAGGGTCACAAAAATACGAAAAATGTGAAAATAGAGGATTTTTTCCAGACAAGAAGTGGCTTCTGTTGCATGTGAGATCACAGTTGAGCAATAAAGGAAAGGATTATACGGACAAAGAAGTCTACAGACTGAGAAAGATAGTTGCAAAACTTAAGCTGGAGTTTAATAATGATGAGGAGTACGATGGTAAATGGCCTGTAGCGTTTTACTAGTCCCTAAGGACCCCAAAGCGCTTTACATATCCAGTCATCCACCCATTCACACACAGGTGATGGCAGCTACATTGTAGCCACAGCCACCCTGGGGCGCACTGACAGAGGCGAGGCTGCCGGACACTGGCGCCACCGGGCCCTCTGACCACCACCAGTAGGCAACGGGTGAAGTGTCTTGCCCAAGGACACAACGACCGAGACTGTCCAAGCCGGGGCTCGAACTGGCAACCTTCCGATTACAAGGCGAACTCCCAACTCTTGAGCCACGATCACCCATATGGCATCTAAGGTTTTGTGTTTTGTGTATCCTTGTATCTTTGGTGATGAGTAACTTCAGAGTTTCTACTTTAAACCTGAATGGAGCCAGAGATATGAGGAACAGAGTCAGTGTGTATGAGTTAATGAAATTAAAGCACATGAATGTATTAATGGTCCAAGAAATGCACAGCGACTGTTTAAATGAGACAGACTGGAAGAGGGATTGGGACGGAGAAGTGATTTTGAGTCATTTAAATAGAGCCAGTGGTGGAGTGGCTGCTTTTTTCAAAAGACTTTCTACCAGAGTCCGATGATTTTCAGGAGGTGGTAAAGGGCAGGCTGATGGTGGTGAAGGCAAAGTATGTTCCACGATTATGTTTGTGAATGTGTATGCTCCAAATACGAGGCCAGAGAGTTCTGTTTTTACAAAAGCTTGAGGATGTCTTACGCAAGTGTGATCCAGAAGAGTTTCTTTTTGTGGCGGGAGACTTTAACTGTAAAGAAAATGATGAATTCATTTAGAACCCAGACATTTCTAAAGCGTTTGACAGAAGCACAGTCTGTAGTTGATGTTTGGGGGAAATGCAAAATAAAACACACAATTTACATGGGTTAGGTGTAGAGAAAAATGTTTGAATGCAGCTAGATTACACATGATATACTGTTTTAGACATCATTTTGGAATTTTTAAAGAGTGTAACATACATCTTGTTTCTTTCTCTGATCATGCTCTGGTTTCTTGTAATGCTTTTGTTGCAAATCTTAAACACAAGTCTGCTTACTGTCATTTTAACACTGCTTTGTTACTAGATGCAAATTTCAAGACAGCGTTTAGTTTTTCTGGAGAGTGTTTAAATCTAGGAAGATGATTTTATGTGTTTGCGGCAGTGGTGGGACCAGGGAAAAGCTGAAACCAAAGACTTTTGTCATCAGTGCACTTTCAATGTCTCTTCGGACTTGGCCAAATCTATGAGAGATCTGGAGACTGAAATAGTGGAGCTGCAAATTCCACAGGAAACCGAGGTTGTTTTGAGAACCTCAATTCTAAAAAAGCTTTGTTGGCTGACTTGCTGGGCTCTAGAGCACAGGGGGCACAGATTTCAAAACCTTTCTTTGATGGATGCTCCTACGAAGTTTTTCTTTTTGCTGGAAAAAAAAGAAAGGACAGAGCAAGTTCATACATGGTTTGAAATCATCTGCTGGGGATCTTTTGACAGCAGATGGTGACATCAGGCGGAGAGCAGCAGATTTTTACTCAGAGCTTTATCATTCTGAGTACTTAGAGACGAAGAGACTTTTAATGCCTTCTGCAGCGGTCTCCCCAGAATTTCTGAGGATTTTACCAAGGAGCTGGGGGAGCCTCTAACAGTGACTGAAATTAATACTGCCTTACAAAGCATGCAAGGAGGGAAGGCCCCTGGCAGTCGAATTTGATAAAGCTTTCTGACCTTGGTATTGATGTCATGGAGGTTTTTGAAGAGAGCTTTGCTACAGGATCTTTACCTCAGAGCTGCAGGAGAATGGTTTTAACACTGTTACCTAAAAAAGGTGAGCTTCAGGATATTAAGAACTGGAGGCCTGTCTCTTTGTTATGCGCTGATTATAAAATACTGTTGAAAGTGCTGGCAAACAGACTGAAGAAGGTGATGGATCAGATTGTCCATCAAAGGTCTAGGCCAAGCAGGTCTATCGTCGATAATGTGTCACTAGTCAGAGATATTTTGGAGGTCTCCAGTTCATTGGGATGTGATATTGGTCTAATTTCTCTGGACCAAGAAAAGACTTTTGACAGAGTTGAGCACCGTTACCTCTGCAGTGTGTTGGAAAGGTTTGGTCTCGGCACTGACTTAAGATTATGGTGTTGTACAAGGACATTGAAAGTGTACTGAAAACAACGATTGTTTGTGTAAACCTTTTAAAGTAACCAGAGGTATCAGGCTGTCTGGTATGTTATATGCTCTGTCTATTGAACCAGTGTTAAATAGGGTTAGGTGTTCTATTGCTGGGATGACTTGTCGGTTTTAACGCGTCTTTTAACCTATCTGCATATGCTGATGTTGTTTTTGTTAGAAGTCCAAAAGATGTCAATAAGTTAGGAATGATTGTTGAAAACTTCTGCAGATTTTCAGCTGCATGAGCAAACTGGGCTAAGAGTGAGGCTCTTGCAGTAGGAGATTGGCTGGATTGGCTGGACTCTTGTAACTTCCAGGTGGTTTGAAGTATTTGGGTGTGTACTTGGGGAAGATGATACAGTAAACAAGAACTGGGAAAAGGTGTTGGGGACAGTTAAGGGGAAATTAGGGAACTTGAGATGGTTATTACCCCAGACGTCATATAGAGGGGGGGTGGGGGGGGTGCTGATTATAAACAACTTAGTTGCTTCTGTATTCTAATAATAATACATTTTATTTAAAAATAGCTCCTTTCAAAGCACCCAAGGACACTGTACAGCAAATAAAAACACAAAAACTGGAAATATACATATAAGAATAACAGACAAAAGTTAGGAGCATACAGAGGTTTAAACATAAGCAATTTTAAACAGATGAGTTTTGAGGGTGGACTTAAAAAGAGGGAATGAACTAATATTTCTGAGGTCAGGGGGTAAGGAATACCAGAGTCGAAGGGCAGAGCAACTAAAAGCCCCGCCCTCCATTGTAATCAGACGAGCGGAAGGAAGAGAGAGAGAAAGAGAAGATGAAGATATGAGGCACCGGGATGGGAAGTTCATCTGTACTAAATTGGAGAGGTATGGTGGAGAGAGAGAATGAATAGCCTTAAATGTATAAAGGATTATTTTAAAATGGATGCGAAATTTAACCAGGAGCCAGTGAAGCTGCTTCAGGATTGGGGAGATGTGGTGGGTAGAGGAAGTCCTAGTAATAATACGGGCAGCAGAATTCTGGACATGTTGGAGCTTGTTAATAGATTTTTGTGTAAGGCCAAATAATAGTGAGTTACAGTAATCAATTCGAGAGATAACAAGATTATGGACGAGAATGGCAGTGTCATGAGGAGTGAGGAAAGAGCGGAGGCGATTGATATTACGGAGTTGGAAATATGCTGCACGTGTGACATTATTGACATGTGAATTAAAGGATAATGTGCTATCGAGAATGACACCCAAGCTTTTCACGGAGGGAGAGATAGAGACCAGCGAATTATTGATAGTGAGAGAGAAATTGTTAATTCTGGATAGCAGTCGTTTAGTGCCGACCAGGAGAAGTTCTGATTTATTGCTGTTGAGTTTAAGAAAGTTGGAGGAGAACCAGGAATTGAGTTCAGCTAAGCAGAGGGTAAGGGAGGGTGGAGGAAGAGTAGAATCGGGTTTGGTAGAGCGGTAAAGCTGGGTGTCATCGGCATAGCAGTGGAACTGAATATTATATTTACGAAAAATGTGTCCGAGTGGAAGAAGGTAAATGATGAAAAGAAGGGGCCCAAGGACAGATCCCTGGGGCACCCCAGTAGATGGAGGAGAAGGCTGAGAAGTGAAGGATTTTAATTGAATGAACTGAGTGCGGTCAGAGAGGTATGATTTAAACCAGGCTAATGGAGTATGAGAGAGACCAATAGAAGCTAATCTGCTAAGGAGAATGGGATGAGAGATGGTGTCAAAGGCTGCACTCAGATCAAGAAGAATAAGGATGGAGAGGAGACCAGAATCAGCTGTCATAAGAAGGTCGTTTGTTATTTTTATAAGAGCAGTTTCGGTGCTATGCAGAGGACGGAAGCCAGACTGGAACTGTTCATAAAGGTTATTATCAGTTAGGTGTAGATGGACTTGTGAAGCAACTATTTTTTCAAGAATTTTTGAGAGGAATGGTAGATTGGAGACAGGACGGAAATTATTAAAGTTGTTTGGATCTAGACCTGTTTTTTTCAGGATTGGGTTAGAGCCTCTTATCCAAACATGTCTCATATCTTCAACAGCTTAAGTAAATTCATACTTAAATTATACTGCACAGTTTTCTCATCATTATAAGAATATTTACTGCATCAGTTTGTCTTCCATTTTATCTGAAACATACAAAGATCAAATCTTTTTTAGTTTATTTTGAGATATTGCCCTTAAATACAGTTAAAGCTTTCAGACAGTGAGCATTGTATATTAACCATAGAACCAAGTCCGCCAGAGCTTATATTATATTTTTACATGCTGTGGAGCCATTTTTGGGAGCATTGTCAATACAACCATTATAGCCCAAATTTTAATAACATGTCTGCATTAGGTGCATAGTAATTACATAAATTGCAACAAAGTGCAATAAACTACAAAAAAATTGAAACTCGTTTTTGTTTTTTTAACATATATTTCTAGTTAGAGAAATTTAAGAGGCTTATCCCGCAAAACTGTAAATACAAAAAAGTTGCACAAAATAGGTTCCCACCACAGGAAATTTATTTTGAGTGTCTTCATAGTTTTATTTTTGAAATACACCAATTTCTATATACTGCAGGAAAAACGAAAATAAATATTATAATGCAAAGCAGCATCAAAATAAACTATTTTCAGCAGTGCAATATGAGTCCTGAGCATCCCAGAAACGACACAGAAAGTCATAAAGTCAAACATAACTTTTAAAAACACCAGTATAGGCTTACAAGGCACTGATGGTAAAGAACTACATTTCCGCGACAATGACGTCACTTCCGGTTTCGGGAAGGTCATGGCGGACATGCGATAGTTTGCGCTGACGTCTATTCCAACGTAGGAAGTGTTACAAACAGCTGATCGGATCGGCAAAGCGTGTTTCTGGAATATTATGCTTTTGTTGCTGCAAGCTCTTTTTATGCAGTTTTTGCAAAGCTATATGTGGAAGGAAACTGTGACCGAGGACAAGCTGATGGCATAAGATGTAAGTACAACTCCTCCGGTTTCATATGCAAAAAAAATTATTGCGCTAGCTTACGTGGTTGCAGTGCTACCGGGATTTAAACATAGTTAGGGAAAACGGAGCGTGCCCACTCCGACCGGCTTCAAAGGGTTAATATCTGTATGTCAGACAGTCACAAGTTAGAAATTATATGAAATAAAAGTAAATACCTTGAATCTGAACTGAATTGTAATATTTGAGACAGAGTTAAATTCCACCGCTGAGCTTTTTTTTCCCCAAAAAAAACTTTTCAAAAAAGGTTTAAATGTCAGCACCTCCAAATCTGAGGCCATGGTTCTCAGCCGGAAAAGGGTGGAGTGCCCACTCCGGGTCGGGGATGAGTTCCTGCCCCAAGTGGAGGAGTTCAAGTATCTCGGGGTCTTGTTCGCGAGTGATGGGAGAAGGGAGCCAGAGATCGACAGATGGATTGGGGCTGCAGCTGCAGTGATGCAGACGCTGCACCGGTCCGTCGTGGTGAAGAGGGAGCTGAGTGTAAAAGAGAAGCTCTCAATTTACCGGTCGATCTACATCCCTACCCTCACCTATGGCCACGAGCTGTGGGTAGTGACCGAAAGAACGAGATCGCGGATACAAGCGGCAGAAATGAGCTTCCTCCGAAGGGTGGCTGGCCTCTACCTTAGGGTGAGAAGTTCAGCCATCCAGGAGGGGCTCAGAGTAGAGCAGCTGCTGCTCCACATCGAAAGGAGCCAAATTCAAATTCAAATTCAAATTTTATTTGTCACGTACACAGTCATACACAGTACGATATGTAGTGAAATGCTTGGACAACTGCTCGTGACCTAAAGAGAACAAAAAAGGAAAAGGCTATGAATAAGATAGGAAATAAATATGAAAAATTAAAAAGGGTAAATTTAACTAGGAAGGAATAAAATATAAATTAAGGTTAAAAATGAAATAACTGTACAACACAAATTAGAATGAAGGGTAAATTTAACTGGGAAGAATAAGATAAAGATAAATATATAAATTAAAGTTCAAAATAAAATAACTGTACAACAAAATACACAATACACAATATAGAACTATATAGGAATGTATGAAGAAATCTAAATATAAATAAATATATACACAATAACAGCAGCTGTACAAGTATTAACCGGAAATGAAGAATATAGTGACCAGTGTTGTGCAAAACCAAAGTCCAGAAAGTGCAGTGTGTGTGTAAGAACCATATGTGTGGGTCAGTACTGTGTGGTGGTGTGATTGAGAGACCGTATCGCCTGCGGGAAGAAGCTCCTCCTCAGTCTCTCTGTGTTGGTCTTCAGGGAGCGGAATCGCTTTCCTGACCTCAACAGAGAGAACAGTCTGTTGTTGGGATGGCTGAGGTCCTTCACGATCTTCCTGGCCTTGGTCCAGCACCGCCTGCTGTAGATTGAGTGCAGGTCAGGGAGCTCGGAGCGGATGGTGCGCTCAGCTGACCGCACAACCCTCTGTAGAGCTCGTCTGTCCTGCATGGTGCTGTTCCCGAACCAGGTTAAGATGTTTCCCGCCAGGATGCTCTCTATGGTGCACGAGTAAAAGTTCCTGAGCACCTTGGAGGGCAGTTGGAAGTCTCTCAAGCGTCTGAGGTGGTAGAGACGCTGTCGGGCCTTTTTCACCACGGTGTTGATGTGACAGGACCATGACAGGTCCTGCGTGATGTGAACTCCGAGGTATTTGAAGCTGTCCACTCTCTCCACTGGGCACTCGTTGATGACGGGGGTCTGGTAGTTCCTCTCCTGCTTAGTGCTGAAGTCCACTATCAGCTCCTTTGTCTTACTGACGTTTAGAAGGAGGTTGTTCCTCTGGCACCAGTTCTCCAGATTCCTAATCTCCTTCAGGTAGGCCGTCTCGTTGTTATCAGAGATCAGGCCCACCACGACGGTGTCGTCAGCAAACTTGATGATGGTGGTGGAGCTGGTAATGGCCACACAGTCATATGTGTACAAAGAGTACAGCAGGGGGCTCAGAACACACCCCTGGGGGGCTCCAGTGCTGAGAGTGGTGGAGGCTGAGACATGTCCGCCCATCCTTACTGCCTGTGGTCTGCCAGTTAGGAAGTTGGAGATCCACTGACACATAGATGAGCTGAGTCCCAGATGCTCCAGCTTGGTGGTGAGTGTGGAGGGAATTATGGTGTTAAATGCAGAGCTGTAGTCTATGAAGAGCATTTTAACATAATTCCCCCTTCTAGTGTCCAAGTGAGTGAGTGATGTGTGGAGGAGATGAGAGATGGCATCGTCTGTGGAACGATTTGGATGGTAAGCGAACTGTAGTGGGTCCAGTGTGTCTGGTAGTGAAGAAATGATGAAGTCTCTGACCAGGCGTTCAAAGCACTTCATCACTACTGAGGTGAGGGCTACAGGGCGATAGTCATTGAGAGAAGCAGGGTGGGGTTTCTTCGGGACAGGAACAATGATGGACTCTTTGAAGCATGTGGGGATCACCAACTGAGATAAAGAGATGTTGAATATCTCAGTGAACACAGGAGCTAGCTGGTATGCGCAGTCTCTTAGGATACGACCTGGGATGCCGTCTGGTCCTGCTGCTTTCCTGGTGTTCACTCTCTTGAAGGCTCTCCTTACTTCATGCTCGGAGATGACGAGCACGTTTCCGGTGCTGGCAGTATCTTCCTGTCTGCAGCCGTTAGCGCCGCTAACACTAGCATTGTTGGAGACCTTAGCTGCAGCCTCGAAGCGAGCATAGAAAGTGTTCAGCTCGTCTGCCAGAGTCACGGCCGCGTTCGTCATACCGGTTGTTGGTGCTTTATAGTCCGTTATTGTCCTTAGTCCCCGCCACAGGCTCCTAGAGTCACTCTGTTGGAGTTGTGACTCTAGTTTCCTCCCGTAGCGCTGCTTCGCCTCTTTCACCGCCCTCCGCACGTTATATGACGCGGCTTTGTACGGGTCCATGTCCCCCGTCATGAGTCCTGTGTTGTAGGCAGCGGTGCGGGATCTCAGAGCGTCGCGGATGGTTTTATCCACCCACGGCTTCTGGTTGGGAAACGTTGTGATAGTCTTTGTCTCCACGGTATCATCCGCTAGTTTCCCGATGAATCCCACAACCGCTTCCGTAAACACGTTGACGTCATCGTCGGAGCTGTTTCTGAACATGCCCCAGTCTGCGTCATCGAGTGCGTCCTGTAACGCGGCCACCGATTGATCTGTCCAGCGCGCGACCTTCCTCTGAACCGGAACTTCCTGTTTCAGCCTTTGTTTGTATTTTGGCATGAGGAAGATGGTGGCGTGATCAGATTTGCCAAACGGGGGGCGGGATTGTGCCTTGTAGCCGTCCTTGACCGTAGTGTAGCAGTGGTCCAGTGTCCTTTCACCCCTGGTGGGGCAGGTGATGTGTTGATAAAAGTTCGGCGCTGCGCGTTTGAGGTTGGCGCTATTAAAGTCCCCCGTCACAATAAGCGCAGCGTCCCGGTGTTGTGTCTGGTGCTGTGTGAGTGCCTCATGCAGCTCGCATAAGGCGGTGACCGTGTCCGCTTGTGGTGGAATATAAACGGCACTTACAATGACCGATGTAAATTCCCGAGGTAGATAAAAAGGACGACACATGATGGACAGTAGTTCCAGATTTGGTGTGCAGGAGCGTGTGAGAGGAACAACGTTCGCACTGTTGCACCAGTTGTTGTTCACCATTAAACACACGCCGCGCCAGCTGAGGTGGTTCGGGCATCTGACAAGGATGCCTCCTGGGCGCCTCCTGGGTGAGGTGTTCCAGGCATGTCCCACCGGGAGGAGGCCCCGGGGCAGACCCAGGACACGCTGGAGAGATTATATCGCTCGGCTGGCCTGGGAACGCCTTGGTATTCCCCCGGATAAGCTGGAGGAGGTGGCTGGGGAGAGGGAGGTCTGGGCCTCTTTGCTTAGGCTGCTGCCCCCGCGACCCGGCATCGGATCAAGCGGATGAAGATGGATGGATGGATGGATGGTTTAAATAGTAAACTATATATAATGTAAAATGTTGTCATGGTCCTGGGTCGGTCAGCCTCCGTGTCAGCATCCTCATCAGCTGCTTCGCCTGGTCCAGCCTCCGCTTCTGCTTCCGCCTCGTCTGGTCCAACGTCCTCATCAGCTTCCGCCTCGTCTGGTCCAGCCTCAGCTTCCGCCTCATCTGGTCCAGCCTCCGCTTCGCCTGGGGCTGCAGGGGCCACGCAGCCTTCAGGTCCCCTACTACCACCTCCACATCGTCGGTCGTCTGCCAGGCCACTTGTTGGGCATGTCCGCCACCGTGGACGCCCTCCTGAACGCCGCCACTGCCTTCCGCGTGGCCGGCCTCCGGACTTGTTTCCACGTCGATTTTGCCGTCCGCACGGTCGGCCCCCAGAACTGTTTCCACTCCGCTGTTGCCGTCCGCACGGTCGGCCCACAGAACTGTTTCCACGCCGCTGTTGCCGTCCGCACGCTTCGGCCCCCAGAACTGTTTCCACGCCGCTGTTGCCGTCCGCACGGTCGGCCCCCAGAACTGTTTCCATGCCACTGCCTGCTGCGTGGCTGGCATCCGGACCTGCCCCGCTGCCATTCGCATGGTCGGCCTCCTGAACTTGACCATATGGGCCTTTTTGGACTCTGTCCCTCCGTCCTGGGCCCCCTCCGCCCGCCCTGGTCGGGTCCTTTTCTGTTTTGTTTTGGTCGGTTTTTTTGTTTCTGCTGGGCTGTCTGGAGCCAGCCCTTGAGGGGGGGTACTGTCATGGTCCTGGGTCGGTGACCCAGCGCTTTTAGTTCGTTATCATTTTCTAGATGATGATTGTTTAGGTTCTGTGTTATATTCGGTCTGCCTCTGAGTCTGCGTCTGTATCTGTCTGTCTATGGTGTCACCCCATCTGTTTGTGAATCTGTCTGTTTAGTTCAATGTCTTGTCTGGTTCCATGTGTCTGAGTTTCCTGTTTTATTGTGAAGGTCCGTGTCATATGTGAGTGTGATCAGTTTACGTTTCCCCTGTCCCGTCAGCCCAGATTCCTCCCAGCTGTGTTGCCCTCCTGTCTCTCATCCCCTGATTACTGGTGTGTGTATTTAAGCCCTGTGTGTTCTCCTGCCTGTTGCCGGTTCGTCTGTGTTCCTCCGTGTCAGTCTGTGTTACTCGGTGTCCTGCTCGTCTCTCTGCCTCTCATCCCTTTTTGTATCTTCTCAGGTTTGTCATTTAGCTTTCCCAGTTCAGGTCTTTAGTTTTGTCTTCCCTCTTGTCGGTTTTGCCTTCTCACCACTGTGTAAATAAATCATCACCAAGCGTTATCATCTACTGCCTGTGTTTTGGGTCCTTTTTCCCTTCAATACCACACGGCTCGTCTCAGCACCCGTGACAAATGTATTATATTTGTACTGTTACAATGAAATGAAACTAGTCTCATGAACTACTAGCTTACTAGCTAAAGGTAGGCTAATTTTTTGTTAAAGGCACTCAGTGTTCTCTCAGATATTCTCTTGATGTTCTCTTAGATACATCACATGTAGATGAAACAAAACAATTTTCCCAGAGAAAGTCAAAGAAATGACATAAAATTAAGATTTTCTGTATTTCTGTTGAACATGCACTACAGCTGTAGCTGCTGCCATCATGGTTGCTAGGCAACAGGAAATGTGCAATGTAGGCTAGCCCATCCAGTTTAACAAGCCTTTCACTTCCGGTCTTCCTGGACTTTGAAGGACCTGACATACGTAGACTGGGTAGGCTGGGTCCTTCGAAGGATGCAGCCCCTGAATGTGGACACAGCCTTGGAGAAGGGAAGACAGACGGACCCTGACAGTTCTTTACCCACGAGGAATTTCAACAGTGTTTGACATGACAACCACGTGTGACTTTCCTTGGCCTTCATGTCTCAATACTTCAATCAGGTCATATTAACTTACTCTGTGAGGTCTAAGTCGTCATTAAGATGGCCCAGACTCTATGTTAAGAAGAAAAGCAAAAAAGACACTTTGGAAAAACCTATTTTTAAAAATATATTTTCATAAAATTAAACATGGGACTATCATGGATGATGACTTAGAGCTCAGAGGGTTAATGAACACTGAAAACAGCCATTTTTTCAGTGTTCAAGAAATTTATTAAAGTGATCACAGCATCATCAACGCCCCTACAAGGCCTGTATGCAAATTGTAGTGGATCAGTCGTTGAGATTTGTTATAGCTGCACATGGCAGGTATAATTCCTTCCTAGGTAACATTTGATAACATCAGTGTCACTGCCCAAAAGTTGATTCTATTCATCTGGATGATTTCAGTGGGAGAAATGTTTCGTCATCATCCAAGTAACTTCTTCAGTCTCAGCTGACTGCAGGTTTACCCAGTCACTGGCCTGTAGGTGTAAATAGACTGCAGAGTCCTGGCCTGACGAGGTGGCTCTTCTGTGCTGTGCCATCCGCTTCACCAGAGGTTGTTTGGTTTCCCCGATGTATAAATCCTGGCAATCCTCCTGCACTTAACAGCGTACACTATGTTACTCTGTTTGTGTCGGGGGACACGATCCTTTGTGGTGGACCAGTTTTTGGCGCAGCGTGTTTTGGGGTTTAAAAGCCACAGAGACCCGGTGTTTAGAAAAAATGTGTCTCAGCTGCTCCGATACTCCTGACACATATGGGATCACTGCAGGTTTTTGCTTAGGCAGCGGTTGTCCTTCTCTCCTGGATCGGCTGGAGCTTTCTTTAGGAGCCTTCCCAGCTTTGACAAAAGTCCAGCTGGGATAACCACATTTACTCAGAGCCTTCTTGATGTTCTTCTACTTCTCTGGCTGCTGTGTCTGTGGGGATGATGTTCGCTCTGTGTTGCAGCGTCCTGATAACGCCCAGTTTGTGCTCCAGTGGATGATGAGAGTCAAACCTTAGATACTGATCCGTATGTGTAGGTTTACCGTACACGTCAGCTTTTAAATGTCCCCAATTACTGATGGAAATCTCACAGTCTAAGAAGGCTAACTATGGGCAGAACTTTGTGCCATCAGAAACTGAATTTGAATAACTTACATTTGAATTTGAATTGCTCAACTTGAATGAAAGCTTCTAAAACTCAATTAGAATTAGCATAATTTGAAATCCAATGTATTGATTTGGAAATGATCATCTCTAAATTGAAACGGAATTTTATATTTTGAAAATTAATTAATTTGAAACTGTCCTTCTTTAATTTTAGCTATTGTATGCTTTCAGTTTCACTTCGCACCATTCAATTTCAGTGGTACAATTCAGTTTTTGGGGTCATACATCCGGGTCATTCGTGAAAGTAATCGAGTGCTGATTAACAGAACTATGTTGTGTCATGAACTGGCTGTGTGGAGGCAGAAGAGGACCCAAACGCAAAACTCATGGAGGCAGGAACTGAACTCAAAATCACTGCTTTTTTGCAGGTTTCACAAAGAAACAGAACTAAACTGGGAATGCTAACAGAAGACCGAGGGAACACAGAAAGACACACAGGTTCGGGGAGGAGACATTGACGACGCGACACTGACCTGAGGGAGACATGCACATAAACACACAGAGGGTTAACGAGGGAAGTGGGAGCACACGGGGAACACAGCTGACACAGATAATCATAACGAGACAGGGCAGGAGTGAACACAACATGACGCATACTGACGAGAGACTGTCAAAGTAAAACAGGAAGTACACGGAGGTTCAGACAGGAGGAGAGAGCACGGGGAGGACACAGGCATAACAGGCTGGGGAAAACATGGAATAAAACACAAGGAGAGACGAGGGCTCACAGATACACAGGGGCACACAGGAGGTAACCAAATAAGGAACATCTTAACTAAATAACCTAGGAACCAAGGCATAAATAGGGGACAAAATACAAAAACACACAAAAACTAAGAATACTGGGCCAACATGGCCCAGGACCATGACATGTTGTACCTGCGGAGTGTCACTGAGTGGACCTACGGCATCTTGAGCTGAGGCGGGGTACAGATTAAGCATTCAGAAGTCATTCATCTTGTTATTATCTGTTACGCTTATTGTAGCTGTTACCTAAAAACACTAATTTAGCGTAGTTTGCACTGGGTTCAGCTTTGACAAATGAATATGATCGACTGTTTCCAGCAGAATTCCACAGTTGTCATCGTGTACCCTCTCACAGCTCCGTATGCTTGCAGAGACCCCCACAGTAGGCAAATGTGAAAATGAATGCCCAAACCATTGTATTTTAGGGGTTTTTATGTCTTCCCAACTCTTTAGCTAACCTAATAACTTTAGCTAAAGTGAACAGTTAGTCTAATTCCTGAGTGCAGCATTACTGGATCACCTCTGTTAACAGACACTCAACCACACTTGTCATATTCCGTATGGTGTTCATGTAGTTTTCTACCCAACAGTTCAGCAAAAAACACATGATGATTTCAAGCATGTGATGACAAAGGCCTTCCATTATGGTCTTTGTCATCACAAGTCTGGCTGATCATGTTTAGATGACTGGCCTTTTGATGGCATTACACCCATTTTCCAGTTTTTCTTGATGATCAGTGTCATTCCTTTCACCTTTCAGTAGTCATAGTGTTAGCTAAGTGTATGTTGGCCCGGTGCAAGCAATCATTGAAATATGTTTGGAAACTCATGACAGTAAGAACTGAGGCTGATAAAAGGTGCTTGGCTTAGTGTTTATATAGTATTTATAATAAAGTGCTTGCTAAGATCTAAATGGCTTAGGATTTTAGAGTGATGAGTTAAAGTCTTTTCAGTCTTTTTCCAAAGCTGCACATAAAGCACCAGTAAAGTTGTAACTCCAAATAACGTAAACAGACAGCAAGAAATGCAAAATATTTCCTGTAGTCCCGGAAACAGTGTGATGTGAACTCTTCTGGCAGTGAACAAAAAGGAAAAAATGAATGTCTGTTATCTGACGACTACAGGAAAGAGCACAGCCCACAGAAACCAAAAGGTTCAAATGACAGTTTCTAATGCAGTCTCTGTACAAAAGGAGAATCTGGTGAGAATCAGCTTAGTGTTTTTTTACAACGGGGAGAAGACGATGATACTTTCCAGCTTCAAAAGCTTCTTTATTTATTATTATTTGAGCTCCTTATTCTACCCAAGCAATGGTAAGACTTTCAGTTTCACCTTCTAAACTGTAGCAGTTTAATTTTAGTAATTAATTTTTCAACTTTAGTGATTAATGAGAACTGCTGGTCCAGTGAGTTAAAAAATGGCCACAGTAGAACACAAATATGGACTTGCATTTCTCATGGTCAGTGTGTTATGTTATTGAAAGGTACAGTAAATAAAACATTTACCCTTAGATGTCTCTCCACATGGACTCTAATGACAGAAAGAAAAAACAGAAAGTTTTAACCTTGTTTCTGAATTTCTTTTTACCAGGTTTTGAGGTGATCCAGCCACAGAATAAGACTAATAACCCAGATACAGTTTTCATCAGCTGTAACTTTACAGCAAACACTGGGACAATTGTAGATGTTCGACTCAACAAGGTTTTACCAGAGAAGTATGTCGAAGCATGTCTCTTGGTTTTAGTGAATTTGTGTTGTTTTTGAGATGACAAAACCAAGCTTTTCTCTTTCACTGCAGGATGTTGAGAAATTCTCGTACTACTTGTATGAACTCATGTTTGCTGACTGAAGTTCTCTTTATGTTTTTGATCAAATGTTTGTATGACAAAAAGGTGTCTGTATGAAGTCTGTAGCAGTTCTATGTTCAAAAATCTGCAGGTTTTCTTTTCCCATTTTCAAGAATTCTGCCTGCTGCAATTTTAACATTATTTCAATTAAAATAATTAGACTGGGTCATGCTAGCTGCATATCTAATATTTCTTTGTTTCCTTTCAGAAAGATGCTCTGCCAGACTGAATCTGAAGCCTGTCATAACATTATCGTACTTAAAGACGCTCCATTCAAGTACATTTTCATCTTACTCAATGCTGGGCCAGAGGCATGGACCTCAAAGTATGAATGTGAGTGGTCAGCAACAAATAAGGATGGGACGGACAAAACCGTGACAAGTGCAGCAAACAAATTAATTAAACTGCAACTACAAGGTATGTATATACAAAAAGTGATAAAACCAGAAATTGCATTTTATTTATTTATTATTTTTTGTCTGCAGAAGTGAAAGACTGAAATGACAAATGATGCAACAGAACGTCCACATTTTAGAGCATCAAATACTGTGATTCTGTCAGATGCTGTTAGAATAGTTGAGATTACAGTCTCCCTCCAAAGAGCAGTTTTCAGTTTGGAACAAGTCACAGTTTAGCTCTGCAGACAGCTTGTTCTGTTTATCAGAGCTGTGTTTTGCACTTCATTGCATACTCATCTGCTGGCTAGTTTTTGTTATGGGGGAGGGAAAAGTTCGGTTTCAGCCTAATTGCTCACTGGTTGTGGTCTCTCTGTGCGTATTGGCCATCATTAAAAAAAACATAAAACACATTCTTTCACAAATTTTCACAAATATTAAAACAGTAAGATGAAGGAAACATGTCCGAACACGAAATCATTTTAACAAATAACCTTTTGGCAGGCTGCTGGGAACCACACGGGAAGAGTGACTTGAGCAGGTCCTAGACAACATATGCACAAGGGTGATGAGGGGAGACAGCTGTGAACGCAGCAGGGACACATAAACATAATGCACATAGACTATTAAAATAAGACAGGAAACGCGGCAAAAAGTATAAGCACAGTAAGTCCTGCTGTGCAATTCAAAGGTACAGACTAAAAGTTTTGATTTGGAGGTGGTAAAATTAGGAACTATGTGTTGTTAAAGTTGCAAATACAAACCCACGATCCTACTAAATCAAAGTTAAGACTTGAGACTTTTTTAGCAACAGAATCATAATGACTCAACCTCCCTTGTGTCCAAGTTGCAAAGTCCATGTGGTCTTTTAGCCCAAACCACACAAATTTTGCGATAAAAAGCCCAGGATATCCTCTTTACTGTGCAGTAGGACTCATAGATTGCATAGGTGGTGCTTGATGTAGACGTCTCACATTTACGTCCCCCACACAGGACAAAAATGCATTGCTGTGTCTTAGAAGGATATGCAGGTAAACTCTGTTAAGACTGTTAGCACTGTATCAACACAGACACCCAGAATCTTCAATCAGAATGATGAAAATGGTAAATCGACGGGTTCTTTTTCTGCTCTGAGCACTCAGAGTGATTATACAGCATGCCTCATTCACTATTTCACACAAGCATTTTTTTCTAACATTTGCACATTTTGATGCATCTTGGGGTAAATGTCTTACCTGAGGATATTTGGCATACAGACTGCAGTAGCCAGGGTTGAACCATCAACATTCTCATTAGTAGATGGTCTGCAGTGCCTGTGTGGGTTAGGGGTGTGTGCCTCGCAATCACTGTAACACTTAAAAAAAACAACAACTTGTTAAACGTTTTTTTGTTCAACCATGTCCTGGCAATCAGGGCAAAATGTAGCTCTGTTTGATATGCATTAAAAACCATTTCAGTTTAGCACATGGTTAAGGCTGTGATGAGTGTCATCGCTGAGGACAAATTAGACCTCAGAGGGTTAAATGTCCAAGAGATTGGAGATCTGATCAAACTACACCCACGCTACTGACGAAGCTGGCTGGATACTCTGTGCTGCTAAATGTGTAAAACAGTCTTTACAACAAAACCTAATAATGCATGTTTCTGAACGTGAAACTGGCTGCTGTTCATGTCGTTGTGTTTAGTGACGTCAGTCAAACCACTGAAGTACAAACAGGAAGTAACCACTGTTTTTATTAGGTCAACTGGGAACCACACCACAGTGTACTCCTCCCCCTTCACCTCCTCCCCCTCAGTCCCATCAGCTCATGTGGATTTTGATTGGTCTGCTGGCCCTGATGTTTGTGTACAGCTGTATCATCACCTCCTTCTACATGAGGCTTATGGTGACTATCTGTCAGAATTACTATTTTTCTGAGGCTGTAATTTACGATATATGTCTTTATATGTCTTAGTGTGTTTTTTATCAGATGTTTGTTATCATCTTGCCCGGACGCAACGTTAAAAGGTCCACAAAGCAGCTGAAAGCAGCTTTTATGATGGTCAGCCAGGTAATAGATGAAGGGAGATGTTTTGGTAGAGATTTTTACACAGCCGTAGTTCATTTTCTAAATGAGAAAGAATTCAGGTTTAAACTTTTATATAAGGTCTATGATATGACCACAGCTTTCACTGTTGTTGAGGGCTTCGGGAGCTTCTTTTGATCGTTGTTATTTTGAGACTTTCTTAGTCTGAAATCATATTTGTTTGTTTTTCCAATTACAATTTAAAAAGATTTTTGTTTCCAACTCAGTATAAGCTGTTTATAAGCTGCTTTGAAATTCTGCTTTTTTTTACATTCACAACAGACGATACAAAGCCATAAAATAATTGTTCAGCTCATAACAACACACAGTGGATGTTCCGTGTCAACCTCAAGAGTTCTTTGAAATGAAACATCAAAGTAAAAGCTGTACTTACTGCTTTTCTTTGTTACATAAATTCCATCAATTTTGACAAGCGTCCCGACACCACTGTTGAAATGTGGCCCCTAACCATCACGCTGTGTTTTACAGTTGGCTGTATACACTCACTATTCCACCTCTTTCCTGACCTCCTCTCTATATCTTGATGCCAATGTGCCGCTGATTTTCACTCTACTTCTTGAAAAATTTGGCACACATCAGCCGTTTTCTCCCTGTTTTCTCTGATCCCAAAGAATCACTGTCCATGTTTGCAAATTTTGCTTCATCTGACCACAGAAGAGTTTTCCACTCGACGATGCCGACCGGAGGATTGTGACTTTGATCCTTTGTCCCTCGAGCATAAAGATTTCTCCTGATTCTTGGAAACTTTTACTGTTATGTACTGTAGAAAGTTATTCTATTTTACATTGAAGACCATTCTTCTGGAATTGTTTCACAATTTGTAGACAGTTTTTTCAAAGTCAGTTAGCAGACAGTTAATAAGATACTGAAAGACATCCATAAAAACTGTCCTGCCTTTGTGCCGTGCCTGAACACCCAGTTTTAACAGCAGTATTATTATTAAATACATTTAACAGAATAAAGCTATCAAAAGAATGAGGCAAATTGAAAACCGAAATGTCTGCATCTCCTCTGCACTTAATGTTACTAAACTAATTACTTGAAAAGAAATCCTGCTGTAGGTGATGTGTCACTTTTGTGTTTTTTTTTGTTTCAGAACAGCAGCAAAGATTGCGAAAACTCCACCTATGTTGAAATGAGGAACGTTCCAGTTCAGCTGCATCCTCACCACATTTACAATACTATGCAAAAGGCTTGAGCTGCCCCTCATTTCTTTATATCTTATTAGGAAAATGGGTAATAGGTTCAACAATGTCTTAAAACATGTAAAAATACATGGAAATACAGTATCTGCAGTAAATACAACTGTGTACACAAATGCATAAACAGAGTCTGCACAATTCTAAGGAACTTTAAATATTTCATATGACCAAACTTATTCTTCTACATAGCCTGAACTCTCATAGGCAAGATTGCTTATAATGTCTGTTAGTAGTTTTCAGGGCGGGGGGGTGGGGGGTGGGGGGGCTGGCTGCCTTTATTCCATTAAGCTGGTGTTGAGGCCCAGACCATGACTAACAGTTTTCTACCCAGATATGCTTTTTTTCTCAATCCATACGACCTGTTGACACTGACTGAATAGACTGTAAAGTAGGCATTGATTAAAGTATAACTTTGAAAGAGCTTTAGAAACCTTAGAGAACTGCTGATCATGACCAGTTTAAAATGTTTAGCTCCTTAGAAGCAAAATATAAAGAAATGAGGGTCGCTCAAGACTTTTGCACAGTACTGTAGCTCACTCATCTGTCTTCAGTATCTTCAAAAAGAAGACGTGAACAGCTCATATTGTGCTCTCAACATTTTGTTCTTCAGTATTTGACAGTTCATTAAGTTGTATTGTGCAATAGTAGAAAACCTGTGTAGTACTGAAGTAAAGAGGGGGGGTGAACTGACCTCTTAAAGGCACATGGTTTTATTGACCTATAATATTATCCATTAGTTTAATCTTTTTAAAGTCTTACTTTATTAAAAGAATGTCAGCTATTGACTTGATGTAATTCCTCAAAATAGTAAGTGTGGATTGTACATGTAGCATCGTGGTTGGATTTTGTCTCTGACATGTTGAAACCTCATGATTCTTCCCTGCTCTTAGGTCTTCAGGTCAGAGGTCACGGTTGGTCCTACGTACCAAACTCGTGGGGATCCAGCTTTTCACGCACCAAAGCTGTGGTATTCTCTTCCATTGTCTTTACGCCGTGCAGACCCCACTGACTCTTTCAAAAAGCAGCTGAAGACATTTCTATACAAACAAGTTTTTAATTAATTTTCTCATTGTTTTGTTTTATTTATATTTCTGGTTTTATTGTGAAGCACTTTGTGATTTTTATCAGTAAAAAGTGCTATAAATACATCTTACTTACTTACTTTTCTAAATCTTCAAGGAAACTTTGCCTTAATCTTGTATTCAAATTACAATATTTTATACTATGTTTTGTGTAGTTTCCACGTGCTTCAGTGTTTCTGCACACGCACACAACAATGGTACAATTTCTAATTATTGCGGTACTACATGCCTTATTGCTAATAATATTATATTTTTATAAATATACCTCAAGCTCCCCATTAGTGGCCAGTTTGGTTTCTGTCTCATCGCTTGTATCATTTTATGATACACATTGTTGAGGGTGGGGGATACCTACTTATCGTAGTTTACACATTTCAAGCTGGAGAAAACGGTGTGCCCATCAGCAGCCACAGAATCGGTTCAATATCCTTTATTAAGGATAAATGTAATTGTAACCTCTTAGTTAATCTGCACGATAAGCTGTTGTTTTGCTGGAGGGGAACAAAAAATCATTGTATTTGTCATCACATGTAGCAAATATCATACCTTGACTTTTGAATGGCCTGTTGTCTTTATGTGTCTTTTATTTCAAAATAGATTTGTATGGTTTCTTTTAACCAATAAAAATTAAATCCAAAAACCTCTGCAGAGTGATCCTTCCTAACCATCACTCCATCTATTTTCTTAGATATTTTTCCAGCTAAAGTTGAATGGGACATGCACCCATTTCAGCTGACCTTCTTTCCATTTTTCACTGAAAGCTCAAATGTCTCCCATAGATGTTCAGCTCAGTTTCATCTGAGGGCTGTAAAGGCCTTACTCATACACATTATTTTCACCTTCAGTAAAAATAGGATACATAAAATGTCATCCTAAAATAGGCCACTGGTATCAGGAGAGAAATGAGTGGTCCTTCCCTCTATAGAGTGAGGTGGATTCCCAGAATTTCGGGTACAAAGCATAATTTTTCAAAAGTAGTCATTTGATCCCCTATCTGCAAATCCATACTGAGAGAAAGAATGACACAAGAGGGACACTATTGCAGTCTCAAGTTCATTCATACTGATTCAAGGTCGCCACTGCCTGATCCTTTCTCACAATATGTTGGACTATTGGCAGACTTTGGCAAACTAACTATTTTATCCTACACCAGTGGTTCTCAAATTGTGGCTCCCTCTAGTCATTAAAGATGAAATAATTTGTGCTGTATTAACAGAATGCTAGCACTTTCTTTGCAAAGCATTACTACCCTTCCTGTCGTGTTTGTGTCAAAACTGAATTATGATATCCTCCACACTATGCACTCTAACATATAAAAGTGATGAGCACCTCTTGTTACATATGTGGTTTTCTTAGTCAAAATTGACCACCATAGGAAATGAATGGGAATCCCCCCCCCCCACACACACACACACACACTGACTGAACAACCCCATGAATGACCCACTGAACTACAACAGAAAACTAAACAGCAGTGACGTTTGTATGGTAATGATGATGTGATGATAATGATGTGCTACGCGACACAGCTACGTTAGCATGAACACAGTGAAGCTGGAGGATGAACGCTAACTTTTTTCCACTCGATAAAAGCTAACGTGAAGGTTCCCGATGGTTAAGGACAAATGCAATCGCATGGCAGGATGCTGTAAATGGACCAAACTTCAGTCAGGAGAACAACTGAGATAATCCATCCACAATACGAGGTTAGTCATTCATATACTGCTGCATGGGCTGGGCTGTAGTTACATCGGAAGGGTTTAAAAACTGAGCTGTAAAATGAACAGTGGTGATAAAAACCGAGAGAGGCCGACAGTGATCACTGACTGTTTTTAGGGGCTTGTTCAGATTAAATAGAACAAGATACAAAACATTAAAACATGTTAAAAACACAAGAGCCTTATTAAAGCCTGTTCATACTTCATCACTTGAAGACCGGATATCCCACCTGCTGTGACTGTTTTAATGCAGCACAGCTGTTGTTATTATCAGTTGTCACATCCTGTTTATGACAGTTAAATAAATAACATTCATATAAGAAAGAAAATTGTCTCTTGTAAACTGTATGTGGTTTTAAAGAGGCCTATACTACTGTACTTTAATGGAGGTCATAAGGGTGGTACTTCAAGAGCCATTTATTTTATGAGGTGGTACTCATTGTGAAAAGTTTGAGAACCACTGGCCAACACAAAACGATACTATTTTTCATGCAACTTTTTCAATGACACAAAATTATTACTTCAGTTTGGCGAGACTTTTCATAAATATTCACCGTGTAATGGATCGTGTATAGATTCAATATCCAGTAAAAAAACTAAAAAATTAATAAAATGGTAAATGGTCTGTATTTGTATAGTGCTTCACTAGTCCCTATGGACCCCAAAGCACTTTACACTACATTCAGTCATCCACCCATTCACACACATTCACACACTGGTGATGGCAGCTACATGTAGCCACAGCCACCCTGGGGCGCACTGACAGAGGCGAGGCTGCCGGACACTGGCGCCACTGGGCCCTCTGACCACCACCAGGAGGCAACGGGTGAAGTGTCTTGCCCAAGGACACAACGACCGAGATTGTCCAAACTTCCGATTACAAGATGGACTGCCAACTCTTGAGCCACAATCCATAATATAAGCAAGTAAAATTTCTAGTTTATACATTTTCGTTTTTCTCTTGTGTTTCGTCATTCTTTCATTCTTGTAAATCTCTGGAAAGTGTTTTTTCTCTGTCTTTTCCATGGAAATACAGCAACTGTACATTTAGCTACCAAAGCATAATGTGTTACAAACTGCTTAGAAGAAAATAGACTTTATGTTTGGCAATATTTGTTTAGCTGATTGAATTTATGCACCTAAAATTACCTGCTACATAAGAAGAGATAATCTGTTTATGCTCACTCCTCCTCGGTAGCACTAGAGAGATACTTATGAACCACAAACCCAACTTCAAGATCCTCACCATGAACACATCACAGAAATGAGTACAAAAACAGGATGTGTTGAGGGTGTAAGTGGGGCTGTTGGATGTCATTGTTTTCTTATTACTGAGTATCTCTATGCTGTCACCTGGAAGCAATATTAGGCAGCATGTGTCCGCCTGCCTGTCAGATTGAATTTCTTAATTGGTTTAACCTCGGCTGAAGTGTTTTCAAAGTGGACTTTTTTACCTATTCACATAGTGCATGACAAAACTACACCTTATGTACAAATTAGTTGTCACAAGATATTCACACCTAGTGTCGGTCTGGTATATCGTTTGTGTTACTGAGGCAGCATGCTCATGTTTCAACCTTTAATTCTTTTGGTGTCATACACTTTGAACAGGGTGAAGTCATGTATTGAACTGACTTGTGGGTCCATTATTCTATTTTGCTTTTGCTAAATAGTTGTGGAAAGTTAACGTTTCCATTGTCAGTCAGCTCCTGCTGTGCAGGTCAGTGTGGTGAAAGACTGTCTTATCACTTGTGAACAAAATTGTCACGACTGGGGGCAGCAGCCGTGTGACGTGTGGAAGGAGGACTCAAATGCAGCACTTATCAGGATGTGAGGGTGATTTATTAAGAATACCGAACATAAAGTGGGGATGGCAAAACAGAACTAAGGATGAACTAAACTGGGAGAAACTAAACCATAGAGCAGCAAACCTGAACATGAAGGGAGGACAGCAGGGGATTCACGAAGTGATGTAGAGTACGCAGGGTAACACAGAGGATGAACACAGACGACATGATGAGGAGCACAGGCAGACACCCAGTGTAAATCCACACACCAGGTAATTAGGAAATGGCAGACAGGTGGGGACACAGCTGGAACTAATGGACATAACGAGACAAACCTACAAAGTAAAACAGGAAACACACAGACTGTTTTACACTACCAACTGGGGACACGAACAGAACACAGAGGGGAGGCACAGGTAGGGATGATAGAAACACACAACTCAAACCCTAAGAACAAATACAAAATCAGAATAAACTAGAAAAATGATAATAATAAACTGAAAGTGCTGGGTCATCGACCCAGGACCATGACAAAAATTAGTAATAGCAGAGCGCTCTAGATTCATACCGGTTATTTTTTTATCCCATTTTTTGGAAATGATCTGTAATTAAGGTGGAGGCGGCACTCCTCTGAGACCGTCCCCAATGAACGGTAGTGATGGCCAAATGAAGCTTTCTGAAGCTTGTGTTGAAAAATGGTTCATTACTCGAAGCTTTTCAACACAGTCCTCTCTGGTGACATCTGGTGGCCAAAAATATGAAGAGCAGCTTGAATGCACAAAATAAAACCAACTGCTTCATTACGATTGCCCACTCTACAGCAGTGGCGTGTCCAGCGGGGTGGCCTGGGGGGGCACAGGCCACCCCCCCAACCAGACTGGCCACCCCAGGTGCCACCCCAAAGGCAAAACAATAAAATTCAATCAAATATCAAATGTCCGATTATGTTTTCACGGTGAAGCTCAGATATCCGAGTGTAAGTGAATGCAGCATCGGCTTCTGCGCTATGTGCATCACGTTAGCAAAGGTAGGAGAGCCAAGCACGAAAGACGGCACTGCAGGAAACAATTTTTCGGTGAAAGAAAATGAGGACAGAATAAATGTCCCGGTAAGTAATATTAAGTTTGTTGAGTTTAGTAAACTTTGGTGAAATTAGAATACCAAGGAAAAAATAACACTTAAAGAATTATTGCAGCCGTTGAATATTTCAGACAGTATGCTACTGAGGGCAGCTAACATAAGAGTTATGAGTTATAAGATATAATCTAAGTCGTAACATTGCTGTATGGAGCTGCAGATTTGGTTGCAGGTTAACATAGCTGGACTGACCATCGGGCATACCGGGCATATGCCCTGCCCGGTGACTTATTTTTTTTATTTTTTTGTAATGGCATGAACAATGAGAGGTGGTGGATTGGCCAGATGCAGGTCGATGTGTAAAAATAACTCCGTTGTTTGGTGGTGGCTATGGCGGGGCTTCAACAGAGGCCAGCAGGTGGATGAGGGAAGGGGAGGCAGGAGGAGAGACCCGAGGCGGCCACCAGTCCGAGTGTCAGGTGAACTGAACTTCAGGTAAGAAGTTATGACCTGCAGTCTATCTGGGTCAGATATAAACCAAGTTTAGGTGGAGTTTATTTTCGTTGTGCTGACTTTTTACTGTCAGTTGCAATAACTCGTACTGCGTTCTAGCCAGCTTGATGGAGTTTTTAGGTGGGTGGGTTCTATGATGTTACTGATAGTGAACTTTATTTTATTCATAAGGTTAGTTAGTAGAGTTGCCAACGGCTCCTTAAAAATGGAATGGTCCCTCATTCAGAGAAAATATTACACGTTTCGTATTGAGCTGAGAAGAGACGCAGTTTGTCCCGGACTTTAGCTAGAATGGAAAAAGACACAAACCTGGAGTTATTCTGTCTTTAAGCTGCACAGCTGCTTCTTCTTCTCTCATTCTCTCCCCCTTCCTCTCCTGTTGCTACTTCAATCATGAAACTGATCAATGATCAGCTGATCGGCTTTTCTCTCTTGTTTATTTATCGTCCACTTTGCGCCGAAAGAGGAAACCAGCAGATGTCGCGCTAAACAACAGCAGCACGTTTAAGCTTGATCAGCTGTTGTTAGAATTTATTTAATATTAATTTCTAGTATCAGCTGATGTTTGCTGGAGCCACAGCTGTAAAGCTGCTGGTCATGATGTCGGTTTGGATATGTGGTGAGAGGGAAACATGAAGATGAAACCAGGAGATGTCCTTACTGAATCATCAGAGCTGAACAGTGATGGAGAAACAGGTTTACCTTTTAGGTGACATGAATGAGTTGAAGGGAAGTTATGAACTGTTTCTGAGAGACAAATAACACCAGGATCCTTTTCTAAGTAGCTGAAAGCTGGTAACTGTGCAGGGGCGGGCCTAGGAAAGTTTTGCCAGGGGGCCAGGTAGGGCATTAACAGGGAAAGGCGGGGCACAAAGAAATACTTTTCTTTCTTATTCTCATTTAAAATATCTAGCTTTTATTAAATAATTATCTAAATCTTACAACCAAAGTTTTTATCTGACGTAAAATGTATAGAAATCATACATATACCAACAAGACAGTGTACATATGGAAAAGATATATATAAATCTTATAAAGTTTGTATCTGTCTTGTGTGAAACTTGTATGAAAAGCATATAAGAGTAAAAACAGATATAAGATCCCTTGAAAGATTATATAATGAATCTTGTATGTTTTGGATACTTACTAAAACAATATATGAAAGTAATGAGAAAGTGGCCACTTTCATGAGTAAATCATGTAAGTTTTTACTATTTCTTTTCCATATGGGACTGTCACAACAGAACAGCATTTGTTTTCATTCAAAGTCTTTATGGCTTTACTACCTGGTGGGCCGGTCTCTAGTCAAAATGCCCGATTTTCTGTCCCAGTCCAGTCTTGCAGGTTAATACTGGCAGTGTCACCATGCCAGCTGACTGTATTTCATCATCAGCCAGTGTTGTTCTTTATCAATATTACCAAAGTTTACCATAAGGCAGCATAGAAAGTATTTACTTGCTTTCAGGTTTCATTCAAATGTTAGTCTTTTCAGTTGTTTCCCCACTTTTTTCCTGTTTCAAAATCAAACACCAGTTTGTGAGAAGATTATCTTCTTTTTTTAACAGGCAGATAAAGTTTTGCATTGGAACTGGCTAATTTGTCATTTGTTTGTTACAAATGTTCGTATTTTAATATTCAAAAATGTTTTTGCCCAAAACATATGTGCACTACATGTCAGTAAAAATACTATGCAAATACTGCTGTCCTTGAATGCTGAGTAAACACTGACAAAGCACTGATTGTATCTCTTGTACTTTATCAACGCAGTATCTAAAAACTTTGCACCGTAGTGGTTAAAATCTCATTCTAATAAGAGTTAAAAGCGCATTTGGTTATTAGGTTTACAGGGTTATTGAATTATGGTTAACGGTTGGTAGAATTTTATTTTAAACATTATCTGCCAATTAAATCTGCCACCCTTCTCCAAATCTGTGCCCCTACCTGGCCCCCCCAACAAAAATTTTCTAGACACGCCACTGCTCTACAGAGTGGAGTTCTGTCTGATATTGGGCCGCTGTTGTGTTGCTTTGAACGTGTATTTTTTGGTGGTTGAAAAAATGTGTTTTATTTGTTTAATAAATAGTTTTGACCAGTAAACGCTCCTTGTTTAAACATGCACCATTGTGTGGTCTTTCTTTGCTTGTGACATCTTGATGTTGGTAAATACAATAATTGAAAAATACCACATTACATATAATATACATATAATAATGTACAACACATTATGGAGTATGCTTCTGCTGTGAGGTCCTGCCTCCATGCACTTATGCAATTAATCGCTAGACGGGTGTATTTATAAATATTATTATATTAGGGAAATTTTCCTAGACATATTTTTGACCTGGGGGTAGAACTGATTGTGAACTGGAAAGGGAAAATGCTTATGAACTTGCAAATGAAAAACATGATGCATTTAAAGTAACCCTTTTTCATTTGTATTTAAGAAGAGAATTTGTTCTAGTGTGTGATGGCCGAACCTGTTCCTTTTCGTGGAGATCATTTCTCCTGCCTTAAGGAACATCCCTTCACATGGCCCAGAGGAGGCTGGAGTGCAGAGAAACTGGTAGAGATGCAGGTATACAGTCTACCTGGGCCCCACAAACTATCAGCTGAAGAGAATAAATAGATTAAATTGCTGCACATTTGGCAGACTAACATTTTCAGATTAATTAAACAATAAAATATATATTTTTACAACATTACATGTAAAGAGTCAAGTGGAAGTTTTTCTAAAGTTATTTAATGATATTTATATTATGGAAGCAGATGTTTGACATTTTACCTTTTTCCCGTTTTCAGATAAAATAAACGCGCACAAAACAAAAGCAAACGGCCAGAACACAAAGCTGTAAAACCCACCCGATCGACCAAAATCAACTCAAAATCCTCCCACACAACAGAACCTCCTCTATTCCTCGCTGGCTCCAAATCTCTCAGTGGAATGATCAGTGGTTCACTATCTGTCACCATCAAAACTCCAAAATCCCGCGAATGATTCGCTTCCTTATAAACCATTGAATCAGACACCGAAGCAGTTAGGTTCTAAATGAAGCTTCGAACGTCACTGATCACGTGACTCTGGCCAAACGAATCAAGCTTCGACACAGTCTGAAGCAGTGTGTTGATTTTTTTGACACACGCACCGGAGCTTCAGCTTCAAGCGAGCCATCACTAATGAACGCTAATAAACAGGCAACATTATCATTTACACCTACTTTAATTTACACCTAATGTTTTATTTAAGGATCACAAATAAAATGTATGTCTTATTTAAAATAAGTAAAACTTAAGTCTGTCCCTCCCTTGTGTTCACTTTAGTGTTCCCGGTCAAAATTAACCAGTCAATTTTAACAGCTCTTAAATTTACATAAGAAACATTTTTCACCACCAAATTCAGTTCAGTGGGTTGGTCAATGGGTCATTCAGTGAGTCATTCAGGGGGTCAGAGGCCAAAGGGGTAGGCGGTGGATTCCCATCCATTTTCTATTGTGGTCACTTTTGACTGGGAACACCACAAATGTAACAAAGTTGATTAAAACTCTCAAAATTCAACGAAAGATGTGGTCATCACTTTTATATGTTCAAGTGCATAGTGTAGAGGATGTCATACGAGTTTTTTTAATTTGTAAATTAAAAAGATTTTGTCATGGTCCTGGGTCGCTCACACCCAGGACCCTGCTAGGGGACTGGCCACAGCTGAAGCCTGCTGCTGATCAGGGCTCGTCGGGGGAGCTACTTAGGAGAATCTTGGAGCTCCCACCGACGTGGGATCATTGTGTTAGACTCCCAAGTCAGTGTGTGGGGTTTAGTCTAGAAGGTGCAGATCGTGTGTGGCCGCAGGGGTCAGTGTCTAACAGCTGCTTCCATTGTTTCCCCACAATAGGAGCGTGGAGAGGAAGGACAGCACGCACAGGGTGTGCAGAGTCACGACAGCGGGGAGCACGAACACGGATGCCACTGGAAGACACACACGGGAGTCTTATGGAGCACGGGGATTAATTGTGCATCAGTATTTACCACACTGTAAATAAAGGCACTGTCTACACACAGAGCTCCGCGCCTGTGTCCTTCTTTGCCTCACATCCCCACGGCCTGCCAGCCAGACCATGACAGATTTGATGAACACGACAGGAAGGGTGGTAAAGCTTTGCAAAGAAAGTGCTAGCACTCTGTTAATACAGCGCAAATTATTCCAGTAAGGCTTTACACATCTTCAATGACACCAAAATGTTTACCCATAAAATGTATATTTGCGTGTTACAATTCCAAAGGCCTGCTTTGATTCTGACTCATACGTACACAAATCAGAGTTCTCCGCAATTAGAAATGACATTTTCGAGTCACGTGGGACCGCCGAAGAAGATGGCCGCACACTAGAGGCGCTCCTAAAGTCTGTTGATTAATGTTCTGATTCTGGAAACATACACTCCAGCTGTAGTCGTAAATTGGACACCCTTTGTGGACTTCGAAGCTTTTCAAGAATTACCGTCTTTGGAAAATGGCAGGTAACAACAAAGCAAACTTTTTTAAGGGAGCTACCACGAGGAAGAAGCAAGCTAGCATTAGCCTCGCTCCGGAACCACCCGAAAGTGCATCTGCATCTGAGGCCGCCTCTCCAGTAGTTGAGGAAGGTATAGGGAGCGAGAGCAAAAAAGACATTTTTGAAGAAATTAAGAAAATGAACGCTACTCTTCAGGTCGTAGCAAAAGATGTCACCACTATTAAAGAGGCCACTAAAGAACTGAAAGATTCGGTGGAAGATATAAAAGTGAGGTTAGGGGAGGCGGAACAACGTATATCAGACATGGAAGATGCCAGCGTGCTTACCGAGGCAAAAGTGGACAAATTCCAGAAGAGGATGGAGGCGTTGTGGTCGCGAGTGGAGGACCTTGAAAACCGTAGCAGGAGGAATAATGTACGGATCATTGGACTCAAAGAAGGTGTGGAGACACCCGGGAACGTGGACAAATATGTGACGGAGATACTGGCCGAAGCACTTGAGCTTTCTGGAAGTGAATTTGAAATTGAACGTGCGCATCGTTCCCCTGTACCAATGCCGGAACCTAACGAGCCTCCCAGGGTGATACATGTCCGCTTTCTACGTTCATCTGCTAGGGAGAAAGTGCTTCGGGTGGCCAGAGAGAGGCGTGGAGTCGATTGGCAAGGCGCCAAGCTTTCCTTTTTTGAAGATGTTACAAGGGAGCTGGCGGAGAAGAGGAAGGCATTCAACCCGGTGAAGAGGCGTCTCCGAGAGCTACAAGTAAAGCATAGGCTGATGTATCCTGCAACGCTCGTTTTCACGTGGAACGGACAAAAGAAAGCATTCAAAGACGGAAAAGAGGCCGAGAAATTTCTGCAGGAGTCGACTTAGAGGAATGCGGGACATGATGTAACAGATCGGAGTAGTGTATGTGAATTTTAAAATAAGGTAACAAACAAACAATGGGCTCAATGGGGCTGCGGTGGTGGTGCTGCTGTCGGATGATTAGCGTGTCTCACGGACCACGAGCAGTTTGGGGTCTCAAGCTAAAGTTAGTTAGGCTTGGGTAGGAGGGGAGGGAGGGGGCGCTTAGCAACGTTGTTCTGAGTTGCTATGCAAAGAAGGGGGTTGGTTTTGTTCAGGTTTGTTTGGGTTTTTTTTGTTTTTTTAATGACGGCTAGTTTGATAAGACCAGATGGGTTTTGTAATATTGAGTGCATATGCATGTATTTGTGTTGTGTTGTAAAGCGCACAAGGTGTGCTTTACCCCATTTCTGTTAGAAAGTGATGAACAGGTATACTAAAATAATATCGTGGAACATAAACGGATGTGGGGACCCAATCAAGAGGAGGAAGGTTCTAACATACTTAAAATCTAAAAATGCAGATATAGCGTTTATTCAGGAATCCCACATTGCGGGGGAAGAAGAGGCAAAAAAGTTTAAACGAGACTGGGTGGGCTCCGTTTTTCATAGTTCATATTCGAGTAAACGGAATGGTGTGTTGATCCTTGTTAATAAGAAATTAAGCTTCGTGTTGCTGAAGAAGTATAATGATGACGAAGGACGCATTATATGCTTGGAGGCCTTAATTAATGGGGTTCGAACAGTTTTGTGCAATATTTATGCACCTAATAAGGAGGAGCCAGATTTTTTTCACAAAATTAACAAGATAATAGGGGATCATGTGGGGCAGGTGATATTGGCTGGGGATTTCAACCAGGTGATGGATGGGATAATTGATAAGAGTAACCCCAGGGGTACGTCTACACCCAGGGACAGAGAGGCTGTTCATTTACTGGCAGAGGATCTTTGCTTAACGGACATTTGGAGGTTAGTTAATCCCAGTTCAAGGGAATACACATTTTACTCCAACTGTCATAAAACATATTCGAGGATAGATTTCGCCTTAATATCAAAGTCTCTGGTCGATTCAGTCGTAGACTGTGAGATTGGTGCCATTGCCATTAGTGATCATGCCACAGTAGAGTTGCAAATTGACTTGAACACAGATAGAACGAAGAGGGGTCGCTGGAGGCTTAACACGATGTTGTTGCAGAACAAAAGTTTTAGTGAGGAGTTAACAAAGGATCTCAAAATTTTTTTCGAAATCAATATGGGTTCCACAGACAAAGTAGCCACAGTTTGGGAAGCATCTAAAGCATATGTAAGAGGAAAGCTGATTGCATACGCATCAAAAGTTAAGAAAAGTGATCTAGAACGGGTAGAAACCTTGGATAAAGAAATACGGGAGTTGGAGAAGGACTTAGCGAGTCAATATTCAAATTATAAATATCAGACTATATGTAAATTAAAATACCAGTTGAATGACATTTATAACAAAAAGGCAGAATATGCCTTATTTAGGCTCAAAACAAAATTTTATGAAGGTGGCGAAAAGAGTGGAAGACTATTGGCAAGACAACTGAAGCAGCAAGATAATTTGAATAATATATCTATGATTAAGAAGGACGGCCAAGTGATAACCTCATCGAAGGAAATAAATTCAATTTTCCAATCATTTTATCAAGATTTGTATACGTCTGCTGGTGCGCTTGATGAAGGGGAGGTGGAGACATTTTTTTCAGGTCTACAATTACCTACTCTCTCTGGGGAACAGAAAACGAGACTGGATGAGCCTATAACGGAAGAAGAGGTCAGGGCTGCGATCTTATTAATGAAGAATGGGAAATCGCCAGGCTTGGATGGCTTCCCGATTGAGTATTATAAGAAATATATCGATATTTTAGCCCCAGTCCTGCATAAAGTTTACCTTGAGGCATTGGAGATAGGTTCCTTGCCGAGTACGTTTAATGAAGCACTGATCTCCCTTATTCCTAAAAAGGATAGGGATCTGTCGGACCCAGCAAATTACCGGCCTGTAAGCCTTTTGGGCGTTGATTGCAAAATTTTGACGAAGGTTTTGGCCTCCCGCCTGGATCATATATTACCAGATATCATCAATGGTGACCAGGTTGGCTTTATTAAAAATAGGTCCTCCGGTGATAACATTAGAAGACTTCTTCATCTCATGCACAAAAGCGAATCTAACCTAACCCCAGTTGCGGCCTTCTCGCTGGATGCTGAGAAGGCCTTTGATCGGGTGGAATGGGGCTTCCTTATGATGACCCTCGCAAGGTTCGGGTTTGGGCCTGGGTTTTGTAATTGGTTCAAAACTGTATATGCAAGTCCAAGGGCAGCGGTTTTGACAAATGGGTTGGTGTCAGGGTTTTTTCATCTTACTCGCGGGACCCGACAGGGGTGCCCTTTGTCCCCGTTGCTTTTTACAATATTTCTGGAACCGCTGGCCTTGGCTATTCGAGCAAACAGGGGTGTCAGAGGTGTTCATGCAGGGGGTATGGAACACAAGTTGTTTCTATATGCTGATGACATCTTAGCAGTATTGACGGATCCCATGCAGTCTCTACCAGCACTACTCACGTGTGTTGAGTCATTTTCAGGGTTGTCAGGTTATAAGATAAACTGGGACAAGTCAGAGGGCATGCCATTGTCAGCATCATGTCATTCTGGATGCGTTACTCCATTCAATTTTAAGTACTCACCTTCAGGTATGAAGTATTTAGGAATATTATTAAAACCCGACTTGGAGGATATTATGCTTTCAAATGTGGAACCTCTCCTCCTAAAGATAAAAACAAATCTGGATAAATGGGGTAAATTGAATCTTACACTATGGGGTAAAATTAATGTGATTAAAATGATGGTGGTCCCACAGTTCAATTATGTTTCCATGATGTTACCTGTACGAATTCCTTTGCACATATTTAGTCAATTTGAGAAGTTAATCAAAGATTTTTTGTGGAATAACAAAAAGCCGAGAGTGAATATAAAGAAAATGTGGGCCTCTAAAGACATTGGGGGAATGGCCCTCCCAAATGTGAAGTTGTATAATTTAGCTTTTGGATTGTCAAGACTGGCCAAATACTGGACGGGATCGGGCTCTGAGCTGAGCTGGATGAAGATCGAACAGGAACTAGCGAGCCCTTTCACACCTTTGGATGTTTTCTCACAGGGCGCGGCAACTAATGGACAAGACTCTCATGATAACCCAGTGCTCAGGTATTCCAAAGCTGTCTGGGTAGAGGTGCACAAGTTGTGTGGAGCATCTCATCTAAGACAACCTTATGCCTCGCTATGGAACAATATTGCTGTACGGATTGGGCGGAAAACTGTGTTCTGGAAGGAATGGCTTGTCAAAGGCATACGCAGGATAAGTGATCTTTACTCAGGGGGAGTGTTTATGTCATTTGCTGAAATAACCCGAAAATACGGTTTGATAAGAGAAAATAATTTTTGGAAATATTTACAAATAAGGGATTGTGTTACCAAAGGAAAATTTGCTCAAAGCTCGAATATGGTGGTGGAGTTTTTAGAATTGTCCAGTACAGCACATAGGGCGGCTGTTTTCTACAAACTGTTTAACAATCCAAAAAAAGAGATATGTGAAAACTTGAGGATTATATGGCAGAGGGATCTGGGTTGTGCAATTTCTAAAGAAGACTGGCGCAGAATTTTGTCATTCTCTGATAAGTATATAAGGGAGGCCAGGGGTAAATTTACTCAGTATAAATTAATACACAGGTGGTACTTCACTCCATCCAAACTTTATAGAATGGGAATTAGTCCCAGTAATGTATGCTGGAAATGTAGTTCAGATCCAGGGACATTTATACATGCTATTTGGGAATGTGGGAAAGTTTATCCCTTTTGGCAAAAAGTGTTGGACAAAATAGGAAGGTGGATTGGTTTGATGATACCCCTGTCACCAAGACTGTGCTTATTAGGGGATCGGTCGGTGTTACCTGGGGTTTCAAAATATGACTTTGTGGTTATAAAGGTGGGGGTGATCGCAGCGGCTCGAGTTATTCTGAGTGTATGGAAGGAACCATCTCCTCCAGAATATAATAGGTGGAAAGAAACTATGCTGAAAATGGTGTCGTATGAAAAACTCTTGGCTAGGATTAATGATGATAGGGAGGGTTTTGACAAATCGTGGGGACGTGTTTTTGGCTGAGATGGTTGGAACTTATTTGGTCAGGGCAATTATCTTTAGTTATGTTGTACGCTTGCTGCACTGTTTGTTTGTGTAGGCACTCAGTAAGGGCATGACTTAAAGATTTGAGTTAACTGTCCTTTTTTTTTTGTTTTTATTTTTTTACGGGTGTACTGTTAGTTAACAGGTATTGAAAATGGACCCGCAGTATAAAGGTGGATTAACTATGGGATTGAAAGCTGTCTTTTCTTTTCTTTATTGTTTTTCTTTTTTCCTTCCTGTTGTTGTTTTGTTGGTTGTTTTGTTTGTTTTTTCGTGTTGTGAAATGTTAAAAACAAATAAAGACTTCGATTACAAAAAAAGAAATGACATTTTCTAGCAATTAGCTTTACACTTGGTATCAGAAGCTCCAGCTCTCTTCCACAGTGTATATTTGTCGGTCTTCTTCCCCTGCCAACCAGTCATGGCACACTGCTCCCTTAGCCTGGTTCTAACAGAGGTTTCTTCCTGTTAAAAGGGAGTTTTTCCTTCCTGCTGTTTCCAAAGTCTTTTCTCATATGGATCATATGATTGTTTTCTCTATTTTCTCATCATAAATAATCACTAACTAATAGTTTCTCTATTACTATCAATAAAATGCCGGTCTCCATTTCTTCTTCTGTGAAAAGTTTGGGTGTCATCCTTGACAGTACTCTATCCTTTAACTCTCCCATCAATAATGTCACTCGCTCTGCTTATTTTCAGTTGGTTAACATTAACCGTCTCTGTCCCTTTCTCACCCCACATGCCATTCTTATTCAAAGCCTTGTTACGGATCGATTACTGTAATTCACTTTTTTTCGGCCTCACTCAAAAATCCATCAATAAACTTCAACGTGTCCAGAACTCTGCTGCCCGTATTATCACTTGGATTCCTTCTATTCACCACATCTCCCCGGTCCCGAAGCAGCTACACTGGCTTCTGGTCAAACATCGCATCAGTTTTAAAATACTTCTGTATACATTCAAGGCTATTCATGTCCTCCCCCCTCCATATCTCTATGTTTTGGAGCACTGTAACAAAAAATAATTTCCCCCAGGGATCAATAAAGTATTCTGATTCTGATTCTGATTCTGATTTTGGTTCAGATCACAATCCCATCTCGGTGTCTTAGATCTTCTTCTACTCTTTCTCTCACCGTTTATTCCCCTTGTCTTGTCACTATGGGGGGCAGGGACTTCAGTTGCTCTGCTCCTCGACTTTGGAATTCCCTACTTCCTGATTTGAGAACTATCACCTCATTTTCTCGACTCAAAACTCACCCATTCAAAATAGCTTATTCCACATAACCTTTCCACTTTACTGCTTTTAATCTGTTCCTTCTATTATGTTTCTCATTATTGTGCATATTCCCTGCTTTTATGCCTACTTTTACTACTTTTCAGTGTCCTTGAGTGTTCTGAAAGGCGCTTTTAAATAAAATGTATTATTATTATTATTATTATTATAATTATTTGCATAGAGCCTTTTTAGAATAGAGCAGAATAACCCCTTTGTACATGTACAACAAAATTATGGGTGCTCCACACCAACTGTGCAGTGTTTGTTAACAGTACAAATGGCCCAGGAAAAGAAGCTTTTAGTGAGTCTGAAGGTGTGGGACCAGATTGACCTGAGGTGCCAACCAGAGGGCAGTGGGTCAAACAGGTGGTCGGAGGGGTGCAAGGGGTCACCTGTGATGGCTCTGGTTTTCCTGAGATAGAAGGATCTGCTGCTGAGCTGACAGTGCACTGACAACCACCTATACACTCATTCAGTTAATGCATTATAAATGCATTGTGTACTCAAAACACAGCCCAAAGCAAAACAAACAAACAAAAAAAAACCCCACTGGATTTTTGCTTTGGGCTGTCTGCTTTGTGCTAAATCCTAAGAGCAAGATCTTAATTGTGTCCTCATTATGACAGGGATTTGTGTTGGTGTGAAGGAGTGTAATGTAGAGGTTTACATTGTTAACTGGTATGGTATGAGGCGATTATTTTCAGGTCATTTCAGGGAGACGTGAAAATAATGTATTGGTTCAAATTAGTGTAACAAAGTACTGTCTCCTGGGAGTAATTAAGTAACATGCTGAATTACATTTCAGAAAAGTGTTTGGATGCTAATACACCAGTTGTGATGAAAGTATTGGAGAAACTTGTGATATCAGAGATTTTATTTTTTTTTAAATTTTTTTAAAAAACTTTTTTATTAGTTTTTCTTTTTTCAAAAATAGTACATAATTACATAACATAATAAAGTGTACAATTCAGAACCAAAAATAAATAAATAAATAAAAAACAAACAAATAAACAAAAACAAATAAACAAAACAAAAACAAACAGACTGATAACTAAGCACAGAACACCAGGGCCCTGTGCTTCGTACGTCGCTTACTACATCCAAGATCAAATGAAACATCCAAGACCAAATCATCGCGCTAACTCTGAGCTCGCTATTCCGGTTCCCCGAACACACCTGTTGTTGACGATTAGTATAGCTGGATGAAGTAATGTGAGATCACTGGGTGGCCCAACAGGGGCTACGCATCGATAGTAGAAACATTGATCGGCAACCCTTTGATTGGTCGGCGAAAATGTCGAAGGAGCGCGCTCGGTATTTTTCGGCAGCAGAGCAAGAACTCTTGAGTGAGGGATTTCAGGAGTTTCAGAGTTTAATTAAAACGCAAGGGAACACTGCAAAGGCTGCAAAAGCAAGGAGAGAGGGCTGGCAGAAAGTTGCTGACAAATCAAACTCGTAAGTAATTCAATAATAACAATAATAATGGAGTGGATTTATATAGCGCTTTTCAAGGCACCCAAAGCGCTTTACAATGCCACTATTCATTCACTCTCACATTCACACACTGGTGGAGGCAGCTACGGTTGTAGCCACAGCTGCCCTGGGGCAGACTGACAGAAGCCAGGCTGCCATATTGCGCCATCGGCCCCTCTGGCCAACACCAGTAGGCGGTAGGGTAGATTTATCATATCACACCATATTATCCAATATTATATTACATTATATTATATTATAATATGTTATATTATATCCCCTTTCACATTAGAGCCACAACAGGACCCACTAGAACATGGGAACAAGTAAAAGTGAAATATAAGAATATTCTACAGAATGGTAATATTTATCACTTATATTGCTTGTCGTCTCTTGGAAAGAGACCCTGGAATACTCTGTTTGTTTGTTCATAACAGCAACCAAGAAAAGGGCAGAGCAAAAAAAAAGACAGGTGGTGGTCCTGCACCCCCTCGTCAACAAGTTGGTTAAGTGAATAATACCCTCACGGGAAAATCGATATCTCTCTATGAGCACACTGTCGCGCTGAGCTAAAGGATCCTGTCTGTCCCGCAATATACGCGGAATTCTGAAAACTCTCCTTATCAATCTTGCACCTTCCACAATGGGTTGCTCGCGTAAACGGACAGGATATGACTGCGACAGACTTCCCAAATCCACCTTCGCTTTTATAGCCGTGGTCTCTCATCTTGATTACACGAAGTAATTTACAATTACTACTCTGAAATATGAATTACATCTGTAATAATCACATACATGTAATAGAATGTTAATAGTACATTTCCCTTTTTTAGGGAATGACCTGTATGTATCTGTGTGAAATCAATAAAAGGATCAAGTGCTGCATTATCTTTAGTTACATTGATGTTATTTATTTATGGTGAAACAGTGGTGGAATATCGCTGTTGCTTTCGTATGAATGACGCGGACATACCTGCGTGGCCGCGATCTAATCCTGTTTACATAAAGTAAACCTGCTCCCCAGCAGGTTTACGCTTACGGCTCTGTTGCTATGACAGCAAGTCCCGGATGGGCTTCGGGGAACCGAATGATCCAGGATCACGCGAAATCGTCAACAATCTCATCCAGCTAACTCACTTAGCGCGGTACGAAGAACGGGCCCTAAATAACATCAATGTAACTAAAGATGATGCAGCACTCGATCCTTTTATTGATGTCACACAGATACATACAGGTCATTTCCTAAAAAAGGGAAATGTACTATTAACATTCTATTACATGTATGTGATCATTACAGATGTAATACATATTTCAGAGTAGTAATTGCAAATCACTTCGTGTAATCAAGATGGGAGACCACGGCTATAAAAGCGAAGGTGGATTTGGGAAGTCTGTCGCAGCCATGTCCTGTCCTACGCGAGCCACCCATTGCGGAAGGTGCAAGATTGATAAGGAGAGTTTTCAGAATTCCGTGTATATTGCGGGACAGACAGGATCCTTCAGCTCAGCGCGACAGTGTGCTCGTTGAGAGATATCGATTTTCCCGTGAGGGTATTATTTACTTAACCAACTTGTTGACGAGGGGGTGCAGGACTACCACCTGTCTTTTTTTTGCTCTGCCCTTTTCTTGGTTGCTGTTATGAACAAACAAACAGATTATTCCAGGGTCTCTTTCCAAGAGACGAAAAGCAATATAAGTGATAAATATTACTATTCTGTAGAATATTCTTATATTTCACTTTTACTTGTTCCCATGTTCTAGTGGGTCCTGTTGTGGCTCTAATGTGAAAGAGGATATAATGTAATATAACATAATATAATATAATGTAATATAATATCGGATAATATAGTGTGATATGATAAATCTACCCTACCGCCTACTGGTGTTGGCCAGAGGGGCCGATGGCGCAATATGGCAGCCTGGCTTCTGTCAGTCTGCCCCAGGGCAGCTGTGGCTACACCTGTAGCTGCCTCCACCAGTGTGTGAATGTGAGAGTGAATGAATAGTGGCATTGTCATGCGCTTTGGGTGCCTTGAAAAGCGCTATATCAATCCACTCCATTATTATTGTTATTATTAAATTACTTACGAGTTTAATTTGTCAGCAACTTTCTGCCAGCCCTCTCTCCTTGCTTTTGCAGCCTTTGCAGTGTTCCCTTGCGTTCTGATTAAACTCTGAAACTCCTGAAATCCCTCACTCAAGGGTTCTTGCTCTGCTGCCGAAAAATACCGAGCGCGCTCCTTCGACATTTTCGCCGACCAATCAGAGGGTTGCCGATCAATGTTTCTACTATCGATGCGTAGCCCCTTTTACGACACCCAGTGATCTCACATTACTTCATCCAGCTGTACTAATAGTCAACAGCAGGTGTGTTCGGAGAACCGGATTAGCGAGCTCACGGTTAGCGCGATGATTTGGTCCTGGATGTGTCATTTGATCTTGGATGTAGTAAGCGAGGTACGAAGAACGGGCCCCAGCTCAGTTCCATCTAAAAAATAAATAAATAAATAAATAAAGAGAGAATACAATACCTGTGGTCCCAGTATTACGTTGCAGTTTGAACACACACTTTGAATCCTTGTAACATAATATTAGAAACATCAGGTTCCACATAGTTCAAGTATGGTTCCCACACCTTAAAGAATTGATCTGTTTTTGCAACACGTTCTCACTCCCAACTCGTCAAACGTGTGACGCATGGTCAGGCTCCCTCTGCTGCACTTATGGACGCGCAGGTACCCCCCTCGCGTCGGGAATTGACGTGAAGGGTCCTCCGATTGAAGAGATTGCCGCGGAAGTGCCTGTTGTCGGTATATTTAGACATTTTCCAAATCACATTGTAGTGACGTATACAGAACACAATAAATGATGGCGCCGAGGGGGACTATGGTGTGAAGACGTGTCTCCCGGGGCTCCGCAAAGCAATGACAAAAATATTGGTTTAAGACGCATCCGCACTTACTATATCAGCCCTGTAGGCTCTAAATAACCGTTCTTGCCGCCGAGCATCCGCTCGTTTATTTATTTTTTTATTTTTTCACTCTCTGAGGTCGGGAAACCTATTTTTGACAACTTCTGGGAAAGGCCGTAGGAGCTTCTTTCCTGGTTGGCTGTGGTGACCGTAGCAGTTGCGTCCGGGCAATCAAGTTCTCTCACTAAAAGCCTCACCATTTGCTTTTTATTTTTCTTTTGGTACAATGGCAGATAAGAGGGAGCACCGTCGAAAACGGGGTCAAGCCGGCGCGGGTGGTTCTCAGAGCCCGGAGCTGGGCCGCAAATCCCAACGTGACGCGGCTATCACAGAGAGCAGCTACGAGCAGGGTGCGGGCGCACCGCTCAGTGAAGTCACATTTACGAGAGCATTGGAGGCTCTGAAACGGGACATCTGCGACAAGCTTGAATGCAAGATTGATACGGTTACCCATACACTGCGGTCAGAAATATCATCTGTGAAGGCTGAGTTTAAAGCTGCTATAACCACCCTACAGGCCACCGTTAATGCTCAAGGGACTACCATTAAAGATTTGGAGCGTTCAGCTACAACCTGCAGTGACGACCTGACTTCTCTTCAATCTGCTGTAAAGGTCCTAACGGAGGAGGTCAGACATCTCCAAGCTAAATGTGAGGACCTAGAAGGAAGATCAAGGCGTAACAATATTCGCCTTGTTGGCATCCCCGAGGGTTTGGAGTCTTCCAACCCTAGGGAGTTTATTTCCCATCTCCTGCAAGATCTTCTGAAACTGAATGAAGCACCTTTGTTAGATCGGGTTCACAGGTCCCTTGGGTCAAAGCCTAGAGAGGGAGCGCCTCCTCGCCCACTTCTCATTAGAGTCCATTACTTCCATGTCAAGGAACAGCTGCTACGTCTTGCAGGGGCAAATTCTCCTCTACTTTACCAGGGCAGAAGGATCTCCATCTTTCCAGACTTCACACCTGCAGTGGCTAAAAAACGTTCACAGTTCACTGGTGTCAAGCGCCTTCTGCATTCCTGTCCTGGGATTAAGTTCGGCCTGTTCTATCCTGCGGAACTGAGGGTGACACTTCCAGATGGAGCTATACGTAAGTTTACTGATCCTGCGTCTGCCACGGACTTTGCCAATAAGATCCTGGGGGGCCCAGCCTCTCAGGGTACATAAGTGTCTTAGTCCATGGGCTGATATGTCCATTTTGCTTAATTTCTTTGAAATAATTTTTTTTTTTTTTTTTTTTTTTTGATTTATAGGATGTGTCTCGTTCTAATATATTCTCATATAATCCTTGATTTGTCTTTGCCTTGTAATGCATGGAGCTTGAACTCAACTGGGACTTCGAATTGTTGGGAGGAAGTGCTCAGGGGTGTGTTTAGCGAGGGGTGCGCGCATCTTGTTAGGGAAGATGCTTCAGCATTTAGGGGGAAGTTTGGGTGTTTTTTGTTTTTTATGTTGTACTGCTCTGTACACTGATTTTGTTTTTTGCGTTTTTTTCATTGGTCAGCTTTGGCTTTTCTCAACCTATGTTTTAACATGGTATCGCAATTAAATATTAATACTCAACAAGCAGGTTACTCATTTAAGTTCTGTAGCTGGAATTGTAAAGGCTTGAACCAACCTATTAAAAGGAGCAAGGTCCTTCATCATTTGCAATTTTTGGGCGCCCAGGTTGTGTTCTTACAAGAAACACACCTAAAAATTTCAGATCATTTTAGACTTCGCAAGGGGTGGGTGGGTCAACTCTATCACTCTACATTTAATTCCAAAGTTCGTGGTGTTGCTATTTTAATACACAAATCAGTGCCATTTGTTTCTTCTAAGGTTATAGCGGACCAGAATGGTAGATTTATTATTGTGAGTGGTAGTATTTGGAACACTAAATTCATTTTTGCCAATGTTTATGCTCCCAATTGGGACGATCCAAATTTTTTTAGTATTCTTTTCACTAAAATTTCTGATTTGTCTTCCCACTATTTGGTTCTTGGTGGCGATTTTAATTGCTGGCTCGGGCCGCTGGATCGATCCTCAAATAAGCCTGGTAGGCAATCCAACTCTTCCAAAATTATTAATACGTTCCTTAAAGAATTCTCTGTTATTGATGCCTGGCGTTTCCTCAACCCTACACGTAGAGAATACACCTTTTTCTCCCCTGTTCATCATACATACACTCGTATTGATTATTTCCTACTGGACAGTTGACTTACTTCACAGATTCGCTCTTGCTCTCATAGTGCTATTGTCATTTCAGATCATGCTCCGTTGACTTTAGATTTGGCAGTGGGCCAATGTTCTCCGCCAGCTCCATGGCGTTTGAATACACGCTTGCTGTCAGACGATAAGTTTACCACATTTCTGAATTCCAAGATAGACTTATTCATAGAGACAAATATTACACCCGGAATATCACCCTCTATTTTGTGGGAAACGTTTAAGGCTTTTATCAGGGGACATATTATATCTTATGCTGGTTTTGAGGCAAACCAAAGGAAAGCAAAATTGTCCGAGCTCATAATACGCATATCGCAATTAGATGAGTTGTATGCTGTTTGCCCGGCACCAGAGGTCTATAATGATAGGCTGTCTTTGCAGACTGAGTTTGATCACCTGTCCTCTGCTCGGGCTGAAGAGATGTTGCTGAAATGTCAGTACTCCCAGTATGAATATGGGGATAAGGCCAGTAAACTGCTCTCTCATCAGCTCCGTAGTGCAGCAGCTGCACACTCCATTCCTCGGATTCAGACATTAAGTGGTGTCTCTACGGATCCTAGAATAATTAATGACCAATTTCGAGACTTTTATTCATCTCTCTATGCGTCTGAGTGTGCATTTAGTACGGAGGCTTTGGACTCATTTTTCAATCATCTTAAGCTCCCATCAATCGATCAGACACACAGCCTCCAGCTGGAGGGACCAGTAACTGTAGAAGAGATCATGCAAGCTATCAGCAAACTGCAGTGTTCTAAGTGCCCCAGACAGGACGGGTTTCCGGTTGAGTTCTATCGTAAATTTATGCCTAAACTGGCTCCGCTCATGATAAATATGTATAAGCACTCACTGGAAGTTGGATCCCTCCCACCCTCTCTACTGCAGGCATCTATATCCCTGATCTTAAAAAAGGATAAGGATCCACTACAATGTGGCTCATACCGTCCCATTTCTTTGTTAAATGTGGATTATAAAATCCTTGCTAAACTTCTAGCGATGCGTGTAGAAGCAGTCTTACCATCTGTAATCAACCCGGACCAAACAGGCTTTATTAAAGGGAGATACGCCTTCTCTAACCTTAGACGTTTGTTTAATGTTCTTTACAATCCCTCAGACTCCAACAGCCCGGAGTTTGGGATCAGTCTAGATGCTGAGAAGGCTTTTGACAGGGTAGAGTGGGGATACCTCTTTTATGTCTTAGATAAATTCGGCTTTGGTAAAATATTCATCTCCTGGTTGAAACTTCTTTATACCTCCCCGCTTGCCGCTGTCAAAACAAATGGCACATGCTCTGACTTCTTTCCTCTGTTTAGGGGGACCAGGCAGGGCTGTCCTATGTCGCCGTTGCTATTTGCAATTGTAATTGAGCCCTTAGCCATATCGCTAAGATCAAACCCAGGTATCACCGGGGTTTCTAGAAATGGTATAGAACAAAGAGTCTCCTTATATGCAGATGACTTGCTTCTTTATATCTCAGAGCCAGCATCCTCATTCCCTTTGGTACTTTCAATACTTGAACAGTTTAGCCTTATTTCTGGCTATAAACTGAATCTTGCCAAGAGTGAACTGTTTCCCCTGAATGCTGCTGCACAGAAATATCAGTGCACAGCACTACCTTTTCGAGTTGTATCAGACAACTTCACATATTTAGGGGTTAAAATTACAAGTCATTTTCATGCTCTTTTCAAGCTTAATTTCGACCCACTTGTGGAGAAAGTTAGGCAGGATTTGGACAGATGGTCTCTACTCCATCTGTCTGTAGCAGGGCGCATAAATACAATTAAAATGAATATCCTCCCCAGATTTTCTTTTCTTTTTCAGTGTGTCCCTGTATTTATTCCAATTTCCTTTTTTGTTAAATTAGACAAGATTCTGTCTGGGTTTATCTGGAACAAAAAAACACCCAGAATACGCAAGACATATCTTCAAAGACCGAAAAAGATGGGGGGGATGGCTTTACCAAACTTTATGTTCTATTATTGGGCATGTAATATTCGTATTCTCAGGTATTGGCTACAGGGGGAAGACACGAATAATGCCCCGGCCTGGCTCAGTTTGGAGACTTCTTCCTGTGTCTCAGCCTCTTTACCAGCCCTGATTTATGCCCAAAAGCAGCCTTCGAGTACAGGCTCTTATAATAACTCTATTGTCAAAGTTACCTTGAAAATATGGTATCAATTTCGTCGTTATTTTAAGTTGACCTTTTTTCCCCTTCAATCACCCATCTTGAAAAATCCCTCTTTTCAGCCTTCGTTAGCTGATGGTGCTTTTTATTTGTGGGCCTCTTTGGGTATCAGGTCTTTTTCTGATCTGTACATTCAGAATACATTTGCCTCCTTTGAACAGCTCTCATTGAAATTTGGCCTTCCAAAAAGTCACTTTTTTCGCTATTTACAAATCCGGAGTTTTGTTAAGGAGAAATCCTCTCAGTTCCCATCTAGACCTTCTTATCATGACTTTGATAACCTTCTATTGCCTCCGCCCTCATTACAGGGCCTGATCTCCTGTTTGTATGGGAGAATATGTTCCTTTGGCAACTCTTCAATCTCGGCTATTAAATTGGCATGGGAGCAGGATCTGGGGTGTGTGATTCAGGATGACTCTTGGGATAAAATTCTTTACCGGGTCCATGGCTCCTCATTCTGTGCCAAACATGGGCTGATTCAATGTAAGATTCTGCACCGTGTACATTGGACTAAGGCCAGACTAGCTCAAATATACCCCAATCTTAGCCCTGACTGCGACCGTTGTCATCAAACACCTGCCTCTTTAATGCATATGTTTTGGTCATGTTCATCCCTCAAACAATACTGGATTAATATTTTCTTGATTTTATCTAAGATCATCCAGCTAACCCTCCAACCTGTGCCCTTAACTGCTTTGTTTGGGGTTCTTCCTGATTCAGTTGCCTTGCCGACGCCTCAAGCGGATCTGGTCGCATTTCTCACCTTATTGGCAGGACGCAGACTATTGCTATGTTGGAAGTCCCCTTCTGCCCCATCCTGGGAAATCTGGATCAGAGACGTTCTGCATTTTAGCAAACTCGAAATGATTAAATTCACCCTGCGCGGGTCTACGGCCAAATTTTTTAAGACCTGGCAACCCTTTTTTGATCATGTTCAGACTTTGCGGTCTCGCAATGCTCCCAATTAGCCAGCTCAGATATTTTATTTTTTCTTATCTTATGTTCAAGTAAGAGGCCTAAGTTTAAGTATATGGATTCTATTGTGCCTGCGTTCTATGATGGTATTTATTTAACTACTTTATACATATTTCTTTTCTCTAACAGAATTGATTTATCCCTATAACTAAGTTGACCATTTATCATGTGTGGGTTTTTTTTTTTTTTTTTTTTTTTTTTTGTTTGTTTGTGTGTTTTGGTTTTTATGTGTCTGTGTGGAGGTGGGGGTTTTGGATACTCTCCACATCTCCCTTGTACACTCAGGAACTGTTGTCTTGTACCCTAGGGTTTGTTACTAGTATTATTAGATTGGATTTTTTCCTTTTTCTGTTTGTACACCCACTGGTACTGCTATAATTATGAGGTGGGAGTGTATGTCTTATATTGCTTTATGTTCTTTAAAAAGAAAACGGCATATTGTTCAATTTGTCTTTTGTAAAAGTCGATGCAAAAACTTTAATAAAAATATCAGGCGGTAAGAACACAATAAATTATATAATGTAAACAACTACCTGAAAAACAGGTAGAACGATACTTTTGTATTGTTTATTGCATTTATGGAGGGAGTGATGTATGCTGGGTAATGGCACAGCTAGCTACTGGGTGACTTTATTCACCCGCTTCGGCTGTTATCAGTCCATACAATGGGCGTTATTAGCACAAATCAGTCCCATAGATATGGGCCATCTCCTGCTAGATTGTTCAGAAGGTTGTTCTCATCCATCCAGATGGAGGATCACTAACAGGAGCGTGGAAGACTCCAGAATCCACTCTGGCTGCAATCCGGTGGATATGCAGTGTGTACAGGTAAGACCGTTTAAACAGACAGCATTTATAGAATCACTATTAAAAGTCAGCGAGTGTCAGTAATGTTAATGTGGTTATGTTAGTAATACACCGAGTGCTAATATAACAGCTTTAAGATGCATTTGTAGATATTATTACGTGTTTTACCGTCTTTATGGTGCTAGCTTAAAGTTACGGTGTAAACGTTAGCTTATATTGGAGTAAAGCTGTTACTGGTTAAACGATGTTAGCACAGAAATATTAGCTTCTGTCATGACTGATGAAGTTACTAGTTAATAAAGTTTCCAGTAAAGTGTTTAATCGCAGCCACAGACTGACAGCAAATATCTCGATTAGCTTCAGTGCATCTCTAATAATTATGTGCAAGTTTCAGTGCTTCGTTTAAACTGTATGATACTTATACTGACCCAGGGTCAGTGTAAAATACAATCCTAGCTGTGTGAACAAAGCCTGGCTCCTTTAATCCTGCATGACAAACCTCAGGATGCAGGTTATTATTACTCTTTCCTGCTGGCACACCTGTCACACCTGAGAGTCAGCTAGAAACTTAGTGACGTGGACATCATGCAAAGACTGCCAGACTCTGTAATACTGCAAATGATCAGTGACTCAGGTTAACACTAAACTTTAAACGGCACCTCTGTGTCTCTGTGTGCTGAACATCTAGGATTGAGTCAGGCTGCATCAGCTGAAGCTGTTATTTGTATATATCAGTATTTTTTATTCAGGTGTGGGGAAAATACGTAAGACTGCAGTGAAGCGATGCACCAGATGAATCCCTGGCCAAAGGTATCGTACTTAAATCACACTACTGATCCAGCCACATCAGCCTTTTGTGAGGTCTGTTTAAAGTAGACTAAAAATGAACTGCAGGTTCCTGAGAGGTGGACTGTGAGCACAGAAACACATGTTCATACATACAGCTGCAGCAAACTTACATTAATTTTAAATAGATTTGTTACTCTGATGTCTGTCTCTGTGTTAGTCCTCTGACAGACTGGTGACCTGTCCAGGTGTGCTCTACCTATGACTACTGGGACAGGCTCTGGCCTCTGTAATAGAAATTTTCTGTTATTCTCATTTAAAGTGCTTATGCATATGCTTAGTTGTGACACTGTTACTGTTCAGTGAAAGTTTCTAAAACTAGATGAACTTACTTCAGCATCAGCAGTTTGAGAAAACAACTCCCTTTACAGGTGCTGATAAGGCCAAGGGCACAAAACAGCATAACCATTGATCCGTTAGGTTTCATAGCGAGACATGTGAAGTGTGGTAGGATCAGTTTAACTTCCTCCCTCTTCCTTGGAATGCATAAAGGAGCAGGAGCACAACTTCTGTGGCAGCGCTGACATGACTGAACTGTGATGTTTGATGTGTGTTGGCGCAGTAATAAATAGCTTGATCACAGCTCTTTCTGTGTTGCAGACTTTATTTAAAAAATTCCACTAACATTTATGTGAAACTAATTGTAATAAAAAAATGAACAGGTGGTTTATAGATGTAAAAGAAAGAATCTGAAAACAACACTTTTTTGGTCTAAGGGATCAAAGTAGAAAACAGAACTGATGTTCAAGAACAAACCGTAGCTGCACTAATATTACACATCTCCATTGTTGTGGTGAACAGACATGTTGCTTTTAAAACCACATGCAGTGTGTGACCGTGACTGTTCACTGAGACCATGAACGCCACTTTGCTGAAGCCTTCGCCTTCTTCTTCTTCTTCTAAATTGGAAGCAGAAGGAGCACGAGCTGCTTTGATCTACTGAAAGGAAAAAGCAGAACATCTGAGCTGAAACCATTAAGACAGGAACAATCATTCAATGCTGTGTCTCAGGTGGCTTAGCCTGTTACAACTGTTGATACAAGCTAAATACGGTTAACACACAGTGTCAGGGAGCTCCAGTGTGGGAACTAGTGGCTTTAGGTTTGTAGTCATTTAACTTTCATCCATCCATTCATTTAATTCAGGAGGAAGAAATGTCAGGTTGGTGCAGGCTGGTTACATGCATTTGGTCCCATGCTGTCTTTAACTAAATGACTTGGTTCACTTTATGGCTGGGCTGTATGTGGGGTTATATCATGTTATTTGGGCAGGAGTACCTGTCCCCTGTTAGACTTAGAAAGTTTCTCCATAAGTAGAGTTTCTAACTCTTCTAGCACATCTTCTAGCAAATAATGAATGTGTTACAGTTAAACTGACACTGGTCAGTGTAAATGGCTCATTGGGACACAGAAACCTTTAAATTAAACCCATCACCTGATATCGAGTGTCAAACAATATCAAAGCTGTAAAAGCTGTTTACAGTCACAATTTATAAAACTATGATTATAAATAAATTCAAACAAGTGAGCTTTTCTCTTTGTGCTGAATATCAACACTGTGATTTCTTAGACTGTAAGCTTTACTTTAGCGCAACCAGTTGTAGAAGCTGCCACTCCAAATGTCTTTTGATAACAAGAAAAAAATACCTTTTCAGTCCACGGCCTGAAGTTCTTCTCTGACATCTTCTGCAATCGGCTTTGTCTGCTGGTTTGAAGACAATAAACCACAAAAAGATGATTTAGCCACTTTGTCTGCGTCATGCAGCTCGAATGTGTCGTGTAACGATGTTGAATAGCCGTCGTTATCCCTCTGCTGTGTCAGTAGGATTGTACTGTACAGCATCTCATTGATATGTGAGGAATGCTAATGTAACACGATAACAGACTTACATCATTAAAACATAAAAGACAGGAGATATTTAGATATTTTTATATTTATATTACATTTTATAGCTGACGGATATTACTAAATAGATAGAATTTACTAAATAGCTGGATGAACATGAAAAATATGTCTATAATAACAAATGACCATGAGAGCCAGTAGAATTAATTCAACTGGACACTCAAAAGAAGTCCTTAAATGCTCTTTAAGTGGCAGAACAAACGAACAAACAGTTAATCGCTTACTTGAGATGAAATCTGCTCAGCTACTTTGAAAACAGCTTCTAACTGGTTCCTCCTGTAACAGGATGACTGCTCAGGGGTAAGGCCATCATGCAGTCCAGCAACCTTTATGGTTCTGCTTTGATTCACCAGGAACTATTAGGGAAACCTTCCAGCGCCTCCTGTGAAAGACACAGGCATAAACACAAACATTTATTAACATGTTCCACAGTCTTCCACTTTGATTTTCTCATCCTGTGGACAACAACGTACATGGATGCAGGTTTATTGTTAACTTTTGTAAGGTTTATTTAGTGAACATATCCAGCTGCAGCTCCACTGTGATCCTGAGCTGGATAAGCACTTAAGAAAATGTGTCAATAAATGGACAAACATCAACTTACTATATTTATCCAAACAGACGGGACCAATAATGCTTCACTGAGTTAGAGACTTTAATGTCTCTTCTATGTAAGAATGTCTCGTGCTGATATACCTGCAAACTTGACAACAAAGGTTTTTCAGACTACATGTAGCTGTCCTCTATGTCAGCTCACACATTTACATTTATGTCACACTTATTTCTGCTTTCCCATTTTATAATTATTACTTACATTTTGATTAGATACCTTGAGTTTGTAAATGATCAGATTACATAATTGGAATACAATGTATCCAATTCAGGGTCGCGGGAGGATGAAGCCTATCCCAGCTGATACAGGACAAAGACAGGCTGCCAGTTTATTGCAGGTCTAACACAATATGTGTAACAGAAAATCCACTTACATGTTTGATATTTCTTATAATAATCAGAATTATGACTATTATTTAAAGGTTTCTTCATAAATACATTTTGATTTTTTATAACCTCTAAAATATAAACCTGAGCTGTTTCAGATTCTGACCTCTGACCTCACTGCAGCTCCCTCTTGGAAGTACGTCTGCTTCTTGTCCCCAGTGTTGACCGCCTGCCCTTGATATCACGTACTGTACCTGAGGAACAAAAAAGGACAAACACTTGCCTTCATTTAAAAGTACATTCATACAGAGGTAATCTATGGAAACACACTAGTTCACCCTTTGGGAGGAATCAGTTCCTGTGAAACATTTCTGTAAATGAACATCATGTGGAGAATGAATGAAATGAGTTCTTCAGGTGACTCAGCAGTCCCACACTGACAAATGAAATCTAGTTAAACTATTAAGCATCTTTGCTCTTCTGAAATCTGTGTTAAACAACAACAAACATGAATTAGTAACAAAAATACAGCTGAGTAGAGGCTTTACAAACCACCAGCAGCCATAATGCTGAATTTTAATCTTCAAATGTTTCTGAGCCGTCTTCAACCTGCTTTTAAAACATTAAAGTCCCACAGTCAATGCAGCCTGACTCAATCCTAAATGTTCAGCACACAGAGACACAGAGGTGCCGTTTAAAGTTCAGTGATAACCTGAGTCACTGATCATTTGCAGTATTACAGAGTCTGGCAGTCTTTGCATGATGTCCACGTCACTGTACGTTTCTAGCTGACTCTCAGGTGTGACAGGTGTGCCAGCAGGAAAGAGTAATAATAACCTGCATCCTGAGGTTTGTCATGCAGGATTAAAGGAGCCAGGCTTTGTTCACACAGCTAGGATTGTATTTTACACTGACCCTGGGTCAGTATAAGTATCATACAGTTTAAACGAAGCACTGAAGCAGTGAAGCGATGCACCAGATGAATCCCTGGCCAAAGGTATCGTACTTAAATCAGACTACTGATCCAGCCACATCAGCCTTTTGTGAGGTCTGTTTAAAGTAGACTAAAAATGAACTGCAGGTTCCTGAGATGTGGACTGTGAGCACAGAAACACATGTTCATACATACAGCTGCAGCAAACTTACATTAATTTTAAATAGATTTGTTACTCTGATGTCTGTCTCTGTGTTAGTCCTCTGACAGACTGGTGACCTGTCCAGGTGTGCTCTACCTATGACTACTGGGACAGGCTCTGGCCTCTGTAAAATAAATTTTCTGTTATTCTCATTTAAAGTGCTTATGCATATGCTTAGTTGTGACACTGTTCAGTGAAAGTTTCTAAAACTAGATGAACTTACTTCAGCGTCAGCAGTTTGAGAAAACAACTCCCTTTACAGGTGCTGATAAGGCCAAGGGCACAAAACAGCATAACCATTGATCCGTTAGGTTTCATAGCGAGACACGTGAAGTGTGGTAGGATCAGTTTGTAACTTCCTCCCTCTTCCTTGGAATGCATAAAGGAGGAGGAGCACCACTTCTGTGGCAGCGCTGACATGACTGAACTGTGATGTTTGATGTGTGTTGGCGCAGTAATAAATAGCTTGATCACAGCTCTTTCTGTGTTGCAGACTTTATTTAAAAAATTCCACGACACCCCCCCCCCCCCCACACACACACACACACCCTCCCACTGTGAACCTGAATTAAATATTCAGAAGACATTTGTTTAAATAGTTCTACAAATCTGAGCTGTTGGTGTGTCCTTGGATTGTGTGGTAATAATATTAGAGCCTCAATCTTTCTTACTGAATCTCTACTCTGAGTCATGTTACCTGAGATTAGTTCTATGTTTACCTGTCAGCCTGGACAAATGTGCTGTGTGAAGGAAATTAAATTAAATCAGATCTGAACTGTGTACATTTGAGGAACCTGTTCATATTTAATTGAAATATGAACCAGTGATTTTTTTGATTGCTGATTCCAAGAGAGTCTTTGTGGAAATCCTGTTTGGCTTTTTGTTATTTTAATTCTCTTCTCTGTTTTCCAGAACAGTTCTCCACAGTCGCTGTCCACATGGGTCAGTGGGACCAAGAAGCACTCTGCTAATGTGGGACTCTGCCCAGCAACATCCAGCAGGACCCAGACAGTTTTCTATCTCCCAGCTGGAGTTTTTGTTTGTCTGTGACTGGAGAGTCAGATTTTTGTTGAGCTTCACACTTGCAGAGGTAAGTCAGTTTGCAGAGATCCCTCCCACCCTGGCTTTTATGTGCTAGATTTCTTATCTGAAACAGTAATATTTCAGTGACTGCTGCTTATACCACAGGTTAATACACGCTACTGATCCCTGATAGGAGAATCATCACCTCTGCCAACAAAGAAGCCTGGTGGATGTTTGTTTACAGTCTGATGATGGGACATCATGCTCTGCATCTTCAAAGTTTGTCTCTTGATTATTATTCATACCCAGTAATGTGAAGTATGCTCATATCTACTGTAACTGAACCAACCTGGTGCTCTTCATTGAGTCTGAATGTTGGATGTTGTGTATCTCGTGTTCTCTGGGCTTTGTTGTCCTCAGTCTTTTTGCAGGTTCAGAAAACAAAACCAGGAGGCGTGTAAATGTTTCTTCTCCATGATGTTTCTTCAAATGTTTCTTCTGGATGATGATAAGACTGTGACACGGGACGCCACCTTTGGTCTTGTGATGAAGCAAAGCTCAGGAAGAAGTGGGATTAAATGGTACTCGCATGTGTGCTGCTGAGAAGGATGTACAGGGGCACCTGCAGCCAAATCCAAGCCTCAGGTTAGTTGTAGTTGCAGAACGCTATAGACTGAGACAGCTGAGGCATCAAATGTTTGATTAAACGGATGAAAAAGAGAAGTTTCTTCCCTGTAATTATCACTTCTTAAAATCTGTAGCAACTTCAAGTCTGTCAGCGTGCTGAGCATGCTCAGAATGTGACAATATATTTTTGTTCAATATTTAATTTCTTTCAGTTGCAATTGTTAAATGAAAAAAATAATAAAAATATATTCTTATAATTTAGCAAACTAATTTATCAAAAAAATATATATACATATACCTGTATTAGTTTTAATAAATTAATTTGACACCTGTATTGAAAATACCATATTGTATTCATGAGTTCTTCAGGTGACTCAGCAGTCCCACACTGACAAATGAAATCTAGTTAAACTATTAAGCATATTTGCTCTTCTGAAATCTGTGTTAAACAACAACAAACATAAATTAGTAACAAAAATACAGCTGAGTAGAGGCTTTACAAACCACCAGCAGCCATAATGCTAAATTTTAATCTTCAAATGTTTCTGAGCCGTCTTCAACCTGCTTTTAACACATTAAAGTCCCACAGTCAATGCAGCCTGACTCAATCCTAGATGTTCAGCACACAGAGACACAGAGGTGCCGTTTAAAGTTCAGTGATAACCTGAGTCACTGATCATTTGCAGTATTACAGAGTCTGGCAGTCTTTGCATGATGTCCACGTCACTGTACGTTTCTAGCTGACTCTCAGGTGTGACAGGTGTGCCAGCAGGAAAGAGTAATAATAACCTGCATCCTGAGGTTTGTCATGCAGGATTAAAGGAGCCAGGCTTTGTTCACACAGCTAGGATTGTATTTTACACTGACCCTGGGTCAGTATAAGTATCATACAGTTTAAACGAAGCACTGAAACTTGCACATATTTATTACAGATGCACTGAAGCTAATCGAGATATTTGCTGTCAGTCTGTGGCTGTGATTAAACACTTTACTGAAAACTTTATTAACTAGTAACTTCATCAGTCATGACAGAAGCTAATATTTCTGTGCTAACATTGTTTAACCAGTAACAGCTTTCCTCCAATATAAGCTAACGTTTACACCGTAACTTTAAGCTAGCACCATAAAGACGGTAAAACACGTAATAATATCTACAAATGCATCTTAAAGCTGTTATATTAGCACTCAGTGTATTACTAACATAACCACATTAACATTACTGACACTCGCTGACTTTTAATAGTCATTCTATAAATGCTGTCCGTTTAAATGGTCTTACCTGTACACACTGCATATCCACCGGATTGCAGCCAGAGTGGATTCTGGAGTCTTCCACGCTCCTGTTAGTGATCCTCCATCTGGATGGATGAGAACAACCTTCTGAACAATCTAGCAGGAGATGGCCCATATCTATGGGACTGATTTGTGCTAATAACGCCCATTGTATGGACTGATAACAGCCGAAGCGGGTGAATAAAGTCACCCAGTAGCTAGCTGTGCCATTACCCAGCATACATCACTCCCTCCATAAATGCAATAAACGATACAAAAGCATCGTTCTACCTGTTTTTCAGGTAGTTGTTTACATTATATAATTTATTGTGTTCTGTATATGTCACTACAATGTGATTTGGAAAATGTCTAAATATACCGACAACAGGCACTTCCGCGGCAATCTCTTCAATCGGAGGACCCTTCACGTCAATTCCCGACGCGAGGGGGGTACCTGCACGTCCATAAGTGCAGCAGAGGGAGCCTGACCATGCGTCACACGTTTGACGAGTTGGGAGTGAGAACGTGTTGGTTTTTGAGTGCAGTATACATGTAAGATATTCCAATGGCACTAGATCCAACAATACTCTTTGCCAACCTTTAATAGTTGGTGCTTTTTCATAAATCCATTGGAGTAGTATATTCTTCCTTGCTGCATAGGTGAGAACACAGTACAATCTCCTATTATTCTTGGATATTAATCGCCGGCTGGGGAGGCCCAATATGAGAGACAGAGGGTCCATCTCCAATTCACAACCGAAAATCTTCTCCATTTCAGATAACACATTAGACCAATATTCTTGCAATTTCAAACATGACCAGAAGCTGTGAGTTAGGGTACCAATTTCTGTCTTACATTTGAGGCACATGGGTGAAAGGGTAGGATTATATTGATGTCTGCGAGATATGGATATATTCATTCTGTGTATGATTTTTAACTGTATTGCTTTGGTACGATTACAAACTGAGATTGATTTGGCATAACTCCAGACATCTTTCCACTCTTCATCATCAGTTGCTATACCTAACTCCTTTTCCCATGTGCCTTTAAGCCTCTGTGACATCACTGAAAGTACAGAATATAAAGCCTTATAAAATATCTTCACAGGTACCTCTTTGTCTGTTAAAAATAATAATTTTTCAATAGGAGAGACTTCATGACTCTCACTAAAGTTAGTACTATGTAAAATATAATGCCTTATCTGTAAGTAACGGAAAAAGTCATGTTTGGGGAGAGAATATTTCTCAACCATTTGGTCAAATGGCATAACTACATTGTCGGAGAATAAGTCCCTCAGTCTCTGAATTCCTTTGTTCTTCCATTCCTTAAAACCTATATCGAACATCCCCGGTTGAAAGTCAAGATTATTCACAATAGGGGTAAACACAGATGTTAACTTCAACGTTCCCTCAATTCGACATACTGACCGCCAGGCCTTAAGTGTATTAAGTGTGACTGGATTATCACAGCTCAATCTAATATCTTTAAAGTTCTTAAAGAACAGTAAGTCCCTTAATGGATACTTTGAAAGAGAGGTTTCAATCCCCAACCAGATAGAGTGTGAATTATTTGTGACCCAGTCATGAATATAGCTCATGTGAGTACTCAATTGATATGTTCAAATATTTGGTAAATCTAGACCTCCTACTGAACCTGGGAGCTGCAGTGTAGCCATCTTAAGTTTTGGTCTGCGTTTGCTCCATATAAAAGAGCTTAGCCAGCCATTCAGATCCTTCATCACTTTATTTGAAAATATAACTGGAATCATTTGGACAGGATATAACAGTCGAGGCAAAATATTCATCTTAATCAAAGCTATACGTCCTTGCCAGGAAACGGGTAGGGAATTCCATCTCTCCAAATCCTGCTTTACCTTCTTGAACAGAGGCACAAAATTTGCTTTATACATTTCTTTAAATTCTGGAGTTATAAATATCCCTAAGTATACAAAACCTGTGGGGTTTGGCACTGAATTACTGATATCAGAGATTTTAAAGCAAACCCCACCTTGCTGAACACGATTGTTAAACAATGGAAGGAAAACGTTCTCATATTTGATTAAAGTTTGTTGAAGGTTTTTGTCATGGTCTTCACCTCTCTCTCTCTCACTGTCTGTGTTTGTGTGTGCAGTTACCACAACCTGTATTAAGGGTTAGAGGCGGGTCTTTCTCCAGCTCCCACCTATCAGCACCTGGGCTGTTTACATAACTGTGGTTGACTGTGTGATCACGTGTTCATTACTTAAGCTGGTGGCCATCCATTCGATGTTAGATTGTTAACAAAGAACGGTTAGTGGAAATTGCTGTCCAATAATTTTTTTAAAGTCTCCTTAGGAGAGAAACTCACACTAATCTTCGGCTCCATTCTGCATAAGCTATCTGAAATGAATTTAATTAGGTTTATCTCATTTATAAAGTGATATTTCAGTGTGAATTTATCGTTTTGTTTTATGCTAATACAATGCATAAGCCTTATAGAAAGACAGTGATCTGAAACGGCAAATTGCGTGTGTTTAAGAAGCAGGTTTTGTTGGGTTAGTTTTTTGTCATGAATCGCTGTGCGGCAGGCAGGAGTTGGACCCAAAAGGCAGGCACTCAGGCACGAAGTTTAAACACAAAGAACTCAGCTTTATTCGCTGGCAGGAGAAAGTCATACAAAGCAAACTAAACTGGAAACTCGCAAACTAAACCCACAGAGAGACACAGGGATATCCAGACAGCATGAGGGACGATGCGACACTGAGTCAGAGAAACACAGGGTTTAAATACACTGGGAAGTAACGAGGGGAATGAGACACAGAAGGAGGGCACAGCTGGGAGAAATCAGGACTGACGAGACAAGCAAAGCAGGACACATTCACATAAGACACGGACCATCAAAGTAAAACAGGAAGGATCACACAGAGACGCGAACTTGACAGTGGAGACAGCAACTAAGAAACACAGAGACATAAACCAAAAGGCAGAGGACTCTAAGAACCGAGAGACACAGAGGGGAACCCAAACATGCAGACACAGACTTACACAGAACAGAGGGGACACAGAGAAACATGAAGGGCAAGGGATCGAAACTAGAAACCATAGAATAACTCACAAGTACAATAATACAAACATCACAAAGAACTAAAAACGCTGGGTCAGGAGACCCAGGACCGTGACAGTTTTTAACTCGTTGAGCCGAATTGGCGACTTTCCAACACGTGCTGCAGTGTCTTTGATGTACCATATTTTTAAGAACTTAAGGGGCACCGGATTATAAGGCGCACTGTAGCTCTCTTCGCGGAAACACAGACACAGGTCGGTTCTTTGAAACGGGCGTTTATTACTTGGGCTTTCTCTCCTCAGCTTCATCATCACCAGTACGCCCATGTGCCACTACGCCATGAGAACTGGTCACGAGTGAACATTACAACCCAATTAGCAACTTTACAGTACACATGTTAAGTCCAAACAAATAAAAACATTTCTCAAACGACAAATAGCTCGTTGACTGCTTGTCCTTGTGTTGCTTTTTCTTTTAGTAAACCTTTAGCGTAACATGCTTCATGAGAGACATCTGCTCCCTCGCAGTCCATGAAAAGTCTTGTGTACTCTCGTTAAGGGTATTCTCACGATACGCTAGCTCTTACACTTTACATATGTACATTTCAAATAAAGACATTTTAACCCAAACTATATATATATATTTATGAAATTATGTAACTTGTTATAAATCAGTCATACACATCATGAAAGCTCTGCCAATCAGTAATCTACATGCATGACGTCATTTCCTTGTTACTCGGAAGCTGAAGCCCTCAGCTACAAACGCTACAGATATGCTAACAGCATTACAGATACGGATCATGAATTCACAAATTGCTGAGTATTTTAAGCGTGGCTTCACAAATGAGGAGATTCTTAGCTGAATCACATGGCATTACTATCAGCGTCACTCTGAGACAGGATATTTCTAACTTTAGAGATGTTGCACAAATGGAAGAAAGCAGTCCTACATATTTGTTTAATATGTGCGTTGAAGGACATATCCTGGTCAAAAATGACTCCAAGGTTCCTCACAGCGTTACTGGAGGCCAAGGTAATGCCATCCAGAGGAAGAATCTGGTTCGATACCATATTTCTAAGCTTTTCAGGGCCGAGTACAATAACCTCAGTTTGATCTGAATTAAGAAGCAGAAAGTTAGCGGCCATCCAGGTCTTTATGTCTTTAAGACATTCCTGCAGTTTAACTCATTGGTGTGTGGTATCTGGCTTCATGGACAGATAGAGCTCGGTGTCATCTGCATAGCAGTGTAAATGTATGCTATGTCTTCTAATGATGCTGCCTAAGGGAAGCATGTATAATGTAAACAGAATTGGTCCTAGCACTGAACCCTGTGGAACTGGGAGCCTCGTCAGCCGGCGGGGAGGTTGCTACCATCCCTTGCAGGGGTTCTCTGCTCTCAAGGACCCCACTGAGGTGTGTGTGTGTGTGTGTGTGTGGGGGGGGGGGGGTGATCTCAGCCTGGCTGTCTATTGTCTTTATTGTCTTATGTAGTCTGGAAGTTGACTGAATGTTAGGTTGCTTGTAGTTTTTCCACCTGCGGCAAAGTCAGGTGGGTGTCCTGGGCTCTGTGGAGCTTTGTGGTGCTGCTGCTGGATGGGCTGGTCTGGATGGGCCTGGGCCCCCCTGCCCTTGATGGATTCCTTGGTGGAACTGGGGTACCAGTATGGACCAGTATGGAAGAGCTGATCCATTTGGGAAAGTAAATCTATTGGGAATTTTTCTTGGCTTTCAGACAATAATTCTGATTGCTACAGTGTCGGACAGCACACACTGACAGAAAAATATATCCATCCATCCATTCGCTTCTGCTTATCTTTTTTCAGGGTCGTGGAGGGTGCTGGAGCCTATCCCAGCTGTCACAGGGCGAGAGGCGGGGCGATCGTGGCTTCGGGACGATCGTGGCTCAAGAGGTGGGAGTGAATAAAACATTAGATGTAAATTAAAGTCGGTGTAAATGATAATGTTGCCTGTTTATTACCCTTCATTGGGTAGGGGCTCAGGGGAGTGCCGCCTCCACCTGAGTTACAGATCATTTTCAAAAAATGGGATAAAAAACAACCGGTATGTATCTAGAGCACTCTGCTATTACTAATTTTGTTCACAAGTGATAAGACAGTCTTTCACCACACTGACCTGCACAGCAGGAGCTGACTGACAATGGAAACGTTAACTTTCCACAACTATTTAGCAAAAGCAAAATAGAATAATGGACCCACAAGTCAGTTCAATACATGACTTCACCCTGTTCAAAGTGTATGACACCAAAAGAATTAAAGGTTGAAACTTGAGCATGCTGCCTCAGTAACACAAACGATATACCAGGCCAACACTAGGTGTGAATATCTTGTGACAACTAATTTGTACATAAGGTGTAGTTTTGTCATGCACTATGTGAATAGATAAAAAAGTCCACTTTGAAAACACTTCAGCCGAGGTTAAACCAATTAAGAAATTCAATCTGACAGGCAGGCGGACACATGCTGCCTAATATTGCTTCCAGGTGACAGCATAGAGATACTCAGTAATAAGAAAACAATGACATCCAACAGCCCCACTTACACCCTCAACACATCCTGTTTTTGTACTCATTTCTGTGATGTGTTCATGGTGAGGATCTCGAAGTTGGGTTTGTGGTTCATAAGTATCTCTCTAGTGCTACCGAGGAGGAGTGAGCATAAACAGATTATCTCTTCTTATGTAGCAGGTAATTTTAGGTGCATAAATTCAATCAGCTAAACAAATATTGCCAAACATAAAGTCTATTTTCTTCTAAGCAGTTTGTAAATGTCACGGTCCTGGGCCTGTGGCCCAGTGTTTTGATTCTATATTATTGTTTATTGGTCTGTTTTCCTTTTTGTTCTTGGATTATGACTACAGGTGTTTGGTTTCTATTCTATATTTCTTAGCTTGTGTATTCCTTTGCCCCTGATGTCACTCTGACCCCTGTACTGTGTTCTTCCTGTTCTTGGTCAGAGTTATCTGTGTTCAGTCTGTGGATTTCCTGTTTTATTTTGAAGGTTCATATCTTATGTCAGTGTTTCTAGTTTCGCTTCCTCTGTCTCGTTTAGTCTAATTTCTCCCGGCTGTGTTCCCACCTGTTCCTCGTTCCCTCATGTTCCTGCCCGGGTATTTCTAGTGTGTGTCCTCCAGTGTTCTGCGTCGCGTCGTTAACGTCAGTTCACCCTCAACTAGCTGTGTGTTTTGCCTCTGTGTTTCCAGTCTTTTGTCTCCGGGCTCCAAGTGTTTCTTAGTAGTTTTGGGTTCTCAGTTTAGGGTTGTGGTTTTGAGTTATGTTTGGAGTTTCTGCCACAGCGCAATAAAGCTGTGTTTTCTGTGTACCGAGTCCAGCATTTGGGTCCTCTTCTCCTGCCCTCACACAGCACACCATGACAGTAACACATATTTGCATTTTTCTGGAGAAAGTTTTAACCCAAATTCTTTCAAGCGATTCAACACTCTCAGCAAACGGTCTTCGTGCTCCTCAAGGGTGTTGGAGAACATCATCAAATCATCCAAAAACTCCAGGACCTCTTTCAAGTGCAAGTCTCCCATGCACTTCTCCATGAGTGTTTGGAACGTTGAAGGTGCATTAGTAACTCCTTGAGGCATTCGGTTGAACTCCCAAAACCCAATTGGCGTTACAAAAGCGGTTTTGGCTTTATCAGCTTCATCCATCTCTATCTGATAATTACCAGATTTGAGATCAAGCACAGAGAACCATTTCGATCCAGTGAGTGCTGTAAACGATTCCTCCAAGTTAGGCAATGCATTGCATTAGGCACTGCAATGACACTCAAAGCTGGTATGTAGATGTCTTGCTCTGTTCCGTTTGACACAACAACTGGAACCTGAGTGTGTGTACCAGCTTTAAGAGCGACTAGACAATTACTGACACACAAACCACCCGGTAGGCCTGAACCCGGGTGCTGAATGACAACACATTGACTAGATGGGCTGAGAAGCTTGGCAGAACCCTCGACCACAACTGTGCAGCCAGCTGAAATTAGCACAGGAGATTTACTAAGGGTGGTCACAACACCAAGATGATCATTACAATTCTGTTGGCACGTCACTTGGAGAGTTTGCAGAACTGCTCTGTACCCGTAAGAGGTAGGCTGGAATGATGAACAGTTACTAGAAGAGAATTGTTCATAAAGAATTTCAAGTGTATTCATGCCAATAAGTACTGAGGTTGGAAAATCAGGTCTCACATCAGGAACAACAAGTGCAAGCGTTTGAACTGGGAAGTCACTCCCAAGAAAGTCTTTTGGAAATGTCATGGGAACTTCAACATACCCAAGGTATGAAACACACTGACCAGCAGCCCCCTCCACATGAAGAAGCTCATTCAATGGGTGGACTGGCTGATCGGAGAGATGCTCATTATAAAATGAAACTGGAATTCTGGTAACCGGGGAACCAGTATCCAGTAGACACGGGCAGTTGCAACCTGCAATGTTGACTTCTGCTGTACATCTGGATCCAACTAATCCTGGTGGTAATCTAGTGTGGATCATTGTCTTTGTCTGCAATTTTGCACACTTGGCATGCTTTTTGTTCTCAGCAGGACAAGGTTGGTCAAGCTCAGCTCCTGTTTGCCCTTCCACAGGAACCGGAACTAGTTTAAATCCTCAGAAGCAGTGGACTTTTGCTTCTGCCACTTTTGTTTGTTCTCAAATTGTTTCCGCTTAGCACTTACCAATGCTGAATTTGGTGCATTTTCACATTGTGGCTTAATGTGACAATCTTCTCCACAGCGGAAGCAAAACCCTGGTTTAGGGCTGGAGATGCTAGGTTTTGGATTCTTACCAACCTTCTTCGGCCCATACGGCTTTGGAGCTGGGCAGGCAGCAACCGGTGGTTTGACATTACACTGCTGTGCTGTCAAAGCTGCAAGCTGCTGTTGTATAGCTGCCATCTGTTGTGAGAGCTGTTTAGTCAGAGTGGTTAGCGCAGTACAGAGGTTAGTTTCTTCTCCAGTGTTGGCAAACTGGGCATTAGTGGTGGCTTTCTGTTTTGTCGGTCCCAAATGCTTTTTCATCCTTAATGTCTTTGCTGCCTCTCTGTCCTCTTCAGTTCGAAGGAGTAATAGAAGTTCAGTAAATTTGGGGGGTTGTGTTTCTTTTGTTTAAGTTGGAGTTCCGATATTAAATTGTTATCCCAACATCCCCTGCAGAATTGATTCAACAGTCGGTTGTCCATGTCTTTCTCTAAAACACCTCCTCTTTTTGCTGCATGCTGTAATACCACCTGCAGACGTTGCAAATAGGCCGAAGGCTTTTCTCCACTGTCCAGGAAGGTGTCCATGAACTTGGCATATAACTCTTCTCCATCTTGCACAGTGCCATAGGCTGAGTCAAGTTGTTTCATATCGTTAGCTTCATAGCATAAGTGCCTAAGTCATTGACTTAGTCAAATGACTTAGGCAATTATGCTATGAAGCTAACGATATAGACTTCTGGTGGTGTGTCAAGGCTGAGATATTTTACCATATTACAGGCAGGAGGGAGTAGACTGTCACGAATCAGTCTGGTGCGCTGCAGATCAGATATAGATGGATCTTTCAGGGCTAATTCAACACCTGACTGCCATATATCATAATCTGTCTCTTGAATTGGCCTGGGCACTTTACCAGAAAACGCTCTCAGTCGATGGAATGCATGCAGCGAACTGTCCCCACTCCGAACAACGTGTTCCACAACATAGCGTTGTACTTCAGGAGGGTTGAGATCAGCCGCTGGAATGGAGGCAGAATACCTCTCTCTGCCTTGTGCTTCAGCACCATTGGAAACAGAAGGGGACTTAGATGGAAGAGAGGCTGGTCGTGAAGGAGGAAAGACTGAATTGGGAGGTTTTGAATCTTCTGGTTCTGGTTTTGCAACCACTGGAGTCTCTGGGTTGAGCTCTGCAAGGGACCGGCGTATCTGGGTCATCCCCTCACTGAGGACTTCTGCATAATCCCTCCCAGATAATTTGGCTATTCTTTTTAAGTCTGCCAAGTAAGTATTTGTCTTGGAACCACTAACTTTTGATGCATAAATTTCAGATAGACTTTCAATGTGGAGTTTGTCACCTGAATCTGAAATAGATGTGTGCGGTAACAACTGAGACAAATGCGTTAAAGATAAACCCGAAGCATACTCAGCGACAAGCATGTTATTAAATTCAGATTCTGGTGAATCTATAGTAACCTTGCGGCCTATGTCACCATACTGTTCAAGGAAATGTATAACTTCATCAACCGAGTGCTCAGTTACTCCGTCAATTAAAACTGCATTTGGGATCTTAATGGCAAGTGTCTCAAAAACTTCCATTATGGGGAAAAATAAATTGGTGAGTTTGAATATATATTAATTACTAACCAAATCAGCTCCTGGCTGGCTCGCCAAGAAATGTAACACTGATGAAGCGCTAATGAATTAATACAGACTAGGTATCCGGCTTCCTCCCACCGTCCAAAGACATGCAGCTTGTGGGGATAGGTTAATTGGATAATCCAAATTGTCACTAGGTGTGAATGTGCGAATGAATGTGAGTGCAAATGGTTGTTTGTCCCTGTGTGTTGGCCCTGCGACAGACTGTCCAGGGTGTACCCTGCCTCTCGCCCTATGACAGCTGGGATAGGCTCCAGCGCCCCCTGCGACCCTGAAAAGGATAAGCGGAAGCGAATGGATGGATGGATGGAGGTATTGAGTGAAATATTATGGTTATTATTAATCAGAATATTTAGGAATGCTACTGGAGCTGATGGGCAGTAATTAATAAATACACACAACACAAAATGCTTTTGCAGATACCACGTATTTAACCAATGTCATGATTCGAGTTTTGAGGAGAAGACAAACGACTGCATGGTCTCAGTAGATGCCAGAATAGTGATCTTTATTACACACTTCTATAACAGAAGCATGGGAAGACAAGCGTACAGCAACAGATCTCTCCATATCTTTTATATTATTCATGATGACGTCACACAGACCTTACTGGAAATGATAACTTCCCCTCGTCAGAAAGTTCTCCTTCTATGTCCTTCTATGGCTAAGAACAACAACATGTTCCAGATGTTTCTACTCCTCTGTATCTGGGAACATAACCAATAGTGTGTAGAATGTGTAGTTGTGTGAGAGTGTCAGTTTCCGGCCAACAAACGGTCAGTGTCCTTATCTGACTCTGTTTTGGGCCATCTGGATCCACAGCTAAGCTGGTGGAAAATTACCTTGTAGCCGATTTACTAAGAATGATATGATGAATGATACAATGATATATTGCTGATAAACTGATGCAGACTAATGAAGTAATAATGAACTAATAACAGTGCATGTAAATGATATCAGTGAGATTAAAATAACATACATTATCCTAACAACTCCTTTGAAACAATGTAAGACATTCAACATAATACAGGTCAATCCAACAGATCTAATGATTTTCACACTCTTCTAAGTCAGAGGTCTAAGGCAAACTAAAACTACATACCATATCATAATGCAACTACTTTGATCTCATATATAAGGTAACATATGATAACAAAATAATCTCACATTTCCCCCTTTAATCTCTTATCTCAAAGAGATTCCTTACATCGTACACTCTAATGTTGCCACGTCCACATCTCCTTGGTCCCGAGACCCTCTGTCCCCCTTTAACGGGTGGACCGTATGGGGGATGACCTCTGCCTTTACGCAGTTCAGATGCAAGCAAAGTTAGACTTACACCCCTGACAGCAGTTACAGATGACACTCCCATCAGTCCCCAATTCTCCCACAGCTTTATTTTGGTGCTCCGGTTTTCCACCCCCTTTTTACCACTTATACCCTTCAAATGTACTTAGAATAGCCCCTCTGTCTAACGGGCTTTTAACCTTTACTTTATTGGTGCAGCTACCAGTATCTTCCAGTTGGGTGATTCTCAGCTTCTTTCTTCGACTTCCGGGGTTAGACCACCCTTTAGTCGTTACACAGATCTGGGGATTATTCTGCCCCTCTTTCAAACAAAGATCCGTGTGTTTGTTGTCCGTTGTCACCGCCGTGTCCCCCTTTTTGCCAAGAGCCTCTCGAACCTCGTTGGTCTCTGGTGTTCCTAGTTTTCGCCAACCCCTTCCTGGTTATTGCTGTGGTTATGGGATCCATCTTCTCAAGGAGCCCCAAGGCCATAACACTTGACCCCAGTTGCTGTGAAGGGTCCTCATATCTCCGTGTCCCCGTCTGGTGTCTGTTCCCCTCTCTGCAAGAGACAGAAAGCCAACACCTCTCCCTCGCTGGCTCTCCTAACCTAATGTTGTTGACTTTGTTTATTCCAATCCTATGCTATGCTTATGTGTGTAAGCGTGCATGCATTTAACCCTCTGCACGTGAAGTCAATAGCTCCAATATATCAATCCGATCCGTTGTCGGATGAAGCTCCTTATAAGTACAAGTGAACAACAAACCTCAAACAAATTGGGCATTCTTAATTCCAACTTAAGTGTAGTACTCAGTTTCTGATCATCTAATTATGCTTCTCACGTGTCCCCTAAATTGTCTAAAAACCTTTAATTTTGCCATACCTAAATTATTAAAACACAAACCAAATCATAGACCCCCTATATAGCTTTTGCCTTTATGAACCTGAGCACAATTCTATAATGAGCAACAACCTGCAATACGTACCAAAAATCTTCATGGTCACACCTGCAATTAAAGATCAAATGCACTTTATACCTGTTTTAATTCTTCCTTATATAGAACCTCCTCAGTTTCAGGTTAGTTTTAATTAGTCTCAATTAATCGTTCTAGTTGTATTTTGCAATCTCCCCACTGCAACTGCACAAGAACACTACACATCCTCTCTAAAACACTCTCCCGCCAACCTGTAACCCTGTGTAAAAACATTAGTCAGCAGTTACCTGTTAAGCTCCTTTAACTCCTAAAAAGCAAACCTGTTAAATCAAACAGCTTATTTACAACCACCTGTAAATCATAAGAGTAATAAAAGATTCAGCACAACAGACAAGTATCATGTTCAGGTTTTCTCCAATCATTAAATCACTATTATTGCCGCAATTTGTTTTATTCACCCTTTAGGCAATGTTACTCCACTTGTTTATCACTAAGAGCCCCCTAATTGGCCAGTTAGTGAGCTCTATGTCAAACTGTCCCCAAATTTGTTATTACTTGTTTTATTATTATTCTTTGTTTTCATGTCACTTGTCTGTTTTCTCCTGCACCCTCCTCATGCATTCTTAACAAAGCAAAGCAAACATTAGCAGCACATTGACCGCGGTCAGCCATCTACCTCCCAGAGATGCTATAAAAGATTTCCTGTAAAAAGAATCACACTGTTTTCAAGACAGGATGTGTCTCCCACAATTTAATCGCCTGTAGAGAAGAAACTGCAAATGTTAGCACTGCGCAGGTGTGTACACACAATTTCACATACACAGAAAGTTAAAGTTAAATTGTCATGCAACCTCAGATGTCGCTGTCCTCCTTCTGCTCCTGTAGAAAGAAACACATAAATTCATCCACCCTTTTATCCTATCTAGGTGGAGGTTAACCTTGAGTCATGGTCAAGTCTTGTCATCTTTTACCAGTCAGTCCGTTTGTTTTTATTTCCAGTCTTTCATCCATTCATTCTTCCATTCATCCATTCTTTCTTTCTTTGCTGATAGTGGAAACCATCGCCGCATTTAGATTTCCGCCCTCAGCAAAATGAGCTCATTTCAAAAGAAAAACAAAAAGTTGAGATCGCCGACTTGTAATGCTTGTAATTTCCGATATGCAGATCTGCTTAAAGAAAAATTCAGAAACAAAAATCAGTGCACTGTTCAAAATATAAATCAAAGTAAAATGAAAGATAACAAAAACAAAAATGCAGACGCCCGGGTCTTAGGACTTGTCACTGAATATTCCTCCTATCAGCAAAAATGCCAAACCTAAACCTAAACAGAGTCCACTCAACACCACCTCAACCTTTTCATATTCATAAACCTATATGTTTTTGTGTTCGTGAAACAAAATTGAACCATTTCCATATTAAGTAATTTGAGCTCTTGAAATGTTTTAGTGCTCTTAACTCTGCCAGTTTACCTCAACACTCATTCAATAACTTTTATTCAACTGCTACTTGGTCACTCAGATTTTACCTGTTCAAATTGCCTAGGGTTCAACAAAGTCTACATCCTAGTTATCATGAAACTTGAACGGGTCTACAATGATTTACTTACAATAATTTAGAATCATCACTCAACCTAGCTCTAAGACTGGCACTGCGTGACTTTTCTCACACTGGAAACCAGAATTTAATATAGATCTTTAATACCTCAGGCAATCGTGTTCAACAACAGAGCTTTCTCTTCTTCTCTTTTTTAGTGTACAGTAAACAATGGAGTCGAGGCCTTAAGCCCCAGATATCTCGCACGGGCATCGTTTTCATAACCAAACTGCTCTGGAGTCTGCTCCCCAAACCACACAAATGCCCTCTGGGCTTATTATTGTAACAGATTCTGTATTTGGATTTGTTGTGTGCAGCATTGAGCCTTTGTCAATAAAGCATTCTTCATTGCAGCAGCTGGAGCATTGTGTGTCACTTCCTAGTGAATTGAATCAACATTTTGATTTTGGTGCATGGGTGTGTATCAGTTTTCACTCACTCAACGAGTGCATAAGTGTTCATGTGTGTGTTTCTCTTTTTCTAAGTCGGCGCATGCAGAAGTGTGTGTTTTTGTTCATCACCTTCCTGTTCTGTTGTTTGGGTAAACCAGCGGCCTGAAGCATGCCCTGGGGTCCTGCCCTCCTCTTTGGGTCTGTTTGCATCCGTTGTTGCAGCTGCCTGCCTCTTCTTCTTCTCCTTATAACTTGACTCTTTTGCTTCTGTAGCTCCTTCCGGGCTTGCTCCTGCTGTTGGAGCTTTGGGTCAGGTCTGGCAACCTCCTGCTCCAGCAAGCTGCCGCCTGATTTCAAGTCCTGTATGTGGGACTCCAAGTCTGACTGATGGGTTCAATTAGCAGCCAGCTCCTCCGGAGCCATGCTCAGTTTCTGCTTCTGATACCTTAAGCTCTTACTGAGGGCAAAAACCGCCTGATTTCAAGTCCTGTATGTGGGACTCCAAGTCTGACTGATGGGTTCAATTAGCAGCCAGCTCCTCCGGAGCCATGCTCAGTTTCTGCTTCTGATACCTTAAGCTCTTACTGAGGGCAAAAACCTCAGAGTCTTTTCCTTCCACGTCAGATCAGAGTCTATTTATGTTGCCCTTACTTTGCTCCACGGCTTTCTGCAGCTCTGCTGTTCGGCTCTTCTCAGAGGTCAGCATTCTTTTGCTCACCCTCCCTTTTCCTCCTAGCTCCATGCGCGTCTCGTCACAGCTCTGTCAGCTGACGCAGTCTGGGAATTTCCCCCGTGTAGTGAAACGGGCTTTAGGTTTAGTGCTCTCCGTCTCTGCTGCATGAGATCGCATTCCTGCAGCACTGTTGACATTTTCCGGTCGTTGTTGTGGGTCAAAGATGGTAGCGGAAAGGGCAACGATGGTAGAGGGGAGGGTAGGAGTCCAGGTCAGCCTCGGCTTTTCATAAAGAAAAAACAAAAACAAAACAAAACAGGCGAACAGGAAAATGATGTTGTGTTGGCTGTGTTATTTGGAGAGGGGAGAAACAACGAGGCCTCCTCTCCCCCCTTTTTGTTTTTTCTCACCCTATAATCAACTCATAACCCCCCAAGTTGGCAGGACAACACAGGTACGTGTTAAAATTCTTAAGATCCTGTTTAGAAACCTAAAAAGGAATTTTCTGTCATTCAGTAGTCATTTGTCTTAAACAATCAACAAAAACATGTCCCAATTCGACCCTTTTAACCACTAAATTTGTCGTGTCCTCACTTAATCATCAGACCAATGTCTTTGTCTTTCCAAGTTAAGTTGTTGTTCTGCAACCCAGAGAGTTTATTTGTCAGTAGTGGATAAACTATATCCTTTAAAAACTGGTGTATGTTAAGTGTCGCTGCTTTAACCCTGCTTGTGCGTGCACACGTATGTAAGCTGTTTCTTCATTGCGTATGTTTGTGTTCTTAGCCAGGTTTAATTAATGTTTATGCATTAATCGTTATGCTTGTCCTTATGAGGTTAATGCATTTTCTGCTTATATATGTGAATTTGCATGATATATGTGAATTTGCATGTGTTGCTTTTGCAGTCTGTCAGACTCCTACACATTTCTCCACTTGAGCCGTCAGTTTTCTTCCCCCAATTTGCTAACCCAAATTTTAAGTTCCCACCTTATTAACAGCATTCCTGGTCCTCAGCCAGAAGTTAGGGCCCACTTGTCAGGTTTATTGAGACATGGCGCTGTGAACAATTCAACCAGAAACTTGCCTTAACATATCCAGTCAAGTTAACCTATAGGTTTTCCTTCCGACCGCTGCACGTGGAGAATTGATCCAGGTCTGTTTATTTTCCACCTGAAGAAACATAACTGAGACATTTTATTATCATCATGCGTACTTAAACTACCCGTCTCCCCCTCTCTGGTCAGAAATATCAGCTTATGTCCTGTGTATAAGTGTAAGCAGGTCTTCATTGCTGATCCTATATATTTTTGTTAATGTTCAGTGAGTGTAAGCTGCTTTCTTCATTGCCTCTATATGTTATGGTCAGGGTGAATTCATGCATCGTGTCACTGATTTCTTCATTCAAAACTATCTCACTTCTGATTCTTTATAAGAGTATAATTTCACATGTAACACTTTGTGTATGTGTGTTTTCCATTCACTCATGCAATTGTCAGTTATTTTCTTTCTTTATTTTATCTTCTTCTATTTACCTCTTTAGTTTTCTGGTGGACATCTCTAAACACCATCATGAGTTCAGGCTTTCACTTCAATCTAATTATACCCTATATTCTTGCAGTCTAGCTTCACCTCTCCACTGGTTCCCGTCCTCTTCTCTCAGTGTCCTTTTGTGGTCCTGAATTCTCCAGCACAGTCCGTGTCTTCTCCGTTTCTCTTCAGTATTTCCTTCTGGATTAAGTCTCAGCCTGGCAAAATATCACCCTCAGTGTCATGTCACTGTGTTCTTACCAGCCTGCAGTCCACCGTGCATTTCCCATCACGTGGTTTCTTCTTCTCTGTTGATGCTTTCAATCGTCTCTTTCATGATTACTCCAAGCATGGCAAATCTGACAATCAGTGTTCAGTGCTTTCCCACCGTTCAACTGTCCAGCCTGTAACTCAGAGTGCATGTCAGTTTGGTTAACAGTTCAGTTGCACTATTTTTGGCTGCTTGTAAATTCTTCTCAAGTTCACGATGTTCTATTGGTCTTCATCAGGAGATTAATTGTCCTTTGGGCTTCTTCTCAGGATAGGGACAAGTGCCAGGTCAAGCTGTAAAATTTTAAGCCAAAATCTGGCCTGTTTTCTCCCAATTATCCTACTCTACTGGTTTTGGCACCGTACTCAAAATTCCAGGTTGAGAGAAGTCCACCTTTATTCATCTGTAACCTGTATTAACACACTAAAACAAACGATTAATATCATTTCATTTCTTTCCTTAAAGTCTCCATGGCCTTATGCCCATTCAACCCCCAAAGAAACAGAGAAAAAAAAACAGTTTTGCACTTTTTCCTTTAATATTAAATGGACGCACGCTGGCCCCCCTTTCTCTCCTTCTCTCTCTGTGCTCATACACACACTCAATGCGGAGTTACAGGTCCCCCCTCCTTGCAGCTACCACGAGCTCCTTCTATGGGCATGCACACTTCCTGTCACACACACACAGCCCCAACCTTTTTTCCTCCAACACAGAGAGTTTCTCTACTCTTCTTTTTTTTTTTTTTTTATCCCTCCAGCACACATACACACACAAAATCCCTTCTCAGAGGGAGAACAGAAAAGAGAAAAGAGTTTTCCTTTTTTTCAACAGGCAGTTTCAGATTTAACAAGATGACAGTTTATACACTAATTTACACTTTATTTACACACACGCACACAAGTAATTTACATTCTATTTACATACATGGGCCCGTATAGACATAAACACACCGCATGCCAGAACCACTTATCTCGTTTATGTCTCTAGCGGTGTTCCTAAACTTTTGAGTAATTTAAAAGCCTCTAAGCCCAGGGCCGCGCCCTTGCTAATCAATGCACGCTTCGGGACCGCCCTCCCGAAGTTCCTAATTCCTAAGTTGTGGTGGCCATTTAGAAGTCGGCCATCTTGGATACAACTTTTGTTTTTTCAATAGGAAGAGGGCCATGTGACACATCAAGCTTATTGGTAATGTCACAAGAAAAACAATGGTGTGCTTGGTTTCAACGTAACTTTATTCTTTCATGGTCACCACCCATCTTGAGGAGTTTGCCCCCTCACATATACTAATGTGCCACAAACAGGACTTTAATATCACCAACCATTCCCATGTTATTACAGTGCATCCATATAAATGGCCCACCCTGTACATTTATGTCTAGACAAGAGAACATCTAATTTTATTTAAGGTTTCACAAATATAATATCAATAATATTACAGTTTATCTACACTCTTTTAAGGGCAAGTTTGCATGTTCTCCCATGGAAGTATAGATGACTAACCTGAAGACTTAAGCCTAATTCATGTAGACATACATTCCTCTGCACAATTAGCACTAATAATAAAAGTAATCCTAACTCAAGTAGAAGCAATGGCTGTAGTGAAGGGTGTGTGTTCTGTGTATCTGTAACTTCCAAACACAGTTCAGGCCATACAAACACACAGCAAGACAAGAAAACAAGATTTATTAATCCTGCTTTACATATGTCATTATACTGTATGTGAAGCAAATAGTATTTGTCAAATAGTTTACACACCCAGTAGAGCATGGCTTTTTACAGACTTTTACAATACTTATATATATTTTAAATATAATGATGCTTTATGTATAATGTATATCATTTCCAATTTTGTTGTACTATTGTACTAGATATGACTGTGCAATGACAAAAAAGGGTGATCTTATCTTATGTACAATATGCAATTACATCTTTAAGATGAGCAAACATTGCTGTTAAAATCTGACGGTTGCTTTTCACTATCATTGGAGCCACACTCTGAACTTTAGACTAATATGAAAAACATTGCAGGTTGCATCATGTTGTTTTTTTGTCTCCTTGTAGAGTATATCTCATGGGGTTTCATCTTGTATGCTTACTTTGGAACATTCATGTTTTTATCAACACCTTTGATGAGAATGACCCTCCTGAGATGGGAGTTTACAGCTATCTGGTGATAATGTGAGAAGGTGTGAATATGTGATGACAGTGATTCAGACCAATTAACTAGGCTATGTATGTGGATGCTTTGTTTTTGTGAAGCACTTGACATGAATCCATTTGTGTGTGTGTGTGTGTGTGTGTGTGTGTGTGTGTGTGTGTGTGTGTGTGTCTGCGTGTGTGTTGAAAGAGAAAGAAATAGACATGCACCTGCACATGAACTTTCTACTAACTCTAAGAGGTCAAGGATTCATGTCCTTATCGATCTACTTTTTAGTTTGTTCCATATACTTGTTTCCTGGAAAAGGTCAGTTTTTGTCAGTAAATTATAATAATTGTGATAATGTCTTTCCCTTTCTGACAGAGAAGTCTGAGAGAATATGCAGCTTTATACACAAAGCTCAGCAGAAGCAAAGATCAGTTAGGTTTATGCTCTGGCGTAATGCATAGGACTGATACCATCCTGGGCAGTGAAGGTGAGGCCTGAGGCCCTCCCACAAAACATTAATTTAAGCAGATCCTCATGTACTAAATAGAAGTGAAGAAGAATGGAGAAGAAGGAAGGAGGGAGGGTGGGGCACATAAACGAGAATGATCAGCTTGCAGAACTAGGGGAACCTATATAGGGCTTTGGAGCATGATGTCACGGGAGGGGGTGTGACCGCCGAGGCGCCATTTTAGCAGGCCAAACAAAGAGCTAAAGGAGCAAAAGCATCAGCAATGGTTCGGTCTTGCTGTGTTGCTGGTTGTAATGTTAGATTGCACAATTGGGAAGGGAATAAGCTGGAAAATGGGCTCTCTTTTTATCGTTTCCCCACCTGGAAGCAACGTGAGGGAGGTTATGTATCAGATGTTACCAAAAGAAACATCTAGCCTGGATAGCAGCTGTGAGACAAGCTGACATCCAATTCTCCAGACATTTTCATTCAGGTAAGTTCTAAATAAGTTCATATTACTCTTTATAGTCTTTATTTCAAAACTTACATTTTAACTACTGATTTTATCTACTGTGTTTTTAATCAATTTTGAGTCATGCTTTTTATTTGTTTTTGTTTTTTTAATGTCTCTGTAAAGCACTTTGAATCACCTTGTTGTTGAATTGTGCTATATAAATAAACTTGCCTTGCCTATAGCCTATTAGTTTTATTTTCAATGCGCTCTGAGGTCATACCAAATTCGAACAAACATCCTAATGAGTGATTTTGTAGATATACTTTCTATTTATAGAGTTGCTAAGTGTTTTTCATTATCGCAGGCAAACCAGCCTATGAAATGAATGAAACAAATCCTGACTGGGTTCCAACGCTACACAAATCCCTGCTTCAAACTACATGCTACATGCCACTATGCCAATCAGATTACTTCTTCCATGTGAGGGTGAACATGTGCCCCAGAGTGGTAGTAAAACCAGGGAAAATGCTCTTGTTAAATACTCTTAAAAGTCTTGTGCTGTATATGTAGTGATACGTTTTCAAAAGAGACAGTAAATTACAGAATGCTAGTAGAGGGTGATATTATTTAAATCCTGTCATGTTTTTATGTGAACATTTCGTCATTTGTAAACTATAAACGACATGGATTGTACATTGTTACTGATGTTATGTTCTACAAAGCGGTTTTAATAAAAAAAGGCAAAAATTAGTTTCTTTCTTTATTCAACTTTTGAATAGTGTTACTTAGTTAGTACATATTCAGTAAATGCAAATTATTTACATGGCAATTCACTTCAGGCACTAATCTAGACCCCCTAAATAAAACATTATGGGTTATTCAGAACAGAACTATGCTTGGAGAAATATTTTCCCATCAGTTGATCCAACTCCTCCACAACAGCAGGTGGAATATTTCTTTTCTGAGGACGGCTTCTTTTACCTGTCACTACGGATGGTCTGTTTATGTTTTGATTACGAGCCTTTTTTGGGCAGCTGAAGAGGAGAAGTCTGTCTTATAAGATAAGATAAGAAGAACTTTATTTATCCTGAGGGAAATTCTTTTGTCATACACATGCTCAATGCAGCAGGAGAGACAGAGGAACAGAGTAATAAGATATACAATATGTACAATAGAATACAAGTATACAGTAATATAAAGTAGGATAGTGCAAAATATAATATTGAATAAATATATATATTCTTAGTGCTTATTGTCTGATTATATTGTTTTATGTATGCCTTTATAAACTAGGAAGACGAGAACTATGTTAAGGGTGACAGGTTGCCCTGGCAACAGACTTTAGAAAGAGGAAGTGCAAAGCTGCACCGGAAATTTGACACAAAGAAAAGAGGAACTAGTAACATATAAGGAGTTGTTTGTATTGAAACTGTGTGTGACGTGTAAAGTACCAAAATAACACATATATGAGACACATTTTTAGCTTCTAATGTTAGGGATTCTGCAACTGGCTTTGGGCTGTGCAGGGCTCTCTCTTCCGGAAGATGATTGAATAAAGAATTATAAATGTTTTGACCACTCTGAGTAGGTTTTCTCTGTTCTATCATGGGGATAAAAGAACCGGGTTTAATAGTAGCAAGTAACAGTATAACTATATCCTGAAAAATAAATAGCTTAGCTATCAGCGCATATCAGTGCAGGTGATTCTAAAAGTGACATAGTATTGTGCAAATGGATACAAGAGAAGCAGCATATGATGGGGAGATGAAACAAACATTCAATGAAAAAACTGTTGGGTGATATTGCACGGTCTGAATGGGAACAGAATAGCTTTGTTATTAATCCTCAGGAAAATCACCTACAGAGTGAGGAAGAGTGATACCGGCACAAAGGATTTCCTGTGGCGGTCAGTTCTGCACTTCGGGACAATGAGTCTTTTGCCCGGTGTGCTCCGATGGTCCATCACGGAGGCGTGCATGAGGTGGGAGGGGTGGTCCATGATACAAAGAAGCTTTTTTAGCATTCTCCTCTCAGACACTTCCTCTAGGTTCTCCAGTCTGACACCCAGGACAGAACCAGCCTTTTTAATCGGTTTGTTCAGCCTGTTGGCATCGGCTGTCTTCACCCCACTGCCCCAACACACTGCTGCAGAGAACACAACACTCTCTACCACAGAGTGATAAACATGGTCAGCATTTTCCTACAAACATTAAAGGACCTGAGCCGCCTCAGTAGGAAAAGTCGACTCTGCCCTTTTTTAAAGACAGCATTGGTGTTCTTGGTCCAGTCCAGTTTACAGTCCAAGTCTACCCCCAGGTACCCTTAGTCTTCCACTATCTCTACATCAGCCCCTCTGATGGTGACAGGGGTAGGAGGAGAAGCCTGCTTCCTAAAGTCCATGATCAGTTTATTTGTCTTTGCGATATTAAGTTGTAGATAGTTAAGCTCACACCACTCAACAAAGCTGTCCACCACACTCCTGTACTTCTGCCCGTCCCTGATACAGCCCACAATGGCAGAGTCATCAGAGAATGTCATCATGAAAGTGACTTGTACCTAAAGTCAGACGTGTAGAGGGTGAAGAGGAAGGGTGATAGGACATGTGGTGCCCCCATGCTGCTCATGATGTTGTCCGAGTGGCAGCCCTTCAGCTGAACATGCTGTGGTCGACTTTTTAATAGTCCGTGATCCAAGCTACCAGTGGGGCGTCCACCTGCATTTCCGTGAGCTTATTCCCCAGCAGTGATGGTCTGATCGTGTTAAAAGCACTAGAGAAGTCAAAGAACATGACCCTCACAGTGCTCCCAACAATGTCCAGGTGAGAATAAGCCTGGTCCAGCAGGTAGACGATGGCATCCTCCACACCGATACGAGGTTGATAAGCAAACTGCAGGGGGTCCAGCCAAGGCTCCACCAGCAGACGCAGATGTCTCAGGATGAGTCTCTCCAGCGTCTTCGTGACATGTGAAGTCAGAGCCACTGGCCTGTAGTCACTGGGGGTCAACGGGTTAATCTTTTTAGGGACAGGAACCAGGCAGGATGTCTTCCAGAGTGATGGGACCCTCTGCAGTTTCAGATTCATGTTGAAGATCCGATGTAGAACTCCAGCCAGCTGGGAAGCACAGCACCTGAGGGCCCTGGGACTGACACCATCAGGGGAAGCAGCTTTACTGGAGTGGAATCTGCCCAATTCCCTTTTGATGTTATCTCCTGATAGGGACAGGGTGAGACAGTCTGAGGGGACAGGAGAGGGGGAAGGAGAATGGAGTAGATGGATAAGATGAGAAGAGCTGGGTGTGGAGACAGGAGACGCAGGGCAGTCAAACCTATTGAAGTGTAGATTTAGGTTGTTTGCACTTTCAACGACCCCATCCATCCCAACACCCCTCTTTTGTTTCAGGCCAGTAATGGCCCGCATGCCATTCCACACCTCCCTGGTGTTGTTTTCCTGCAGTTTGTTTTCCAGCCTCCTCCTGTAAGACTCTTTTCCCTCTGCAATCATGGCTTAGTCAGTGGTTAAAGCCAACCACCAACTGTATCTTGGTCATATTACCCAGCAAAACCCAGTATGCAGGTTCATTCGTAACAGTCCTTGTGCCACGGATCAACACTGTTGCTTCTACATTAAACAGAAGAGCAACGACATGGCTGCAGGTCTCTGCGACTCCGGCCATACAGGTGCAGTGGGCGGTTTCAACCTTCCCTGTGATGCTCACAATGACCCATGGCTGCAATGCTGGTTCATTCAGTCTTTGAGAGTGCAGTACCTGAAACACACACAGACAAAGTTCATTTAAAGACAAGAACTTTAATGAGCCAAGGCCGACACAAATGTGTTTTATCTACTTTAAAATCTATTTATCATAAATGTAACAAAGTGTTTAGAAAGTTAGCACATACATGTAATTTTTTTTCTTTTTATGTATCTGTCACGGTCCTGGGTCGGCGACCCAGCGCTTTAAGTCTATTATTATCATTTTCCAATTTATTATCATGATTATTATTATTGTTTGAGTTCTACGTGTTACATCCGGTCTGCCTCTGAGTCTGCGTCTGTATCTCTGTCTGTCTACGGTGTCACCCCGTCTGTTTGTGAAGCTGTCTGTTTAGTTCAATGTCTCGTCTGGTTCCATGTGTCTGAGTTTCCTGTTTTATTGTGTAGGTCTGTATCGTATGTGAATGTGCTCAGTTTACGTCTCGTCAGCTGTGATTTCTCCCAGGTGTGTTCCCCTCCTGTCTCTCATCCCTTGATTACTGCCATCTGTGTATTTAAGCCCTGTGTTTCTCTGTGTCAGTGTCGCGTCGTACCCTCAGATTATGCCTGTGTGTTCATGGTCTCCAGTTTCAGTGGTCACTTCCAGTTAGTGTTTTCATGTTTGGTTTCCGTTTTGTTGTTGCCAGCAATAAACGCTGTGGTTTTCAGTTACGTTTCAGTCTCAGAGTCTCGCACTTGGATCCTCCTCTCTGCCTACCTGCATACAGAGCCCTGACAGTATCCATCTATAGAACGCTGCATGTTATATTCTGAATCTGCCTGTTTTTGTTTTTTGTTTTTTTAATCTGCTAGCAAAAAAGTGAACCTAAAGTATGTAATGCAAGGATGTAATCACTTTCAAGAGGGAGAAAGCATAAAGTTTGACTTTAAGTGACAATTATGAATCACTTAATGGTAAATGGCCTACATTTGTATAGCGCTTTTCTAGTCCCTAAGGACCCCAAAGCGCTTCACACTACATTCAGTCATTCACCCATTCACACACTGGCGATGGCAAGCTACATTGTAGCCACAGCTGCCCTGGGGCGCACTGACAGAGGCGAGGCTGCCAGACACTGGCGCCACCGGGCCCTCTGACCACCACCAGTAGGCAAACATGGGGTTAGTATCTTGCCCAAGGATATTTGGCATGCAGCCAGGAGGCAGCCTGGGATCGAACCACCGACCTTCTGATTAGTGGCTGACCTGCTCTGCCACCTGAGCTACAGCCACCCCATGCCTCTCCTTAATATGTTAAGGAGATTCTGCAGGTCATTGATCAATGTAGAAAACTAAAATAGAATATATTTTTAGTGACACAGGACACAAACAATGAAGCAACATGTATAATTAGGATTATTTATAATAGATATGAATTAATTAGTGCAATTTCTTTAACCAGCACCCCCCCCCCCCCCCCCAGGGACTCTAAGAAGGCTGGGTACTCTGAACTGCCACTCGGCGCATAAGCGCAGATGACAGTCAGGACCCGTTCCCCGACCCTAAGGCGCAGGGAACAAACCCTCTCGTCCACCGGGAAAAACCCCAACGTACCGGCAGCAAGCCGAGGGGATATTAGAATACCCACCCCAGCCCGCCGCCTCTCACCAGGGGCAACTCCAGACTGAGACAGAGTCCAGCCCCTCTCCAGGAGACTGGTTCCAGAGCCCAAGCCATGTGTAGAGGTGAGCCCGACTATATCTAGCCGGTACCTCTCAACCTCACGCACTAACTCAGGCTCCTTCCCCACCAGAGAGGTGACATTCCATGTCCCTATTGCCAGTCTTGGCAGCCGGGGGTCAGTCCGCCAGGGCCTCCGCTCCTGGCCGCCACCCGGCACACAATGCACCCGACCCCTATGGCGCCTCCTGCGGGTGGTGGGCCTGCGGGAGGATGGGCCCATGTCTCCTCTTCGGGCTGTGCCCGGCCGGGCCCCATGGACTAAGGCCCGGCCACCAGACGCTCGCCCTCGGGCACCCTCCCCGGGCCTGGCTCCAGGGCGGGGCCCCGGTAACCCTATCCCGGGCAGGGTAAACTGTTCCCTCGGTGTCCTTTTCATAAGGGTCGTCTGAATCGCTCTTTGTCTGGTCCCTCACCCAGGGCCAATTTGCCATGGGAGACCCTACCAGGGGGCAAAAGCCCCCAGACAACATAGCCCCTGGGATCCCTGGGACACACAAACCCCTCCACCACGATAAGGTAGCGATTTCTTTAACTGTGCTCCACCTGGAGACTCTGTTGTCCTGCTGGGAGACTTCAATGCTGACGTGGGTAACGACAGCGAGACCTGGAGGGGCGTGATTGGGAGGAACGGCCTCCCTGATCTGAACCCGAGCGGTGCTTTGTTATTGGACTTCTGTGCTAATCACAGTTTGGCCATAACGAACACCCTGTTCGAACATAAGAGTGTCCATAAGTGCACGTGGCACCAGGACGCTCTAGGCCGTAGGTCGATGATCGATTTTGTAATCGTATCAGCAGACCTGCGACCATATGTTCTGGACACTCGGGTAAAGAGAGGGGCTGAGCTGTCAACTGATCACCACCTGGTGGTGAATTGGATCAGGTGGCGGGGGAGGACGCTGGACAGACCTGGTGCACCTAAACGCGTAGTGAGGGTGTGCTGGGAACGTCTAGCAGAGGCCCCAGTCCGCGAGATCTTCAACGCACACCTCCGGCAGAGCTTCAACAGCATTCCGAGGGAGACTGGGGACATTGAGTCCGAATGGACCATGTTCAGCGTCTCCATTGCCGAAGCTGCTGCATTGAGCTGCGGCCGCAAGGTGGTTGGTGCCTGCCGCGGTGGTAATCCCCGAACCAAATGGTGGACACCAGAGGTGAAGGGAGCCACCAGGCTGAAGAAGGAGTCCTATCGGGCTTGGTTAGCCTGTGGGACTCCGGAGGCAGCCGACAGGTATCGACAGGCCAAGCGGAATGCGGCTCGGGCAGTGGCTGAAGCAAAAACTCGGGTGTGGGAGGAGTTCGGAGAGGCCATGGAAAAAGACTTTCGGACTGCCTCGAAGAGATTCTGGCAAACCGTCAGGCGTCTCAGGAGGGGAAAGCGGTGCTCTACCTGCACTGTGTATAGTGCTGGCGGAGCGCTACTGACGTCGACTGAGAAAATTGTCAGGCGGTGGAAGGAATACTTCGAGGACCTCCTTAATCCCACTGACACGTCTTCCGAGGAGGAAGCAGAGTCTGGGGATGAGGGGAATGACCCGCCAATTTCCGGGGGCGAGGTCACTGAGGCAGTTAAACAACTCCTTGGTGTCAGAGCCCCTGGTGTTGATGAGGTCCGCCCCGAGTTCCTGAAGGCTCTGGACGTTGTAGGGCTGTCCTGGTTGACACGCCTCTGCAATGTTGCGTGGAGATCAGGGGCAGTACCTGTGGACTGGCAGACCGGGGTGGTGGTAGTGGGAGTTTGCCCAACCAGTCTACATGTGTTTTGTGGACTTGGAGAAGGCATTCGACCATGTCCCTCGAGGTGTCCTGTGGGAGGTGTTAAGATTGGCTCGTTTTGGGTAAGAGAAGAAAGCAGGCCGAGTCCAAGTAGGTGGCAAAAACAGTGATCTTTTATTACACACTTTGTGCACTAAGTGTGGGAAGAAACTTGCAACAACAATCTCCGCCGGGCGGCGGCTCTCCCATATCTTTTATATTCTCCATGATGACATCACACAGACCTTACTGGAAATGATATCAGTTCACCACAATTCCAAAAGTCTTCCTTATATAGACATCGGATGATAACTTTTAGAGAAAAACAAGTGTGTTATGTGTATTATTGGTGTGTATCTTGTGAGGCTGTATGTCCTTATGGAGAAAATGTCCTGAGACGACCTCCTTTTCTTAATATGTGTGTATGTGAACGTGCATGGGTTACATGACTCTCTGTGCGTGTTATTAAAGGCCTGAGTACGTGCAGAACTGAATGTAGATGACCAAGGTCCTACAGGACCCACCTATGATATGGTGCAACAGCTTAAGCAGATAAAAACAATAATACAGAACAACCATAGACTGATTAAAGTAATGGGAATATGTGTACATTAATATTTTACTCAGATTAACATAGATCTAATTAAAAGGTTATTCTGTCAACAAATTCAACAATGATAAATGATTAATCAATGATAGCTATGATTATATAATGTCACCATAAGAATACAAATTAAAATATCTTTTCTCCACACTCCTCCTCTTTGGCCATCGGCCAACCTTTACCAAGATTTGTTTCACTCCTCCGTCCAGGCGGCCTCTCGCAACGGCATCATATACCCCGGACCAGCTGAAACAGCTGAACCAGAGTCTAGGGCCCTGCTTACCAGTTTTACCAACACACGCCTTACCAGAGGAATGAGACAACACCCGATCATCAATATACCTAGAAAAACTATAAGAGAAAACATGGCAGACATAAACACACCTTTCCATTGCCCAAAAACAGAAGTGATCCAGTCTCCCAGCCCCGTGTTCACGCCTGATTGCTCATGCATGGTCCTGGATAACGTTCTCAGATTCTCAAGCGCCCGAGTAACCGTTCCGTCCGGAGCAGTATTGTTGGGAATAAAGGTGCAACACATGTCAGCAAACATTGCGCACACGCCCCCTTTCTCAGCCAACAACATGTCCAGAGCCATTCGATTTTGGACTCCCATTAACGATGTCGGACCTAATTGTTCCGCAAGGCCTTCCACTGCGTCCCTAGTGAGATTAGAAAGCCTCAACACATTATAATGGACATAGTTAATGCGATCAACATTTTTATTCGGAGTTATCCATAAAAACACACTTTCAAAGCCGGCCGCTATCTGATTAACTAACTTATATTCATCTGTAACTCCCCTGGGAACTCCTATTGAGTCAATCCAGGTGGGCGAGTCCCATCGTGGATCATACCTGTGCGTACCCCTTGTGCTTCTCCTTCATCTGGCTCTCGTCGACGCATTCGTGCCCTGCTGTGGAACTGTCTCTAGTCTACTCCCAATGAGCATCAACGGTGCACCTAAGCGCACCAGAGCACATGTTCCTACACTCCCCAAGGGAACCTGCACCAAAAGGGTGTACTGCCCACAATAATAATATAGCCCACCCCTTGCCCAGGTGCCTATAATTGTGTTTGCGTCACTTACATTATTGGTAGTCCTGCCTGGAATCGTCCTCTGACACCAGCTTGGATCAATCCTCCCTACCGTATATCTCACTCTGTCTGTAGAGAACTCAAAACATGTATAATTATCCCGTTTAGGTGTGAATGAACCTGGTTGTGTACGTTTATCAATTGGTGGATATAAACTTGACAAAGTAGTGCAATTACCTGTGTCCACTGCCTCTCTAGTTAATCTCAACATACAATCATATCCCCACTTATCCTCTGGATACAAAGGAGCGGGTTCAGTAAACAGACGAGGTCTAGCGGTAGCACAAGCAACACAATCAACCACTCCCTGCTCTTTAGCACTTTGAGCCACCCAATCTAACCAAAGATTCCTATCACCGAAACCCGTGGCGCGCTCTATTAACTCTTGAGGTTTTAATCTAGTGTAATCAGTGGCCACAAACCAGTTCTCTCCCGAGTCCTTGTAAGTAACTGTCTCTATGGGATTCATTTGCTCCGTGAGATTCATTACCGTGTCATTTCCTATCAGTTTAGATCCTGGATTAAATAAATTCACCCGAATTACCCCGAATGGATCTGTTCCTATTTTATCTATCCCTATGACTAGATAAAATGCACCCCCGTCATACCCCGCTTCAGGGAGTTTGCTCCATGGTCCTAGGGAAAGAGTGACAGGGTTATTTGTAACAGAATAATCTCTTTGAATAGCTATCCCTTCAAGGGCCTTTGGCACTGTTGGCTCCCATCCTATTCCTGTCCACGCCACCACATCCTGCCAAGAACACCACTGATCTGTTATATAAATGTAAACGTTTCCTTCCATGGATGGGCCCCACAACGGCTGAGGGTAGCACACCATTGGGTGATAACAAACCCACACAGCATATGTCCTCCAGCTGCTACTGTCTTCTGGGCATTTAATTACCTCACACAAATCGAATGTGAACGCCGTCGTGGACCCATTAACATACCCAAACTCGACACCGCCCCTGGCCTTGAGACAATCATCGTTCCCTCCTGAACCAACCTCCCGCTTGAATTTTCTTGACGACTTAATTGGTTTGGACTCTGGAGCGGATAGACCTCTGCGTCTGGGCAATTCACCTGTCTGCCAAAAAACAAACAAACACGTTATAACACTTATTAACCCCAATATCCCCATTATTTTCCAATTTTCCCACAGTTTCATGGTCACTGTTCCCAGGCTCTTTTACTTTTACTTTGTAATAAGAAGATAAGGTTACAAGAAGAAGAGTATAAAGTTATGAGTATAAAAATATGCGATTAACATACAAAACTATTACGATTCCTTTAAACTATCAAATACTTTAGACTAGAGCCCTAGCCTATTAGGAGCCTGGAATGGATTCCTTCTTGGCGTGTGACGCTCCTCTTCTTTCTTCGCCTCTACCCAGGTTAGACTACTGGGGAGGACCGTGGCACAGGGGGAGAGAGGATTATTCTGCCTCAATGTTCCCCCCCTGTGTCGATTGGGGTGGAGCTTAGCTCCAGCAAGCTCTCGTCCGCGACTGCACACTGAGACCAATGAAACCAGGTCTCCCCTTTCCCCTTCAGACGGACCGCACTGGTGGTTCGGGCAATTACTTCGAATGGTCCGGTCCACCTCGGATCTCGCCACTTCTGCTTAATGACCTTCAGCCACACCGCCTTGGCGTCGGGGACGGACCTGTCTTCCGCCTTCACCCCCTCTCCAACCTGTTGTGTGAAACTAGACACAAGAGCTTTTAATTCTTTCCAACATTCAGCATGTTTTCTATTAATTTTCATACTTTCTTCCGTCGGGACTGTTGTCCAAGGACCTGGAAACTGTCGTCCTGTCAACAGCTCATATGGTGTGAAACCTGTAGATTGATTAACACAACATCTTATTATCATCAATGCAATTGGCAAAGCTGCCACCCAATTTAGCCCCGTCTGAGCAGAAATTTTAGCAATTTTATTCTTCAGATTTAGATTCATTCTTTCTACCTTCCCCTGAGACTGGGGATGATATACAGAGCCAAATCTGTGTTGCAACCCCAGCTTCTGTTCTACCTCTGCCAAATCTTTATTTTTGAAATGAGTCCCATTGTCTGACCTGATTCTTTTAGGAAAACCGTGGCGGGGGATGTAATGATTGATTAAACACTTAATCACACTTTTTGCATCCTCCCTCTTTGTTGGCCACGCTTCGGGCCATCCCGTCAGAGCATCCACACTTACCAGCAAATACCGGACTCCTCCTGGTCCCATGTCGATCATGTCAGTGAAATCAATGACAATCTCTTCACCTGGTCTTTCTGGAATGGGAAACTTACCTGCCTCTGGTTTAATTACTGGCTTTGGATTGTGCCTCCCACAAATCAGGCACGTCCTGGCTTTCTCCTTAATCATATCCTTCAAAAAAGGATGCCACCAATGGCACAGATGTCGCCCCATCTGGGCCACACCTACATGACCAAGCCCATGCGCTTCGGCAATCTTCTGTTTTGCCAGGTTGGCCGTCAACACTGGTCGTCCGTCAGGTCCTCGCCAGAGACCTCCTTCTTCCCAGGCTCCTCGACTCTTCCAGACCCCCTTCTCTTCCGGGGCCGCTTCCTCTTGGGACTTCCTGGCCTCCTCTAACATGTTGACTCCTTGTTCTTCCTCCACGGTTATTTGCACCATCTGTCATAGTGCTTTATAGCCCGCTGCCTCTTTCGCAGCTCGATCAGCTTCCTGATTTCCTCTGGCCACCATGCCAGTCCCTGAGGAGTGACCTTTGCATTTTATGATACTCACCTCCTCTGGATCTCCCAATGCCTGCTCAATGCACCAATCTGCCACAAGAAGGAAATGGAGGAACTTATCTGCTGTCCTGAATCCTGCTCTTCTCCATTGGGCCAGCTCCACATGAGCTGCTCCAAAGGCATAAGCTGAGTCCGTGTAGATGTTGACTCTCTTTCCTTTTGCAAGTCTTAGAGCTCGACTTAGAGCAATTACTTCTGCTCTTTGGGCTGACTGCTGCCCTTCAAGTCTTCCCGCCTCCTTCACTTCAAATTCAGCCTCTTTTCTGCAAACTACCGCGTAGCCTGCTTTCAATCCTTCCTCATCTCTGTAGCAGCATCCATCCGTGAACCAATCTTCAGCTCCTGTCAGAGGTTCTGCTTTCAAGTCTTCTCTTATCTTCTCGTCGACTTCAGCTCTCTTTGTGCAATCATGGGGTTCTCCTGCTCCCCCCATTAAATCTGCCATGTTAATTCCTTCATGTGTGAAGGTCAAGTTGGGAGCGTCTAAAACTTTAGACACTCTTTGTTGTGTGAGTGGTGTCATGGTGAAGGCTTGTGAATTAACATATGCCACCACACTATGGGTGGTCAGCACCTTCAACGGATGGTCCCTCACTATATGTGCTGCCTTTTGTATAATCTTTGACACCCCAATGGCATGCTGTGTGCATCTCGGGTGCCTTGTCTCTAATGGATTCAGTCTGACGCTGACGTACATAAGTACATCTCTCCCTCCCCCTTTTTTCTGAAACAACACCTCATTGACTATCCCGTGTGTTTCTGAAACATCAAGATAGAAAGGGTTATCATAATTAGGAATGGCAAGATCAGCTGATCTCGACAAATCCTGTTTCAATGCAATGAACGCCGACTCAGTGGCCGATGTCCAAGTTTCGGACACCTACCGTTTTTACCAAATCCCTCAAAAGGGCTGTTTTCCCTGCATAATTTGGAATGAAGTGACGGCTGTATCCTGTTAAACCTAAGAATGAGAGCAACTCCTTAACCGTACGCGGTTTTGGATGTGTCAAAATCTGATCGCGATGGGTGTTTAGCAAACCCACTGATTTGTGAGCAATGACACGGCCCAGAAATGTTACTTCTGGTCGGACCAACTGCAACTTTTCTTTACTGACTTTAAACCTGCACTCAGCGAGTCTCTTCAGTATGGTAAGTGAGGCTGCCGTACATGCCGAAGCAGACGGAGCCGCAATGAGCAAATCATCAACATACTGCACCAGTGAACATCCCTCTGGTAGGTGGCATGGCGATAGAGCTTCTTTCAACACTTGGTTGAAAATGCCAGGGGAGAGTGCAAACCCTTGTGGCAACCGTGTGTATCTGTACTGTTGCCCCCTATATGTAAATGAAAAAATGTCCCTCAGAGACTCATGTAACGGGAGACAGAAAAATGCATTCGCTAGATCAATACATGTAAACCACTTCTGTTCTGGTGTTAATGCCGTCAATGCTGTGTATGGATTTGGAACAGGCACCGTGTCAGTACGTAAAATGGCATTAATGGCTCTTAAGTCATGTGCCATCCTGTACTTTCCTGTCCCGTGCTTCTCTACTGGCAAAATAGGAGTGTTCCAGTAGGATTGAGAGGACTCAAGGACCCCTACTTTCAATAGGCCTTCAATGGTTTCTGCAATTCCCTCCTCAGCTTCTCTCTTTTGCCTATACTGCGGTTTCCAAATTGGCGTTTGCGACTTTAGCTGGAAGAAAACAGGCGAACAAGTTGCTAGGCCCACATCTGTAGGCCCTGATGACCATAAGGTGTCAGGAAGAGTCGCAAGTGCGGCAACAGCATCCGCATGGTCTATTCTTTCTCTCCCATGGATTCTTGAGATTTGTTCATGCTCCAACATCACTGTGTCCTCTGATAGACAAGTGATACGGTAAATTTTGCATTTTGGCGAGTACCAAACGTCTGGAATCTGAGTAGCTTGCCAGCCGGGTTCATCGAGGGCTCTCTTGACCATTGTTCCCAGCTCCTTCGCCTGATGACCCTCATGGACCGCCAATGTAATGTGGGGCACTGAATCAGGTCCCATTTTGAACCAAGGCCGTTGTTCTTCGAATAAATTTACTGCTGCAGCGACGCCTTCAGGACCGACATAGATGTTCTGAGAATGCACATTCCAAGTCCGACCTTCAAGGTCAGACTGGAACAGGTCCCTATAAATTTCATCATCATTCCGATCGTAATAGAGGGTAACGTGGTATGGATCCCGGGGGGAAGAATAGACCGCCAAGGCCATAATCCAAGGTTTCCACAACTGATACTGTCTTAGAATGCCTTCTTCCACCACACGACCCCAGTAAATGTCAGCTGTCGTTTGTCCACAGTCTTTCAGCAAGTACTGGTTCTTTGAAAAAGTCCCCAGGCATGGAAACTCTTTTCCTCCTGGAAGTGTAACTGTTAATCCATCAGCTGAACACATGATAGTGGCCCCCAGTTTAATGAGCAGATCCCTGCCCATCAAGTTCACAGGCACATGGGGAGACACCACATAACTGTGCTTCAATGTCTGTTTTCCCAGCACCGTCAGGGCTGGATTAGTTGTCGGCAGCGTCATCGGTACCCCAGAGAACCCTACAACGCTGACCACGTGATTGGAAAGCGTGGCACCACTTGGTTTTTGTCTCAGCATTGAATAAGTAGCTCCAGTGTCCACAAGGAAGGTCATTTCAGCTCCTTCCACTCTCATTGACAACATAGGATCTGCCATTCCCATGTTGTCTTGTCTCTGTGGGTCCCGTCAGTACAGCTCCTCCTCTCCGCCCCAGTAGGCCAGGGGATACTGAGCCACTGGCGCCATACCTGGGTTTGGAGCTTGATGTCCCCTTGTCTGGACCACTCTGCCTCGAAAAGCTCCCTGTGCCTGGGGTGACGATGGATAACCAAGTTCTAGCTGTCGTGGTGTAGGACAATCACGAACCCAATGTCCTCGTCCTCCACACCTTCTGCATACATTCGGGTCCAGCATAGGTCCCCCCAGACCACGACCCCTTGGTCCGCCTCCCCTTTGGGATCCACCACGTCCCCTCAACGACCTATTAGCCCCCCAATTCCCCGCGGGTCTGGCTTGCCTTGATCCATTGGCGGGCCATCGGTCATCAGGGTACAGAACCGGATCCAAATCTGGCCAATCAGGCCCCGGATTGCCCTGTGGCTGGGCCACCAGCATCTTTTTAGCTCCATCTTTGTTTTCCTTTCTCTTTTCGCTTAGTTTTTCTCTCGCCTCAACCAATTTCAATTTTACTAACTGCCCTTGCGCCTCCTCCAGCTCCTGTTTTTTCTTGTTCGCCTCGTCTCTTTCCAGCTCAAGTCGATGTATGATATGCCTCTCCCATTTTGCTGAATCCGCCACCGCAAAGTCTGGATTCTTCTGTAGATCTGTTCTCACTCGCTCTGGCAGACCTGCTAACACTGCACAGTGGAACCACGCCCTGGGTTCCCCATCTTGCCCAGGATGCTCTCCAGTTTGGAGAATCCACTGTTCTTTTGCGTGCTCTATAAATTCTCTAGGGGAATGTTCTGGGCTCCAAGCAATCCTAGGTGTAGTGCCCATATTATGGGTCGGATACTTCTCACGCACTGCATCAGAGAGAGCATTTCGCACCCTTGCATAGGGGACATCGTTTGGTTGGCAGGTAGTTCTTGCTATCTCTTCCACGTCTGCGAGGGCTCCGCCTCTAAAAGTCCTCCCACCGATAGCTCTAAAATCACCCAGGGCAAGTTCCTCTCCTTCTGTGAGAGATCCTAGTCTTCTCAACCAAGCCGCTCCTCCCTCTGTGATCGGGGGCAGCTGCTTCACCAGAGCCTCAAGATCTCTTATATTGTAGGGGTGTGTGGAGCAGGGAAATTATTTTACTGCTATTGTTAAATAATTGTCATCATTACCATTGCATTAATAATATAATCTGGAGTTTATATTGCATTCAGGGGTTGAACAGTGTGTCTTTCAGAAAGGCTAAAAGTCACAGGCTGACAGGAAACAGGCTTGCAGAGAGTTTGCAGAAGCAGGAAGTTATTTTGAGCAGCAGGCTAAGACGAGGCTTTAACAATGTAACAGATAGCTTTAAGATGGCCTTAAGATGTTTATGATGATGTTAATTTTGAATTTCAGGTGCAGTTATGACTATTTTATACACAATGCATATCTGTGCTTATTAAAGAGTTGGAGCTCGGTCAATTAATTGGGGGTTGGAAGCTTTGTTCGGCGCGATGTCCGGACAATCTATTGTGCAAGTGACTTGGAGCCATAGAAGGAATTGCAATACATGCTTACAAAACACTTATATATCAGGTCATTTCATATTAAGGTTTAAGTAGAGGTTCTTGGTTAAAACATTTATTTAGTAGAAGACATACATATAGTCTCAGTGAGCCTCTGGTCTGGTAAAAGGTCAGAAGTGCAACAGGTGAATTGAGAAAGAGCATTTGAGGACGAGACACAGACAGTTAGTAGGTGAAGAGGTGACACAGAGAGCATGTGGGGTCAACACACACACACACATGAGTTAGATTTATTTAGAGGAGAGATTAGTCATGTCTCGGCAAGAAAGAGGAACAATTCACTTTAAGACAAGAACGGAAAGTACCAGCCATGAAAATAGAAGATGATCTTCTGGGTTAAAAGTCATTGTGGTGTTGATCTGATCTATGTATAAAATGTATCTGTGACGCATGAAGGGGCGTCAGTAAATCAAACCCTGATGCTATAAAATATCTGTTTATGCTTTGATTAAGTCGAAGATTAATTCCTGTCTGCGTACAGAGTTGTCTTCCCACACGTGTGTATTCATTAAAAATCATTGTTGGACCAAGAGCTTCTGGACCAAGGGTGGTTTGTACTGTCCCTCCTCAATTTTGAACCTTAACATTTGGGGGCTCGTCCGGTGGTTGAGGAGGGAGAATTGGAGGTGTAGATGGAGAAATTTGGTCTTAGGTGGTCTGACGGGCAGACATGAATTCCAGTGGTCGAAGTGAGTGGACATAAGCCGGCTGATCCAAAGGTAAGGCACTACCTGTTGAATTATTTCCAAAGTGTGCCAAATTGGACATGATAAAATTTAAGTCTACTCACTGAAATTACTGGTGGATGTCTGGTTTGATTTTGATGAAAAATCTCATGAGTTGAAGCAGTTAGAGTTCTGCTAAGAAGAAATGAAAGCAGTTAAAGTCTGCGAGAGCAGTTAGAGTCTGCCAGGAAAAGTTTAAATACTGGGTTGAAGTCCCAAAGAAATTGAGTTAGAGTCTCAAGTAGTTTGGTAGGATATTTGGTCATTTTGTGGGTTAAAGTCCCGGTTGGTCATTAGGTCAGACCTTGGTTGGTCATTTTGTGGGTTAGAGTCCCCATTGTCCATCAGGGTCGATCTGCCTCAGTCATACACTTTGTTGGGTGTTGATTGTTGTTTCAAAGTATTATAAATTATTCTAGAACGGCAGTTCGAGTCTGCTAGGAAGCGCAGTGCTCAGAGGTAACGCTTGCCAATGCCAAGGACGCTTAGGCATTGTCCTCGAAGAGGGATAGTCAGTTGGTCACTGTGGAGCTTGGGGCACTCCAGAATAACTAGGAGTTAGAGTCTCCTTACCGTTTGGAACGGTACTCTGCGCTTTTTTGGTCAGAAGAAGTTGGACTTCGGGCGTGTAACTTTAACTTGTAAAGTTAACCAAGGGTGGTTTGTACTCTCCCTCCTCAATTTTGAACCTTAACAGGTGGTAGACTGGTTCGCCCTGTAAACCCGTCAGTAAAGGCATAGTGAGGGGCAATCCCTCCTCTGTGTCACACTGCCCTTCTCCGGTTTGAAATGCAGCGTTCTGCCTCCGATTCTTTTCAAAAATCGACTGTCTCTTATCTCTTACTTCATCCAGAACCCTCCCAGAGTGAAGCGTCTTCGTTCCTGGGGGACCCGGAAACTTTGGGGCGAGTCCTCCCCTTTCCAGGTTTGACACTTCTCTAGATTTTCGTGCTTTATTTACTGAGGCCGCCAAGTCCTTTTCCAATGCCTCAAGCGTTTGTGCTACGCTACGTGGTGTTGCTACACCTTCTTCCTCCAGTCTTCTCATGACCCGTTCCAGTTTTATCACGACCTCCCGATTGTCAGATGCATTTCCAAAGACATGGCCTTGCCACTGTTCTTTCTCCAGGTTATCAACCTCCGACCTCTGACTGTTTTTTTGGGTCGCCTTCGATGGCTGCTTCCGAAACTGCAGTGAGGGTGAATCCTCCTCTGAAGTCCAGACCTCCTGGGATGCATTTCCCTGGCCGGGCTGTTGCACTGTCACCTGACCCGTACTCGTGGAAGCCACAGGTTGAGCTTCTCCGGTCGCTCCATCTGGGCTGAAAATAGAGGGAGGGATCAAAATCACCTCCCGTGTGGTGATTCCTTGTGATGTCCCAGCAGCTGGGTGGGACTGACTTACCTCTGACGCAGCTGCCGCTGATTGGGCCTGCACCACTCTTGTGTCTGCCTCCTCTGTGCTCTGAGCAGATGTCGATGGTATAGGATTCTCCTGTACATCAACAACTCCACCTCTGACTGTACCTGTTTTTCCTCCCGGCCCCCGCAAGGTGCCGCCCTCTAAAGTCACCACTGGACAGATATAAGGAGGGGGTGGTGCACACAGGAAATCCTTCAAGCTGGGATATAATGTTCCCTCAGCCTCGGCTTCCTTTGTCAAGACTGGTTTGGTGTCGTTCACTTCCTCTTGCATCCAATGAGAAACGCCTTGGGAGACAATCATAAGCTTGCAATACTTACTTTGTTTTTCAATCATGAGCTTCTTTTCAGCCTTTACTTTCCTCCCCTGAAAACGTCCTAAGTGTTCCTCTTCAAGCTCTTTAATCCTCTTCTCACATTTCTCACCTTCCAATCGAAAGATGGAATGCAGAGGGGTTCTGTCCTCCAACGTCTTCTGTTGATTTTCACATAATTCCTTTACTTCTTTTTCCAGATCTTGACAGTGGCGGGCAATCTCCTTTGAAGTCCCTTCAGCAGTAAGCTTAATTGCTTTCTTCAATTGCTGAATTTGCTCCTTCAAGGGCTTATATCTCTTTCCCCCACCAGGGGTCGCCTTTTCCTCTTCAGCCATTTTGTTTTTCGACCTCACTTACCTTACCAAAATGGCCGCTCCTAGGCTCCTCCTTTTGGGGTTGCCTCACTGTACTTCCCCTTTCGGCAGTCAAAATCCCACCAGCTGGTCAAGCTCAACTTCCGCTAAGCTCCAGTTGGAGAGAAACCGCCCACAGACACACATACACACACACACGCACACACTCTCTACTTCTCCTATCACAACAAAAACTGCACAAAAGTCTACTGCAACAGTTTGAAGCACCCAAACCCAGCGAAAATTCACTCTCACATTCACTCCCCTAACAACCACAACGTTTACACACGTGAAAATAATCCAGTCACTCTACTTATGCACGCCGTTTCTCTCCTTATAGCGAGAGACTCAACCAATCTTTAAAACTTTATATACACAACATCAAGAATAACGCACACATCTCTGCCTTTCTCCAGGCCGAGGAGGAAATATAACCCAACCAGAACGTCTCCCAGCAATCACACAAAATACTCAATTTACGCCAATATCCTTAGCAGTCCTCCTATTTCACAGGAGTTTTACACGAGAGATCATTACACATTAGATCCTATCAAACCATACTCACTCTAGGGAACACACACTCACAAGATTACAAGGTTTACTTTATTTAATATACTCAAATCTTTTAACCACACTTCTGAAACATCCCTTCACCTAACCCAAACGAAACTAAGAAGCATAGAAATGGAGAAATAGGGAGACAAAACACAGCCAGCTGCCACACACACACACCGCCTGAGCGCTCGGCTCGGCCCCCACCTTTTCTTTCTCTTCACAGAGGAGCGCGTGCCCGCGACTTCTCTTTTTTTAAACACTGCTCCTCTGCTAGAGAGAAAAGAAAAGAGTTTTGTTTTTTTTTCCTGTTCTCACTTCTGGAAGCACACAGACAGTTTATGCAGTCTATATAAGTAATTTACACTTAGATTCACACACACACACAGGTAATTTATATTCTATATACACACACGGGCCCGTATAGACATAAACACACCGCATGCCAGAACCACTTATCTCGTTTATGTCTCTAGCGGTGTTCCTAAACTTTTGAGTAATTTAAAAGCCTCTAAGCCCAGGGCCGCGCCCTTGCTGATCAATGCACGCTTCGGGAACGCCCTCCCGAAGTTCCTAATTCCTAAGCTCTAATTAATTTATAACTGCTTCCCGTCAGGAGAGACTAGGACCTCCACCTGCGGCGTGAAATATCCCAGATCACGCTTTTGGCTTTACTTAAAGTTCACAAGTCCCCAACGTTGAATGGATAACAGCTGAGTCCGACTCTATCACTCAATCAATGCAGTAGAAGGCAATCCCCCATGGATTACCTAGCCTTTTTAGAGAGTCCCAAGTCACCATGGAAGGCCAACTCCGGGCTTAACATACCCCCGCGTCCGTTGGTATGTGGCGCTTGCCAAAACGCTGAACATACTGCATCTTAGGGGCCGCGCCCCAGTTCTAATTACGTTTACTTGTTTTAAAAGCCTCACTGTAGGCACCCTGCCCTCCAGTTCAATTACCTGAGGCCCAAGACCGCGTCTCTTCTTATCAATAAAATCAAATACCCTACACTACCTGCTGATCTGGCTGGCACCCAGTCAACTTTCCTTTAAACTCTTTAAACCGTATTAACTTAAACACATAACCTCTTAACTCAAACTTCACCCCCAAAATAAACAGCAATAAATTTAGTCAGGCCACTATTCCCTGCCTTTAACACTAATTAGCCCAAGATCACTATGGACCAACACCAGAAGCGTATACTGAGTGAATATTATTTAATAAATTTAGTTTTAACTTCCAATTTAGCGCCTTTTGGTTAAACAACAGGTGGCACTACTCACCTTCTTATTTGCCTGGCATCTGTCACTCAGATAAGCTGCTGGCCTTCGTCTCCTTGTCACCTCCAAGAAGCAAACCTCTCACGCCGCACGCTCCTCTCCTCCCCAACCGGGTTTTCGGCACCAAGAATTGTTAAGATTGGCTCGTTTTGGGTAAGAGAATAAAGCAGGCCGAGTCCAAGTAGGTGGCAAAAACAGTGATCTTTTATTACACACTTTGTGCACTAAGTGTGGGAAGAAACTTGCAACAACAATCTCCGCCGGGCGGCGGCTCTCCCATATCTTTTATATTCTCCATGATGACATCACACAGACCTTACTGGAAATGATATCAGTTCACCACAATTCCAAAAGTCTTCCTTATATAGACATCGGATGATAACTTCTAGAGAAAAACAAGTGTGTTATGTGTATTATTGGTGTGTATCTTGTGAGGCTGTATGTCCTTATGGAGAGGATGTCCTGAGATGACCTCCTTTTCTTAATATGTGTGTATGTGAACGTGCATGGGTTAAATGACTCTCTGTGCGTGTTATTAAAGGCCTGAGTACGTGCAGAACTGAATGTAGATGGCCAAGGTCCAACAGGACCCACCTATGATATGGTGCAACAGCTTAAGCAGATAAAAACAATAATACAGAACAACCATAGACTGATTAAAGTAATGGGAATATGTGTACATTCATATTTTACTCAGATTAACATAGATCTAATTAAAAGGTTATTCTGTCAACAAATTCAACAATGATAAATGATTAATCAATGATAGCTATGATTATATAATGTCACCATAAGAATACAAATTAAAATATCTTTTCTCCACAGAGGTGTTGCGGGAGTATGGGGTGTCTGGCCCATTGCTACGGGCCATTCGATCCCTATACAACCGTTGCAAGAGCTTGGTTCGCATTGCCGGCAATAAGTCGGACTCATTCCCGGTGGGTGATGGGCTCCGCCAGGGCTGCCCTTTGTCTCCGGTTCTGTTCATAATTTTTATGGACAGGATTTCTAGGCGCAGCCAAGTGGCGGAGGGCTTTCGCTTTGGTGGCCTCAGAATCTCATCTCTGATTTTTACAGATGATGTGGTTCTGTTGGCTTCATCGGGTGAGGGCCTCCAGCTTGCACTGGAACGGTTCGCAGCCGAGTGTGAAGCAGCGGGAATGAGGATCAGCACCTCCAAATCTGAGGCCATGGTTCTCAGCCGGAAAAGGGTGGAGTGCCCACTCCGGGTCGGGGATGAGTTCCTGCCCCAAGTGGAGGAGTTCAAGTATCTCGGGGTCTTGTTCGCGAGTGATGGGAGAAGGGAGCCGGAGATCGACAGACGGATTGGGGCTGCGGCTGCAGTAATGCAGACGCTGCACCGGTCCGTCGTGGTGAAGAGGGAGCTGAGTGTAAAAACGAAGCTCTCAATTTACCGGTCGATCTACGTCCCTACCCTCACCTATGGCCACGAGCTGTGGGTAGTGACCGAAAGAACGAGATCGCGGATACAAGCGGCAGAAATGAGCTTCCTCCGAAGGGTGGCTGGCCTCTCCCTTAGAGATAGGGTGAGAAGTTCGGCCATCCGGGAGGGGCTCAGAGTAGAGCAGCTGCTGCTCCACATCGAAAGGAGCCAGCTGAGGTGGTTCGGGCATCTGACAAGGATGCCCCCTGGGCGCCTCCTGGGTGAGGTGTTCCAGGCATGTCCCACCGGGAGGAGGCCCCGGGGCAGACCCAGGACACGCTGGAGAGATTATATCTCTCGGCTGGCCTGGGAACGCCTTGGTATTCCCCCGGATAAGCTGGAGGAGGTGGCTGGGGAGAGGGAGGTCTGGGCCTCTTTGCTTAGGCTGCTGCCCCCGCGACCCGGCCCCGGATAAAGCGGATGAAGATGGATGGATGGATGGATGGAATTTCTTTAACCATAGAGAATGACTAAATCCTTCAGGAGAATGTCACATCAATGCACTGAACTCACTATGTTATCCCTCTAACAGAGCCTCCACATGTTCTCACTGTAATTTCCCCCTCATGAATGAATTTATGCTTGCACAAATCTGAATGTTTGGGGGGAAATCAAAGACATTTTACTCGCAGTATTCAAGCTGACTTACCTTTGTTTGAATGATGGCGAATTTACAATGTAAGAGGATTTTTATTAAATACAATATAATCAAGTATGCCTTACATTGATAATCAAATGTGCCTTATATTCAAGTGTTCATATATTTTCACATAACCAAGCCTATTGTTGAAGAATCACCTAACCAAGTCTATTGTTAAAGGAAAACATGATGCATTCCTTACCTCAGTGTCTGAGATGTTTGACAAGCATGATATAATGATGCATTCTTTACTTCAGTGTCTGTGATGTCAGATAAAGCATGATATACTTCTGTATTCTTACCCCAGTGTGTGAAAGATCAGATAAGCTGATCTAATGCCTAACCCCTCTTCGACTTCTCACAGAAAAGGAAGTACTATGTAACCTGCTTTGCCCTATAAATAAAGCCACCAAGCCTGCATTCGGTGTGTCTGTCTTCTCAGAGGCATTCACCCGTCTGCATGTATTGTAAAACTCTGAGTCGGTCTGCAGTGTCTCATTTCTCTTATTTGTGATAGAACAAATGTCTTCCCCTGACATTTAATTGGTCCTTCGTAGCCGGATAACTGACTGTTATTTTTAACGTCTAGTTGTCCACAGACGGTCTTCATCAGATCCTGACGTCGTGATTGCCTGCGCTGGAAAAAATCTGTGCACAGTAAAGAAGAAAATCCGGGAGCGTGGAATTCGACCTCCGGTCAGCGTCTTATACAGGCCCTCACGGCGCCAGGACCAGATGTGCCGGATTCAAAACGCAGTGCCACAGTAAGGTGAATATGAAACACTGCATTCCACCAAGCGCTAAAATACGTTGATATTGAGATTTTCCTCTAAAATAGTGTGTAAACCTGGTTAGCGCCGACAGATCTCAGTCCAGAAGGGACTTAGAGACAACAGGCAAGAGCGAAATTCTAGAAATCGCTATTAAAAGTTCCGGTTGCTCTGGGAAGCAGCTGAACGGAACGGGTTCCGGTCGCTCTGGGAGTGGCTGCAACGGAACAGGTAGAAGATTGCACAATAAAAATACGGAAGATCTCAATAAAAATTATAAAACGCGCCCTTATTGTGTTAAAAAGAGGAGTGAGTTGTTATTTACGACCCAATACGCGGTCGAACCGCTCCTCAAATTGTTTTCCTGTGTACACTCACGTACTGGTTGGAGTGGAGATAAGGTTGTGCGTCATCACGTAAAATCAATAACCGCTCTCTCAGATAGTGGGAGAGTAGAAGGCTGTTATTGATCACCGTCCCACTCCATGCCAGCGACAGTGTCACAGTTCTGACGTAATTAGTTCAAAATGGGTAACTCTAAAACTAAAGTAAAATTAACAGCAGATGAAGAGTGGTTAGAAAAAAAACTGTTCAAATGCAGGAATAATCAGTGCAAAAAGGTGGAGAAATCCACATAAAATGTATTGTCCAGCTTGGCAAGGCAAATGCACCCCTGATTCAATAACTGCTTTAAAAACCGCTTTGCAAAAAGAGCTATATGAGGAAAAAAGTCAGAAGAAAAAAGCAAAACGTCTAGCAGAATGGCATCTTTTCAAAGTGATGATGACAGACGTAGAAGACGTAATGAATGACTAGTACGAGAGGAAGGAAGTGAAACAGATGAAGCGGAAGTTTACAATATAGAACAACTGCTGCTAAGGTCAGAAGCCAAACCAGCAGTTGTAATATATGTGAACGGTGTGCTGTTAAAAAATGTTTTGAGACACAGGAGCTTGTAAAACTGTTTTAACTGTAGAAGTCCCAAATGTAACATTCTCAAAAAACACTATAATTGTGAAATCAGCCTCAGGACATGTGACAAAACAGCATCTAACCGATCCCCTTTTTATGTCACATAGAGATAGTGGCCGTGGCTGCAAAAATCAGTGCATTTATGACCCATCATGCCCAGATTGTATGAAATAAATAAAAGGAAATCATTCACATGAAAACCTTTTCTATAAAAAAGAGAGATGCATAAGGTAGATTAAGGCTGTGTCATTGTTCAGCCAAGGAAAGTGTGTGAAAAGATAAATGTTTCCATCCTGGAAGTGGGTGAGACTGCAGCTCATTCACAGTCCTTGATGGATACAAAATAAAATATAATATTAATATTGACAAGAAGTATCCTAGCCAGTATGATGTGAGATGGACAATTGTTATGAAGTAGTCTGCATCAAGCTTAAGGTTTGCTCAAACTCAGTATAATGACATATGAGATGAAGAAAATAAAAGCAATATCTAAACCAATTAGGTGCATAGAGGCACTTAACCTGTTTGAAAACCTGTCATCTATCCTAGATAAATATTACTGAGATGTGGAGCACATCTATAATAACAACTAATAAGCCAAACCCTGTAGATAATAACTAAACCTACAGGATTATGAAGCTGAATTAAATGTGTGGACACCGCTAAGTTGATGAGCATGTTACACATTTTCTTTTATTTTTTATTTATTGTTTTTTTTAGAGCAGAGGCTGCATGCTATTAAAAGCCAACACATGCAGCTGTCTGTGAGCTTAGTTTCCCCTCACACTTCTGCTTTGTTTCTGGCAACATTTTTCTTTGTCTTTTTGTATCCTGACTCATGTATGTTTTTGTTTTTTTGATTATTTTGTTGGTTTGGAAACAAATTTGTGCCAATACTTGTGGATTACGGTGACACATAGTGATTAGGCATATGATTTACAAATGCCCAGTTTTAGAACTGTGAGCTATGAGCAATGCAAAGTTTAGGAAAAAAAATATATATACACAAAACAAAAAACTTCAAAGTTTGAAATATGTAAGATGTGTGAATTCTTTGAAAAACTAGAAGGTATCTAAAAATGCCTCAAGTGAAAATGAAATTCTCCAATGACACTCTGATAGTTAGGTCAGCATCAGGGCCAGAAGGCCTGTGAAACCACAATATCCTTTGAGTGCAGAAGCAAAGGAAGGAATTAGGCCAGTAATAGCAGACATGCAGAAAGCAGGTATTCTCGTGAAAACTAATAAAGCCACGTGTAATACACCGATTTTTCCAGTAAAAAAAGCTAATACAGGAAAATATCGCCTAGTTCATGACCTAAGAGCAATAAATAAGGTAACAGAGCAAATACCTCCAGTGGTTACTAACCCACATACCATTTTAAATCAAGTAACACCAAAAGAACAATGATTCTCGGTGATTGACCTCTCAAATGCATTTTTCTCTGTTCCTCTACACCAAGATTCACAGAATCTATTTGGATTTACTTTTGATAAAGAAAAATACAGCATACCACAGTCTACCTTCACAGGCGTTTTTGTAGATGGCTCTGAATCTAAAAAATAAAGCTATTAGAAGTGATAACGTTGCCAAAGGAACTAGCACTATGCAAATGTGCAGCTCATCAAAAGGATGACACAGACATCACTAAAGGAAATAACTTTGCTGAGAAAGCAGCCAAAGCAGCTGCAGAAAAACACATTGATGTTTTAACAACAGAAACCATAGATTTAATATCACTAGAAATACTAGCAGATGCACAGAAGACAGCAAAAATCTTGGTTGAAAGATGGAGCAGAATTAAAAGACAATCTCATGATGTGCAATGGCAAACCAATTCTTCCAAAATCTTTGCATAAAACTGCCGCCTTAGTGACCCATGGGAAAACTCATGTGTCAAAAGGAGGGATGTGTAATATACTTAATAAACAATTCTACACAAAAAATTTTGAAAGTTCAGCAAAAGAGTTTATCAGGACATGCATGGTTTGCCAAAAACACAATGCACAGGGAAATTTACGACCCAAGCGAGGTCGTTTCCCAAAACCACCACACCCATTTCACACTATCCACATGGATTTTATAGAGCTAAATGAATCTCAATCCTCCAGGTATGCACTTGTGATAATAGATGTATTTTCCAAGTGGCCAGAAATATACCCAGTGAAAAAAGCAGATGCAATTTCAGTTGCAAAATGTTTGTGCAACCATTTCATACCGACATATGGCATTCCGACCCTAATACGGTCTGACAATGGCACACATTTTGTAAATGAAGTAATAAGTAAAGTCTCTGAAGCTCTAGGCTTTAGCATAAAACACCACTGTGCCTATCATCCACAAAGCGCAGGATTAGTCGAAAGAACTAACGGCACAATTAAACAGAGATCAAGAAAATGTATGGAAGAAACTAGAAGGCCGTGGCCTAAATGTTTGAGCTTAGTTAAGCTATGGATGAGAATAACTCAAGGAGCAAGTGGTCTGACACCATTTGAGGTTGTACATGGCAGAGCGTTTCCTCTGCCAATAACTAGTGAACCAATTAATAAATCGATCGCAGAAACAACAATGGCAGAATGGATGACAAAACTGTTTGAGAATAAAGAAGCGATATTGAACAACCAACTGCCGAGTGATCTGTCTCCAGTCTCTTGCAGGTTGAACCCCGGTGATTGGATTCTGATTAAAGTCCTCCAGCGAAAAAATTGGAGTTCTCCACGGTGGGAGGGCCCCCATCAGGTGCTGCTTACTACACCAACAGCTTGCAAAATCGCTGAAAGACCCTCGTGGATCCATCAAAGTCACGTGAAGAAGGTGTTCGCATCACAATAAGACGCCAACCCACCGAGTCGCTGGTACTCTGGGAGTGGAGGTGAGGTGCGAGTGGGTATAACCTGCCCTCATCCTTCTCGCCTCAGTCTACGTATCAGTGATCTTCGGTGAGTTAGGTCATCCTGAAGAACGAACACCCCCATAACACCTGAGCCCATCCCACCAAAGAGAGGAACCAATAACAACACCGGGGACGCCTGAACAACAACAAGATGTTACCACCCGACTGGTCAGGATGTTGTGCACCTATTTTCATTTCAGATCACACCTTTAAGATAACAGTGCACAACAACACCAGAGTTAAGCGCAATGTCATGGAACTGAAGCCCCTTGACCCGTTTTTCGGATCTGATGTGCCAGACGACTTCAAACTCTGGACCACCAGCCAGAAGGTAATGCACGCCCTGTTTCCCTGGGTAGGAGTAGGAAAACACGCACTACAAACAGAGACTTTAGACTATCGTTTTGGACTATTCTTGAATGCCTCCACCCGCATTAACAAAGCACAGAATGAAGAAATTGATGCAATCCGCATCGCTGTCATGCAACACCGAGTGGCCTTAGACATTATTCTTGCAGAGAAAGGAGGTCTCTGCATATTGTTTAACACGACATGTTGCACTTACATACCTGACAACATACACTCACTGAACATGACAAATGCTTTGAATGCTCTGAAACAATTGAGAGACGCTCAGCAACAGGACTACGTAGCCGACAAGCAAGGCTGGTGGGACTGGCTGCTGAGTGGCTCCTGGAAATCCTTACTGATTAAAGGCCTGTTGGCCCTTTTCAATGTGATGTTACTGTTTTGCATTTTTGCTGCTTGTATTATCCCATGTCTGAGAAGCATAATGGCAAACATGTTTAGACGTACTTTAGGAAATTATGTCTTGATCCAGAGAAATATGGAAGATCCCCATCGCCAGTATGATATGCTGAATATGGAGGAAAGAGTGGAAAATCCCTATTATAGTCTTAACAGAGCTGTTGTTTAAATACTTCACTGAATGACATGCAAGTTGAAAATGTGATTTAACAAGTGACTATGCATTGATTTAAACATGTGAAATATATTAACATCAGGAGGGAAATGTAAGAGGATTTTTATTAAATACAATATAATCAAGTATGCCTTACATTGATAATCAAATGTGCCTTATATTCAAGTGTTCATATATTTTCACATAACCAAGCCTATTGTTGAAGAATCACCTAACCAAGTCTATTGTTAAAGGAAAACATGATGCATTCCTTACCTCAGTGTCTGAGATGTTTGACAAGCATGATATAATGATGCATTCTTTACTTCAGTGTCTGTGATGTCAGATAAAGCATGATATACTTCTGTATTCTTACCCCAGTGTGTGAAAGATCAGATAAGCTGATCTAATGCCTAACCCCTCTTCGACTTCTCACAGAAAAGGAAGTACTATGTAACCTGCTTTGCCCTATAAATAAAGCCACCAAGCCTGCATTCGGTGTGTCTGTCTTCTCAGAGGCATTCACCCGTCTGCATGTATTGTAAAACTCTGAGTCGGTCTGCAGTGTCTCATTTCTCTTATTTGTGATAGAACAAATGTCTTCCCCTGACATACAACGTGAAGGCTTAAAAATAGCCAAATCTTATACCCAATCCTTGGTGAATTGGATGTCCATCTCCAGAGATTTACAATTGCGAAATTGGTTCGCCATGTATGCGCTGACTCCACAGACAATGTAGGAAAATATATCAGGCTATGTCAATAGCGGTTGGTCTTCAGGGTTTCTACTCCACTGCCGTTATTTCATACAGGTCCACATTTCCAATGCAGGCTATTTTTTGCAAGTACTGTCTCTTTGCATCAGGACACAATCTGTCTCTATAATGTCCGTTTTCTTTTGAGCTGCTTTTAAGTATGGTTCGTAGCAATCCTCCTTCCAACACAGTGTGTTTGTTTTGATTCATGGCCTGCTAAAATGGTACCGCGCTCCCACAATGCAATGCGGCATGACGTCATCTCCAGACCCTATAGATGACAGCCAGAAGGAGCGTGTTTGGAGGCGTGGTCCTGCTCCTGAATTTCCGATACATAATCTCCAATTCACTAGCTGGGCCCATGTCCTCATTTTAAGTTTGACAGCGTTTTAGTAGGTAAAAGTGAATGCTTTAACATGAATTGAGCTGTGGTTTGGGGAAGGCCTCAAAGGGGACTGGCAACCTGGCAGATCCTCAAAGAAGGCATCCCCTGAAAATGGTAATAACTGTCGACGACCTCAGCCAGAATAATTCGATTTTCAATTCAACTTATTTATATGGCACCGAACCACGGTGACAGATGCCTCGAGACCATACGATGATGTCTAGAGGAAAAACCCAACAATCTTATGACCCCCTATGAGCAAGCACTTTGGTGACAGTGGGAAGGAAAAACTCCCTTTTAACAGGAAGAAACCTCCGACAGAACCAGGCTCAGGGAGGGACAGCCATCTGCTGTGATTGGTTGGGGTGAGAGAAGGAGAACAGGACAGAGACAAGCGTAGGGAGAGTGAATGCCGAGTGACCTCGCCACCCAGAAAAGAGGAAAATGACTGGTGGCAGGCTAGCGAAGCTGAACAGCTCTCGATAAGGTAGTCGAGGATTCCATGGAGTGGAGTGGATCAGCTCGGACAATTAGGAAGGAATGGCAGGAGAAGAGGTCAAAGGAAATTGAGAACAATGGAAATCTTAATAGGTGAATGAGGGGAACTCTAGATCATGTAGCGACATGGCTCAACTTCTAACTGAAGCGCTGACAGAGAAGTATGATGGATTTTGAGATTTGAGGTGAGGTTCGTAAGGCTTGCGTGAGCTTGTCTTTGAGTAGAAGATGAAGAGCAGGTGCTTAGCTGGTTAATTACTTCAGATAAGGTAGTGATAACTACTGTGCTAATTTCTGAAATGAACAGAAGTGAAAGCAGCAGCTTGGGAAGGGTTGATAAATGGAAAAAGTGATTAGAGGAAAGTCGTCTTCTATAATAATAACCCCCAAAATCGTCAGAGAGCAGAGGGCATGTCCACAGAACTTTGTGGGAGATGATAAGCTGTTTAGATGTAGTCGGAACCGTGAGTCGGCTTTGAGAGTGGTCTCGAATGATTGTGTCGATGGTGGATGCTAGATATTGCTCACAAAAGCACGGGAGAAGTGAACGGATGCCATGAAGAATTATGCACACGACGCAGTTTGAATGTCTTAAAAGGAGCGATAGAGGACAGAACCTGGCATTCCAGTGCCACAAAGGTTCGTCAGTGCTTTGCGAAGGCAGGAAAGATGGCAGAGAAACCGGTGTCTCGGTGCCGGAACAGATCGCTGCTACATCTTGTGGAAGACTGGACGAAATGGAGAAACTGGCATCCTGGTGAAAGTAATGTTTTTGGTTTTTTTGCGAGTGATTGATGGCGGAAGCTGCCAATCCAGTAACGGAAGGGTAACCTGCTTAGGGAACGGTGTCACAAACAAGGATGCAGTGGACTCAAGAGCAGACTCAATTGCTCGAACTATGTACAATTTATTGAAAGGAAAAGGAACTTAAACAAGACTGGGTCTAACAGAAATCATTCGCAGGAACTGAGGGAGGCCCGAGGGCGGAGAAACGGACGTAGAACACAGGGAGAACACGGGCGGGAACTTCTGCAAACACAGGAGAAGGGTTTTACTGAATGGGAAACAATTAAAGGGCAGAGGTGAGTGGTACTAGTGGAGAGTCTTGGGCTTACTTGAAAACACCGGCTATTAGGCGGGGAAGGGGTTGCCGTGGGAGCGTTCCAGGGATGGTTGAGAGTGTGGGGAGGCTGGTCCAGGTTCCAAGGTGTCCAGGGAGGTTGAAGTACGGGCTGGAGGGCAGGCTGAGGAGAAGATGAGTGTGTGGTCCTCGGGTTCTGGGCAGACGGGAGAACGGGACGGAAACAGAACCAGCACTGCTGGTGTGTACGACGGGTGATGAATCTGGAGAATGCAGGAGACGGAGGACACATTAACCCACGATCCAGGCACACAGAGTCTGAGCACAGAGGAGGCCAAGTTTACCACGGGTGGTAGCAGGACGAACTGGCGAGGAGTAGCAGGCAGTGCTGGCTTAAAAACCCTCTAGATGGAGCCCCGGAAATTGGAAGCAGGTGATGAGCTGGCCAACTCCACCCCAGGGGACGGACAACAGGAACCTGGACCAGACACTCCCACAGCATATGACAGCACCCCCACCTCAAGGGTCGCCTCCCGGCGACCGCCCGGACTGGGCCCTGCGAAGGGAGGAGCGAAAGTCAGAGATCAGGGACGGGTCCAGGATGAGCGACCGGGGAACCCAAGAATGCTCCTCGGGGCCATAACCCTCCCAGTCCACCAGGTACTGGGCACCACGACTGCGGCGGCGCACGTCAACGATCCGCCGGACCGAATAGGCCGGGTGACCGTCCACGAGCCGGGCGGGGGGCGGGGGAACGGACGGCGGGCACAGAGGACTGGTACGGACCGGCTTGACCCGAGAGACGTGAAACGTAAGGGTGGACGCGCCAGGAAGCCAGGAGCCTGAGTCGGACTGCCAAGGGACTGACGACAGCAGCAATCTCGTAGGGGCCAATGTAACGGGGAGCCAACTTCCGAGAAAGCGACCGTAAGGGAATGTCCTTAGCACAGAGCCAAACCCGTTGTCCAGGGTGATAAGTTGGGGCAACAGAGCGGCGGCAATCCGCATAGTCCCGTCGAACCCTCTGCCACACCCGCCGGCAGCGTCGAAGGTGGTGCTGGACAGAAGGAACGGCCAGTTCCGTCTCATTCTCCGGGAACAACGGTGGCTGATAACCTAGTGAGGCTTCAAAGGGTGACAAGCCTGTCGCCGAGGACGTGAGAGAATTATGGGCGTATTCCACCCAAGGCAACTGAGATGACCAGGTAGCCGGGTTCTGTGACGTTACACAGCGAAGAGCGGATTCCAATTCCTGGTTCAGACGTTCAGTCTGACCATTGGATTGTGGATGAAAACTGGAACTCAAGTTAGCCTTGGCACCCAGGGCCGAACAAAAGGCTCTCCACACTTGGGAGACAAACTGGGGCCCCCTGTCGGAAACAATTTCCAAGGGTATGCCATGAAGTCGGAACACATGGTCTGTAAGGATTTGGGTGGTCTCGGTAGCCGTTGGTAGCTTTTCTAGGGCTATGAAATGGGCCGCTTTGGAGAACCGGTCGACTATGGACAGGATCACCGTCTTCCCTGAGGAAGCTGGGAGGCCGGTAACAAAATCCAATGCAATATGAGACCAAGGCCTATGTGGGGTACTCAGTGGTTGGAGTAAGCCAGACGGGTGCCGATTGGAGGTCTTATTACGGGCACAAATGGAACAGGCTGCCACATAAGCCTTTACATCCTTGTCCATGGAATGCCACCAGAAATACCTCTTCAATAGCGCTGTGGTTCTACTCACTCCTGGGTGGCAAGTAAACCTTGCTGTGTGGATCCAGTGGATCACACCCGACCGGGCGGCAGAGGGCACGAAACGCCGACCGGGTGGGCCAGTTCCCGGATCGGTTTCACTTCGTAGACCCTGGCGTATGGCCTCCTCCACATCCCAGGTGAGGGAGCCAATTCTGCAGGTGGAAGGGAGAATGAGCTCAGGGCCCTGGGCTCTGAGTCCGAGGAGTACTGGCGGGACAGAGCATCAGGTTTGAGATTCCTGGAACCTGGGCGATAGGAAATGTCAAAGTTAAATTGGGTAAAGAAGCGAGACCACTGAGCCTGGCGGGAGTTCAGTCTTTTTGCTGATTTGAGATAAGTTAGATTCTTGTGATCTGTCCAAATAATAAACGGGTGTTCCGTTCCCTCCAGCCAGTGGCGCCACTCCTCCAAAGCTAATTTAATGGCTAGGAGCTCCCTATCCCCTACGTCATAATTTTGTTCGGCAGGAGAAAGGCGTCGAGAAAAATAGGCGCAGGGTTGGAGCTTGCCATGTGGACCAGACCGTTGTGACAGCACAGCCCCCACCCCCACACTTGAAGCGTCAACCTCCACTACGAACTGCTTACTCGTGTCACGATGGATCAGAATGGGAGCTGATGTAAAGAGCTGTTTGAGCGTGGTGAAGGCTGAGTGAGCCTCGGGGGACCAAACGAAGGGGACCTTTGAGGAAGTGAGGCGAGAGAGGGGTGCAGCCACCCGGCTGTAGTTCCTGACAAAGCGCCTGTAAAAATTTGCGAAACCAAGGAACTGTTGTAGCTGTCTGCGTGAATCAGGGACGGGCCACTCCACCACTGCCTTGATCTTTACAGGGTCCATCTTCACCTGCCCTCCCTCCAGTAGGTAGCCCAGAAATGAGACAGACGAAGCGTGGAAGTCCCACTTCTCGGCCTTTACATAGAGACGGTTCTCCAATAGTCACTGCAGCACGCTCTGGACATGCACCTGATGTTCTTCAAGAGATCGTGAAAAAATCAAAATGTCATCCAGGTAAACAAACAGGAAAACATTCAGGAAATCCCTGAGCACGTCATTCACAAGCGGTTGGAAGACTGCAGGGGCATTGGTGAGGCCAAATGGCATCACCAGGTATTCAAAATGCCCCAGAGGAGTGTTGAAAGCAGTCTTCCATTCGTCGCCCTCCCTTATGCGGACGAGGTGGTATGCATTTCTCAAGTCCAGCTTGGAGAAGATAGTAGCACCGTGGAGGGGTTCGAAAGCTGAATTGATCAAAGGCAGGGGGTACTTGTTCTTAATCGTGATCGCATTAAGTCCTCTGTAATCGATGCACAGCCGGAGCGACTTATCCTTCTTAGAAACAAAAAAGAAACCGGCGGCCACTGGCGAGGAGGAAGGACGAATGAGACCGGCTGCTAACGAGTCCTGGATGTACTTCTCCATAGACCCCCTCTCGGGACGGGACAGGTTATAAAGGCGGCTGGAGGGCATAGGAGCACCAGGAAGGAGATCAATGGCGCAATCATAAGGTCGATGAGAGGGCAGCGACTGAGCTCTGTCTTTACTAAACACCTCTTGTAGATCATGATATTCAGGAGGGACAGCGGTAAGGTCAGGGGGGGAAACAACCGATGGAGGAGAAACAGAAGCCTCCGAGGGCAAGGCTGATTTAAGGCAGTTGGCGAGACAAAACAGACTCCAACTTGCTACTCTTTTCCCTGTCCAGTCAATGTGTGGATTGTGCTTCTGCGACCACGGAAAACCGAGGATTACTGGCGCGTCAAGGGAAGAAGTGGTAAAGAGTGTTATATTTTCCTGATGATTGCCTGACGTGACTAATTTGACAGGCGCGGTCTGGTGAGTGATCATAGCGAATACCTCATTATTTAAAGCAGAGGCTGGGATCGGAGGCTCGAGCTGAGTGAGGGGCAAGTTCAAAGATTTAGCAACCGCAGTGTCTATTAAATTTTGCTCTGACCCAGAGTCAACGAGAGTGTGAAAAGAATGAGCCTTAGTACCAGTTATTAAAGAAACTGACAGCAAAAAACGGGGTTTATCTCCTTTGAAAACACTGCCCACCCGTAACCCCGGACTTACCGGCGGGCCACGCCTTTTGGCCGGACTGGGCAGTCAGCGATGCGATGGCCGCTTCCTCCGCAGTAGAAGCACTCTCCGGCTCGGAAACGCCGTTCCCGCTCCTCAGGAGTGAGCCGAGAGCGGCCAATTTGCATAGGCTCTGGGGAAGGAGAGCAGGGACGGGCGGATGTTGTTACCAGAAGTGGCGGGGGTAACGCGGAAGCGGTCGCGGGCCAAAACAGAGACGGAGAGGGTTTTGAATGCCTCTCAGCGTCTCTTTCCCTCAGTCGATTATCAATCCTGAGAGCGAAAGAGGCGAGCGCTTCGAACGTGGCCGGCTCGTCGTGTACAGCTAGCTGATCTTTCATCTGTTCGGTAAGGGACGCTAGGAAAATACCCCGCAGCGTGGCGTCTGGCCAACCCGCTTCTACAGCAGCGGTGCGGAACTCGATCGAATATTCCGCAACGCTGCGTTTTCCCTGACGGAGTCCCAACAGCCTCTTAGCTGCAGTACCCTCAGAAATCGGGTGAGCGAATGTAACCTTGAATTCCTTGAGAAATTCCTCATAGGAGCATGAGGCAATCGGGTGAGAAGACAGAAACGCCTCAGCCCACGCGAGCGCCTTACCCCTAAGCAACCCTACAAAATGGGAAATCTTGGCAGCATCATTTGGGAAAGCGTGTGGCGTGCGATTGATGAACAACGACCACTGAAAAAGGAAACCCCCACACTGCCCCAACTCTCCGTGGAAAGGCTCCGGTGGAGACGAGGAAATGCCCCGATAAGCCGATTCTATCGCGGGGTGCGCAACGGTTGGTGCAGGCGACGGTCCCAGCTGACTGGGTAAAACGGGCGGATTTGGCTCCCTGATTTCTGAAAACCTGGTGAGTAACTCCTCCTGCTTTTCACTAATAGCGTTACACTGGTCCATTAGGGATGTCAATGTCTGTTCAAGCCGTCCTAACCCTGTTTATTTATGGCAGCGCGAATTGGGTCCGCTGAGTCCATTATTGGCCAGTTTGTTCTGTCACAAACAAGGATGCAGTGGACTCAAGAGCAGACTCAATTGCTCGAACTATGTACAATTTATTGAAAGGAAAAGGAACTTAAACAAGACTGGGTCTAACAGAAATCATTCGCAGGAACTGAGGGAGGCCCGAGGGCGGAGAAACGGACGTAGAACACAGGGAGAACACGGGCGGGAACTTCTGCAAACACAGGAGAAGGGTTTTACTGAATGGGAAACAATTAAAGGGCAGAGGTGAGTGGTACTAGTGGAGAGTCTTGGGCTTACTTGAAAACACCGGCTATTAGGCGGGGAAGGGGTTGCCGTGGGAGCGTTCCAGGGATGGTTGAGAGTGTGGGGAGGCTGGTCCAGGTTCCAAGGTGTCCAGGGAGGTTGAAGTACGGGCTGGAGGGCAGGCTGAGGAGAAGATGAGTGTGTGGTCCTCGGGTTCTGGGCAGACGGGAGAACGGGACGGAAACAGAACCAGCACTGCTGGTGTGTACGACGGGTGATGAATCTGGATAATACAGGAGACGGAGGACACATTAACCCACGATCCAGGCACACAGAGTCTGAGCACAGAGGAGGCCAAGTTTACCACGGGTGGTAGCAGGACGAACTGGCGAGGAGTAGCAGGCAGTGCTGGCTTAAAAACCCTCTAGATGGAGCCCCGGAAATTGGAAGCAGGTGATGAGCTGGCCAACTCCACCCCAGGGGACGGACAACAGGAACCTGGACCACACCCAACCAGACACTCCCACAGCATATGACAAACGGAACCTGGCATCTCGGTGCAAAGAACGTTTTCTGCCTTTGCAAATAAGGAATAGAGACCGAGAACCTGGCGTTTTGGTGCTGAAAGGAACAGCTGCTGCATAGCATATGAGGGCTAGATGCGGAGGAGGTGGCGTTCCAGTGGTAGAAGGATTCACTGCTGTTTTTGCTTTGATAAATGCAGAGAAACTGGCAACTCTATATTAGAAAGCTCGCTGAGTATGCGAATGAGGGATAAAGAAGAACGAGGCAACTCACCATCCGCTTCGCCTGCAGCATTCTCATCATCCGCTTCACCTGCAGCCTCGTCTGGTCCAGCCTCCGCCTCGCCTGGTCACGCCGCCTTCAGGTCCCCAACTGCCGCCTCACCATTGTCGGTCATCCGCCAGGGCGCTTGTTGGGCGTCGTCGCCACTGTGGACGACCTCCTGTACGCCGCCGTTGCCGTTCACACGGTCAGTCCCCGGACCTGCTCTGTTGCCGCCACTGCCTTCCGTGTGGTCGGCCTCCAGATCTGCTCTGTCGCCGCCACTGCCTTCCGCGTGGCCGGCCTCTGGATCTACTCTGTCGCCGCCACTGCCTTCTGCGTGGTCGGCCTCCGGAGAGGAACTGTTATGGACTCCTGTGTTGCCATCCTCCCGGTCGGCCTCCTGAACAGTGTTTGATCTGCTTCCTGTTCTCCACTGTTTCTGTTTTCAGACTCGGTGTGTTCAGTTTACGTTTTCCCTGTCCCGTCAGCTTTGATTTCCCCCAGGTGTGTTTCCCTCCTGTTGCTCATCCCTTGATTGCTGCTATGTGTATTTAAGCCCTGTGTGTTCTCCTGCCTCTTGCCGGTTCGTCTGTGTTCTACGGTATCCTGTCCCTTGTCCGTGTCTCTCTGCCTCTCCCCCATTCTGGTACCCTCTCAGGTTTGTCATTTAGCTTTCCCAGTTTAGGTCTTTAGTTTTGTCTTCCCTCTTTGCCTGTTTTGCCATCTCACCACTGTGTAAATAAAACATCACTAGCGTTATCATCTACTGCCTGCGTTTTGGGTCCTTTCTCCCTTCTACACCACACGGCTCGCCTCGGCAGCCGTGACATAGGGAAGCTAGATGCTGCATTGCAAATGGGGGATGAAGGAAAACCTGGCAACCCGGTGCCATTAAATTAAATTTATTTATTTATTTATTTTGTCTATGCTGGGAACTGGCAACCCGATGGCAAAAAAGCTCGCTGTTGCTTTTGTGAATGAGGGATAAAGGAACCTGGCAACCCAGTGCCAAGGTTTGCTGTAGAATTTTGCGAAGGAAGGATGAGTGGCTGGAAACATGTCAACTCTGTGCCGAAGCTTGCTGCAGAGTTTAGCAGAGGAAGGATGAGAGGCTGGAGACCTGGCAACTCGGTGCTGGGGTTAACAGCAGAATTTGCGAAGGAGGGAAGAGGTTGGGAACCTGGCAACTATAGAACTGGCCACTCAGTGCCTTTTTTTTGTTTTTTGTGTCTTCGCTGAGAAGCTGGGAGTTCGGTGGAAGTAAACTTGCTACTGCGTTTGCAAATGGTGGATAGGGAAGAACCAGGCATCCCAGTTCTGACTTGCTTGAGCATTTAGTGAAAGGAGGGATAGAAAACATCAGGGCGATGGAGAAACAGTTGAGCATGGAATTAGTGACAGATTTCCAGCTTGCATTAAATGGTGTTAGGAGGAAGGAGCACAAAGCTGAGCTTGTCCCTGCTACCTGGCGCCGGCAGGTGGGTGGAGCTATGAAGTACACAGTAGCTTTTGCTGTTGGAGCTGCTATTTGCTTGGAAGTGTGGGAACGGCGTGGCTTCTGGCGCTGACGTCCGTCGACTTTCCGGCTAACTCGCCAAGCCTGTGGGCCTTTCACGTCGCTATTTTCAAAGTGACATGAAAGGAGCTGTGAGTTCGGCTGGTGGGCAGTTTTCGCTGAAGTGGCGGGCAACCGGAGTTACTTCATAGCTGAATTTAGCGGAGATAAGACGACTGGATGGATCAATGTTGCAGACCACATGTCGGGTGGCGAGAAAACTGCTAGAGGGTCGTCAGCAGTCAGTCTCTGTAAAGCGCCGCTGTGGCATTTGGTGTGTTTCTTGAATTACCGGAGGAAAAGCGATGGACGCAGGGCTTGAGTAGTTGTTCATTTGATGTGCTGACGGACGAGAGGATGATTGTAGCAAATGGAAGGGTGAGTAAAATTATGTTACTCCTGTGAGAAAGCTGTGTTTAAAGGTATCCGCCAAGAATGGACCCTGTTTCCACGTGTTATGGAAATTTTAACAACACACCCAGTGAGCTTTATTTGAAGTGGGTTTAATAAACGCATTGCAATGTGGAGAGAGCTCCCAGTGAAACCCCAGGATCGTCTCTGAATTGTGGCTTAATACAAAGAACATTCCTCAAACTCTTTCATGAAGGCCCCTCTCACAGGGGGCTATACCTCCTCCCGCATAGAGAGAATTATGACCTTGTTTTCTGCTTAGCCTTCACCTAAGGATTTACATCCCTGATAAGCAGAAGGAGCCTCACTATCTGTTTAATGTCTCCCATTATAACTGCCTCACTGTGTTAACTTTCCACATGCATGTAAAGTAGTGGCAGGAGTGCTCTTACTATGGTAAAGTGAGAAAGTGATATTACTATAACTAATGTGATATAATTGAATATGTGATTAATACATGAGAAAAGAAATCTGCCACCACACACATAAACGAGAATGATCAACTTGCAGAACTAGGGGAACCTATATAGATGACAGCCAGAAGGAATGTGTTTGGAGGCGTGGTCCTGCTCCTGAAATTCCGATACATAATCTCCAATATACACATTATTTTTGACCAATGGCAACACTTGCACTCCAACGGATGCATCAAGGGCAACGCAGGGTTCAGTGTCTCGCACAAGGATACTCTGGGAACAAGTCAGAGATTGATTGACAGACCTGATCGGTATAGTAGATCACCTACTCTGCCACCTGAGTTACAGCCACCAAAATGCATTGCTCTCTGTGGGTTGTGAACAACTAAAAGCAACTCAGGGTCACATTATCAAGTGAAAGAAAAACAAAGCAGATGGTAAATAGACATATTTCTTTTGAGATTGTTATCATTGTGGCATTATCAAATCAAATCAAATCACTTTTACTGTCACATCACATGTGCAGGTACACTGGTACAGTATATGCAAGTGAAATTCTTGTGTGCGAGCAACAGAGGTGTGTAAAAATGCAATAACATAAGAACAAGCAAAATATAAGAATGTGTCACGGCCAGGCGGATCAGCTGCACGCTGATCAGCACTCTCTCTGTTTCTCTCTCTCTCTCTTCATCTTCTCTCTCGCCGGGGCGGAACTCACTGTGGGTTCACGCCCTCGGCCCACGCCCTCGGGAGATGAGACACCTGGGTCTCATTAAGGGGAGCAGCATTTAAGCCAAGAGGTGACTGCTGGCTTACCCGTGTGGCAGTGTCGGAGTGTGAGCCTGTGATCGTGTGAGTGGATAATCTGAAGAACGCGTGTTTTCCCCTGGACTTCCCTGGAGACCCCTTCTCCCCCCACTCAGCTGTATATAGCACCCCCCGCACATTCTTGTATAAACACCTGGTGAATTGTAAATAAACCCGTATTGTGAGCATCAGAACCGGAGTCCTGCGCTTGAGTCCTCCTCCAAACCGTAACAATAACGATCCAGCCATCATGGACTCAGCGGACTCAAATCCCACCCAGCAACCCGTCCTCACCCCGGAGGCAATTCTGGAATGCCACGAACACATGCTTCGGCACATAAATCAACAACTGGCTGCACTCACTCAAGCCCTCGCTCAACATCTACCGTCGGTAAGCCCACCCTCACCCCCTTCGTCTGTTTCTCCTCAGCTATCGGCCCCGAATCCATCTGCAGCCGCTCCACCTGTTTCCCCCACGCCGGCTTCCACTGAACCTCCGGAGCGATCGTTACCAGCGCCGGAGCGTTTCTCGGGTGAGTTCGATAAATGTGGTGGATTTTTGACTCAGATCACACTACAATTCCATCAGTTACGAAGAACGTATGAGACAGATAGGGCCAAAATCGCCTTTATGGTTCAACTGTTACGTGGGCAGGCATTAAACTGGGTGCAAGCCGTTTTAAGAACAGCCCCTGACATGTCTTACGAAGACTTCCTCACCAAATTTAAAAGTGTTTTTTTTTCTTCTTTTTTTTTTTATTGCTGCTGAAAATTATTCCTTAAATTGTCTAGTTGTAAAAACGTGTAACCTATACCTGTATGTACCTAGGGTGCTACATATTTTATTTATTATGATTCATTTGCAAAAATACAGGTAGGACTGAAAGTATCTCTTTAGCTTTTAACATAAGCATAGACATACCAACACATACAGTGGGGCAAAAAAGTATTTAGTCAGCCACCGATTGTGCAAGTTCCCCCACCTAAAATGATGACAGAGGTCAGTAATTTGCACCAGAGGTGCACGTCAACTGTGAGAGACAGAATGTGAAAAAAAAATCCATGAATTCACATGGTAGGATTTGTAAAGAATTTATCCGTAAATCAGGGTGGCAAATAAGTATTTGGTCACCTCAAACATGGAAAATCTCTGGCTCCCACAGACCTGTAACGTCTTCTGTAAGACGCTTTTCTGTCCCCCACTCGTTACCTGTATGAATGGCACCTGTTTGAACCCATCATCTGTATAAAAGACACCTGTCCACAGCCTCAAACAGTCAGACTCCAAACTCCGCCATGGCCAAGACCAAAGAGCTCTCGAAGGACACCAGGAAAAGTATTGTAGACTTGCACCAGACTGGGAAGAGTGAATCTACAATAGGCAAGCAGCTTGGTGTGAAGAAATCAACTGTGGGAGCAATCATCAGAAAATGGAAGACATACAAGACCACTGATAATCTCCCACGATCTGGGGCTCCACGCAAGATCTCATCCCGTGGGGTCAAAATGATCATGAGAACGGTGAGCAAAGATCCCAGAACCACACGGGGGGACCTGGTGAATGACCTGCAGAGAGCTGGGACCAAAGTAACAAAGGTCACCATCAGTAACACACTAAAACGGCAGGGAATCAAATCCCGCAGTGCCAGACGTGTTCCGCTGCTGAAGCCAGTGCATGTCCAGGCCCGTCTGAAGTTTGCCAGACAGCACATGGATGATACGGCAGAGGATTGGGAGAATGTCATGTGGTCAGATGAAACCAAAGTAGAACTTTTTGGTATAAACTCAACTCGTCGTGTTTGGAGGACGAAGAATACTGAGTTGCATCCCAAGAACACCATACCTACTGTGAAGCATGGGCGTGGAAACATCATGCTATGGGGCTGTTTTTCTGCCAAGGGGACAGGACGACTGATCCGTGTTAAGGACAGAATGAATGTGGCCATGTATCGTGAGATTTTGAGCCAAAACCTCCTTCCATCAGTGAGAACTTTGAAGATGAAACGCGGCTGGGTCTTCCAACATGACAATGATCCAAAACACACCGCCCGGGCAACAAAGGAGTGGCTCCGTAAGAAGCATTTGAAAGTCCTGGAGTGGCCTAGCCAGTCTCCAGACCTCAACCCCATAGAAAATCTGTGGCGGGAGTTGAAAGTCCGTGTTGCTCGGCGACAGCCCCAAAACATCACTGCTCTCGAGAAGATCTGCATGGAGGAATGGGCCAAAATACCAGCTACTGTGTGTGCAAACCTGGTAAAGACCTATAGTAAACGTTTGACCTCTGTTATTGCCAACAAAGGTTATGTTACAAAGTATTGAGTTGTATTTTTGTTATTGACCAAATACTTATTTGCCACCCTGATTTACGAATAAATTCTTTACAAATCCTACCATGTGAATTCATGGATTTTTTTTTCACATTCTGTCTCTCACAGTTGATGTGTACCTCTGGTGCAAATTACTGACCTCTGTCATCATTTTAGGTGGGGGAACTTGAACAATCGGTGGCTGACTAAATACTTTTTTGCCCCACTGTATTTACTTCCTCTACTTCAGGTTCTGTTTTGCTGGTATAATAACAATGTATTTTTTAAAAGAGCAAGCTCTTTTTTTACTTCAATAATTGCATAAATGCAACAAAACGTGATATTACTTTATTTTTTTATTTTTTTTATTTTTTTAGCCTGTCCCGTTTGGCTCTTTTGCCATCAGAATTGTTGTCTAAAGGCAAAGAAAGATGCCCAACGGATTTACTTTACCAAATTGACCATCCCAGCCTTGCCGTAATGGTCCATTTGATTCACCTTTTATTGTTTATTTTATTTTCACTTGCTGAATACGGGACAGACTTGACTGGGGGAAAGAAGGGGAGAAAGAAAGAGGGAAAGAGAAACAGCTGAGAAGAGGGACGGGGGAGAAGGGCAAAAAACAAAGACCAACAGAATGGGCAGAAAAAAAATGCATATATCGATCACCTGGATCACCTGTTGAGAAAGAAAAAGGAAAACAAGCAGAAGAGAACAAGAGTAATATAATAAACAACATCACAATGATATATGGGAATATGACAGTAAATACAAAATATTAAACATTATTGTGCAGCACATTATTGTGTAGTTTGTGGGTGTGATCACCCGTGTGTACACCTGTGAGCATGGACGCGCTTGTTTTTAAAAGGTTCCTTCATGTAATGATCTGCTAGAGGGTGTGGGGGGGCCACAGCCCCGTCCTCCAGGGCATGAAGCAGGTATGGAGGAGATCAAAACTCCAGACATCCAGAGGCCCCCAGAACACAAGAGACCAAGGAAGACCAACAGAGGGGCAGCCGCGCCACTGTCCCAGAAAGAGCTGAGGAGAGTCCCAGATGAGGGCTCACCCAGCAGCCGTGGAGCAGAAGCCAGAGGGGGTTGCAGTGACGCGCCCGTGAGCTCCGCCGGCAGCCAGCTGCGCCTGAGTGACCGAGCCCCAGGCCGAGAGGTCGGGGGCACCCCACCTCCGAAGTGGCCCGAGCGAGCCCCAGGCTCCAGGCCCCGATAAGCGGCCGCCAAGGAGTGAGCCGGTGTGTACCTGGACGCTCATCCCCAGACACCAAGAACCACCAATGCACCGATGTCTGATGGAGTCCGCCACTGGCAGGGGAAGTGGTGGTGGGGGGGAGATAGGCCTCCAAACCTTGGAGGGCCTGAGATGTCCCCCAGAGAGGTGGTGTCTGATACCCAACCTGTTAAAAGTGTTTTTGAAAGAGGCACCGAAGCGGAGGCGGCCGCCCACAGACTGTTAAATTTGAAGCAGGGGAGGCGGAGTATGGCGGATTTTTCGGTCGAATTCTGGACCTTGGCTGAAGAAACTGGCTGGGGGCAGTCGGCATTGATAAGTACTCTCTTGAATAATATTTGTGATGAGTTAAAGAGAGAACTGATGATGAGAGATGTTCCTAAGACCCTGTCTGATGCGATTACACTATGTGTGAAGATGGATGAGCACCTACGGGTGCGGCGGGGAACCGGAAACTACATTTCCCAGAGGCCCCCGGGGCGCATGGAGACGTCAGGTGGAGGCGCGCCTAGCGGCAGTCACTCATCAGACAGCATGGAGTAAAGTGAACAGCCCATGCAACTGGGCCGCTCCAGACTGTCTCCCAAGGAGCGGTATCGTCGCTTGAGAGCCGGTGAGTGCTTTTATTGTGGCCGCAAGGGCCATATTGCCATGGATTGCCAGGCGCGGCCAAAAGACAGCACCCGCCAGTAGTGAGGAGTGTACGGGTGGGCGAGGTCACCTGTTCTCAGTCTCCTCCTCGTCTCATGATTGCAGCTAAGCTAACGGTTCGTCTCAAGACTCATTCTCTCGACGCTCTGATCGATTCCAGGGCAGAACAGAATTTTATTGATGCCTGGCTGGCGCTCAAATTAGGTTTTAGCACGGAGCCTCTGTCTCATTCACTCAAAGTCACAGCCTTTAGTGGCCAGCGTCTTCCAGACATTATTCATATCACAGAACCGATTTCCCTGACTATTTCTGGCAATCATTTTGAAACCATGCAGTTGTACGTCTTTAAAGCCCCACTCACACCACTAGTGTTGGGCTATCCCTGGCTATGTCAACATAACCCTGTGATTGAGTGGAGGAAAGAAAGTATTTCGGGGTGGGGGGAGGAGTGTCACATGTCCTGTCTAAAAGCCGCCACCCCTGCCATGAGCCTACCACCCAATAAAACTATTTCAGAACCGCCTGATCTGTCCTCCATACCATCTGTTTATCACGACCGGGCGCAAGTGTTTTGTAAAGATAAGGCACGCTCCCTTCCCCCTCACCGGCCATATGATTGTGGGATTGACCTCCTCCCAGGCGCGCCGCTCCTGACCAGTAGGTTGTATAGCCTGTCTCGACCGGAGTGGGAAAGCATGGAAAAATACATCAATGAGTCACTTGCCGCTGGTCTCATTCGCCCCTCGTCCTCACCTGTTGCCGCTGGTTTCTTTTTTGTCACCAAAAAAGATACGAGTTTACGGCCCTGTATTGACTATCGCGGCCTCAACGCCATCACAGTTAAAAACAAGTATCCCCTCCCTCTGCTGAGTTCCGCATTCGAGCTACTCCAGGGTGCCACCATCTTCACAAAGTTTGACCTGCGCAACGCCTACCATCTGGTGAGGATTAGGGAGGGAGACGAGTGGAAGACGGCTTTCAATACTCACCTGGGCCATTTCGAATATCTTGTAATGCCTTTCGATCTCACCAATGCTCCAGCTGTGTTTCAGGCTCTCGTGAACGACGTGCTCCGAGATTTCATCGACCATTTCGTTTTCGTCTACTTGGATGACATCCTCATCTTCTCCCGCTCCGTCGCCGACCACCAACGCCATGTCAGGCAAGTCCTTCAGCGTCTCCTCGAAAATCGTCTCTTTGTTAAAGGGGAGAAGTGTGAGTTTCATGTCTCAACTGTTTCCTTCCTGGGCCACGTCATCGATCGGGGTAACCTCAAGACTGATCCCGCCAAAGTTCAAGCCGTTGTTGACTGACCGACCCCTTCCAACCGTAGACAGCTTCAAAGCTTTCTGGGGTTCGCAAACTTTTATCGTCGCTTTGTTCGCGACTACAGTAAACTTGCCCTGCCTCTGACCCGTCTTACTTCTCCCAAAGTTCCCTTCTGCTGGGATGAGCTGGCTCAACGAGCATTTGCCCATCTGAAGGACCGCTTTGCCTCGGCGCCCATTCTCGTCCAACCCGATCTCAATCTGCAGTTCATTGTGGAGGTGACGCCTCGGACGCTGGAGTGGGGGCGGTGCTTTCCCAGCAGCAAGGAGGTAAGCTGCATCCCTGTGCCTACTTTTCACGCCGTCTCACCTCCGCAGAGAGCAACTATGATGTGGGAGATTGAGAGCTACTAGCCATCAAGCTAGCCCTAGAGGAGTGGCGCCATTGGCTAGAGGGCGCTGCCCAGCCGTTTGTGGTCTGGACCGATCACAAGAACCTGGAGTACATTCGATCGGCAAAACGCCTCAACGCCAGGCAAGCCAGGTGGGCCCTGTTTTTTACTAGATTCCAGTTCACGACCACTTATAGACCCGGTTCCCTTAATGTCAAGCCAGACGCCCTCTCACGCCAATTCGCCGCCTCCGAAGACGCAACTCGGGACTCTCCCATTCTACCGACTCTCCCATTCTACCGCCCACCTGTGTAATCGGGGCCCTGACCTGGGAGATCGAGTCGGCTATTCGAGAGGCTCAGCAGACAGAACCAGACCCCGGAACGGGACCTCCAGGGTTGCTCTTCGTCCCCTCCTCAGTAAGGTCACGAGTGTTACATTGGGCTCATACTGCCAGATTCACCTGCCACCCGGGGGACCACCGCACTATTAGCTTCCTCCAACGTTTCGCCTGGTGGCCTTCCCTTGCCAAAGACGTCCGCGAGTATATTTCCCCATGCTCGACCTGCGCTCAAAACAAGAGCGTCCATCAACCACTCTCTGGCCTCCTCCAACCTCTGCTGACTCCGAGTCGCCCTTGGTCGCACATCGCTGTTGACTTCATCACTGGTCTGCCCGTCTTGTCAGGTAACTCTGTCATTCTTACCATTGTGGACCGTTTCTCCAAAGCTGCTCATTTTGTCGCCCTCCCTAAGCTCCCCACTGCTCTAGAGACCGCCCGGCTACTAACTAATCACGTTTTTCGCCTCCATGGAATCCCCACGGACATTGTGTCAGACAGAGGACCGCAGCTCACGTCACGTGTCTGGAAGGAGTTCTGCAGTGCCCTCGAAGCTAAGGTCAGTCTTTCCTCTGGTTTCCACCCACAGACCAATGGCCAAACGGAGCGTGCCAACCAGGAGCTCGAAGCGGCTCTCCGGTGCCTGGTATCGACCAACCAGTCAACCTGGAGCGAGCAACTGTCGTGGATTGAGTATGCTCATAACAGCCTTACCTCCTCTGCCACCGGTGTCTCTCCTTTCGAGGCGTCCTTGGGCTATCAACCGCCACTCTTCCCAGCCGTCGAAGGTGAGCACTTTGTTCCCTCTGTCCAACAGCATCTTCGGAGGTGTCGGCGCGCCTGGAGAGCGACTCAGGCCTCCCTTCTCCGCACAGTGGAACGCAATAAGCGCCTGGCGGATCGCCACCGGACCCCTGCTCCCACCTACACACCTGGACAAAAGGTTTGGCTGTCTACCAGATTAGTCCCACTCAGGTCTGAATCCAAGAAACTGTCTCCCACTTTCATTGGTCCCTTTGAAGTTGACTCTGTGATTAACCCTGTCTCTGTCCGTCTTAAACTGCCCTGGGACATGAAAATCCATAACACCTTTCACGTGTCGCAAGTGAAGCCGTGCCTCTCTAGTCCTCTGTGCCCTCCTTCCAGACCCCCTCCACCTGCCCGGGTCATTGATGGCCACCCGGCTTTCACCGTTTCGAGAATCATGGATGTCCGGCGCCGGGGGCGCGATCTGCAGTATCTCGTGGATGGGGTATGGTGCGGGCGTTCCATGCGGCTCACCCTGACAAGCCTGGGGGTCGCCGGGAGGCTCCCGTCGGGGGGGGGGGGGGGGGGGGGGATACTGTCACGGCCAGGCGGATCAGCTGCACGCTGATCAGCACTCTCTCTGTTTCTCTCTCTCTTCATCTTCTCTCTCGCCGGGGCGGAACTCACTGTGGGTTCACGCCCTCGGCCCACGCCCTCGGGAGATGAGACACCTGGGTCTCATTAAGGGGAGCAGCATTTAAGCCAGGAGGTGACTGCTGTTCGTCGCTGGATCGTTGTCTACCACGCGTTAGTGAAGTCAAGCTACTGCAAGTTTAGTTAAGAGTGTTTTTCTTTGTGCGTCGTACTTAACCCTGTCTCCCTGTCTACAGAGCTTCCTGGATTTTCCCCCGTGTGATTCCCTTGTGTCGGAGTGTGAGCCTGTGATCGTGTGAGTGGATAATCTGAAGAACGCGTGTTTTCCCCTGGACTTCCCTGGAGACCCCTTCTCCCCCCACACATTCTTGTATAAACACCTGGTGAATTGTAAATAAACCCTTCTTGTGAGCATCAGAACCGGAGTCCTGCGCTTGAGTCCTCCTCCAAACCGTAACAGAATTGGTAAATCTGAGAGTTATATGAATAAATACACTCAACAAAAATATAAACGCAACACCTTTGTTACTGCTCCCATTCCCCATGGGATGGACGTAGAGACCTAAAATTCATTCCAGATACACAATATAACCATCCTTCCCAAACAGTGGTCACAAATCAGTCCAAATGTGTGGTAGTGGGCACATCTGCTATATTGAGATAATCCATCCCACCTCACAGGTGTGCCACATCAGGATGCTGATCTGACATCCCATGGGGAATGGGAGCAGTAACAAAGGTGTTGCATTTATATTTTTGTTGAGTGTATATGTACAATATAAGAGTGTATGCGCATTACTGATTGTGTATATCTAGGTGTGTGTGTGTGTATGTGTGTGTGTGTGTGTGTGTGTGTGTGTGTGTGTGTGTTGCATTTATATTTTTGTTGAGTGTATATGTACAATATAAGAGTGTATGCGCATTACTGATTGTGTATATCTAGGTGTGTGTGTGTGTGTGTGTGTGTGTGTGTGTGTGTGTGTGTATATTTATTATTATTATTATTAAATTTCGTTCTTTGAATTTTTTTGGTGGCAAAGAAAGACTGGACCCAGGGTGGTCAAAGCTCAAAAATGATCTTTATTTTACATTCCCAGAAAAGGAGACCTGAACACACAAAGAAACAAGCTCAGGTCTGAAAGCAGCAGCAGCCAACATGGTTATATATATACAGGGAGTGCAGAATTATTAGGCAAATGAGTATTTTGTCCACATCATCCTCTTCATGCATGTTGTCTTACTCCAAGCTGTATAGGCTCTAAAGCCTACTACCAATTAAGCATATTAGGTGATGTGCATCTCTGTAATGAGAAGGAGTGTGGTCTAATGACATCAACACCCTATATCAGGTGTGCATAATTATTAGGCAACGTCCTTTCCTTTGGCAAAATGGGTCAAAAGAAGGACTTGACAGGCGCAGAAAAGTCAAAAATAGTGAGATATCTTGCAGAGGGATGCAGCAGTCTCAAAATTGCAAAGCTTCTGAAGCGTGATCATCGAACAATCAAGCGTTTCATTCAAAATAGTCAACAAGGTCGCAAGAAGCGTGTGGAAAAACCAAGGTGCAAAATAACTGCCCATGAACTGAGAAAAGTCAAGCGTGCAGCTGCCAAGATGCCACTTGCCACCAGTTTGGCCATATTTCAGAGCTGCAACATCACTGGAGTGCCCAAAAGCACAAGGTGTGCAATACTCAGAGACATGGCCAAGGTAAGAAAGGCTGAAAGACCACCACCACTGAACAAGACACACAAGCTGAAACGTCAAGACTGGGCCAAGAAATATCTCAAGACTGGTTTCTCTAAGGTTTTATGGACTGATGAAATGAGAGTGAGTCTTGATGGGCCAGATGGATGGGCCCGTGGCTGGATTGGTAAAGGCCAGAGAGCTCCAGTCCGACTCAGACGCCAGCAAGGTGGAGGTGGAGTACTGGTTTGGGCTGGTATCATCAAAGATGAGCTTGTGGGGCCTTTTCAGGTTGAGGATGGAGTCAAGCTCAACTCCCAGTCCTACTGCCAGTTTCTGGAAGACACCTTCTTCAAGCAGTGGTACAGGAAGAAGTCTGCATCCTTCAAGAAAAACATGATTTTCATGCATGACAATGCTCCGTCACACGTGTCCAAGTACTCCACAGCGTGGCTGGCAAGAAAGGCTATAAAAGAAGAAAAACTAATGACATGGCCTCCTTGTTCACCTGATCTGAACCCCATTGAGAACCTGTGGTCCATCATCAAATGTGAGATTTACAAGGAGGGAAAACAGTACACCTCTCTTAACAGTGTCTGGGAGGCTGTGGTTGCTGCTGCACGCAATGTTGATGGTGAACAGATCAAAACACTGACAGAATCCATGGATGGCAGGCTTTTGAGTGTCCTTGCAAAGAAAGGTGGCTATATTGGTCGCTGATTTGTTTTTGTTTTGTTTTTGAATGTCAGAAATGTATATTTGTGAATGTGGAGATGTTATATTGGTTTCACTGGTAAAAATAAATCATTGAAATGGGTATATATTTGTTTTTTGTTAAGTTGCCTAATAATTCTGCACAGTAATAGTCACCTGCACACACAGATATCCCCCTAAAATAGCTAAAACTAAAAACAAACTAAAAACTACTTCCAAAAACATTCAGCTTTGATATTAATGAGTTTTTTGGGTTCATTGAGAACATGGTTGTTGTTCAATAATAGCATTATTCCTCAAAAATACAACTTGCCTAATAATTCTGCACAGTAATAGTCACCTGCACACACAGATATCCCCCTAAAATAGCTAAAACTAAAAACAAACTAAAAACTACTTCCAAAAACATTCAGCTTTGATATTAATGAGTTTTTTGGGTTCATTGAGAACATGGTTGTTGTTCAATAATAAAATTATTCCTCAAAAATACAACTTGCCTAATAATTCTGCACTCCCTGTATTTCCACAGCACGTCACACATGAAGTGTTCAGCAGTCTGATGGCCTGATGGAAGAAGCTGTCTCTCAGTCTGCTGGTACGGGACCGGATACTGCAGAACATCCTTCCTGATGGAAGTAGTCTGAACAGTTCATGGCTGGGGTGACTGGAGTCCTTGATGATCCTCCCGGCTTTCCTCAGGCACCGCTTCCTGTAGATGTCCTGGAGGGAGGGAAGCTCACCTCCAATTTGCGGTTGTAAGCGGTGCTGTTGCCATACCCGGTGGTGATGCATCCAGTGAGGATGGTCTCAATGGTAGAAGGTCCTGAGGATGCGGGGCTCATGCCGAATATTTTCAGTCTCCTGAGAAAGAAGAGGTGCTGCTGCGCCTTCTTCACTGTTTATGTGTCCTGACTACGTAAGATCCTCAGCCAGATGTACACCAAGGAACCGGAAGCCACACACTCTCTCCACAGCAGCGCCGTTGATGGTGATGGGGGTGTGTACTTCTCTGCACCTCCGGAAGTCCACGATCAACTCCCTTGTCTTTGCGACGTTGAGGGTAAAGTGGTACATTATGCTGTACCACTGAGCTGAAGAGGCGAACCTAATGTTTTCTGCTGAACCAGAAATTGTACATTGACTAATTACTTGATGAAAAAATGACTGATTGACTGGTACTGATATTTCCTGTTCCATAGGTGCAATGCCAGCAACAACAACAGAGGTGTGGAAGAAGGAGGGGAGGATGAATATAAAGACGACAGACACATTTTAGTTCAGTTTGCCGTTCTTCCAGCAGTGATGGAGGAAACTGAACTCTGCTTTCAACAACTCTTTAACACCTCCTGCATGAGGCCCAGGCGTCCACACTTTGAGATCATGCTGACTTATATTTTGCTGTCCTTCATTTCTCTGCTTACTGTGATTCTTAACCTGTTGGTCATCATCTCCGTCTCACATTTCAGGTAGAAAGATATCAAACTGAATTGATCTCAAGCAGTAAGAAAGACATTTCTTTTCACAGATAGTATTTCTTTTCTTTTTAAGCCTCTGCACTATATACTTCAATTTGAATAACACTTGATAGAGAAAACTAAATATAAAATATTGTGTTTTCTCTCCCTATTCAGGCAGCTCCACAGCCCCACCAACCTCCTGCTCCTTTCTCTGGCTGTCGCTGATTTCTGTGTGGGCCTCCTCTTGTTCTTCCAAATTGTGCTGATAGATGGCTGCTGGTTCCTCGGTGACATCATGTGCACTCTGTATCAATACCTAGCATATGTCATCACCTCGGCCTCCATAGGAACCATGGTGATCATATCTGTTGATCGATATTTGGCTATTTGTTACCCTCTGCATTACTCCACCAAGATCACACAACAAAGAGTTAAAATTGTTGTCTGTTTGTGTTGGATCTGTTCTGTCATCTTTCAAAGTCTGATTCTGATGGATAACCTGGAGCAACCAGGCAGGTATAACTCTTGCATTGGAGAGTGTGTCTTTGTCATTAATTACATCGCAGGACTTGTTGATGTTACTTTTTCCTTTATTGTTCCCTTTACTGTGATTGTAGTTTTGTATCTGAGAGTGTTTGTGGTGGCTGTGTCTCAGGCTCGTGCCATGAGGTCTCAGCTTGCAGTCACTCACCAGCGATCAGTAACAGTAACTGCAAAGAAATCGGAGCTGAAAGCAGCCTGGACTCTTGGTATTGTTGTTGTTGTGTTTCTTATATGTATGTGTCCATATTACTGTGTGGCTCTCACAGGCCAAGATAACTTCCTAAATGCTTCATCTGCTGCCTTTGTAATTTGTTTGGTGTACTTTAACTCTTGCCTAAACCCTATCATTTATGTCTTTTTTTATCCCTGGTTCAGAAAGTCAATCAAACTTATTGCTACTCTTCAAATACTGCAGCCTGACTCCCGTGAGACTAACATGCATTAAGAACACTTTTTAAAACCGTAACCATAAACAGGACAATGTACTTAGTCACAATGAAGACTTGAAAGTTCAGATAGTGCTTCATCACTGACATTTGTTCTATGTTTGGTCTACTTTAACTCATGTCTGAACCCCATTATATATGTCTTTTTCTACCCCTGGTTCAGAAAATCCATAAAAGTCATTGTTACTCTTCAGATACTGCACTCTCTCTCTCTCTCTGTCTCTGAATGAACAAGTTGTATAAAGTGCTTTGAGTGCTCAGATAGAGTAGAAAAGCGCTATATTAAAACCAGTCCATTTACCATTTGCTTTATGACAAATTTATTTGAATTTACGTGTATTAGGGAAACTTCTCTTTGTTAGAACAGTACAATTTCTCACTTTGCCCAGATGTATCACAACATGACTTGAATTATGGAGACGGATATTTTTCCCTTGGTGTACCTAGTTACCACATAAAATGCTTGAAGGCCACACTAGTGAGGCACACAACCTTGCTTTGAAGCCATTTAATATTGATTGAAAACTAAAACTTTACAACTGTTTTTCTGTTGAAAAATTATTAAATAACCAATGAAAACGTGTGTGAAGTGAAAAGTGTAGTGCATATAGCTTAGGATAAGCTATATAAGCTATATGCATATACCTTAGGATAAACTATATGCACTACATGCAGTTTTATATGCGAGCTAAAGCTTATAGCTTAAGAATGAGGTAAGAATGCATAGAGATAGGTTCAGTTTCTCTTTTTTTGCTGCCTGTCCCATTTGGTTCTTTAGCCATCAGAATTATTGTCTGAAGGCCAAGTGGATCATTATGGCTTTGGTGTATTGGTCCATTTGATTGACTTTTCTTATTTTAATGCATTTAGTTATTTGATTTGATTTTAAGTTATTACAGAGAAGACAGACATGACTTGAGGTTAGGAAAGGGAGAGAGAAAGAAAGGGAGGGAAAGAAAAACAGGGGAAGAGGAACAGGGAGAGAAGACACTAAATAATTCAGCTGGATCACCTGTTGAAAGAGAAAAAAAAGAAACAAGCTCAAAGAGAGAAACACAATATGGAGATCACAGCAATAATGTAGATAAGTGTAAGCAACAGTAAATACTAAATATTGAATGTTTTTGTGCACCACACGAGAGCAACAGCTCACAATGTGCTTTGAAGTAGCAACCAAGAAAGACATAGTTTGTGTCACTAAGCACCCGTGTGAACACCTGTGTGAAGACCTGTGTATACACCTGTGTGTGCACACCTGTGTGGATGGGCGTGCTTGTATTCAAAAGGCTTCTCCATATAATGATCTGATAGAGTTGGGGGAGAGAGAGCTATAGCCCAGTCCCCCAGGGCATGAAGCATGTGGCATGGAGGAGATCCAGGCCACAGACATTCAGAGTATGAGAGCCCAAGGGTGGACCATCGGAGGGGCTACCGTGCCACCCTCCTGGAGCTGAGGAGAGCACCAGATGAGGGGTCCCACGGAGTAGAAGCCAGAGGGAGCTGCAGTGGCATGCCCGCGAGCTCTGCCGGCAGCCTGCTGTCCAGAGTGAACAGGAGAGAAAGAAGAGAGGTTAGATTTAAAGGGAAGGAGTGCTCAGTGGGATTTGATAAAGTAGAAATTTAAAACTTTGTCAACATTAAAATGAATATATAAATCATCATCATCATTTCTGTGAATGATAAAAGCCTTACTGCTTTATGATTACAGGACAGTTGAAACTGAGATGTAGTGCTGAAATCGCACTTCTTTTTCTTATATTGAGACATTTCAGAGGTAAATGTGCAGGTAAACTACTTTTCACTGACAGAAACCAGGAACTTGTCTGGCCCACTTAAGATCAAAGTGGCATGTATGAGGCCAGCGATGTAAGACACAAAAGGGGAGCACAGCTGGGAGAAATCAGACATGACGAGACCCAGGGGAAGTAAAACTGAATACACTGACATAAGACAAGGACCTTCACAATAAAACATTGTGAAAAACCCAACAATCATATGACCCCCTATGAGCAAGCACTTTGGCGACAGTGGGAAGGAAAAACTCCCTTTTAACAGGAAGAAACCTCCGGCAGAACCAGGCTCAGGGAGGGGCGGCCATCTGCTGCGACCGGTTGGGGTGAGAGAAGGAAGACAGGATAAAGACATGCTGTGGAAGAGAGACAGAGGTTAATAACAGATATGATTCAGTGCAGAGATGTCTATTAATACATAGTGAGTGAGAAAGGTGACTGGAAAGGAAAAACTCAATGCATCATGGGAATCCCCTGGCAGCCTACGTCTATTGCAGCATAACTAAGGGAGGATTCAGGGTCACCTGGTCCAGCCCTAACTATATGCTTTAGCAAAAAGGAAAGTTTGAAGCCTAGTCTTGAAAGTAGAGATAGTGTCTGTCTCCCGAATCCAAACTGGAAGCTGGTTCCACAGAAGAGGGGCCTGAAAACTGAAGGCTCTGCCTCCCATTCTACTTTTAAATACTCTAGGAACAACAAGTAGGCCTGCAGAGCGAGAGCGAAGTGCTCTAATAGGGTGATATGGTACTACGAGGTCCTTAAGATAAGATTGGGCCTGATTATTTAAGACCTTGTATGTGAGGAGCAGGATTTTGAATTCTGGATTCAACAGGAAGCCAATGAAGGGAAGCCAAAACAGGAGAAATCTGCTCTCTCTTTCTAGTCCCTGTCAGGACTCTTGCTGCAGCATTTTGGATTAACTGAAGGCTTTTCAGGGAGTTTTTAGGACATCCTGATAATAATGAATTACAGTCGTCCAGCCTGGAAGTAATAAATGCATGAACTAGTTTTTCAGCGTCACTCTGAGACAGGATATTTCTAACTTTAGAGATGTTGCACAAATGGAAGAAAGCAGTCTTACATATTTGTTTAATATGTGCATTGAAGGACATGTCCTGGTCAAAAATGACTCCAAGGTTCCTCACAGCGTGGTGGCTGGTAACCTAAGGATGCTTCAAAAGGTGAAAGACCTGTGGCTGAGGTGGTGAATGTGGTATGGGCATATTCAACCCACGGTAAGAATGTGGACCAAGAGGCTGGATTATGAGCAGTAACGCAGCGAAGAGTGGTCTCTGAGCTCAAACAGGGCTTGGCCCCCAGGGCCGTACAAAAGGCTCTCCAGGCCTGAGAGGCAAACTGGGGACCCCTGTCAGACACTATTTCCATTGGTATCCCAATGGGTCTGAAAACATGTTCAACCAACAGTTTAGCTGTTTCTGAAGCAGTGGGCAGTTTATCTAGAGCTATGAAATGTGCTGCCTTGGAAAATCTGTGAACTATGGTAAGTATGGTAGTCTTTCCTGCCAAGTCTGGGAGTCCTGTAACAAAATCTAATGCAATATGTGACCATGGCCGGTGTGGGGTGGATAGCGGTTGAAGCAGTCCTGTAGGGCACTGATTTTTGGACTTATTACGAGCACAAACTGTGCATGCAGCTACGTATTCCCGTACATCTTTGTCCAACGTCTCCCACCAAAAGTGTCTCTTAAGCAGAGATGGGCAGAGATGGGCAGTAACGCGTTACTTGTAATCAGATTACAGTAACGCGTTACTGTAATCTGATTACTTTTTTCAAGTAACGAGTAAAGTAAGGGATTACTATTGCAAAAACAGTAATTAGATTACCGTTACTTTCCCGTAGGAACGCTGCCTTACTGCATTACTAAAACCGTGATTTTTTTGCGAGAATGTCTCACGACAGTGACGTAACCGAGTGCGCCGTTAGTGACAACAGCTGTGTGCAGATCAACAATGGATCACATATCGATTATGGGAGAGAGTATGAGCGTGCAACGTTTAAAGCGTGGAAGTACTGACCTTACTTTGAGTTTGATTCCATAAAAAGTGACAAAAACATTAGCATCCATCGTGCGTGGGAAGAAAACTTCTTTTTACAGCGAAAAAACCCCTAAACTTCCAAGCAAGCACCGAGTGCGCAACGACGTAATGGGAAATTCACAGAGAAACTCGCGGATTCTTCAACTGACCGCGGCACACCTGCACCAGGGTAAACCTCCGCCTACGCCAGTCCTGCTTTACAGGTGAAAATAGAGCAACAGGACCGCTGAGTCTTTGACTTTATTTATTTTCTGCTGTGATTTACTTGCATCTATTTGAAAGAGTGAGTGTAAACACAAAAAATATTTTATTATATGTGCTGGAATGTGCAGAAAATAGGTTTAAAGGTTAAACTAATTCATTCAAGTCAGAGAATGTTGCATATAATTAAATTTTTGCTTGATGCATAAAGTTAAAAGATTAAAACTGATAAAACAAGTTAAAAAAAAAGAGACTTTTCCATTTGATTACATTTTGTATGATGGATTATGTAGAAAAAGTAGAATTGGGCTGAAAGATCTATCGCTTTATCACCTATTCAGGTTGTAAATCGTGTTTTTAAAAAGTAACTAAGTAACTAAGTAATTAATTACTTTTGAAAATAAGTAATCAGTAAAGTAACGGGATTACTTTTTTGGGGAAGTAATCAGTAATTAGTTACTGATTACTTTTTTCAAGTAACTTGACCAACACTGCTCTTAAGTAGCATAGCTGTCCTACCTCGGCCTGGGTGACCTGTGAACTTGGCCATGTGAACCCATTCCAAAACCTTGGAGTGGGCTGCTGTGGGTACATAGCGCTTGTTAGCTGGACCGGTGCCTGGATCAGGTTCTGCTAGTAAATGGTAAATGGACTTGTTCTTATATAGCGCTTTTCTACTCGGTCTGAGCACTCAAAGCGCTTTATACAACTAATTCATTCACCCAATCACACCCATTCACACAAGCACTTTTTTCTGACGTAAGTGCTAAGTAGTCTACCATTCATACACATTCACACTCCGATGGATGCATCGGAGAGCAACATGGGGTTAGTATCTTGCCCAAGGATATTTGGCATGCAGACTGGAGCAGCCTAGGATCGAACCACCGACCTTCTGGTTAGTGGCTGCCACCTGAGCTACAGCCAAAAAAATTATGTGTATGAAAGTATAAAAATCCTTCCTCTCTCCTACTTATAAGTTATTTAACGTGTGGAGTCTCTGCCTGAAGGTGGAGCCCAGCAGAGCTCAGACAGTCTATCTCCCATGTGACAGCCCCTATACGACAGCTGGCAGGGAGTATGGAAGGTACTTCTGACTGCTCCGAGGCAGCTTCGAACTGGTGGGGGAGAGCATCTGGCTTAATATTCCGGGTACCTGGACGATATGAGATAGAAAAGTTGAAACGGGCAAAAAACAGTGACCAACGGGCTTGGCGTGCATTTAGTCTCTTTGCATTCCGTAGGTATGTTAAGTTTTTATGGTCTGTCCAGACTATGAATGGGTGACTATGAGGGCTCCTCAGGGACCGGGGGACATGCCGACATCAAACAGTTAGAATGGCAGAATACACTCCAGCTGATTATCTTTTGTCCAGACCAATCAAAGTGTGGATTGTGTAGCTTTAACCAAGAGTAGCCAAATGTGAGGGGATTGTCAGGCGACGAGAGGGCGAAGAAAGTGAGGTCCGCCCTATGATTTCCTGAAGTGATTACAGTCACTGGCTCTGTGTGGTGAGGTATTTGTGCAAAAACCTGGTTATTCAGTGCTCTTGCTGAAATAGGTGGGTCTAAAGGCACAAGGTGCAATCCTAACTGTGTAGCGTGGTCAAAACTGATGACGTTTTGCTCTGAACCGGAGTCAACCAGGGCCTGAAGGGAGTGCGTGGCACGGTTGATAACTAAAATGACTGTGAGAAGCAAACAGGGTTTATCATCACTATGAGAACCGCCCACCCGTATCCCCGAATTTACTGGCGGGCTGACCCTTTTACTCTCTTAGGACATGCTGCGATTAAATGCTCCGTTGACCCACAATAAAAACACGCGCGTGAGTGAATGCTATATACAGAAATGTGAGGGACAGGTTCCAGGGAAATCCAAGGGGGAGAATCGCTTGCTCTCCAGCTCTCCACATACACGACGGCAGTCCTCTTCTTTCACACTTGACGCACAGATTCACACGGGAAGGGTAATCCAGGGGGTCTGCAGATAACAAGACAGGAATGAGAACGATATTCATAGAAGACACTTGACTTATCTTGAGCTGAAGTTCGACTTTCACTGACGCGTGGAAGAAAACGATCCAGTGAAGACCAGCAGTCACCTTCTGGCTTAAATGCCGTTCACCTTGATGGGCATCAGGTCCGTGGGCGTGGGCCGAGGGCGTGAACCCACAATGAGTTCCGCCTCGGCGACAGAGAGGAGGAGAGAGAGAGAGAGCACAAGAGAGAAAAAGACAGAAAAGGCCGATCAGCGTCTCGCCGGTCCCTTAGGCCGTGACAGTACCCCCCCCCCCCCTCCCCCCAACGGGAGCCTCCCTGCGACCCCCAGGCTTGTCAGGATGGGCCTTGTGGAATGCCCGCACCGTGCCATGGTCCATGTGTTTGTTTTTCTTTCTTTTTTCTCCCCTTTCTCACCGTCTCTTCTCCCCTTTGGTTTTCTTTCTCTCCCTCTCTTTCTTTCATTCTTTCTCCCTGTCCTATCCCCCAGTCATGTCTGTCCCATTTGTAGCAACCGAAAATAAACTAAATACATAATTATAATAAAGGTCAATCAAATGGACCAATATGACAAGGCCATGATGATCCACTTGGTACAGTAAATCCGCTTGGCATCTTTCTTGGCCTTAAGACAAATTGCCAAAATGAGCGTCCAGGTACACACCGGCTCACTCCTTGGCGGCCGCTTGTCGGGGCCTGGGGCCTGGGGCTCGCTCGGGCCCCTTTGGAGGTGGGGTGCCCCCGGCCTCTCGGCCTAGGGCTCGGTCACTCAGGCGCAGCTGGGGGCCGGCGGAGCTCACGGGCGCGTCACTGCAACCCCCCCTGGCTTCTGCTCCGCGGCTGCTGAGTGAGCCCTCGTCTGGGACTCTCCTCAGCTCTTACTGGAACAGTGGCGCGGCTGCCCCTCTGTTGGTCTTCCATGGTCTCTTGTGTTCTGGGGGCCTCTGGATGTCTGGAGTTTTGATCTCCTCCATACCCGCTTCACACCCTGGAGGACGGGGCTGTGGCCCCCCCACACTCCCTAGCAGATCATTACATGGAGAAACCTTTGGAATGCAAGCATGCTGATCCACACAGGTATGCACACATGGGTATTCACAGACGCGGACTAAAGCTTTCTTGGCTGCTGCCTCAAAGCACACTGTGCGCTGTCTATCTTGCGTGCTGCACAATATCGTTTATTACTTAGTAAATACTGATATCTATGACTAGCTAGTTTATTGTGATGGTGCTTTGTTTTCTCTATTATTATGTTGCTCTTTGTTGTTTGCTGTCTCCTCTGTTTGTTTGTTTGTTTGTTTGTTTGTTTTTTCTCCATACAGGTGACCAAGGAGTTTTTTTTTTTTTTTTTTTTTTTTTTTTTTGTCTCTCTTCCCCCCCCTTCTCACCGTCTCTTCTCCCCTTGGGTTTTCTTTCTTTCTCTCCCCCTCTCTCTCTCATTCATTCCCCCTGTCCTATTTATTAAAAAAAAAAAAAAAAAAAAAAAAAAAAATGACAAAGGATGAACTGAAGCTCTGCCATCACGTAATGTCGCATACTGCTGTTTCTGATGTCATTTAAGAAAAAAAAAAAAAAAAAAAAAAAAAAAAAAAGACAAATTGCCAAAAAAGGCAATTTTTGCCTCATCAGTTTCATATGTCCTCCGCAACTGTCTGAACTGCATTGTTATTTGGGTCAGAAAACCGGCACACTTGTGAAACTCACCCGCGAAGGGCTCCGGTGTTGGCAAAGCTCGCTCCGGGGGCTCCGAAGGAGTGGGATGAGGCTGAGCCGACAGCCCGGGTGTAGGAAGCTCAGAAGCTGGTAACTGTGAGGAGACAGAGGGAGGAGAGGCTGTTGGGCTTACCAGAGGTACGCGCTGAGCGAGGGCCTGCGTTAGAGCAGCCAACTGCTGATTGATGAGCTGCAGCATTTGCTCGTGGCATTCCAAAACTTCCCCGTCCGTGAGGACGTGCTGCTGGGCGGCAGAGTCCGCTGAGTCCATGTTCTTGCTGGATCGTTATGCTAAGGTTCAATGCAGGGGACTCAAACGCGGGACTCCTGAATCAGCTGAATTCAAGGGTTTATTAACAGAGTTCACCAAGGTGTATATACAGAGAGTGCGGGGTAGTGCTATATACAGAAATGTGAGTGACAGGTTCCAGAGAAATTCAAGGGAGGGGAATCGCTCGCTCTCCAGCTCTCCACATAAACAACGGCAGTCCTCTTCTTTCACACTTGAGGCACAGATTCGCACGGGAAGGGTAATCCAGGGGGTCTGCAGATAAGAAGACAGGAATGAGAACGATATTCATAGAAGACACTTGACTTATCTTGAGCTGAAGTTCGACTTTCACTGACGCGTGGCAGACAACGATCCAGCGAAGACCAGCAGTCACCTCCTGGCTTAAATGCCGTTCACCTTGATGGGCATCAGGTGTGTTCTTTTCCGTGGGCGTGGGCGTGAACCCAAAATGAGTTCCGCCCCGGCGACAGAGAGGAGCAGGAAAGAGAGTGAGCACAAGAGAGAAAAAGACAGAAAAGGCTGATCAGCGTCTCGCCGATCCCTCAGGCCGTGACAGTTTCTGCTGCGGCAGTTCGGAAGTCTATGAGGTAATCAGCAACACTACGGCGACCCTGGCGCAACCATAACAACTTACGGGCCGAACTGCCCTCAGAGACAGGATGAACGAATGTCTATTTAAACTCACCTTGACAGGTTTGCCTCTGCCCATTTTAGAGCACTGTCCCGTAATTTCCCTATAAAATAAGAAACCAGAGTGGCGTCGTCAATGAAGGTCCGCGGTGAGCAGCCAAATACTAGATCGCACTGAAGTAGGAAACCCGTGCAGCTCCCTGGATACCCAGAAAAAGGTTCGGGCTCCGGGGATGATGCATCGCGAAAAATTGGCCCACTTTGGGGCGCGGAAGCCGAGGCGGGGGACAAAGTGGATGGCTGTGTGTCTTGTACGGGGGCCGCAGGTTCAGGTGCAGGACGTGGCGGCGGGGCGAGGTTAGTTTGTAGAGCCTCTAAGGCAGCAAAGATCTTAGCCTGTCCCTCACCAAGGTCTTTCTGTGAAGCTAAGAGATATTGAATGGATTGCTCGTGTTGACCTAGGATGGCACCTTGTCTTTGGATGGCTGTCCGCTCTGCGTCTGCTGAGTCCATATTGTGGCCATATCTAACTGTTACGGCCGAGAGGGCCAGGCTGTGGGTGTGGACTCAAATGCAGACACGGAGGGAGGCAAAACAGGCGTGAACACAGTGCTTTATTTACAGTGCCTTAAAGTTAAATGCCTTAATGTTAAATTACAAAGCAGGAAACTATGAATGCTATGAACTGAGGAAGCTATGAACTGAGAACTATGAGGCCAAACTATGAACATGAAACTCTGACTGAGTGCTATGACTAGGTGCAAGATTTCATGGACGGATCCTGGGAATGGAAAAAGGGGCAGCGGCTTGGGTGGAGGTACACAGTCACTATAATGACAAAAGACAGGCAGTCAGTGGCAGTCTATTGAATCATAGCCGAAGGATTAGACTGTGGTGGTTAGGGCTTACGCGTTGTAGGTGAAAGTGTCATGCGAGGAGGGGGTGTCCAAGGGGGTCCGGGTGAGGAGTGTCCAGAGACGGTCCAGAATATACTTGGAGCAAGGGACCTGGCAGGTAGGCAGGCAGGTGGAGTCTTATGATGATAAGGAAGCAACCAGATGACAGAGAACCAGCGTCCAGGCGGAGATGTGTGTAGTTCAGCTTGTGAAGCGTGACGGCCAGGTGGGTCCTATGACAAAGAAAACACAGTGAGGAGAAATGCAATTGTTAAGAGGCTCTCACAAGGGCTTGGCGGCCTAGCACTAACGTGAGTTAGCAGTAGATCTGGCAGAGGTCTGTTGTGAGCGCTGGTCTTATATACTGGTGACTTGATTGGAATCAGGTGTGAAAGCTGATTGGAGTCTCTGCCTGAAGGTGGAGCCCAGCAGAGTGGAAAAACCCCGCACTCACCCGGACCATGACAGGCCTGCCAGTACCAATCAGTTCCCTCTGAAGTCACTATTGTTAACCAGGTCTCCTGGTCCAGCTTTATGGCTCCCTTCACCGGTGATTAGCACCATGACAGACACCAACCACCATGTGCTCCTTGCAGCTGCAAGGAGCAAATGGTAAATGGTAAATGGCCTGTATTTGTATAGCGCTTTTCTAGTCCCTAAGGACCCCAAAGCGCTTTACACAACCTGTCATCCACCCATTCACACACACATTCACACACTGGTGATGGCAAGCTACAATGTAGCCACAGCCACCCTGGGGCGCACTGACAGAGGCGAGGCTGCCGGACACTGGCGCCACCGGGCCCTCTGACCACCACCAGTAGGCAACGGGTGAAGTGTCTTGCCCAAGGACACAACGACCGAGACTGTCCAAGCCGGGGCTCGAACCGGCAACCTTCCGATTACAAGGCGAACTCCCAACTCTTGAGCCACGATCGCCCCAAGGTGCAAGGAGCAAGGTGGATAGCATGGTCCATTTGGCATGGTCCATATCCCTTGCCTGTCTAAGAATGCTGATGATGTTGTGTCGTAGGTGTAAGTTGAAGATCTTCTGTACCTCTCAGTCTACCTCCACTATACATTTTTGTGTGCCAGATCTGTCTGGCATCCTCCCCCACCATCTAATCCGACAGTCTTGTGGAGGGTATACTGGAGCATTGATCTTTATTTCTTTTACTCAACTTTTTTGTTCTGTTTGTCTGAATCACTTTTTTCCAGCACCGCACATATTCTTTCTCTAGTTCCAAAATGACAGTACAATTCCTTCTGACCCTTTCTACACTTCTTCAACACATTCTCAAAGCAAACACTGCATCTGTAGTGCTCTTTATTAGAATGATTATGGTTATGTCTAATATGGAAAAGCACTAGTTTAATGTTAGTTAAAATTAGTACTTATTAAGTAATAAAAAAGGTTTAAGGGTTTTGTGTTTTGCTTAGCAATAGATAAATGAAAAGCTGGTCCAATCACAGCAATTTGGTGTGGGGTTTTAGGTTGTTTATTTTACTCTACTGTCCATGTCAGTATAGATGACTAATCTGAACTGACTTCATTTAGTCACATACCTACTGTTAGCACTAACAATAAAAGTAATTCTAATTTAAGTAAGAGCAATGTGTGTTCTGAGTATGCTGTACTGGTTTCTCGCTGGTCAGGCGACACAATGTGAACACACTGTGAACAGTAAAAAAGAAAACAAACATTGCAAATAATATACAGTCCAATCCAGACGTGTTGATAAAGCACATTTAAAAACAACAAAGCTGATCGCGTTGCTGTACGTGATACTGCATGTATTTCTTGCTTCCTGCAGTATCATAACATTATACTGTTGTATAACTTTAAGAATATAATCCACCCACTGTTATCATCTTCCCTGGCCTGTAGCTGTAGCTGCTCTGCTCTGTACCAACATAGAGCAGAGCAGCTATCTGAACGCTACCCCAACAGAGGTCGATTATCTTGTTAATAATTTTTACCTCCTCACTACGTACGACTCTGGATACTGTAGCTCCTGTGAAAACTAAGGCCTCAAATCAGAAGTACCTGACTCCGTGGTATAATTCTCAAACACGTACCCTAAAGCAGATGACTTGTAATCTGGAGAGGAAATGGCGTGTCACAAATTTAGAGGATCATTATTTAGCCTGGAGAAATAGTTTGCTGCTTTATAAGAAAGCCCTCCGCAAAGCCAGAACATCTTACTAATCATCACTGATTGAAGAAAATAAGAACAACCCCAGGTTTCTCTTCAGCACTGTAGCCAGGCTGACAAAAAGTCAGAGCTCTTTTGAGCCAACCATCCCTTTAACGTTAACTAGTAATGACTTCATGAACTTCTTCACAAATAAAATCTTTATCATTAGAGAAAAAATTACCAATAATCATCCCACAGATGTAATATTATCTACAGCTACTCTTAGTACCATTGATGTTAAGTTAGACTCTTTTTCTCTAATTGATCTTTCTGAGTTAACTTCAATAATTACTTCCTCCAAACCATCAACGTGTCTTTTAGACCCCATTACTACAAAACTGCTCAAAGAAGTCCTGCCATTAATTAATTAATTAATTCTTTGATCTTAAATATGATCAACCTATCTCTAATAATCGGCTATGTACCACAGGCCTTCAAGCTAGCTGTAGTTAAACCTTTACTCAAAAAGCATCTCTAGACCCAGCAGTCTTAGCTAATTATAGGCCAATCTCCAACCTTCCTGTCATGTCAAACATCCTTGAAAGAGTAGTTGTCAAACAGCTAACAGATCATCTGCAGAGGAATGGTTTATTTGAAGAGTTTCAGTCAGGTTTCAGAGCTCATCACAGCACAGAAACAGCTTTAGTGAAGGTTACAAATGATCTTCTTATGGCCTCTGACAGTGGACTCATCTCTGTGCTTGTCCTGCTAGACCTCAGTGCAGCGTTCGATACTGTCGACCGTAATATCCTATTAGAGCGATTAGAACATGCTGTAGGTATTACAGGTACTGTGCTGCAGTGGTTTGTATCATATCTATCTAATAGACTCCAATTTGTGCATGTAAATGGAGAGTCCTCTTCGCACACTGAGGTTAATTATGGAGTTCCACAGGGTTCAGTGCTAGGACCAATTCTGTTTACATTATACATGCTTCCCTTAGGCAGTATCATTAGAAGACATAGCATACATTTTCCCTGCTATGCTGATGATACCCAGCTCTATCTGTCCATGAAGCCAGATAACACACACCAATTAGTTAAACTGCAGGAATGTCTTAAAGACATAAAGACCTGGATGGCCGCTAACTTTCTGCTTCTTAATTCAGATCAAACTGAGGTTATTGTACTCGGCCCTGAAAATCTTAGAAATATGGTATCTAAGCAGATTCTTCCTCTGGATGACATTACCTTGGCCTCCAGTAACGCTGTGAGGAACCTTGGAGTCATTTTTGACCAGGACATGTCCTTCAATGCACATATTAAACAAATATGTAAGACTGCTTTCTTCCATTTGTGCAACATCTCTAAAGTTAGAAATATCCTGTCTCAGAGTGACGCTGAAAAACTAGTTCATGCATTTATTACTTCCAGGCTGGACGACTGTAATTCATTATTATCAGGATGTCCTAAAAACTCCCTGAAAAGCCTTCAGTTAATCCAAAATGCTGCAGCAAGAGTCCTGACACGGACTAGAAAGAGAGAGCAGATTTCTCCTGTTTTGGCTTCCCTTCATTGGCTTCCTGTTGAATCCAGAATTCAAAATCCTGCTCCTCACATACAAGGTCTTAAATAATCAGGCCCCATCTTATCTTAATGACCTTGTAGTACCATATCACCCTATTAGAGCACTTCGCTCTCGCTCTGCAGGCCTACTTGTTGTTCCTAGAGTATTTAAAAGTAGAATGGGAGGCAGAGCCTTCAGTTTTCAGGCCCCTCTTCTGTGGAACCAGCTTCCAGTTTGGATTCGGGAGACAGACACTATCTCTACTTTCAAGACTAGGCTTCAAACTTTCCTTTTTGCTAAAGCATATAGTTAGGGCTGGACCAGGTGACCCTGAATCCTCCCTTAGTTATGCTGCAATAGACATAGGCTGCCAGGGGATTCCCATGATGCATTGAGTTTTTCCTTTCCAGTCACCTTTCTCACTCACTATGTATTAATAGACCTCTTTGCATTGAATCATACTTATCATTAATCTCTGTCTCTCTTCCACAGCATGTCTTTATCCTGTCTTCCTTCTCTCACCCCAACCAATCACAGCAGATGGCCCCGCCCCTCCCTGAGCCTGGTTCTGCCAGAGGTTTCTTCCTGTTAAAAGGGAGTTTTTCCTTCCCACTGTCGCCAAAGTGCTTGCTCATAGGGGGTCATATGATTGTTGGGTTTTTCTCTGTATCAATGAAGCGCCTTGAGGCGACTTTTGTTGTGATTTGGCTCTATATAAATAAAATTGAATTGATTTGAATTGAATTGAATAACATTATACTGTGTGTGAAGGATGTGGCTGTTAGGTTTTGTATAGTTGATTGTCATTTATGCTTAGAAACATTTAACCATATATGCTTAGAGGTGTATAATCAATTGTGTAGTGATAGGATGTGTGATCTTTAACAGGCTGCAAAGGCTTGGTGTGTATTCCACACTAGTCTAAGTGCTTTTTGTTTAGATGAACTGCTGGACTTCCTCACAGTGTTATAGGGTGAAGCATCTAGGGTGAGGGGGAGACTACCCTCTTCCTGACCAAGGATGTTTGCTTTTGTGCTTTCATGTTATAGGACCCTTTGATCAGCAGTACGACACACACACACACACACACACAGGCAAGGTACTCTTTGTGTGTATGTAGACATCATATGTTAATGACCCTATGCATATTCATGTAACCACAATAAAAGGAGTGCTATGGGGAACCTGGCTGAGAGTCTGATGGAGGTCAAGTGGTGGAACGACACTTGGCTCCAGGCAGGTCTCCCTCATGCATGAGTAACAAGAAGAACTTTGCCTACTTCGTGTCTTGCTTGCTGTGTAATTATATTGTCCTCAACGTTCCAGCGAATAGGTTCAAGCTACAAACCTATCATTAATTGGTCCTTCGATGCCGGAGCCCTGGAGTCGGCATTCACCGAGGGGAGAAGAGACACGCTGAAAGACTGACGTCAGCCAGGAAGTTCCTGTGGATTAACTGTCTGTCTTTTCTCCTCGATGAATGACGATCGGCGGGATCCGAGGCTGATATTACACGCTAAGCAACACCAAGTAAGTTGGTTTGTTTTGTTGGGTTGAAAATAATTAAATAAACTTGTGATCATGCCTATGGATCACCATGGCACATATCACCAGCCATATGATTTATTTATGCAGATGAAAAAAGTGAGTGTGAATGTGTTTGACGTCATAGTGTCTTTGTGCACTGTGTAAAAGTAATTGCCTCCAATTGTGAGAGCGGTGATTCTGCAGGTCACCAGCTATTGTAAAAAAAAAAAAAAAAAAAAAAAAAAAAAGAGTGAAAAAGAGACAAAATTTACATTGTAGATGAAAATAATCATAGGAAAAAGGTTTTGTGTTGATCAGCCAAAAACAACTACAATCTCATTTTCTGCTTTTAAGAAAGGGCTGTTCACAAAAACAGAGAGAGAGAGATGTGTGTTGATTAAGCAGTGATGATAATAATGAAAATGTCTTAGTTTGTTACTTTCAGATGAAAAGCAGACCTGAATCAATTTTCCACATGCAGCGGTTGGAAGAAAGTTATAGTTTAACATCATTGGAAACAGTCAGGCCAAGTTTCTGGCTGACTTGTTTACAGCTCCATGTGTCTCTCAACCTCACAAGCGAGCTCTCACTCCTCCCTGAAGACAAGGAATGCAGCTCCAAAGAGCAATAACATGGCAGAAAAAGAGACAGCAGCAAAGTCCTGAGCAAAGAGTCCCAACAAGCAGCAGCAGTGTGGACGAACAGCATCAGAGAAGAAGAGCAAACCCATCATCCTGCCTGATTGGATGAATGGCACTGTTTCCAACAAGCTGCAACTTCACTGTGCATGTGAAGAAAACTTTTGAGGAGAACTGTTGGAGTTTGACATTTGCCACCTTTGGAATAAAATGGCAAAAAGAGACAGTGGAACACAGGACAAAGCTGAAGGAGAACTGCCGGCTATTGGACTGTTGAAGTGGGAGAGGACAACAGAGTGAGAGGACAACAGAGTGAGAGGAGTGGTGAGAACACATAGGAATTATTTAATGTGGGAAATCAAAATTTGGGTTAGTAAACCTGGGAAAAACAAAACTGACTGCTTAAGTTGGAAAATTGTGAAGGAGTCTGAAACACTGCAAAATAGAAACATATACAAAATCACACACACAAGTAGAATATGCATTAACCCTACTAACACAAACACAAGAGAGCTCATGAAGATTAGACACCATCTTAAGCATGTGAGTCTGTTTATCATCTTGTCCAAGTCACTTAGTGTGATGCAAAGACCAGTGGACTCATAGCACATTAGTTAAGCAATGATCAAATAATAGTAGAGAAGTGTGTAAGAAAGGCAGCTTTAAGAACATGCCCTGCTGGATATGCAGCTCCACAGACATGCATTAAACCTGCCTAATAACACAAACACACATGCAATGAAGATCAGTTTGTTATCTCTCATCAGTGTTAAAATAGTGTCAATTTAGCAGACACTTGTTATCAAAAACTGAATTTATCCAATGCTGACAATTAACTCTCTAGGTTGCAGGACAACAGTTTAACTTTGTGGGAAAAAAGATTCTGGTTTGACCAACCAGTGATCAGACAAATTTAGTTGTTAATATAGTAAATTGGGAGATGCTTCCTGCTTGATTGATGCAGCACAAATAATTTACTGTATGAGGGAAATTGTCTTTTGTGATAACATTTTGAACATGCATTTCTGTTGTCCTGTCATCTTAGTGGGTTAATAGCTGATATGCAAATTAGTTGATCATCCTTAGATTAATGAAAGGTGATTTAATTCTAGCACGAGTGAATGAGATGTTTGGAGTTTGTTGTGTGTTGAGTGGAGACTCTAAAACACTGAGTTTCCTGTTTTGATGTGCGGGTGAATCCTATACCTAGATACACAACTCTGAATACGTCAGAACAAACTTCTTTTGTGAAGTGCATGACAACATGTCACATGTTTTATGATGAAGAGAAAAAGGAAAACTGAATAAAATGGGTGTGTGGCCTAAATGAGTGAAGAGCACAGTCCTGGGGATTAAACTCATAGCTAATAGGACATTAGGATTATGTTGTGTGTTGGTTGTGGAGCTGATGGTTGGTTTGGAGTGAATCTAGCTGATGATTTTTCTTTTGTTGTGAAGTTGAGCCTGCCAATTAGTATGATGGTATGATGAACCATGCTAATGGTATGATTTACCCTCCTGAGATGAGGAGCTTGTGTCATGACTTAACGAGGCCTTTTTATTTTGATACTTTAACAGTGCACTGAAAGTTTTGTTCGATAATCTCTGTCGTTTGAGCAGATCTGCACGATTAGAACAGAAAGCGCTGTACGACACGTCGTCGAGAAAACCGTTACAAGTGAGTTTCTCCACATTAAAATGGGCTCTGGAGAAAGTCACTTATTTGGGACAATTAGAAAATGACAGTCCCAGCCCAAAAAGGATTCAGCGATGTAATCCAAGCTAAAGTTCTTCTTTTTCTTTTGAAATAACATCATTTTGCTGAGAGTGGAAACTAAATGCGACGATAGGTTCCACTATCAGCAAAGAAAGAAAGAATGAATGTATGAATGAATGAGTGAAAAAAAAAAAACTGACTGACTGGTAAAAGCTGACAAGACTTTACTGATGTAACACGACTGTGCGAAGTTAACCCCCACCTGACAAAGGTGCAGATGAATCTATGTGTGTTTCCTTTTACAGGAGCAGAAAGATAACAGCAACATTCGAGGTTGCATGATGATTTAACCTTTTAAATGCCACTTTCTGTGTCTGTGCATCTACCAGGGGTGTTATTCACTACCTTGTGTTGCTCACAGAGGAAACTGTGAGAAAGTGTGTACACCTGCGCAGCGCTAACATTTGCATTTTCTTTTCTACAGCATTACAGTTCTTCATGTGAATTGATGATGTGATTTCTAACAGAACAATTGGTGGATGTTTGTTTCCCTACTACAGGTTATAAGTTGGTGATGCTGTTACACTGTGTTTTTGGGAAAATGTGAAGGTTACTTTGATGATGTGAATAACATTCTGCCCACAGCTATGGATGGATGGACTTTATGGTGTTTTTATGGCACCTCTGGAACCTGTCGACTTGCGTCTGACCACCGTCTGACCACGGTCAATGTGTATTACTATTGTTTGTTTTTCTAAGAGTGCATATGGAGGATTCGGCAGAAGCGGACAAGTGACATGAGAAAACAAATAAGAGATGCAGTGTTTATGGAATAGTTTAATATGGTGCTCATTAGCTGGCCACTTTTTGAGCCCATAGTAATATATGAGTTGAGTGACTTTGCTTAAGGGAAGTCACTGATTACATTAATGTTAACTGAGTACATGGGATGATCCATGTCTGAGGCGAATTGTGGTACTAATTGTAGTTTACTGATTTGAAAAAACGTGCACATGACACTTGTCTTGCTGATGCTGAATGCTTTATTACTCTTCTGATACAATTGTTTACAAGTGTGAAGTTTGATTTTACTTCCAGATCTTGTTTTCCAGGCCATGATGGTGTGTATGCAGGTTCCTGGCGGAGCCAGGTGTTAAGCAAACTTAATATGCAAAAGACGCTAACATCTTTTATTGCAGGGTTACGGAGCTACTCCAGAGGCGACACCCTGATGTTGCCTGGGACATGATCTAGCTAACCATATTTCTTTAAAGACAGGAATCTAGGTTTGATGAGTTGACTCATGGGAGTGTCCATGCGTCAAGAAGAGGAGTCCAGGATTAACATGAAACAAAGTTTTTTATGATTGTTGCAGTGATTTGTGTTTGATTAACAGTTTATTTACAGGTATTAAACCTATGCAAGCAGTGCATCCATGTTCAGATGAGGCTTTGATGGCCTATAAGTGAAGTTCACTGAACACAAAATGTGGTTTGATGATTGTTGACATGCTCTCCAAATAGAAGTTTTTCCTCCTAGCAAGGAAATACAGGTGCAGCAGTCTGCTGAAAGGGATCTCCTGAGAAATCTTCAGAGGCCCAGTGAGAAGCAAGAACCATTCCAGGCATAGCTGACAGCCCAGGCAGTGGTTGAGGTCAAAGGTCGAGCTGGTTGGGGCCCATCATGAGATCAGACTTTGGAGCCACAGCAAGGACCATGAAACTGCGTGGGAATGAGAGCTGTGCCAAGGGGGATTTCCAGAGGCCAACAGAGGAGATTGTGGACAACAGATGGGCACCTGAAGGATGAGGGGAGCGTGCCAAGCTCCATCGACAGCGCAGAGGGAGTCTAAGGATGACATCATGATTCTGTGAAAAGCACAGGAACCAGGAGCTATGGTGGTGATGACAGCAGTTTCCTATGAACATCACCTAATGCTGTGTCACTGTACTGTGCATACGATGACACTCTGAAGGCTGCTGGGATCATAACAGCAATAAGATAGCTGAACCCAGCACCCTTTCCACAGAGGGGTTTTTCTGCAGAGCGTGGACAATGGAGGAGTCATAAATATCCCCCTCGCAGGACGAAGGCCTGAAGTGAGGTAATGGGGGTTGGTAGAGGCCATAAAACTAGAGTGCTGAAGAGATCTGCAGCTTTGGAGATAGCTGAGACCCATGTTGACAAACAACAAAACCAACTGGTATGTTTGAATGTTTATTCTACATACATTTGGACTCTGGTCCTATGGACAGTGATGGAAACAATTGGAAGAGACATTCATGACGCCCTGCAGAACTTAAACCACTCTGCAGAGAGACATGTGATTTGCACACCCGGAGGAAGCACCACCAAGCTGAGATGTTTTTGAAAATGTTACTTTTTTATTTTAACTATTAAATTAACAATTCATTTGTTTGCTTGTAGGATGCAGTTTGCCATTGGATGAGATCAATGAGGAATGGGATAACTGCTAATACATTTGTCAAACTGTGTACTTTTACAGTAATTTAGGGTGATTTGACATATGCTGAGTATAAAAATGTTTGCATTGAAACTGTCAGACATGAAGTGATCATAACTGGGAACTTTTCCAGCATAAAGGTCAAAAAGGGGGGCATGTTAGGTTTTGTATAGTTGATTGTCATTTATGCTTAGAAACATTTAACCATATATGCTTAGAGGTGTATAATCAATTGTGTAGTGATAGGATGTGTGATCTTTAACAGGCTGCAAAGGCTGCACTAGAATGCACACCCACATCCTGGGAGCATGAGAGAGGTCGTACCTTGTTTTATTGTTTTATGGTAGGATTAACGTAGCTACGTCTGTTCTAGTCTAAGTGCTTTTTGTTTAGATGAACTGCTGGACTTCCTCACAGTGTTATCTAGGGTGAAGCATCTAGGGTGAGGGGGAGACTACCCTCTTCCTGACCAAGGATGTTTGCTTTTGTGCTTTCATGTTATAGGACCCTTTGATCAGCAGTACGACACACACACACACACAGGCAAGGTACTCTTTGTGTGTATGTAGACATCATATGTTAATGACCCTATGCATATTCATGTAACCACAATAAAAGGAGTGCTATGGGGAACCTGGCTGAGAGTCTGATGGAGGTCAAGTGGTGGAACGACACTTGGCTCCAGGCAGGTCTCCCTCATGCATGAGTAACAAGAAGAACTTTGCCTACTTCGTGTCTTGCTTGATGTGTAATTATATTGTCCTCAACGTTCCAGCGAATAGGTTCAAGCTACAAACCTATCAGTGGCATTCCTCATATAGTTAATAACAGCTTGGCCTTCTGAAAGATTTTTACAATATTATTACAAAAGTATGGTAAATGGACTGATTCTTATATAGCGCTTTTCTACTCTCCCGGAGTACTCAAAGTGCTCTATACAACATGCTGCATTCACCCATTCCTATAGTCCAGTGCAACTAATAAGCATTCACACTCCGATGAACGTATCGGAGGGCAATTTGGGGTTAATATCTTGCCCAATGAAATTTGGCATGCAGACTGGGGGAGCCAAGAATTGATCCACCAACCTTCCAATCAGTAGCTGATCTGCTCTACCACCTGAGCCACCCACGAGTATGAGCATGCATTATGTATTTGTAATATTCAGTTACAGTATTTTAAGGTGAACAGTGTCCTACTGAACAAGCATTGTCATTGAAATCGGACAATTGTTTTTCATTTCCAAGCGAACCACAAAGTTTAGACTGCTATGAAAGGTTGCATTATGTTGTTTTTTGTCTCCTTGTGAAGTTTCCTGTGTGATTTCACAATGTGTGTTTACTTTGGCACACACATGTTTTTGTTAACACCTTTGATTAGAACGACTCCCCTGAGATGGGAGTGTGTGGCCATCTGGAAATAATATAAGAAGGTGTGAATGTTCGATGACAGTGATTCAGACCAATTACATATAGCATGTTTGTTTCGTGCCTGTGTCAAGTTCTTGACATGAATCCATTTGCATGAACTGGGAGAATAATGTACCTGTGTGTGTGTGTGTGTGCATACACATACACTTACAGAGTGCATTGATATGAATGATGACATGAATCCTTGGCTACATAACAGATAACTAGGGATGACACCGGTTCTGACATAAACGGTAGTAACCAGACCGAAAAGCAGCGCACATTTCGTTGCTTTATTTCGGTGCTTTATTTCGGTGCTTTTTTTTTCCTGAGCTGTGATACACTTCTAGCCAATCATTTTACGTTTCCGAGGATAGTAGGCGGGCCCAGGTACATACGTTCTTTTAGAGCAGAGCTACAGATTAAAAATGACCAAGGCGAAGCGGTCAAAGTCTGGCTGTACTTCACAGCAAAATATGCAAACTCAGCAGCAACAAGTGCTTTAAGCTGATACTGTGATCCTGTCAAAGGAGGTAACACCTCAAATCCGATGAAACACCTGGCGACACATAGCGTTTTTTTTAAAAGCCCAGAAATGCGCCGTATTTGATAGCTTGCTGCGAGACCTCACACCGAGCACATCTACTGCGGGTGTGGTGCCTGTTATCGGACCCGGAGTTAGCAACATCCCCCAAAAACCCGAAGAGGAGAGTCCTGGTCCCTAGCCCTGTCAGTGTAGCAGAAATGATGACGGATGATGATGGCAGCAGCCGTTCTTCTCTGCGTGAGTAGCTTAATGTTGTTCGTGTGTAATTTACATTGAGTAGGCTAACCACGTTATTACATTAATGCATGTAAGGTGAACTAGCAAACACCATCATAGCTACATGTGGCTGTCCTCTTGTTTGATGGCAGATACTCCCTTCACCCTGGCCAAAAAGGCTAAAATGACCAAAGAAAAAGTGGAAAACAGTTTAACATGAGAGGTTTTGGACAAAGTTTGTGTTTTTTCCATTGTTTAAGCACTGCTTCCAGCCAAGAGTGATACCATATATGCCCCATAGCTGCAGAAAAGGCTAACATTGTTATCTTTCTACAAAAAACAGCTGAACATGAGAGGTTTTTGGACCAATTTTGGGTTCTCCATTCTTTAAGCACCGGTTTGAGCACCGTTTGAGCACCGGCACCGTTTCAAAAGTACCGATTTGGCACCGGTATCGGATAAGACCTAAACGATACCCATCCCTACAGATAACATAATTTTTTTTCCTCTGTAAAAGCTACCAAATGACTTTAAAAATCTGATCTGCCACATTGTCTGTTCTGACACTTTATAACAGTGCTTCTCAAACTATTTTCACTAGGACCACCTTTGTTTTACAAGAAAATCTACCTACCTTTATTAGGTAGAGGATCATCAGGGGGTTCTTTTGTCCCTCTTTGGGGGGATACTCCCACGGGGTTTAAATCTTGGACTCTCCACCATTTGACCTGTTGAGAATAGATTCCTTCATATAGATCAGAGCTAAAGAGAATATAGTTTGTAATTTCTTTCAACATTATAATATTGCGGTTAATGGGTGTAAGAATACAAAATAGAAAATAGGCCTGGGATGGGGACAAAGAACTGAGGTTCAGGGCAGGAGGACAATCAACCCCCACCCCCAGGGCATGAAGCAAGAGATTAGATTAGATTAGATTAGATAGAACTTTATTAATCCCTCGGGTGGGTTCCTCTGGGAAATTCGATTTCCAAAAAAGCACAGCACTGACAGAAGTTACAGAGTTACAGAATATTATATATATATATATAATACACACACACACACACACACACATATATATATATATATATATATATATATATATATATATATATATATAATACAGAGACAATATAAATAAAATATACGAAGGGGATAAATAGAATAAATAGGAATAAAAATAAAAATACAAGTGAATTGCACATTTCAAGTATTGAGTCTATTGCACCGTTGACTATTTACAAAAGTATTGCACAAAAGGTATTGCACAGTGAGGTGAAGAGGCACTACAGCTTAGTTGTTCCCCCCTCCTTTGTCCTCCTGTTTCCCCTCCCTCTCCCCTCCAGGGAGGAGTTAAACAGTCTGATGGCGTGTGGGACAAAGGAGTTTTTAAGTCTGTTAGTTCTTGTCTTTGGGAGAAGCAACCTGTCACTGAACAGACTCTTCTGGTTGTTTATGGCCGTGTGCAGAGGATGTCTGGCATTGTCCATAATGCCCATCAGTTTCTTTAATGTCCTTTTCTCTGCCACTGTCACCAGAGTGTCCAGCTTCATGCCGACCACAGAGCTAGCCCTCCTGATCAGTTTCTCCAGCCTGGATGAGTCCTTCTTTGCTGTGCTGCTCCCCCAGCACACCACTGCATAGAAAAGTACTCCAGCAACCACCGACTGGTAAAACATCCTCAGGAGCTTCCTGCAGATGTTAAAAGACCTCAGCCTCCTGAGGAAGTACAGTCGGCTTTGGGCTTTTTTATACAGGTGCTCTGTGTTGCATGACCAGTCCAGTTTATTGTCCACCCACAGCCCGAGGTACTTGTACTTGTTGACCACCTCCACCTCCTCCCCCTCTATCTGAACCGGCAGTGGACCTGCTCTAGACCTCCCGAAGTCCACAACCAGTTCCTTAGTCTTTGAGGTGTTGAGTTGCAGGTGGTTTGTGTGACTCCATGCGACAAAGTTCCTCACCAGACTTCTGTACTCCTCTTCCTGATCATCCCAGATACACCCCATGATGGCTGTGTCGTCTGCAAACTTCTGAATGTGGCATAATTCAGAGTTGTAGCAGAAGTCAGAGGTGTACAGGGTGAAGAGAAGAGGGGACAGCACAGTTCCCTGTGGTGCTCCTGTGCTGCTGACCACTGTGTCAGACGTGATGTCCTTCAGCCTGACGTACTGTGGTCTGTCGGTGAGGTAGTCGGAGATCCAAGCCACCAGGCAGGGGTCCACCTCCATCCTGTTCAGTTTTTCTTGAAGCATACAGGGCCGGATGGTATTAAAGGCACTGGAAAAGTCAAGAAACAGGATCCTGACCGTGCCTTTTCCCCCATCCAGGTGTGAGTGGGCTCTGTGTAGGAGGTACAGGATGGCATCCTCCACTCCGACACCCGCCTTGTATGCAAACTGTAGTGGGTCCTGGGCATGTTGTACCTGTGGTCGGAGGAGGTTGAGGAAGAGCCGCTCTAGAGTCTTCATAAGATGTGACGTCAGTGCCACCGGTCGGAAGTCATTCAGCTCATTGGGCCGGTTCTTTTTGGGGACTGGGACGATGCAGGATGTCTTCCATAGGGCGGGCACTCTCCCCAGTCGCAGACTGAGGTTGAAGACTCGTTGTAGCGGCTCCCCAAGTTCAGCAGCACACGCCTTTAGCATCCTAGGACACACCTTGTCTGGGCCTGCTGCCTTTCTGGGGCGAAGCTTCCTCAGTTGTCTCCTGACCTGATCCACTGTGACACTGGGAGATGTTTGGGAGGAGGGGAGGGGGGGAGATGTCTTGCTGCTGAGAGAGGGATTGGAGGAGGGGGGTGTCATGGTGTCAGGAAGGGGGGGAAGCGAGGGAGGTAGGAGAGTGGGGATTGGACTCTGTAGTGAAGGTGAGGGTGGGGGGGTTGTGGGCTGGTCAAACCTGTTGAAGAAGTTGTTAAGTTCGTTTGCCTTCTCCACAGTCCCCCCCACTGTGCTTTTCTTGGTGTTGTGGCCTGTGATGGTTTTCACACCATTCCAGACCTCCCTCATGTTGTTCCTCTCCAACTTCTGCTCCACCTTCCTCCTGTAGGTGTCCTTTGCTTCCCTCAGGCAGCGTTTCACCTCCCGCTGTGCTGCCTTCATCTCCTCCTTCACTTTGCTCCTGAAAGCCTTCTTCTTCATGTTGAGGACAGCTTTGACTTCCTGTGTTACCCACGGTTTGTTATTAGGATAACACCGTACCGTCTTAGCAGGGGCGACCGTGTCCACACAAAAGTTGAGGTAGTCTGTAAGACAGTGTGTCGCCCCCTCTATGTCCTCACCATGTGGGCTCAGGAGCACATCCCAGTCTGTGTTGTCATAACAGTCCCTCAGAGCATCCTCCTTTTCTGGGGTCCATCTCCGGATGGAGCGCGTTGTGACCGGCTGCCTTTGGACGAGGGGTGTGTATTGTGGCTGTAGGTAAACCAGGTTGTGGTCTGACTTCCCTAGTGGGGGGAGGGGGGTGGCTCTGTATGCATCTCTCACATTAGCATACAGTAGGTCAATTGTCCTGTTGCTCCTTGTGGGACAATTCACAAACTGGTGAAAAGCAGCCAGAGTAGAGTCCAGTGTGGCATGTTTAAAGTCTCCAGATATAATAATGAAAGCCTCGGGGTTTTGTGTCTGAAGTCTTGCTGTGACTGTGTGTATTTTCTCACAGGCAGCTGTTGTGTCGGCCCTCGGAGGGATGTAAACACACACACAGATCACATGACTGAACTCCCGAGGTAGATAATATGGCCGCAAGCTAACAGCTAGCAGCTCCAGGTCCGGACGGCATACCGAAACTTTAACGGAGACGTGTCCAGGGTTACAGTATCTGTTGTTAACGTAGACAATGAGTCCCCCACCTCTGCTTTTTCCGCTGGCCTGCGTGTCCCTATCGGCTCTCACGGATGTGAAACCGCATAGGTCTACGTTAGCCTGCGGCGTTAGCTCAGTTAGCCACGTCTCCGTGAAGATAAACAAGCTGCACTCACGGTATAGTCTGTGGTTGTTCAGAGCGCACAGTTCATCAATCTTATTCTGTAACGAGTTCACGTTGCCCATGATCACTGTCGGGATTGATGGTTTGAATCGCCTCCGGTGATCCGCTCTCCTCGCTCCAGCTTTGCAGCCTCTGTAGCTCCTCTTTAGCTCGGCCGGGATGTTGTGTCGCATGCCGGTCTGTCCCTTTGTTTTTAGTGCCAGCAGCTCCGCTCTCGAATAGATGAAGGAACTGGTTCCAGAAGTTTTAAAAAGTGCATTATCCATCCTGTATCGCTATATCTAAGAGGTATAAGTAGAGGAAGGTGAAAAAAAGTTTGAAAAGCCTAGTCTAAAAAAGTTAAAGTTAACAAAAAAGGTGCGGTGTTGCAGAGCTACTTGGAAAGGCTGCCGTCACTCCAGCGCCATCTTAGAGTTACTGAGGCTGAGGAGCAGACAGAGGGCAAATGGACACTACCTTAAAAGGAGATGGGGGTCAGAGTGTCAGTACCCTTGGCCACTGTACTAGTGTATTTCCATTGTGGGGGTGTTTACTGTAGGCGGGAGGAGACCAGAGGTTATAACTGTAACTGTTGTGTGGAGTTCTTTAGATCAGCCTTTAGCATAGGACTGCATAGGAATGCAGTGTGCCGATCTCCAGATGCATCTGTAAGAATAATGGGTAATAAAATGATTGTGTAAAACATGGAAACATCTCAGCGTGATCTCTACCAGGACCAAAAGAATTGCAGAGACCGACGTTGTCTCAACAGACCCTAGAACTGAATAAGCTTCTCGGATGAGAGGTGAAACGTCTTCAAGCAACCTAAAGAAGTCCAGACGCTTTTCTTTCCAAGCTCCTTAGACTACTGAGAACCTTCACAGACATAAAGGATTTAGTCATTCTCTATGGTTAAAGAAATTTCACTAATGAATTCATATTTATTATAAATAATCCTAATTATACATCTTGCTTACGTTTGTGTCGTGTGTCGCTAAAAATACATTCTATTTTGGTTTTATACGTTGATCAATGACCTGCAGAATCTCCTTATCATATTAAGTGATCCATACAAGTCGAACTTTATGCTTTCTCCCTCTTGAAAGTGGTTACATCCTTGCATTACATACTTTAGGTTCATTTTTTTGCTGGCAGATTAAAAAAAACAACAAAAAAGAAAAGAGGCAGATTCAGAATATAACATGCAGCGTTCTATAGATGGATACATAAGAAGAAGAAAAATAACATGTATGTGCTAACTTTCTAAACACTTTATTTGTTACATTTATGATGAATGGATTTGAAAGTATGTCTGTGAAGGTTCTCAGTCATCCAGGTTATTGTAGTCAAAGGAGCTTGCAAAGAAAAGCGTCTGGACTTCTTTAAGTTGCTTGAAGACGTTTCACCTCTCATCTGAGAAGCTTCTTCAGTTCTAAGGTCAAATGGTGGAGAGTCCCAGATTTAAACTTAGTGGGAGTATCCCCCCACAGAGGGACAAAAGGACCCCTTCATGATCCTCTAATCGTCTGAGCCAAGGTGTGAAACTGGGTGGGGGTCCCAATCAGCCAGGGTTTCGGGGGAGCTCATTGTGAAACCTGGCCCCACCTTATCATGTGATTTCCTGAGGTCAGGATTTGAAAGTAGAGTAAACACATGTGTGTCGGCCTTGGCCCATTAAAGTTCTTGTCTTTACATGAACTTTGTCTGTGTGTGTTTCAGGTACTGCACTTGTTGTCGTAAATTTTGAAGCCATCCTGATAACCTTCTCCCACCAAGGATGTGGAGATCCAACCTCTTTAGATCCAATTAAAATCAAGACACTCAAAAAGATGCTCTGGAAAAGAGTAGAATTCTTGGAACAGAGTTTAATACACTGAATCATATGAACAGCAGGAAAAATACATACAGACATTTAGCAAGAGAATTAGATAGCAGAAAGCAAGCAAAGCAAAATCCCGGGGTGTACAGCCTTAAGCACAGACAGCAGAGCAACAGCAGAGGGGAAACAAGTGCTGGGGGTGTCCTCTGGTCCCCTAATATATAGGGATCAAGCATAGTTCTGTTCTGAATAACCCATAATGTTTTATTTAGGGGGTCTATATTTATGCCTGAAGTGAATTGCCATGTAAATAATTTGCATTTACTGAATATGTACTTACTAAGTAACACTGTTCAAAAGTTGAATAAAGAAACAAACAAATTTTTACCTTTTTTTTTTTTTATTAAAACCGCTTTGTAGAACATAACATCAGTAACAATGTACAATCCATGTCGTTTATAGTTTACAAGTGACAAAATGTTCACATAAAATCATGACAGCATTTAAATAATATCACCCTCTACTAGCATTCTGTAATTTACTGTCTCTTTTGAAAACGTATCACTACATATACAGCACAAGACTTTTAAGAGTATTTAACAAGAGCATTTTCCCTGGTTTTACTACCACTCTGGGGCACATGTTCACCCTCACATGGAAGAAGTAATCTGATTGGCATAGTGGCATGTAGCATGTAGTTTGAAGCAGGGATTTGTGTAGCGTTGGAACCCAGTCAGGATTTGTTTCATTCATTTCATAGGCTGGTTTGCTACAATAATGAAAAACAATTAGCAACTCTATAAATAGAACATAGTTCTACAAAATTACTCATTAGGATGTTTGTTCTAATTTGCTATGACCTCAGAGAGGAATAAAAAAAAAAACCAAACTAATAGGCTATAAAGAGTAATATGAACCTATATAGATCAAGCAACATCAAAGTGCCTTTTTTCACGCTGTGCGCCACGTTATTGTTTACATGAGATGAATTTCTACAATGGCGAACAGAGACAAAATATTGCTACTGTTAATCTTACTATCTGCAGTTTTTACACGCTTACACACAGTTACTGTCCCTCCATTTAGAAAAGCAGAGGTATCAGAGTGTTATTATTTAACATGTAGTTGTTTTTTCCTGTGTAATAATATTCAACATTGCTATCAATACTTCTTTCAACAAAAGCCTCTCTGTGCAAAATGGGTTCAAAAACATCAAATAACTGTGGGATACTGTTTGTCTCTGATTTGAACCGGGGGAACAAGTTGTGGCAGGATCACCCTGATATTATTTGTATCCCATGGTAACTTTATTGGATAAAGAGCAAATATCTCCAAAATTTCAGAAGTAGTTAGTCAGTATAAGAAGTGTTTGTGAACTAAAAATCAAGAATGTGGAATACTGCTTGTCCATAATTTGGACAGCCTAGTGCGTGTTCCCAACGCAGGAAAATCCAATTCTGCAGGGAGACCTACCTCGGCACTTTTGCAGGTGAAGCCAAAAGCAAGATAGGCTTCACCATATTTTCTAGTATATATTCTTTCAAGAAAGAAAGAATGCATTTAGTAGAAGTCTTTCTGAAAGTGATATAACTAAGTTTCAGGATATAATTTGTCCACTGTTATCTTCTTCAGTGACATGTACTAACACAGTGCAGAACAGCTACCTAAACTCTACTCTCACAGAGGTTTATTATCTTATTAATAGTGTCACATCCTCACTCTGTATGACTCTTGATTCAGTGGCTCTTCTGAAAACCAATATTCATGAATATTGGTCCATAGCGCCAAATCACAATAACAGTCACCTCAAGGTGCTTTATAATGTACAGTAGATCATACAATGAAAAATACAGAGAAAAACCCAGGACTTCCTGATAATAATGAATTACAGTCGTCCAGCCTGGAAGTAATAAATGCATGAACTAGTTTTTCAGCGTCACTTTGAGACAGGATATTTCTAACTTTAGAGATGTTGCACAAATGGAAGAAAGCAGTCTTACATATTTGTTTAATATGTGCATTGAAGGACATGTCCTGGTCAAAAATTACTCCAAGGTTCCTCACAGTGTTACTGGAGGCCAAGGTAATGCCATCCAGAGTAAGAATCTGGTTAGATACCATATTTCTAAGTTTTTCAGGGCCGAGTACAATAACCTCAGTTTGATCTGAATTAAGAAGCAGAAAGTTAGCGGCCATCCAGGTCTTTATGTCTTTAAGACATTCCTGCAGTTTAACTCATTGGTGTGTGTTATCTGGCTTCATGGACAGATAGAGCTGGGTGTCATCTGCATAGCAGTGTAAATGTATGCTATGTCTTCTAATGATGCTGCCTAAGGGAAGCATGTATAATGTAAACAGAATTGGTCCTAGCACTGAACCCTGTGGAACTCCATAATTAACCTCCATTTACATGCACAAACTGGAGACTATTAGATAGATATGATACTGCCCAATCAGAAGCGACGCTACAGGACGCACTCAACGACGTCGACTGGGACATGTTCAGAGCATGCGCAGTCGACATCAACGAGTTTACGGAAGTAGCAGTATGCTTCGTCAATATGCTAGCGGAGGAGATTATCCCCACTGCGAGAGTCACCACATTCCCAAACCAGAAACCGTGGATGGACAGATCGATCCGCACTGCAGTAAATGCCAGGACCGCCTCCTACAACGCGGGTCTCGCCACTGGCGATATGAGCGCCTACAAAGCGGCCTCATACGGCGTGCGGCGCGCAGTGAGAGATGCCAAACGCCGGTACCAGGAACTTGTGGAGTCCCGCTTCCACCAGGGCGACACACGGAGAATGTGGCATGGACTACGCACCATTACGGACTACAAAGCCAGGGACACTGCGCCGATCAACGCCGACTCTGCATTCACCAACGAGCTGAATCGATTCTACGCCCGTTTCGAGGTTAGCCAGGCGGCTAATGCTATCTACCGCCTGACTACCGAGGACAGTGACGTCATCAGCGAGAGACCGGTGACCAGCATGCTTCAAAAGATCCACCATCATCCCTGTGCCCAAGAACAGCAAACCCTCATCCCTGAACGATTACCGGCCAGTTGCACTGACCTCGGTAGTAATGAAGGTGTTTGAGAGGCTGCTGAAGAACATCATCTCCTCCTCCATCCCAGACACCACCGATCCGCTGCAGTTCACCTACAGATCCAACAGATCCACAGAGGATGCCATCGCTCACGTCCTACACACCACTCTCAGCCACGTGGACAAGAAACAGGGTAACTATGTGCGAATGCTGTTTGTTGATTACAGTTCAGCGTTTAACACAATAGTGCCCTGCAGACTGTTCACAAAGCTCAGGGATCTGGGACTTAACAGCCGTCTGTGTGCATGGGTGTTGGACTTCCTCACTGGCAGAACTCAGGTGGTGAGGGTGGGCAGGTGCTTCTCCAACAGCATCACCATCAACACAGGAGCACCTCAGGGATGTGTCCTCTCGCCACTGCTCTACTCCCTCTACACTTCAGACTGTGTGGCCACCCATGGCTCCAACACCATTGTGAAGTTTGCTGACGACACAGTGGTGTTGGGTGCCATCTCCAACAACGATGAGGCGGCCTACATGGATGAAGTGAAGAATCTGGCATCGTGGTGCCAGGATAACCACCTCCAGCTGAACGTCAGCAAGACCAAGGAGCTGGTGGTGGACTTCAGAAGGGGTCAGCACAGAGACTACAAGCCCATTATCATCAATGGAGCTCCAGTGGAGAGGGTGCAGTCCTTCAAGTATCTTGGTGTCCACATCTCCTCAGACCTGACATGGGCTGCCCACATTCAGATCCAGACCAAAAAGGTTAGGCAGCGCCTGTATCACCTACGACAACTGAGGAAGTTCAGGGTCTCTCCAAAGATCCTCAGGATTTTCTATACAGGCGCTGTGGAGAGCATCCTCACACAGAACATGACATCGTGGTTCGGGAACAGCTGTGTGAAGGACCAAAAAGCTCTCCAGAGAGTGATCCGTACAGCAGAGCGCTGCTGCAGGATTGCTCTCCCCCCGCTTCAGGACACCTACACCAGGAGATGCCGGACTAGAGCAGCGCAGATACTGAAGGACCCGTCCCATCCTGGCAACAAACTGTTCCAACTTCTGCAATCTGGTAGAAGGTTCCGCATCATCCGGGCAAGGACAGAGAGACTCAAGAGGAGCTTCTATCCCCAAGCCATCCGTGCCCTAAACACACACACCCGCCCTCTCACATCATCTATAATTGACTGAGACAGGACTCTCTTCCAGACACTCTAAACCAAGGCACAATGTACATTTCAAATTCCTTTAATTTTAAATATGTTTATATTGTCTATCCTGTAAAATAGTCAGATGTCTATTCATATTAATGTACAGAATTCACCTGCTTGCTGCTACTACTGCACATTCACCCAGTGTATATACTATATGTGTATATATATAATGTTCTTCCTCTACACCCCCCCCCCCCCCCCAATTTTTGCACATGTCGAGGAGCGTGTCAGGCTACATTTCACTGTGTGTTATACTTGTATAACTATTCATGTGACAAATAAAGAACCTTGAACCTTGAACCTTGATACAAACCACTGCAGCACAGTACCTGTAGTACCTACAGCATGTTCTAATCGCTCTAATAGGATATTATGGTCGACAGTATCGAACGCTGCACTGAGGTCTAGCAGGACAAGCATAGAGATGAGTCAGAACTGAGGGGATTGAACTACCAGAAGGCAACATTGCAGACATAGAGGACAGTTACAAGTACCTGGGGATCCCGCAGGTAAATGGGAACCATGAAGAGGCCGCTAGAAAGGCTGCAACCACCAAGTACCTGCAGAGGGTCAGGCAAGTCCTGAGGAGTCAGCTGAATGGTAAGAACAAGATCCGGGCCATCAACACGTATGCCCTGCCCGTGATCAGGTACCCTGCTGGGGTAATAGGCTGGCCAAAGGAGGAGATAGAAGCCACTGACATAAAGACAAGAAAGCTCCTTACCATGCATGGAGGGTTTCACCCCAAGTCCAGCACCCTGAGGCTGTACGCTAAGCGGAAGGAAGGGGGCCGGGGACTGGTGAGTGTCAGCACCACAGTCCAGGATGAGACAACGAACATCCAAGAATACACTGGGAAGATGGCCCCAACTGACCGAGTGCTCAGTGAATACCTCAGGCAGCAGAAACCCAAGAAAGAGGAGGGAGACGAGGAACCATCATGGAAGGACAGGCCCCTGCACGGTATGTACCACCGGCAGATAGAGGAGGTGGCTGATGTCCAGAAATCCTACCAGTGGCTGGACAAAGCTGGACTGAAAGACAGCACAGAGGCACTAATCATGGCAGCACAAGAACAAGCTCTGAGTACAAGATCCATAGAGGCTGGGGTCTATCACACCAGGCAAGACCCCAGGTGCAGGCTGTGTAAAGATGCCCCAGAGACAATCCAGCACATAACAGCAGGGTGCAAGATGCTAGCAGGCAAGGCATACATGGAACGCCATAACCAAGTGGCCGGCATAGTGTACAGGAACATCTGTGCCGAGTATCAGAATCAGAATCAGAATCAGAATACTTTATTGATCCCTGGGGGAAATTATTTTTTGTTACAGTGCTCCATTATAACCAACATTAAGACAAGACAGACAATACACTAACTAAGAATAGTACAATATATACATATATATACATACATACATAAGTCACTCATAAATAAATAGCTGGAAAAGAAACATGTGTAGTTGAAGCAGTAAATAGTGTGTTAAGTGGATGCGTTGTACAGGGAGATGGCCACAGGCAGGAAAGATTTCCTGTGTCGTTCAGTGGTGCTTTTGGGTAATCTCAGTCTCTCACTGAACGTGCTCCTGTGACTGACCAGCATGTCATGGAGTGGGTGGGAGGTGTTATCCAACATTGTCTTTATCTTGGACAGCATCCGCCTCTCCGACACCACCTTGAGGGAGTCCAGCTCCATCCCCACAACATTGCTGGCCTTACGGATCAGTTTATTGAGTCTGTTGGCATCTGCGACCCTCAGCCTGCTCCCCCAGCATGCAACAGCATAGAGGATCGCACTGGCCACAACAGACTCGTAAAAAATCCTCAGCATTTTCTGGCATATGTTGAAGGACCTCAGTCACCTCAAAAAATAGAGACGACTCTGGCCCTTCCTGTAAAGTGCTGTGGTGTTTTTAGCCCAGTCCAGTTTATTGTCAATGTGTACTCCAAGGTAAATGGCCTGTATTTGTATAGCGCTTTTCTAGTCCCTAAGGACCCCAAAGCGCTTTACACAACCTGTCATCCACCCATTCACACACACATTCACACACTGGTGATGGCAAGCTACATTGTAGCCACAGCCACCCTGGGGCGCACTGACAGAGGCGACTATAAAAGGTATTTATAGTCCTCCACAATGTCAACACTGACCCCCTGGATTGAAACAGGGGTCAAGTGTTTCCTGGTCTTCCTGAAGTCCACGATCAGTTCCTTGGTCTTTGCCACGTTGAGCTGCAGATGATTCTGCTCACACCACGTGACAAAGGAGTCGACCACAGCCCGGTACTCTGTCTCATCATCCCTGCTGATGCATCCAACCACCGCAGAGACATCAGAAAACTTCTGAAGATGGCAGGTCTCTGTGCAGTGGCTGAAGTCTGTGGTGTAGAGGGTGAAGAGGAAGGGGGAGAGGACAGTCCCCTGTGGTGCCCCTGTGTTGCTGATCACCTTGTCAGACACACACTGTGGGAGACGTACATATTGTGGTCTTCCTGTCAGGTAATCAACAATCCAGGACACCAGAGAAGCATCCACCTGCATCGCTGCTAACTTATCACCCAGGAGGGTCGGCCTGATGGTGTTGAAAGCACTGGAAAAGTCAAAAAACATGACCCTCACAGTGCTCGCTGGCTGGTCCAGATGGGTGTAGACACGATTGAGCAGGTAGATGATGGCGTCCTCAGTTCCGAGACGAGGCTGATAAGCGAACTGAAGGGGATCCAGATGTGGTCTTACTATGGGTCGCAGCTGGTCCAGGATGAGCCTTTCCAGGGTCTTCATGATGTGGGAGGTCAGTGCCACGGGCCTGTAATCCTGGGGGCCACTGGGACGTGGCGTCTTTGGTACAGGGACGAGGCATGATGTCTTCCACATCACCGGGACCCTCTGGAAGTCCCGAGATCAAAATGGGAGATGCCCCCAAGGGTGGTGGAGAATGACCGAGCTAAGATCCTGTGGGACTTCCAGATACAGACGGACAAAATGGTGGTGGCTAACCAACCGGACATAGTGGTGGTAGACAAACAGAAGAAGACGGCCGTAGTGATCGATGTAGCGGTTCCGAATGACAGCAACATCAGGAAGAAGGAACACGAGAAGCTGGAGAAATACCAAGGGCTCAGAGAAGAGCTCGAGAGGATGTGGAGGGTGAAGGTAACGGTGGTCCCCGTGGTAATCGGAGCACTAGGTGCGGTGACTCCCAAGCTAGGCGAGTGGCTCCAGCAGATCCCGGGAACAACATCGGCGATCTCTGTCCAGAAGAGCGCAGTCCTGGGAACAGCTAAGATACTGCGCAGGACCCTCAAGCTCCCAGGCCTCGGGTAGAGGACCCGAGCTTGAAGGATAAACCGCCCGCAGGGGCGTGCTGGGTGTTTTTATATACACACACACATATACATATATCACTGACTTTCAGCTTGTTGTGTTTGTGGATATATGACTGACTTTAATTATTAAACATTCGCACATAAATAAGTGACGTCATATTCAGTACTTTTGACAGTTCACTCTTTGGCCGCTCCATCTTATTAGGGAAATTCCATATACATAAATGTAAATTTCAAAACTCAATCCCATCATTTAATTTGTTTTTGATTGAAATTGAATATTACTTAAACTCTCTTAAATTAACTTCCAATAAAAAAGGTTTATCATTGATTGAAATTCATTCAGAAATGTTTAACGAATGAGCTGTCACAACTTTCAAATACAAAGTTGTTATGAAGTCTGTCACATTCCCCCCCTTTTTTCTTTTTTTTCCCTTTATTTATTTATCCTTCTTATTTCATTGTACTGTATATTGTTACTCTTATTTGCCTTGTATGTCTACTGTACAAACTGAACTGGAATGACTGACCGTTCGCTTTATAATTTCAATAAAGTTTGAAAAAAAAAACCCCTCTTCGGCCGCTCCCTTCTGCCGTATTTTGCGGCAAAATTCTCCACACCCACCGCCGCGCTATGAATTGTGGGATATATGGGACCACGAAGCGTGCACCGGACCACGCTTGATATTTGGGGAAATCGACGGCGCATTTGGAGTATGCATTTGAAGTACACTTCGAATTGGGACAGCCGTCGTCGCGTGGCGGTGACGTAACAGCACTTAAAATGCGTACTTCAAGCGTGCAGACTCTGAATTGGGACAGAGCCTTAGTTGCTGTCTCCACTGTGCCAAGTTCACGTCTCTGTGTCATACTTCCTGTTTTACTTTGAAGGTCCGTGTCTTATGTGAATGTGTCCTGCTTTGCTTCCTTGTCTCGTCAGTCCTGATTTCTCCCAGCTGTGTCCTCCTGTGTCTCATTCCCCTTGTTACTTCCCAGTGTATTTAAACCCTGTGTTTCTCTGAGTCACTGTTGCGTCGTCTCTCTTGCTGTGTGGATCTCCCTGTGAGTTTTAGTTCATTGTTTCCCCAGTTTAGCTTCGTTTACTTTGTCTGCTCGTTTTTTATGTGACCAGCAAATAAAGCTGTGATTTTGAGTTCATCCCCTGAGTCTGTGAGTCCTGCACTTTGAGTCCTCATCTCCTGCCTGCCACACAGCGTTTCATGACACCTACAATCCGTCCTGCTCTGTAGTAAATTCAGCGACATCTGACTGTCCTGTTGCTCCCATTGAAATGTATACAGCCTATTTAAAATCTAAAACTTATAATTGTCCGTAGCCTACTGTTGGTTACCACTGTCCTGTTTGTAATGGATACTAACTAGCTAACTAACTGGATGCCCATTAACCTTATAACTCCTGTTGTGTGTGTGTGTGTACAGAGAGAAAGCCAGGTTCATAATGGATATAAGGAAGTTTTTTGAAAAAAAGGAGCCACATTCAGGTAAAAGTGTAAAATCAAATGATCTGTGAATCAAGAATAATATTGGATCAGTGTTTCAATGTTTATATCTTTTATTAGATGTTCATGTGGTTTGGTTATTTGCCTTTTGGTTGAAAGTACACTGAGAGAGGACTTTTTGTTAGTGATCTTAATATAATTTTTTTCATATTAATGTAATTTATCATCTAATTGAATACAATCTATTTGTGTATGATTGTCAGTCCAAAGAGGGAGAGAGGAAAGAGGGAACGTGAGGAGAAAGTACAAGGTCAGGAAGAAGCAGGTAACAGTGACAGGCACAACAAACTGTTAAACTGACAAAGAGAAAAAACCTGATTTTACTCACAATCTGGAAGTTGTGTCCTCCCTATATTAAAGCTGCTGTACAGAGTCTGCTAAACAAACTGGGTTGAAACATTTTGACCGTCTTTAACAACATTCCAACATAACATTATCATTGATCGGGGAGATTTTTATGTGGTTCAGCCACAACTCTACTGAAACCTCAGCCAGTAATAGGTCGGCCAACTTTTGGACCGTCCAGTTGTCTGTATGACTGCTGCAGTACGTACATCACATTTGCACACTATCAGTGCCAAACAGCCCTGGTGGAGTGAGGAGCTGTAAAGAGAAGCAGATGCTCTGTTTATATTCTAAACATGTTTTAAGCTTGTTTCAAAGATTCTGTACAGCAGCTTTAAATGTTTTCCAAAAGCACACACACACTTATCAGTGTTTCTCAAACTTTTTACAGTGTGGACCACCTGAGAAAATGTCAAGCTCTCCTAAGGACCACTATGAAAGCATGAAACTCATAAATCTAAAACACAAAATTATTATTTTTAAATTAGTAAAATTATTGTTTGCAGTAAAGATTTTTTCATAGATTGTATACATTCTACCACAGGCTGTCAGGGTTCCTGGGTCGGTGACCCAGTGTTTTCAGTTTTGTTCATGTTCAGTTTATTTTTCCACTTCCATGTGCTCACTTCCTGCTTTTCCTGTGTCAGCTCGTCTTGTGTCATTAGCCAGATTATGTTCAGCTGTGTACTCACCGGTCTCTCATTGTCATCCTCATCAGTCAGTGTATTTAAGCCCTCTGTTACCTACTCATTCACTGTCGTGTCATTGATGTTATGTTGTCGTTTCTGCCTGCGTTCAGTCAGCCAGCCATTCAGTCAGTCCTTTGTTCATTCAGTCAGCCGTCCAGCCAGCCATTTCCTACCTCTGTTCTGTTTGTTCTCTCCATCGGCAATAAACACCCACCTTCACCTGTGAGTCCAGCATTTGGGTCCTCCCTCTCTCATCCACGACACTACTCCTGACACAGGCAAAGTTGCCTCCATTTTTATATATATATTTTTAAATATTTTCTAATATATTTGTAATAATTTATTCTGTTTTGGAAGTGTTTTTTATGCATCTGTATTATATTATACATACACATTAAAAGTGAATCTCTTTCCAAAAAATGCAGTCAGTTTACTTTTTACTCACTATGAGCATCATTCATTAATCTCCCCAGTAATTAAGGTTAGGATATGTATTTTTTTATTCCAATCCATTCTTCGTTTGCAGCATTTAAATAACCTTTATCAGATTTGATGGTTTTTTTTACAGACTTTTCAAAAAAGTGTTTTGCTTTTCTTTCACAAATGTGGGATTAAATTGTGTTAAAATGTACAAAACAGTGATGTCATGTTTTGTGACGAGGACCCAGGCACAGAGAGACTTGATGAATTCAAGAATCTTATGATTTAGTAAAGAAATTTGCAGACTTGCACGGAGATGGTAAAATTATGATGACTGATAACAGAGACGAAGACAACAGACAATGAGGACAGGGAGGAACAGGGGTTTAAATGTACCAAAGAGACAGTCAGAGAGAACTCGGGACAACATTTAAGGATGCAGGGACTGACAGAGACAGGTTTATCTTGCCTGGCTGGGCAGCTCTCTGGGTGCTCAGCACCCCCAAAGCTCTGATCCTAGAATCGCCCCTGGGGCAAGATACTAACCCCCACTTGCTCTCCGATGCATCCATCTGAGTATGAGTGTATGTTAGTTAGAAAGCAGTGAGAACACAGAGACATCAGTGCTTGTGTGAATGCGGTGTGTTGTATAGAGCGCTTTGAGTACTCTAGGAGAGTAGATGACACCAGACAAATGGATGCCCTCTTTAACTGTATCTTGGATATAAGATCTTGGATGGCAGAAAACTTTTTACAACTTAACCAGGACAAAACTGAAGTTTTAATTGTCGGTCCTGAGGCTCAGAGAGAGAAACTCTTGTCTAAATTAGAGGCATTTTCACTATGTCCTTCGCTACAAGTGAAAAACCTGGGTGTTATTTTTGACTCTGAGCTTGGTTTTATCCCACATGTTAAACATGTAACCAAAATTGGATTTTATCATCTAAAGAATATAGCCAGAGTCCGCCCTATTCTCTCTCGGGCCAACACGGAGATGCTGATGCATGCTTTTAGTACCAGTCGCATTGATTACTGTAATGCCCTGCTCTCTGGTCTTCCTAAGAAGATATTTCAACTTTACAACTCTTGCAAAACTCGGCAGCTCGTGTGCTGACGAAGACCAGAGGGCGGGCCCACATTACACTGGTTTTAGAATCGCTGCACTGGCTCCCCGTGTGTTTCAGGATCGATTTTAAAGTTCTTTTATTGGTTTTTAAATGTCTTAATGGTCTTGGGCCTTCTTATCTCTCAGATCTGCTTTTACCATACGAACCCTCGCGGACCCTGAGGTCCTCTGGTACTGGCCTTTTGATTGTCCCTAAAGTCAGGACACATACTCACGGAGAGGCAGCGTTTCAGTGGTATGGTCCTCGTCTGTGGAACAGCCTGCCGGAGGAGCTCAGGGCCGCAGAGAACGTACATGTTTTTAAGAACAGGCTCAAGACCCACCTTTTTAATTTAGCTTTTACTTAGCGTTTATTTATTTTATGCTTATTTATTCTATCCTGTTATTCTATTATTAATTTAGGATTTACCTAATATTTGTTTGATTTTATTCTTATTCATTTTTTAATCTTCTTATTCTATTTATATTTATATTGTATCCTGTTCTTATTTATTTTATCATTTTACCCTATATATATTGTATTGCGTCATATCTCCAGTGTTTCCTCGGAGGGCGCTCTCTGCACCGGGGCTGTGATTGACCGTGGCTGCTGGGTCTCTGGGGGTCCTCTCAGCCTGGCTGGGGGGCTCCTTTGCCTCCCTCCTGCTGTGTGCCCAGCCTGGAGGCTGCGGTCTGTGACCGGCTCCCGGTGCAGACGGCTCCCTGTTATAGTGTTTCCTCACTTGGCTCATGCGAGCCCAGCCCAATTTTTACTCTTTAAGTGTGCGCGTGTGTGTATGTGTGTGTGGGTGGGGGGATATATGTGTATTGAGAGTGTGGGGAGTGAGTTGGAGGGTGGGGTGGGCTGCTTTTAACTATGTAAAGCACTTTGTGCTACATTTTCTCTGTATGAAAAGTGCTTTATAAATAAAGATTGATTGATTGATTGATTGATTGATTGATGTAAGAATCAGTCCATTTACCATAGGTCTAGTGATGGATAAGAGTTCTGGAATTTGGGTTGCTCTTTTAGTTGGTGCTTGGGAGGGTAGAATCAATAAATATCCAGTTCATGATCTTTATGACAATTACGGTACAATATAAGTTTAAAATGTAAATTAATTATCTGCATAATTTTTTCAAATTTTCACTTTCATCTACTAAACTAAGAAGATGGAAAGAAAAGGGACTCGCCACCATTTGGTTTAGAATTGAAGAAACATCTTGGATGAGAGGCGAAACATCTTCAAGAAACTTAAATCAAAAAAATTGTTATTACTGTTCAAAAATAGGTCAGCTGTTCAAGAGTCTGATGGCAGTGGGGAAGAAGGAGTTGTTGAGTCTCTGGATTTCACACTTCTGAATCTCCGTCCCGAGGGCAGAAGTGTGAACAGTGCAACACATTCTCACTCCCAACTCGTCAAACGTGTGACGCATGGTCAGGCTCCCTCTGCTGCACTTATGGACGCGCAGGTACCCCCCTCGCGTCGGGAATTGACGTGAAGGGTCCTCCGATTGAAGAGATTGCCGCGGAAGTGCCTGTTGTCGGTATATTTAGACATTTTCCAAATCACATTGTAGTGACGTATACAGAACACAATAAATTATATAATGTAAACAACTACCTGAAAAACAGGTAGAACGATACTTTTGTATCGTTTGTTGCATTTATGGAGGGAGTGATGTATGCTGGGTAATGGCACAGCTAGCTACTGGGTGACTTTATTCACCCGCTTCGGCTGTTATCAGTCCATACAATGGGCGTTATTAGCACAAATCAGTCCCATAGATATGGGCCATCTCCTGCTAGATTGTTCAGAAGGTTGTTCTCATCCATCCAGATGGAGGATCACTAACAGGAGCGTGGAAGACTCCAGAATCCACTCTGGCTGCAATCCGGTGGATATGCAGTGTGTACAGGTAAGACCGTTTAAACGGACAGCATTTATAGAATGACTATTAAAAGTCAGCGAGTGTCAGTAATGTTAATGTGGTTATGTTAGTAATACACCGAGTGCTAATATAACAGCTTTAAGATGCATTTGTAGATATTATTATGTGTTTTACCATCTTTATGGTGCTAGCTTAAAGTTACGGTGTAAACATTAGCTTATATTGGAGTAAAGCTGTTACTGGTTAAACGATGTTAGCACAGAAATATTAGCTTCTGTCATGACTGATGAAGTTACTAGTTAATAAAGTTTCCAGTAAAATGTTTAATCGCAGCCACAGACTGACAGCAAATATCTCGATTAGCTTCAGTGCATCTGTAATAATTATGTGCAAGTTTCAGTGCTTCGTTTAAACTGTATGATACTTATACTGACCCAGGGTCAGTGTAAAATACAATCCTAGCTGTGTGAACAAAGCCTGGCTCCTTTAATCCTGCATGACAAACCTCAGGATGCAGGTTATTATTACTCTTTCCTGCTGGCACACCTGTCACACCTGAGAGTCAGCTAGAAACTTACAGTGACGTGGACATCATGCAAAGACTTCCAGACTCTGTAATACTGCAAATGATCAGTGACTCAGGTTAACACTAAACTTTAAACGGCACCTCTGTGTCTCTGTGTGCTGAACATCTAGGATTGAGTCAGGCTGCATCAGCTGAAGCTGTTATTTGTATATATCAGTATTTTTTATTCAGGTGTGGGGAAAATACGTAAGACTGCAGTGAAGCGATGCACCAGATGAATCCCTGGCCAAAGGTATCGTACTTAAATCACACTACTGATCCAGCCACATCAGCCTTTTGTGAGGTCTGTTTAAAGTAGACTAAAAATGAACTGCAGGTTCCTGAGAGGTGGACTGTGAGCACAGAAACACATGTTCATACATACAGCTGCAGCAAACTTACATTAATTTTAAATAGATTTGTTACTCTGATGTCTGTCTCTGTGTTAGTCCTCTGACAGACTGGTGACCTGTCCAGGTGTGCTCTACCTATGACTACTGGGACAGGCTCTGGCCTCTGTAAAATAAATTTTCTGTTATTCTCATTTAAAGTGCTTATGCATATGCTTAGTTGTGACACTGTTCAGTGAAAGTTTCTAAAACTAGATGAACTTACTTCAGCGTCAGCAGTTTGAGAAAACAACTCCCTTTACAGGTGCTGATAAGGCCAAGGGCACAAAACAGCATAACCATTGATCCGTTAGGTTTCATAGCGAGACACGTGAAGTGTGGTACGATCAGTTTGTAACTTCCTCCCTCTTCCTTGGAATGCATAAAGGAGGAGGAGCACCACTTCTGTGGCAGCGCTGACATGACTGAACTGTGATGTTTGATGTGTGTTGGCGCAGTAATAAATAGCTTGATCACAGCTCTTTCTGTGTTGCAGACTTTATTTAAAAAATTCCACGACACCCCCCCCCCCCCCACACACACACACACACCCTCCCACTGTGAACCTGAATTAAATATTCAGAAGACATTTGTTTAAATAGTTCTACAAATCTGAGCTGTTGGTGTGTCCTTGGATTGTGTGGTAATAATATTAGAGCCTCAATCTTTCTTACTGAATCTCTACTCTGAGTCATGTTACCTGAGATTAGTTCTATGTTTACCTGTCAGCCTGGACAAATGTGCTGTGTGAAGGAAATTAAATTAAATCAGATCTGAACTGTGTACATTTGAGGAACCTGTTCATATTTAATTGAAATATGAACCAGTGATTTTTTTGATTGCTGATTCCAAGAGAGTCTTTGTGGAAATCCTGTTTGGCTTTTTGTTATTTTAATTCTCTTCTCTGTTTTCCAGAACAGTTCTCCACAGTCGCTGTCCACATGGGTCAGTGGGACCAAGAAGCACTCTGCTAATGTGGGACTCTGCCCAGCAACATCCAGCAGGACCCAGACAGTTTTCTATCTCCCAGCTGGAGTTTTTGTTTGTCTGTGACTGGAGAGTCAGATTTTTGTTGAGCTTCACACTTGCAGAGGTAAGTCAGTTTGCAGAGATCCCTCCCACCCTGGCTTTTATGTGCTAGATTTCTTATCTGAAACAGTAATATTTCAGTGACTGCTGCTTATACCACAGGTTAATACACGCTACTGATCCCTGATAGGAGAATCATCACCTCTGCCAACAAAGAAGCCTGGTGGATGTTTGTTTACAGTCTGATGATGGGACATCATGCTCTGCATCTTCAAAGTTTGTCTCTTGATTATTATTCATACCCAGTAATGTGAAGTATGCTCATATCTACTGTAACTGAACCAACCTGGTGCTCTTCATTGAGTCTGAATGTTGGATGTTGTGTATCTCGTGTTCTCTGGGCTTTGTTGTCCTCAGTCTTTTTGCAGGTTCAGAAAACAAAACCAGGAGGCGTGTAAATGTTTCTTCTCCATGATGTTTCTTCAAATGTTTCTTCTGGATGATGATAAGACTGTGACACGGGACGCCACCTTTTGTCTTGTGATGAAGCAAAGCTCAGGAAGAAGTGGGATTAAATGGTACTCGCATGTGTGCTGCTGAGAAGGATGTACAGGGGCACCTGCAGCCAAATCCAAGCCTCAGGTTAGTTGTAGTTGCAGAACGCTATAGACTGAGACAGCTGAGGCATCAAATGTTTGATTAAACGGATGAAAAAGAGAAGTTTCTTCCCTGTAATTATCACTTCTTAAAATCTGTAGCAACTTCAAGTCTGTCAGCGTGCTGAGCATGCTCAGAATGTGACAATATATTTTTGTTCAATATTTAATTTCTTTCAGTTGCAATTTTTAAATGAAAAAAATAATAAAAATATATTCTTATAATTTAGCAAACTAATTTATCAAAAAAAATATATACATATACCTGTATTAGTTTTAATAAATTAATTTGACACCTGTATTGAAAATACCATATTGTATTCATACAGAATCAGTTTGGTATCATGTTTGTCTGCTCACTGATTGCTGAAACTAAGAGCTACTTTGATCTGTTTAGATCTAAAGTATCCAAAGTTGAGCTCTGATGTTTCTTCACCCCTGTGTGTGATATGTGATTCCTACATGCTGGCAGAGCAGCAGTTTGTGCTCACAGATGGTGACGGTGTGGAGAGACGGTGGTGTTTCCTCAGAAGAACCAGCAGAGTCACAAAGGACACCAGTCCATCTCACCACCTTGACTTGCTGACTGATGCTCGTCTCCACTGCACAGAGGAAATCAGCTGACCGAGGTTTGTCCAGTGACGTGTTATGAAATGTATATTTGTTTTATGCTTACAGTTATGTTTTTCTTGACAGAGGCTCTGCAGAGGTTAGACAAAGCAGAGAAAATATGTGCTTTACATTTTACTGTGATTTATTGAGATATTTGTTGCCTGATGTTCAGCAGGAATGGAGAAATAGAATCAAAGGGAGATGTTTTTGCTGTTTTTGTAATGTTTCAGCAACACGTGCCAGATGCTGTTCCTTCATGGTGACATCACCAGAGACAGCCCCGCCCACCTCAGGACCTCGCCATTGGTCATGATGATTATAATGATGACAGCGAGTGCAACTGAGACTGTAAAAATCCACGACCAGAATGTTTCTTTTTAATTATTAATGAATACTGAGAGCCTCTTTCTGTGTTTTGTCTGTTTTGTTTTTTTTACCTCATTTGTTACTAACAAAGTTCACAAACTCACACAGTTTACATGCTGTATGTTTCCATCTTTACCAGCCACACTCTAACTGCATTTAAGAAAATGATCCTTAGAAATCGTCGTTTTTCTCTTTTGTAATTGATGATAATTCAGTGAATATACTGCGCTGCTTCCTTTTATTGCGTCACACATTGCTTTAAGTTTTTCAGTGTCCGGTTATTTTTTACTGCTGTTTGAATTCTCTGTATGTTTGACCCTGTAGACTGTTTGATGGACTGCTTGTCTTCCTGTTTGTTACCGCCGCCTGTTTTTTAATAAAGATTTGGATTTCTGACTTCAACACAGCCTCTGCGTGTCCTCCCTTTGTGTCCTCTTCCTCTGTGAATGTGTTGCATGTGTCACAGATTCATTTTATTAACAGCTTTCCCACAGTGAGTTGCATCAGCATTCATTCACAGCACATTTCAGAAGGATTCAGATTAATACAGTGATCTTACAGTCAGAATGATCCTGACAGAGTGCCACTGTAAATGATCTTTCATCAGGTACATTTTAAAGTTCAGTATTTCAAAGCAGGAGTTATGAAGAATCATGCTGGCATTAGGACTAATAATATGTACTTACAAAGTCAAAGTTTTTTAATTATGCTAGAATATTGGAAGACAATCAACTTTTAGTGTTTTCTGCATATTAATTATTCTGAAATAAAGACGTGAACTTAACTGTACAGAAGCACTAAACAACTGACAATCAGTCAGCTCGGGCTGTGTTTAATCAAAGATTAAACACAGCCCGAGCTGTCATGCACAGTGAGTCTGATCCTTTGCTGTGAGAGTCTGACAAGCATGTTTCTGGTCAGTTTCGAAGAAATAATATCACAATGTTGATCTTTCTTTCCAATATTCCTTCTCTTTTACAACATAAACTGTGATCAAAGCTACTTATGTTCACAGCATGTAATAATACTGACAGTCCAGGGCATTGTGGTCTGTTGAGCTAGGGTTAGGGTTAGCAATTCAGACATATGTAATCAATATTAAACGTCTCTGATGTGGGCCACTGTCCGCAGTGTTGGGAAGTCCATACCAGGCTGGAACGAGTCAAGGTAGGTGAGCATCCACGAGAAGACACAGCAGATGCATCCTACTAATACTGACAGGACCAGGAGACTCCAGAAACCCAGCATCTTCTCTTCAGTGCCATCCTCGCCTGTCACCCTCTCTGCCCACAGCTCTTTGAGTATGGGGTGGAGAAGGGCGCAGAGAAACCCTTATTACTAATTTGTATTATAATTCAATTTTCATGAAATATTCATATTCAGTATCGGTCCTTTTATATTAATAACCACGTATCCCCCCAGGCTCATGGTGGGGCAGGGCTCTGTCCTGGGATGCTTGAGTACAAGGTAATGTACACCTGACCAGGTACCCAGGCTGTCAGAATTGTTTTCAATATTTGGTTCAAAAACATGAGTGACAACAAAAATCCAACTAGGATTCTTGCATATGATGAATGAAGTCTGTCTTTGACTGTATTGTCCAGCTGATCCATCAAACCCCCAGCAGGTGAACCTTATTCATGACATAACACGGCAACAATGTAAAAAATGAAACAGCAACAGTCTAAATGTAAAGTGCATTCTAAACTCCTCTTCAATAAATCATATGCAAAGAGTCATTCAGGACTGTAAAACGTGAACTACAGAACCCAGAGTCTTCATCATTAAATCTCTGGTTGCTTCATTTTTCTATCCTCTATCAGATACTTTAAGGTTAGGTTAGGTAAACTTGCATTCTCATGGTGAGGCAAAGTGCTTTATGTGTGTGTGCGTGTCATGAACGGCTATAAAAGGCCTATAATTAAAGAACAAAGCGGGGTTTGAGTTAGAGTTGCGGCAGACTGTCACTACTTGTAAATGGAACGCAGCCTTCCTACGGCGGACAGCTAATAACAGGAATCGGACGCGGTCCACCCAAGTCCACAGCAACCACCATAGCAACCGCCTAGCATGACCTTAAAAACATATTCTGTCTTCATAACTATCAAACACGTGAAATGACTTGCAAAGTGTTTAAGTGTTACAGCTGCAGAGAGCTATGGCGGTATCTTTGGAAGCTGTTTACATAGCTAATAATATACGATGTAACCATGGAGACAGTCAGTCACGTGAGCTAGCGGTGCACGTTTACTACAGTAAATAAGGTGATTGCGTGCACACGCTGCAGAGGGTAAAGACATTACTTCAATATTGTTTTATATTGATATATATTTGCCTTCTGTTGACCATCACCTCAGGTTCACCATCACAGTTTCAGCATACAGATGCACACTGTCTAAATATGAACACATTCAAAAACTTATGTCTCAGAAATAAGCACAGCTGTTCATGTTTGTCATTAGAGTTTTATTTGTAAGAAAATTATGAGCTTCATATTGTGCATCAAATAAAAGAACATTTCACAACTCTGAGTCAACAGAAACAGGAAACAGAAATGTCTCTAATGTAGACATGTACAGTGTAGTGTAAGCATTAAAAGATCATACAGGAAACACTAACATTTATGTGAAACTAATTGTAATAAAAAATGAGCAGGTGCTTTATAGATTTAAAAGAAAGAATCTGAAAACAACACTTTTTTGGTCTAAGTGATCAAAGTAGAAAACAGAACTGATGTTCAAGAACAAACCGTAGCTGCACTAATATTACACATCTCCAGTGTTGTGGTGAACAGACATGTTGCTTTTAAAACCACATGCAGTGTGTGACCGTGACTGTTCACTGAGACCATGAACGCCACTTCGCTGAAGCCTTCGCCTTCTTCTTCTTCTTCTTCTTCTAAATTGGAAGCAGAAGGAGCTGCTTTGATCTACTGAAAGGAAAAAGCAGAACATCTGTGCTGAAACCAGTCAGCTGAAACCATTAAGACAGGAACAATCATTCAATGCAGTGTCTCAGGTGGCTTAGCCTGTTACAACTGTTGATACAAGCTAAATACGGTTAACACACAGTGTCAGGGAGCTCCAGTGTGGGAACTAGTAGCTTTAGGTTTGTAGTCATTTAACTTTCATCCATTCATTCATTTAATTCAGGAGGAAGAAATGCCAGGTTGGTGCAGGCTGGTTACATGCATTTGGTCCCATGCAGTCTTTAATTAAATGACTTGGTTCACTTTATGGCTGGGCTGTATGTGGGGTTATATCATGTTATTTGGGCAGGAGTACCTGTCCCCTGTTAGACTTAGAAAGTTTCTCCATAAGTAGAGTTTCTGACTCTTCTAGCACATCTGTGGCTGACAGCTTTTTGGTGGCTCTTTTTACCCCACACTGGTTGTGAGTGTGTAAATAGCCCCACTAGTTCTTTTGGGTTGCAGTTAACTTGGGAGGAAGAGGTAGGTCTGCCATGACTAGATGAATAACAATTATCTGGGATACATAAATTTCATAATGCATGCATGTATCTCTATAAACCTGCCTGAGGGCTGCCATTTTTACATTCAGTTATTTCTTTGTTGAATCTAAATAATGAATGTGTTACAGTTAAACTGACACTGGTCAGTGTAAATGGCTCATTGGGACACAGAAACCTTTAAATTAAACCTGATATCGAGTGTCAAACAATATCACAGCTGTAAAAGCTGTTTACAGTCACAATTTATAAAACTATGATTGTAAATAAATTCAAACAAGTGAGCTTTTCTCTTTGTGCTGAATATCAACACTGTGATTTCTTAGACTGTAAGCTTTACTTTAGCACAACCAGTTGTAGAAGCTGCCACTCCAAATGTCTTTTGATAACAAGAAAAAAATACCTTTTCAGTCCACGGCCTGAAGTTCTTCTCCGACATCTTCTGCAATCGGCTTTGTCTGCTGGTTTGAAGACAATAAACCACAAAAAGATGATTTAGCCACTTTGTCTGCGTCATGCAGCTCGAATGTGTCATGTAACGATGTTGAATAGCCGTCGTTATCCCTCTGCTGTGTCAGTAGGATTGTACTGTACAGCATCTCATTGATATGTGAGGAATGCTAATGTAACACGATAACAGACTTACATCATTAAAATATAAAAGACAGGAGATATTTAGATATTTTTATATTTATATTACATTTTATAGCTCACGGATATTACTAAATAGATAGAATTTACTAAATAGCTGGATGAACATGAAAAATATGTCTATAATAACAAATGACCATGAGAGCCAGTAGAATTAATTCAACTGGACATTCAAAAGACGTCCTTAAATGCTCTTTAAGTGGCAGAACAGATGAACAAACAGTTAATTGCTTACTTGAGATGAAATCTGCTCAGCTACTTTGAAAACAGCTTCTAACTGGTTCCTCCTTTAACAGGATGACTGCTCAGGGGTAAGGCCATCATGCAGTCCAGCAACCTTTATGGTTCTGCTTTGATTCACCAGGAACTATTAGGGAAACCTTCCAGCGCCTCCTGTGAAAGACACAGGCATAAACACAAACATTTATTAACATGTTCCACATCCTGTGGACAACAACGTACATGGATGCAGGTTTATTGTTAACTTTTGTAAGGTTTATTTAGTGAACATATCCAGCTGCAGCTCCACTGTGATCCTGAGCTGGATAAGCACTTAAGAAAATGTGTCAATAAATGGACAAACATCAACTTACTATATTTATCCAAACAGATGGGACCAATAATGCTTCACTGAGTTAGAGACTTTAATGTCTCTTCTATGTAAGAATGTCTCGTGCTGATATACCTGCAAACTTGACAACAAAGGTTTTTCAGACTACATGTAGCTGTCCTCTATGTCAGCTCACACATTTACATTTATGTCACACTTATTTCTGCTTTCCCATTTTATAATTATTACTTACATTTTGATTAGATACCTTGAGTTTGTAAATGATCAGATTACATAATTGGAATACAATGTATCCAATTCAGGGTTGCGGGAGGATGAAGCCTATCCCAGCTGATACAGGACAAAGACAGGCTGCCAGTTTATTGCAGGTCTAACACAATATGTGTAACAGAAAATCCACTTACATGTTTGATATTTCTTATAATAATCAGAATTATGACTATTATTTAAAGGTTTCTTCATAAATACATTTTGATTTTTTATAACCTCTAAAATATAAACCTGAGCTGTTTCAGATTCTGACCTCTGACCTCACTGCAGCTCCCTCTTGGAAGTACGTCTGCTTCTTGTCCCCAGTGTTGACCGCCTGCCCTTGATATCACGTACTGTACCTGAGGAACAAAAAAGGACAAACACTTGCCTTCATTTAAAAGTACATTCATACAGAGGTAATCTATGGAAACACACTAGTTCACCCTTTGGGAGGAATCAGTTCCTGTGAAACATTTCTGTAAATGAACATCATGTGGAGAATGAATGAAATGAGTTCTTCAGGTGACTCAGCAGTCCCACACTGACAAATGAAATCTAGTTAAACTATTAAGCATCTTTGCTCTTCTGAAATCTGTGTTAAACAACAACAAACATGAATTAGTAACAAAAATACAGCTGAGTAGAGGCTTTACAAACCACCAGCAGCCATAATGCTGAATTTTAATCTTCAAATGTTTCTGAGCCGTCTTCAACCTGCTTTTAAAACATTAAAGTCCCACAGTCAATGCAGCCTGACTCAATCCTAGATGTTCAGCACACAGAGACACAGAGGTGCCGTTTAAAGTTCAGTGATAACCTGAGTCACTGATCATTTGCAGTATTACAGAGTCTGGCAGTCTTTGCATGATGTCCACGTCACTGTACGTTTCTAGCTGACTCTCAGGTGTGACAGGTGTGCCAGCAGGAAAGAGTAATAATAACCTGCATCCTGAGGTTTGTCATGCAGGATTAAAGGAGCCAGGCTTTGTTCACACAGCTAGGATTGTATTTTACACTGACCCTGGGTCAGTATAAGTATCATACAGTTTAAACGAAGCACTGAAACTTGCACATATTTATTATAGATGCACTGAAGCTAATCGAGATATTTGCTGTCAGTCTGTGGCTGCGAATAAACACTTTACTGGAAACTTTATTAACTAGTAACTTCATCAGTCATGACAGAAGCTAATATTTCTGTGCTAACATCGTTTAACCAGTAACAGCTTTCCTCCAATATAAGCTAACGTTTACACCGTAACTTTAAGCTAGCACCATAAAGACGGTAAAACACGTAATAATATCTACAAATGCATCTTAAAGCTGTTATATTAGCACTCTGTGTATTACTAACATAACCACATTAACATTACTGACACTCGCTGACTTTTAATAGTCAGTCTATAAATGCTGTCCGTTTAAATGGTCTTACCTGTACCCACTGCATATCCACCGGATTGCAGCCAGAGTGGATTCTGGAGTCTTCCACGCTCCTGTTAGTGATCCTCCATCTGGATGGATGAGAACAACCTTCTGAACAATCTAGCAGGAGATGGCCCATATCTATGGGACTGATTTGTGCTAATAACGCCCATTGTATGGACTGATAACAGCCGAAGCGGGTGAATAAAGTCACCCAGTAGCTAGCTGTGCCATTACCCAGCATACATCACTCCCTCCATAAATGCAACAAACGATACAAAAGTATCGTTCTACCTGTTTTTCAGGTAGTTGTTTACATTATATAATTTATTGTGTTCTGTATACGTCACTACAATGTGATTTGGAAAATGTCTAAATATACCGACAACAGGCACTTCCGCGGCAATCTCTTCAATCGGAGGACCCTTCACGTCAATTCCCAACGCGAGGGGGGTACCTGCGCGTCCATAAGTGCAGCAGAGGGAGCCTGACCATGCGTCACACGTTTGACGAGTTGGGAGTGAGAACGTGTTGGAACAGTCCATGTTGGGGTGTGTGGGGTCTTTGAGGGTGGAGGCAGCTCTCCTCTGGACTCTGCAATGGTAGATGCTCTGGAGAGAGGGCAGCGTACTTCTGGTGATCTTCTCTGCAGTTGTTATCACTCTCTGCAGGCATTTGCGGTCAATGTCAGTAGTGCTGCTGTACCATGCAGTGATGCAGCTGGTCAGTGTGGGCTCTACAATACAGCTGTAGAACCTGCTGAGGATTTTGGCCAACATGCAGAATTTCCTCTGCCTCCTCACGTATTACAGCCGCTGCTGAGCCTTCTTGACTTTCAAGATAAAGACCCTATAACGATACACATAAGGCCCACCAATCACACAAACACCTATGTGCAAGCACGTGCCTACAATGGGAAGAAAAAACTCAATTTAATTCGAAAAAACCTCCAGTAGAACTAGGCTCGGGGAGGGGCAGCCGTATTGTAAACTCCCGAATCTCCTCTGAACCCTCACAAAGCAAACAGAGAGGCAGCACATTATAACTTCTTAGCCAGTTTTAGGGCTTTGTCACCCTGGTTGCAGTGACCTTCCAGCTCTCAGAGGACCTTCAGAGCAGGTCAAGGGAGCCGATTAGGTCCAACTGTCAAGCCTTAACCACTCAGCCTTCCCTTTCAGGATAAATGACAGTTTGCCATCATCCACTCAATGGTACTCACCTAATATTCATATCACTGGACTATGGAAGTAAGTAAGAACACGTGGGGGGGAAAAGCACCACAGAAAAGCCCCAGTGGACCAGAAATTGAGAACTGTTTTACTATGAGGTGACAGTATGCTGTCACACAGTATATTACAGGAATAGAAAAACCACACCAGCAACAACAACAGAGGTGTGGAAGAAGGAGGGGAGGATGAATATAAAGACGACAGACACATTTTAGTTCAGTTTGCCGTTCTTCCAGCAGTGATGGAGGAAACTGAACTCTGCTTTCAACAACTCTTTAACACCTCCTGCATGAGGCCCAGGCGTCCACACTTTGAGATCATGCTGACTTATATTTTGCTGTCCTTCATTTCTCTGCTTACTGTGATTCTTAACCTGTTGGTCATCATCTCCGTCTCACATTTCAGGTAGAAAGATATCAAACTGAATTGATCTCAAGCAGTAAGAAAGACATTTCTTTTCACAGATAGTATTTCTTTTCTTTTTAAGCCTCTGCACTATATACTTCAATTTGAATAACACTTGATAGAGAAAACTAAATATAAAATATTGTGTTTTCTCTCCCTATTCAGGCAGCTCCACAGCCCCACCAACCTCCTGCTCCTTTCTCTGGCTGTCGCTGATTTCTGTGTGGGCCTCCTCTTGTTCTTCCAAATTGTGCTGATAGATGGCTGCTGGTTCCTCGGTGACATCATGTGCACTCTGTATCAATACCTAGCATATGTCATCACCTCGGCCTCCATAGGAACCATGGTGATCATATCTGTTGATCGATATTTGGCTATTTGTTACCCTCTGCATTACTCCACCAAGATCACACAACAAAGAGTTAAAATTGTTGTCTGTTTGTGTTGGATCTGTTCTGTCATCTTTCAAAGTCTGATTCTGATGGATAACCTGGAGCAACCAGGCAGGTATAACTCTTGCATTGGAGAGTGTGTCTTTGTCATTAATTACATCGCAGGACTTGTTGATGTTACTTTTTCCTTTATTGTTCCCTTTACTGTGATTGTAGTTTTGTATCTGAGAGTGTTTGTGGTGGCTGTGTCTCAGGCTCGTGCCATGAGGTCTCAGCTTGCAGTCACTCACCAGCGATCAGTAACAGTAACTGCAAAGAAATCGGAGCTGAAAGCAGCCTGGACTCTTGGTATTGTTGTTGTTGTGTTTCTTATATGTATGTGTCCATATTACTGTGTGGCTCTCACAGGCCAAGACAGCTTGCCAAGTGCTTCATCACTGACATTTGTTCTATGCTTAGCCTACTTTAACTCATGTCTGAACCCCATTATATATGTCTTTTTCTACCCCTGGTTCAGAAAATCTATAAAAGTCATTGTTACTCTTCAGATACTGCAGCCTGACTCTTCTAAAGTCACCATGCGTTAGACCAAGATTTTGAAACTCTTCATCACACACAAACAAACACACACACACACACACACATGCGCACACACACACACACACACATGCACGCGCGCGCGCACACAAACACACACACAAATAAATAAACTACTCACAACTAATAAAGTACTCATTGGTTTTCTTATATGTTTTGAAAAGACCCAAAGCCGAAGTCCTTTACAATGACAGCTGCATTTTTTCTTGTTGATGATTCTTTAAATAATAGATGAAGTAATGTGAACAGAGTGGAAAAAAGCCTTTGTAGTGCATATGTAGTATGTCTTTACATTTTTATGTTAGGCTAACAAACATAGAGTACTGTTCATTTTCACTTGTTTGCCCAAAGCACAAAATGTTTAATTAATGTGTAGTTAACACATTTTTACTCTTTTACTGTGCACTATTTTTTGTAGTCACCGTAGAAAAAAATGTATGCACATATAAGTAGTGTGTTGCTGCGTTGTGTCTGACAGTGAAAAGCAAAAAGATAGACCTCCAAGCAAATAACTTGCCCACTCCAGCTCCCATAACGAAATATAAACAGGTGGGACAAGAGTTAGCTCAGCCCACTACAACTTCCAAGCTTGCAGGACTTATCTGTTCATGCTAACATTAGCAGTGCCTATACACATCCGTGGCAGACATTCAATTCAGTTTTATTTATATAGCACCAAATCACAACAGCAGTCGCCTCAAGACACTTTATATTGTACAGTAGACCCTACAATAATAGATACAGAGAAAAACCCAACAATCACATGACCCCCTATCAGAGATGGGCAGTAATGCGTTACTTGTAATGCGTTACTGTAATCTGATTACTTTTTTCAAGTAACGAGTAAAGTAAGGGATTACTATTGCAAAAACTGTAATTAGATTACCGTTACTTTCCCGTAGGAACGCTGCCTCACTGCATTACTAAAACCGTGATTTTTTGCGAGAATGTCTCACGACAGTGACGTAAGCGAGTGCGCCGTTAGTGACAACAGCTGTGTGCAGATCAACAATGGATCACATATCGATTGTGGGAGAGAGTATGAGCGTGCAGCGTTTAAAGCGTGGAAGTACTGACCTTATTTTGAGTTTGATTCCATAAAAAGTGACAAAAACATTAGCGTCCAACGTGCATGGGAAGAAAACTTCTTTTTACAGCGAAAAACCCCCCTAAACTTCCAAGCAAGCACTGAGTGCGCAACGACATAATGGGAGAGAAACTCGTGGATTCTTCAACTGACCGCGGCACACCTGCACCAGGGTAAACCTCCGCCTACGCCAGTCCTGCTTTACAGGTGAAAATAGAGCAACAGGACCGCTGAGTCTTTGACTTTATTTATTTTCTGCTGTGTTTTACTTGCATCTATTTGAAAGAGTGAGTGTAAACACAAAAAATATTTTATTTTATGTGCTGGAATGTGTAGAAAATAGGTTTAAATGTTAAACTAATTTATTCAAGTCAGAGAATGTTGCATATAATTAAATCTTTGCTTGATGCATAAAGTTAAAAGATTAAAACTGATAAAACAAGTTTAAAAAAAGAGACTTTTCCATTTGATTACATTTTGTATGATGGATTATGCAGAAAAAGTAGAATTGGGCTGAAAGATCTATCACTTTATCACCTCTTCAGGTTGTAAATCGTGTTTTTAAAAAGTAACTAAGTAACTAAGTAATTAATTACTTTTGAAAATAAGTAATCAGTAAAGTAACGGGATTACTTTTTTGGGGAGGTAATCAGTAATTAGTTACTGATGACTTTTTTCAAGTAACTTGACCAACACTGCCCCCTATGAGCAAGCACTTTGGCGACAGTTGGAAGGAAAAACTCCCTTTTAACAGGAAAAAACCTCCAGCAGAACCAGGCTCAGGGAGGGGCGGGGCCATCTGCTGTGATTGGTTGGGGTGAGAGAAGGAAGACAGGATAAAGACATGCTGTGGAAGAGAGACACAGATTAATAACAGGTATGATTCAATGCAAAGAGATCTATTAATACATAGTGAGTGAGAAAGGTGACTGGAAAGGAAAAACTCAATGCGTCATGGGAATCCCCGGCAGCCTACGTCTATTTAAATACTCTAGGAACAACAAGTAGGCCTGCAGAGCGAGAGCGAAGTGCTCTAATAGGGTGATATAGTACAATAAGGTCATTAAGATAAGATGGGGCCTGATTATGTAAGACCTTGTATGTGAGGAGCAGGATTTTGAATTAACTGAAGGCTTTTCAGTGAGTTTTTAGGACATCCTGATAATAATGAATTACAGTCGTCCAGCCTGGAAGTAATAAATGCATGAACTAGTTTTTCAGCGTCACTAAGAGACAGGATATTTTAGAGATGTTGCACAAATGGAAGAAAGCAGTCTTACATATTTGTTTAATATATGCGTTGAAGGACATGTCCTGGTCAAAAATGACTCCAAGGTTCCTCACAGTGTTACTGGAGGCCAAGGTAATGCCATCCAGAGTAAGAATCTGCTTAGATACCATATTTCTAAGCTTTTCAGGGCCGAGTACAATAACCTCAGTTTGATCTGAATTAAGAAGCAGAAAGTTAGCGGCCATCCAGGTCTTTATGTCTTTAAGACATTCCTGCAGTTTAACTCATTGGTGTGTGTTATCTGGCTTCATGGACAGATAGAGCTGGGTGTCATCTGCATAGCAGTGTAAATGTATGCTATGTCTTCTAATGATACTGCCTAAGGAAAGCATGTATAATGTAAACAGAATTGGTCCTAGCACTGAACCCTGTGGAACTCCATAATTAACCTCAGTGTGTGAAGAGGACTCTCCATTTACATGACAAACTGGAGTCTAATAGATAGATATGATACAAACCACTGCAGCACAGTACCTGTAATACCTACAGCATGTTCTAATCGCTCTAATAGGATATTATGGTCGACAGTATCGAACGCTGCACTGAGGTCTAGCAGGACAAGCACAGAGATGAGTCCACTGTCAGAGGCCATAAGAAGATCATTTGTAACCTTCACTAAAGCTGTTTCTGTGCTGTGATGAGCTCTGAAACCTGACTGAAACTCTTCAAATATGCCATTCCTCTGCAGATGATCTGTTAGGTGTTTGACAACTACTCTTTCAAGGATGTTTGATATGAAAGGAAGGTTGGAGATTGGCCTATAATTAGCTAAGACTGCTGGGTCTAGAGATGCTTTTTGAGTAAAGGTTTAACTACAGCCAGCTTGAAGGCCTGTGGTACATAGCTGATTATTAGCGATAGATTGATCATATTTAAGGTCGAAGAATTAATTAATGGCAGGATTTCTTTGAGCAGTTTTGTAGGAATGGTGTAACCCATATCACCTACGCATTGTCACATGACCCACGTCAGCTGATTTGAGGCCCCTCTCCTGATTTGCTCCTTCCACGTCGTGGCAAGTATGAAAACTGGCTGTGGAGGGATACTTTCGGGTTCGACCTCTTCTGTGGCTGTAAGCTGATGGCGTTTAGAACGGCGTTGGAAAACAAAGCGTTTTCTCCCCTCCATTCATCTATAAAATTGTATCACCTCAGCAGTAAGTGTCCTTAACATCTACCAAAAGCAACCTTTTAGTTGTCAGTAACGAGTCGATCGTTTCCGCGATTAAAAAATTACTTTGTTCGGCGGCGTTCTCACCGCAAGTAGAACTCCGGTTCGAAAACTGTTTTTTTTTTTAAACACTTTTATTTATTTAAGCACTTAAATGGGTTTTCTATGAAACAAATTGCAATTGACTGATTATTGTTATGTGTTGCCTTGAATTCGGCTATGCTGTCTGTTAGACAGTTGTTTTTCTTTAATGTTGTTTCTGTATTTGCTGGGACTAAGGACAATAACGGACTATAAAGCACCAACAACCGGTATGACGAACGCGGCCGTGACTCTGGCAGACGAGCTGAACACTTTCTATGCTCGCTTCGAGGCTGCAGCTAAGGACTCCAACGATGCTAGTGCTAGCGGCGCTAACGGCTGCAGACAGGAAGATACTGCCAGCACCGGAAACGTGCTCGTCATCTCCGAGCATGAAGTAAGGAGAGCCTTCAAGAGAGTGAACACCAGGAAAGCAGCAGGACCAGACGGCATCCCAGGTCGTATCCTAAGAGACTGCGCATACCAGCTAGCTCCTGTGTTCACGGAGATATTCAACATCTCTTTATCTCAGTCGGTGATCCCCACATGCTTCAAAGAGTCCATCATTGTTCCTGTCCCGAAGAAACCCCACCCTGCTTCTCTCAATGACTATCGCCCTGTAGCCCTCACCTCAGTAGTGATGAAGTGTTTTGAACGCCTGGTCAGAGACTTCATCATTTCTTCACTACCAGACACACTGGACCCACTACAGTTCGCTTACCGTCCAAATCGTTCCACAGACGATGCCATCTCTCATCTCCTCCACACATCACTCACTCACTTGGACATTAGAAGGGGGAATTATGTTAAAATGCTCTTCATAGACTACAGCTCTGCATTTAACACCATAATTCCCTCCACACTCACTACCAAGCTGGAGCATCTGGGACTCAGCTCATCTATGTGTCAGTGGATCTCCAACTTCCTAACTGGCAGACCACAGGCAGTAAGGATGGGCGGACATGTCTCAGCCTCCACCACTCTCAGCACTGGAGCCCCCCAGGGGTGTGTTCTGAGCCCCCTGCTGTACTCTCTGTACACATATGACTGCGTGGCCACTACCAGCTCCACCACCATCATCAAGTTTGCTGACGACACCGTCGTGGTGGGCCTGATCTCTGATAACAACGAGACGGCCTACCTGAAGGAGATTAGGAATCTGGAGAACTGGTGCCAGAGGAACAACCTCCTTCTAAACGTCAGTAAGACAAAGGAGCTGATAGTGGACTTCAGCACTAAGCAGGAGAGGAACTACCAGACCCCCGTCATCAACGAGTGCCCAGTGGAGAGAGTGGACAGCTTCAAATACCTCGGAGTTCACATCACGCAGGACCTGTCATGGTCCTGTCACATCAACTCCGTGGTGAAAAAGGCTCGTCAGCGTCTCTACCACCTCAGACGCTTGAGAGACTTCCAACTGCCCTCCAAGGTGCTCAGGAACTTTTACTCGTGCACCATAGAGAGCATCCTGACGGGAAACATCTTAACCTGGTTCGGGAACAGCACCATGCAGGACAGACGAGCTCTACAGAGGGTTGTGCGATCAGCTGAGCGCACCATCCGCTCCGAGCTCCCTGACCTGCACTCAATCTACAGCAGGCGGTGCTGGACCAAGGCCAGGAAGATCGTGAAGGACCTCAGCCATCCCAACAACAGACTGTTCTCTCTGCTGAGGTCAGGAAAGCGATTCCGCTCCCTGAAGACCAACACAGAGAGACTGAGGAGGAGCTTCTTCCCGCAGGCGATACGGTCTCTCAGTCACAATCACACCACCACACAGTACTGACCCACACATATAGTTCTTACACACACACTGGACATTCTGGACATTGTTTTCACTTCATCACTTAAATCACTGCTGCTGTTATTGTGTATATATTTATTTATACTTCTTGTGTATTTTGTTCATACATTCTTATATAGTTCTATATTGTGTATTTTGTTGTACAGTTATTTTATTTTCAATTTAATTTATATATTTTATCTTATTCTTTCCCAGTGTGTTGTACAGTTATTTCATTTTTAACCTTAATTTATATTTTATTCTTTCCTAGTTAAATTTACCCTTTTTAATTTTTCATATTTATTTCCTATCTTATTCATAGCCTTTTCCTTTTTTGTTTTCTTTAGGTCACGAGCAGTTGTCCAAGTATTTCACTACATATCGTACTGTGTATGACTGTGTACGTGACAAATAAAAATTTGAATTTGAATTTGAATTTGAATTTGACACAGTCTCTATGGAGATGGGTTTTGGGGGGGTAGCAGGAGGAGAGAAGCTGCAGAGAGGCGTGTAAGACTGCAACTCTGCTTCCTGGTCCCAAATAATAAATAAATTTTAATAAATTTGTCCATATTTCTAGAAATGAGAGCTGCTCCATCCAAAGTGGGATGGATGCCGTCTCTCCTAACAAGACCAGGTTTCCTCCAGAAGGTTTGCCAATTATCTATGAAGCCCACATCATTTCTGGGACACCACTCAGACAGCCAGCAATTTAAGGAGAACATGCGGCTAAACATGTCACTCCTGGTCTGATTGGGGAGGGGACCAGAGAAAACTACAGAGTCCCACATTGTTTTGGCAAAGTTACACACCGATTCAATATTGATTTTAGTAACCTCCGATTGGCGTAACCGGGTGTCATTAGTGCCGACGTGAATTATGATTTTACTGAATTTACGTTTACCCTTAGCCAGCAGTTTTAAATTTCCCTCAATGTCGCCTGCTCTGGCCCCTGGAAGACAATTGACTATGGTTGCCGGTAGGGATGGGTATTGATAAGATTTTCATGATTCCGATTTCATTTTCGATTCTGTTTAACGATTTGATTCTTTATCGATTCTCTTATCGTTTCTTTTTAAAAAAGGAGAACACTAAGGTTGATTAGCTTAGAACTTTGTTTTATATCTTCTCTTTGAACAAGATAGAAATTTAGGAGTAACATGGCCTTACAAACCCAGCAGTGAGATCTTAAGAGATCCAGCCTACGGCTCTTCAATGGGGTGTCACAGGGTCCCCAGGAAAAAAAATTGTAAATGTAAAATAATAAAATAAATATTCTTCTGTAGCAATAACAAAGTATAACATAAATTATTCTGTAGCAATTACACAACTGTCATGGTCCTGAGTCTGAGGACTCAGTGTTTTGTGTTTCCTTATGCTTTTGTTCATTCCGAGTATGTATTCTGTTGTGATTTTGCCATTTGTTAGGTTTCTGTTCTTTGCCTGCCGGCTCCCACTTCTCTGTGTTCCCTCTGTCTGTCCATGGTGTTATTGTGTCTACTTATGAGTCCGCCTGTCAAGTTCAGTGTCCTGTCTGGTTCTCTGTCTGTTAGTTTCCTGTTTTATTGTGAAGGTCTCTGTCTGATGTGAGTGTGTTCAGTTTACGTTTCCCCTGTCCCGTCAGCTCTGATTCCTCCCAGCCGTGTTGCCCTCCTGTCTCTCATCCCCTGATTGCTGGTGTGTTTATTTAAGCCCTGTGTGTTCTCCTGCCTGTTGCCGGTTCGTCTGTGTTACTCCGTATCAGTCTGTGTTACCCTGTGTTCCACAGTGTCCTGTTCCTCATCTGCGTCTCTCTGCTTCTCATCCCTTTGTCGTATGCTCCCAGGTCTGTTATTTTTAGTTCTCCCAGTTTAGGTGTCTTCAGTTATTTGTCATGCCCCACTGCTTGTTTGCCACTAGACCTTGTAAATAAACTTCACTAGCATTTTCATCCACTGCCTGCATCTTGGGTCCTCCTTCCTCCACACCACACGGCTCGCCTTCCCAGCCGTGACAGTACGAACCGGCCACTATGGACCCAGCAGCATTCAACCCGCCCAAGGAGCTCCGGGAGGATATTGTTTACTCTGTGGACAAATTAATTAACGTTTGGCTGGAGCACGAGGGGAGAGAATTTCGCCAAGCCGTGGCTAATCGGCTACAGCGCTTGGTTTCTGGTCTCCCCTGGCTGCTCAGCTCACTTCACCCACTCGCACAGAATTTCATTCTGAACGAGCTCCGTCTTCACCCCCCGGCTGCTACCACCCACCCTGCAACTCATGCTTCACTGCCCGGTCCGACAGAGGATGTTCTGCCCGGCCCGTCGGTCCAGCCTTTAAGGGGGAAACGGCGCTCACGCTGCCGACGCTCCTCGCCACAGTCGGACCTGGGGATTTCTGAGCGGCCGGCTGTGGTGAGTGGACAGGACAATATTATTGGTCTGAACTGTGGGACTGTTTACTCAGGGGTAATGTTATGTACGGCACAGGACAAAGACTGTTTATCGCCTCAAGCTCAGTTAGCCACCCGGCCAGAAGCCCAGTTAGCCGCCCGGCCAGAAGCCCAGTTGCCACCTCCACCACATTCAGCCTCACAATCCACAGCTCAATTACAGTCACAGCCAGACTTATTACAAACCATGTTACAATCCATAGCCCAGTCAGTAGCCCAGTTGGCAGAAGAATCATTAGCCTTATCCTCCGTTCAGTCTCCAACTTCCCCACCATTATTGTCTCAACCTTTACTTCAGTCGCCCTCAGCACAGCCACCTGTTCAGCCATCATCTTCACCAACTCCTCCTGTACAACCAGCTAGGCCAGTTCAATCCGAAAGAAACTATTGTTCACCCATTCGTTCCAGGCAGAGATACAAACCAAACAATCTTGCAAACTTTCCTCAAGAGCGGGCTAGTTCTGAGACTGAGATGCACTCCAGGGCCTCCCCAGAGGCTGGGTTTAAGCCCCCAGCAGACTCTGGACCCCTGGAGGTTAAGAAGCCAGCTGAGGACTGCACCCGGCTGTCGCTGCCTGAGCAGCTGCAGTCTGCTATGTGTTTGCCAGAGGCCACCGTGCCTGCTGGTTCTGATCTGTACCTGCCAGAGGCCCGTGTGCCTGCTGGTTTTGTTCTGTCCCTGCCAGAGGCCCATGCTGGAGGGCCCGAGGAGCCCGTCCAGCCTCCTTCCGCTTCCTCGTCAGCTGGAGGGCCCGAGGAGCCCGTCCAGCCTCCTTCCGCTTCCTCGTCAGCTGGAGGGCCCGAGGAGCCCGTCCAGCCTCCTTCCTCTTCCTCGTCAGCTGGAGGGCCCGAGGAGCCCGTCCAGCCTCCTTCCGCTTCCTCGTCAGCTGGAGGGCCCGAGGATCCGGTCCAGCCTCCATCCGCTTCCTCGTCAGCTGGAGGGCCCGAGGAGCCCGTCCAGCCTCCTTCTGCTTCCTCGTCAGCTGGAGGGCCCGAGGAGCCCATCAAGCCTCCTTCCGCTTCCTCGTCAGCTGGAGGGCCCGAGGAGCCCGTCCAGCCTTCTTCCTCTTCCTCGTCAGCTGGAGGGCCCGAAGAGCCCGTCCAGCCACCAGCTGCTCCACCAGCAGCCTCATCCACGCTTGCAGCAGCAGTTTCATCCACGCCGCCGCCGCCTGCTGCAGCGCCTCCGTCTCTAGCTTCCATGCCGCCGCCAGCTGCAGCCTCCGTGTCTTCATCCTCGCCAGCTGCAGCCTCCGTGTCTTCATCCTCGCCAGCTGCAGCCTCCGTGTCTTCACCCACGCCGTCGCCTGGTCCAGCTCCAGCATCATCAGCTTCGCCTGGTCCAGCCTCTGCTTCACCCACGCCGTCGCCTGGTCCAGATTCAGCATCATCAGCGTCGCCTGGCCCAGCCTCTGCTTCAGCCTCGCCTGGCCCAGCCTCCGCTTCAGCCTCGTCTGGTCCAGCCTCCGTCTCACCTGCTGCTGCAGGGGCCACGCAGCCGTCAGGTCCCCAACTGCCGCCTCAACTTCGTCGGTCATCTGCCAGGCCGCATGTTGGGCGTCTTCGCCACCATGACCGGCCTCCGGACTTGCATTGTCACCGCCGCTGTTGTGCGCACGGTCGGCCCCCAGAACTGTTTCCACGCCGCTGTTGCCGTCCGCACGGTCGGCCCCCGGAACTGTTTCCACGCCGCTGTTGCCGTCCGCACGGTCGGCCCCCGGAACTGTTTCCACGCCACTGCCTACTGCGTGGCCGGCCTCTGGACCTGCCCCACTGCCGCTGCCTTTTACGCGGTCGGCCCCCGGAACTGTGCTGTTTTGGCCTCCGGCGCCGTCGGCCTCCGGGTCGGCCCCCCGAACTTGTCCGTCTGGGCCTTTTTGGACTCTGTCCCTGCCTACAATTAAACACATTCACTTACCAAAAATCGGGGCATCTGCTGTGGCAGCCTTTGACCACAAACTTAGTCACTGCTCGGTGACATTCGTCTATCCTGGCAAACGTGCAAACGTTAGCGTTACTGCTGGGTTGAGATTCACGAGTCCGGAGCGGAATGAAAAATACGACATTCATTTAAGGTTATCACGTGTTTTGTGAGCAAATGCTTTTGCATATTCGTAGTGTTTCCTCCCTTAAATGAAATATCTACTTTGCAAGTATTGCAAGTTGCCCTGTTGTCATCCGTTCTCGTAAAGTATAACCAAACTTTTGAGCATTTGAGCCGCTTAGGCGCCGTGTTTCCTGCCAGGTAAATGACGCTCCGCAACGTGGTCACGTCATTCCGGTCGACTGGAATCGATAAGGGAATCATTTGCAAAAATGGCAAACAATTCTAAGGAATTGAAACAGTGGGAACCGGTTCTCAACAAGAACCGGGTTTCGATACCCATCCCTAGTTGCTGGTGTCTCTAGCTTCACATGTCCAATTCAGTAATCCTGACCTCCAGAGCTGCAAATATGCTACATTTGTTACAAGTATCGTTACTGCTAAAGGAGGCCGAGGAGTAACTAAACATCTGACACAATGAGGAAGAAAGTGCAGGAGGGACAGGTGAAGTAGCCATGCTGCTCACGAGTCGGCTACGAGCTAAGCTAAGCTAGTGAAACAGTACAGAGACAATGGAAATGGAAAATTGTACTTAGTAATCAGTATAAGCTTTTAATGATATAAGTTTACATGTGATAGAATACTGCATGATGACCTTTTCCTTGCTTAGAACTGATTGCTCTTTTCATTGTTTAGAACTGATTGTTCTTTATAAAACGTGTTCTGATATTTTTATCTGAATCTTCCCACAGCGATAGTAAGAAGTTGAACAAGCAGTTCTGACCTCGCACACACACACACACACAATCACATACGCATATGCTCACGTATCAACATTCCACTGAACAAATGTTTTCATTTTTCTTGTGTATAAATAAAGACAAGTGCAAGAACAGAGCGCACACTTCACAGGGCCTCCACTCTGATGTGAGCACTCTGTGACCGCCCTTGCAAGTAAAATCTGCAGCGTGTGTGTCTCCACTCTCTGACTTTCAGCTGAAGAAGTGTCTCTTGAAATAAATCTCATGACAGACAGTGAGTAAATACTTTGGCTATAAATTAGGTAGTGAGTACACGGAAAGTGTGCTTCGGATGAAGCACGTTAAGATTATATGAAAAAAGAATGTATTTAAAAGTTTTTTAATTAAATTGCTAAGCAGATAAGCTACTCAGAAACACCCACTGGCTGTATCCCAATTCAGGGTCTGCAGCCTTAAAGGCCGCATTTTAAGGCCAATTACTTCACAGCGACGCGACGAAGGCTGTCCCAATTCAAAGGCTGCTCGAAATGCGGCCCTCAAATGTGTCCTTCATTTCATTGAGTTGTAAGGATGTGGCGGTGTAGACTTCGTGGCCCAACATATCCCAGAATGCATAGTGCGGCAGTGGGTGTGGATAATTTTGCCGGAAAAAAAAACAGCGGAAGAGGGGCGGCTGAAGAGTAAACTTTTAAAAGTAAGTACTGAATATTATGTTACTTATTTATGTGCGAATGTTTAATAACGAAGAACATTAAAACATTACTGTTGGCCACATGTCGGAAAAGTTATGTGACATTACCGATGTTTGTACTAACTTGGTTTTAAAGCCTTTAAAAAAAATAAGCGACGGCATTCTCTAAAATTTTTGATAAAAACGGAAGCTTCGAGATTGGCCTATAATTGGTAGGGTCTTTCTGATCAAAATTACTTTTTTTTAGAACGGGGTGCACTACCGCATGTTAAAAGGCAGCCAGGACACAGTCCACTAACAATGATAAATTCATTAAGAATAAGATGCAAGGCCCAATTTCCTCAAAACCTTCCTTGATAATTCGGGATGGAAGGATATCGTGCACAGAGTTTGAGTTTCTCAGTTGTTCAATTATTCCCGAGTGGGGAGTGATAACAGCTCAAAGTGAGAAAAGGTGGACATGCATCCTAAAACCAGAACAGGATTCAGCACAAGAGAGTGAGAGTATGAAGCCTTCAGTAATAAAACCTTTCCACTAAAATGATTAAGAAATTGCTCACAGAGAGCCTGAGAGGCTGAGCTCGAAGAGTCCGGACAGGGATTTATCACTGAATTAAAAATTGTGAATAACATTCGGGGATTGTGGCTATTAGTCTCAATAATGTTTGATAGGAAAGCTGCTTTAGCTGCCTTTACAGAGTTCTGGTAGAGAAAGCGGCTCCTACAAAGAATGTCATAGGATATCTGAAGCCTGTCTTTTTTCCACCTCCTTTCAGATTGACGGCAGGCACGACGTAAGGCTCGTATAGTGTCATTTAGCCATGGTTTATGAGAAGTTCTGGGACGTTTCATCTTTATAGGGGCCACAGTATCTAAGATGGAACAATAGGTGGATAGCATAGCATTGGCAAAATCATCAACCAATGGAGGTGTGTAACAGTTTGTATCAGTGAAGTCTGGATCAAAAAAGGCAAAGTTTAGAAAGGCCGTAATGAAGTTAGCCACTGTCTCAGAGTTAATGATACGTACAGGGCGATGACAGCCTTTAGAATTTAAATCAATTGCACATAGCTCAACATCAAACACAACCAAAAAATGGTCAGAAATATCAGCATTATCAATGTCCATAGTACAAATATCCAAAGCATATGAGAGGACCAAATCCAAGGTATGACCTTTAAGATGAGTTGGTTCCCTGACCCACTGTGTAAGGTTAAAAGAGTCAATTAGGGCAAGAAAATCCTTGGCTAGGGGGTCATCAGCACAACAAATATGTATGTTAAAATCTCCAGTGATAAGAGCTTGATCATAACTTAATAAAAATGAACCTAAGAAGTCAGCAAATTCACAAATAAAATACCTATTATATTTAGGTGGTCGATAAATCACAGCACATAGAATCGTTGGGGGTCCGGCAAGCTCCAAAAGTTGAACCTCAAAACTAGAATAGGTAGGAGAAGGCAGTTGCCGAACTTTAAGTTTGTTTTTAAAAACAGAGGCCACGCCTCCACCTCTTCCCGAGGGCCTCGGTGAACTGAAGAATGCACAGTCCGGGGGTAGTAGCTCTGAAAAAGAAGAGGACTCATGTTAAGGTTCGAATTTGAGGAAGAGACAAACGACTGCATGGTCTCAGTAGATGTCAGAATAGTGATTTTATTATACATATGTACATATGGGGAAGATGAGCATCACAAGCCTTTTAGAGCCGATCTCCCCCGAACAAGCATCTCACAAGGCTTTTATTACAATGATGACGTCAAGTCCCATGATAAGTATCAGTCAGTTCTCAGAACTCAGGAAGTTCCCCTCACTCCACAAGTTCTCCTTATAAGGCCTCCAGATGTTTCCACTCAGCCCAGCACTCAGAGAAAACCAGTGTGTGGTGTGTATATCTATTCGTGTCTATTGTGAAAGTATATCTATCAGAAAACTGTCCTATTCTTACTAAGTGTGTGTGTACACATGCATGTGTTATATAAGAGCGTGCATGTACTTTCAAGGCCTGTGTACGTGCAGAACTGAACATAGAACCAAGGCAGGGTCCAGCAGGCCCCACAGGCTTCTGAGTGATTACAGAACTGTGAAACAGCTTTAAGCAAATAACATGAATAGTACAGAACAACAATAGACTGATTAGAGTACTGATAATCTGTGTAGATTAATGTTAACATAGATATGGTTCAAAGATTATTCTGTCAACTGGTTCAACAATGGTAAATGATTAATGATTGATACTTCTGATTATAACTGTGATCATAAGAATTCAAAATAAAATATCTCCTGGTCACATTCCTCCTCTTTGGGCTGGCTTGCCAGCCCAACTCACACCAGGATTTATTTCCCAACCAAACAAACACGTTATGACACTTATCAATCCCAACGCCTCCGTTGTTTTCCAATTTTCCCACAACCCAGCTGTTCTTTTAGCTTCGGACTCGAGTTTCAGCCTGACACGCTTCAGGCCCCTTTACCACCTCCTCTTGGAGTGAAGAAACGCCCTCGGATTCTTCTTTCTTCGACTTCCGGGGTTAGACCACCCTTCAATCGTTACATAGATCTGGGGATCATTCTGCCCCACTTTCAAACAAAGATCTGTGTGTTTGTTGTCCGTTGTCACTGCCGTGTCCCCCTTTTTGCCACAAGCCTCTCGAACCTCGTTGGTCTCCGGTGTTCCTAGTTTTCGCCAACCCCTTCTTGGTCATTGTTGTGGTTATGGGATCCATCTTCTCAAGGAGCCCCAAGGCCATGACACTTGACCCCAGTTGCTGTGAAGGATCCCCATATCTCCGTGTCCCCGTCTGGTGTCTGTTCCCTTCTCTGCAAGAGACAGAAAGCCAACACCTCTCCTGTGCTGGCTCTCCTAACCTAATGTTGTTGACTTTGTTTATTCCAATCCTATGCCATGCTTATGTGTGTAAGCGTGCATGCATTTAACCCTCTGCACGTGAAGTCAATAGCTCCAATATATCAATCCGATCCGTTGTCGGATGAAGCTTTTGACCTTCACAGACTAAGTGCCAGCTCCTTATAAGCACATTTGCAATGTGTGTATAAAAATGAACAACAGACCTCAAACAAATTGGGCATTCTTAATTCTAACTTGAGTGTAATACTCAGTTTCTGATCATCTAATTATGCTTCTCACTCGTTCCCTAAATTGTCTAGAAACCTTTAATTTTGCCATACCTAAATTATTAAAACACAAACCAAATTATAGACCCCCTATATAGGTTCTGCCTCTATGAGCACACTTCAATAATGAGCAACAACCTGCAATCTGTACCAAAAAATCTTCATGGTCCCACCTGCAATTAAAGATCAAATGCACTTTATACCTGCAAATCATAAGAGTAATAAACGATTCAGCACAACAGACAAGTATCATGTTCAGGATTTCTCTGATCATTAAATCACTATTATTGCCACAATTTGCTTTATTCACCCTTTGGGCAATATTCCAAGAGAGAGAGAGCCCCTAATGGCCAGTTAGTGGGCTCTAGGTCAAACTGTCCCCAAATTTGTTATTTGTTATTATTACTTGTTTTCATGTCACTTGTCTGTTTTCTACTGCACCCCTCTCACCAAAGCAAAGCAAACATTAGCAGCACATTGACCGTAGTCAGCCATCCTCATTCCATAGGTGCTATAAAAACATTTCCTGTAAAAGAATCGCAGTTTTCAAGACAGGGTGTGTCTCCCCCAACACTCTCACCAGAATACAGTGTAATAGCATCCCCAACTCCTAACCCATAAACACCGTTTCTTCACACATCCGCCCAGAAATCCTGTAATCGAAAAACATTAAAAACTGTAACCCTGTAGGGAAGAAAATGTAAATGGTAACGCTGCGCAGTTACCTCTGTAAGCAACACAAGACACAAAAATGGCATTTACAGGTTCACTCATCCTCGAATATTTTGTCATCCTTCTACTCCTGTAAAAAGAAACACACATAAATTCATCCACCCTTTTATCCTATCTAGGTGGAGGTGGTTAACCTTGAGTCATGGTCAAGTCTTGTCATCTTTTACCAGTCAGTCCGTTTGTTTTTATTTCCAGTCTTTCATCCATTCATCCATTCTTTGCTGATAGTGAAACCTGTCGTCGCATTTAGTTTCCACACTCAGCAAAATGACGTCATCTCAAAAAGAAAACAAGAACTTGAGTTTGGATTACCTCGCTGAATCCTTTTTTAGACAGGGACTCTCGTTTCTAATTGTCCCCACAAGTGTTTCCTCCAGAACCCATTTCAATGCGGAGAAACTCACTTACAACATTTTTCTCGCCGACGTGTAATGCTTGTAATTTCCGATGTGCAGATCGGCTTAAAGAAAAGATTCACAAACAAAAATCAGTGCACTGTTCAAAATATAAAACAAAATAAACTGAAAAATAACAAAAACAAAATGCAGACGCCCGGGTCTTAGGACTTGTCACTGAATATTCCTCCCATCAATAAAATACCCACCTAAACCTACACAGAGTCAAATCAACACCACCTCAACCTTTTCATATTCCTAAACCTATATGTTTTGCGTTCGTGGAACAAAATTGAACCCTTAAGTAATTTGAGCTCTTGAAATGTTTTAATTCTCTTAATTCTGCCAGTTTATTTCAACACTTATTCAATGACTTTTATTCAACTGCTACTTGGTCACTCAAATTTTACCTGTTCAAATTGCCTAGGGTTCCACAAAGTCTAGATCCCCGTTATCATGAAACTTGAACGGTGTACGATGATTTACTTACAGTAATTTAGAATCATCACTCAACCTAGCTCTACTACTGGCACTGCGTGACTTTTCTCACACTGGAAACCAGAATTTAGTACAGAACTTTAATGCCTCAGGCAATCGTGCTCAAGGGCTGTCCCCCCTTCTCTTCTTCTTTGTCCGTGTGTTCCTCCTTTATTAAATCTCCATCACAATGACGTGGCGCTCTGAAATAAGACTCACACTGTTAATTCATCGTTTTCACTCTGCACCAGTGCTCAGGCTGTTTTCTTTTCTTTTTAGTGTACAGTAAACAATTGAGTCGAGGCCTTAAGCCCCAGATATCTCGCACAGGCATCGTTTTCATAACCAAACCGCTCCGGACTCTGCTCCCCAGACCACACAAATGCCCTCTGGGCTTATTATTATAGCATATTCTATATTTGATTTTGTTGTGTGCAGCATTGAGCCTTTGTCAGTAAAGCATTCTTCATTGCAGCAGCTGGAGCATTGTGTGTCACTTCTTAGTAAATTAAATCAACATTTTGATTTTAGTGCATGGGTATGTATCAGTTTTCACTCCCTCAACGAATGCATAAGTGTTCATGTGTGTGTTTCTCTTCATTCTAAGTCGGCGCATGCAGAAGTGTGTGTTCGCGTGTTGGTGTATGTTTGTGTTCATCACCTTCCTGTTCTGTAGTTTAGGTAAACCAGCGGCCTGAAGCATGCCCTAGGGTCCTCCCCTCCTCTTTGGGTCTGTTTTCATCCGTTGTTGCAGCTGCCTGCATCTTCTCCTTGTAACTTGACCCTTTTGCTTCTGTAGCTCTTTCAGGGTTTACTCCTGCTGTTGGAGCTTTGCGTCAAGTCTGACGACCTCCTGCTCCAGCAAGCTTCCGCCTGATTACAAGTCCTGTACGTGAAGCTCCACATCTGACTGATGAGTTCCATTAGCAGCCAGCTCCTCCGGAGCCATGCTCAGTTTCTGCTCTGATGCCTTAAGCTCTTACTGAGGGCAAAAAACCTCAGAGTCTTTCCTTCCACGTCAGATTGGAGTCTGTTTATGTTGTCCTTACTTTGCTCCACGGCCTTCTGCAGCTCTGCTGTTCGGGTCTTCTCAGAGGTCAGCATTCTTCTGCTCACCCTCCCTTTTCCTCCGGGCTTAATGCGCGTCTCGTCACAGCTCTGTCAGCTGACGCAGCCTGGGAATTTCCCCCGTGTAGTGAAACGGGCTTTTTAGGTTTAGTGCTCTCCGTCTCTACTGCATGAGATCGCTTTTTTGCAGCGCTGTTGACATCCTCAAGTTGTTGTTGTGAGTCCAGCTGCTGTGGCCTTCAGGGGTCAAAGGGTCAAAAATGGTCGCGGAGAGGGCAACGATGGTAGAGGGGAGGGTAGGAGTCCAGGTCAGCTTCGGCTTTCAGAAAAAACAAAAACAAAACAAAACAGGCGAACAGGAAAATGATGTTGTGTTGGCTGTGCTGTGTTGGCTGTGTTATCCCGAGAGGCGAGAAACCACGAGGTCTCCTTTCCCCCCTCTTTTGTTTTTTCTCACCACATAATCAACTCATAACCCCCCAAGTTGACAGGACAACACAGGTACGTGTTAAAATTCTTAAGATCCTGTTTAGAAACCTAAAAAGGAATTTTCTACCATTCAGTAGTCATTTGTCTTAAACAATCAACAAAAACATGTCCCAATTCGACCACTAAATTTGTCGTATCCTCACTTAATCCTCAGACCAGTGTCTTTGTCTTTTGACGTTACGTTGTTGTCCTGCAACCCAAAGAGTTTATTTGTCAGTAATGTATAAACTATATCATTTAAAAACAGGTGTATGTTAAGTGTCGCTACTTTAACCTTGCATGTACGTGCACATGTATGTAAGCTGTTTCTTCATTGCATGTATGGGTGCGTCTGTATATAGAATAGAATAGAATTCCACTTTATTGTCATTGCACATGCACAGGTACAGGGCAACGAAATGCAGTGTATGGGTTAATTTAACTTTTTCTCACATGAGGCATTTCTCTAACACGCACATGTGTCTGTTCCTCACACTTCTCATACCTTTCTCTGGTTGTGTGTGGTTTTATTTGTTTCAGTGATTTACCAGGAACATCTTTTCCTTTTCTCCATGTCTTCCGCCAGAGGTTAACACTGGTGAGATTCAGGGACACAGCACCCAGAGCAGTTCAACGAGAAAAACCTGCCTAAAACTATATTCTCTCTTTTTTTTTTTTTTTTTTTTTTTTTTTCCGGGAGGGGTGGGGACAACTCTGGTGTCCAGCCGTGAATTTTTAGCCAAAGCTTGGCCTGTCTTCTGCTGCCGTACTCAGGTTTCCAGGTTAAGAAAAAACACCTGTATGAAGACACTAAACATACATTTAGTATTTGTATAAACATAACTGCCTAAATTATTGAACTCTTGAGGAGGGTGGATTTCAGAATCAGAATCAAAATCAAAAACTTTATAGTCATTGTCATGAGACCAACGACATTAAGAATGGTCCCCGATCATTGCATCATCCCTAGCAATATCAAAATATAAACAAAACAATAAAATTCAATAAATAAAATAGATAGAATACTTAACATACTAAGTATTCCCACAGTCATGCTTCAGACCGTGCATAGATTAACACAAGAGTGGCATGGTGGACATTTTTGTAGTATTCAGATGTGTTATTGCAGTTGGATAACAGCTGTGTTTGAGTCTATTAGTCCTTGCTCTGATTGCCCTGTACCGTCTGTCTTAGGGCAACAGTTCGAACAGGGAGTGGCCAGGATGTGAGGTGTCTTTTATGATGTTTTGGGCCTTTTTTAAAACAGTGGGCGTTGTTTGACTCTTTACTAACTTTAAACCCCACCATAACAATTTCTCACTGACAAACTTCTCTGCATCCATTTAAACATGCGAAGCCAGCACAAAATCACACACATACCCCTACAGCAAAGCTTTAACATAACCACACTGCAACTCCTCCCTTAAACGGGAGAAATCACCCTGAATCAACCAACTCTATATAAAACGTCAAACAAAGATAAACCACAAACATTTCTACACTTCGGTGTCTTCCACGCAGCACACTAGGCAGAAAAACACCAATTACTCACAATCTATTGAATTTATACTTAACATCACAACAAAAGAAAAACCCGCTCTTTTCACAACTCTCACAGCTAAAGTCGCCAACTCCAAAACCACAGAATTAAATCAATATAGTCAAAACTCTTACCCAGAGCCTCTGAAATAATAAAAAATCACCAAATACTCGGTTACTCTTTTCACTCGCTCCCTCTCACTCCCTTCTTCCTCATACAGCATACACGCTCGCTCCCGCGGACCCGCTCGGCCCCGCGGGCTCACTCGGCCCCCACCTTTTTTCTCTCACAGAGACAGAGAGAGCCCCTTTTCCTTTTTTTATTTTTCTCCAGCACACATACACACACAGAATCCCAACTGAGAGAAAGAGGGAGAGAAGAGAAAAGAATTTTTTCTAGAGATGAAGTTTTTAGCCGGAGTTTCAGATCTAACAGATTTATACAACTTATTTACACACACCGGTAATTTATAATCTATATACACACGGGCCCGCATAGACGTCATATGCCAGAAGAGGTTACACCTAACTTTTTTGACTAATTTAAAAGCCCCTATAGCCCAGGCCTCGCCTTGCTGGTCAATACACGCCTCGGGAACGCCCTCCCGATAGCGCTCGAATTCCTAAAAAAACACCATATGCCAGAACAACTTTATCTCACTTCTCTATTTCTCTGCTGGTGTTGCTAAATTTTTGACTAATTTAAAAGCATCTTTCAGCCCAGAGCCTCGCTCTTGCTGATCAATTACCCGTTTCAAGTACGCCGCCTTGAAAACGGCCTCATTACTAAGTTCTAGTACTTTAAAACTGCTTCCCCGCCCGGACACCCGGACCTCCACCAGCGGCGTGAAATATCCCAGATCACGCTTTTGGCTTTACTTAAAGTTCACAAGCTCCTGACGTTTAAATAGGAGGCAGCCGGTCCGCGACTCTACCTGCCAATTAATGCAGTATAAGACACTCACTCCTAGAATGCCTGGCCATTAAGGGCGTCCCAACATTCCCCCGGTAGGCCAACCGAGCTTAAACATAACAACGCGTCCGTTGCATGTGGCGTCTGCCAAAACGCTGAACAACTGCATTCATAGGGGCCGCGCCCCAGTCCTAATCAAATTTACTTATTTTAAAAGCCTCACTGTGGGTACCCTGCCCTCCAGTTTAATTACCTGAGACCCAAAACCGCGTTTTTGCTACCCAATCAAAACCAAATTATCCCTACACTACCGATTGACTGGCTGGCATTCCCAGTCAACCCACATTTAACCTCTTAAACCGTATCTATTTGTTTCCACACACCTTAAACCGTATTAACTCAAACACATAACTTCTTAACTCAAAATTCACCCCCAAAATAAACAGCAATAAATTTAGTCAGACTACTATGCCCTATTTTAAAACTAATTACTCAAGATCACCCCGGACAGAACAGAAGCCCCACTGAGTGAACCTTTAATTTAGCGCTCAATTTCCAATTCGGCACCTTTGGAGATCCGTCAACAGGCGGTGCTTACCTCTCATATTTCGGGGCCCATCACTCAGTGAAGCTCCTGGCCGTCCGTCTGACACCACTAGACCGTCAGCCAGGCTCCTTAAAATATCCCTCCTCAAACCGGTGTTTCGGCACCAGATTGTTAAGGTTCGAATTTGAGGAAGAGACAAACGACTGCATGGTCTCAGTAGATGTCAGAATAGTGATTTTATTATACATATGTACATATGGGGAAGATGAGCATCACAAGCCTTTTAGAGCCGATCTCCCCCGAACAAGCATCTCACAAGGCTTTTATTACAATGATGACGTCAAGTCCCATGATAAGTATCAGTCAGTTCTCAGAACTCAGGAAGTTCCCCTCACTCCACAAGTTCTCCTTATAAGGCCTCCAGATGTTTCCACTCAGCCCAGCACTCAGAGAAAACCAGTGTGTGGTGTGTATATCTATTCGTGTCTATTGTGAAAGTATATCTATCAGAAAACTGTCCTATTCTTACTAAGTGTGTGTGTACACATGCATGTGTTATATAAGAGCGTGCATGTACTTTCAAGGCCTGTGTACGTGCAGAACTGAACATAGAACCAAGGCAGGGTCCAGCAGGCCCCACAGGCTTCTGAGTGATTACAGAACTGTGAAACAGCTTTAAGCAAATAACATGAATAGTACAGAACAACAATAGACTGATTAGAGTACTGATAATCTGTGTAGATTAATGTTAACATAGATATGGTTCAAAGATTATTCTGTCAACTGGTTCAACAATGGTAAATGATTAATGATTGATACTTCTGATTATAACTGTGATCATAAGAATTCAAAATAAAATATCTCCTGGTCACACTCACCAGGACGAATCCAAGTTTCAGTCAATAACAGAGCATCAAGCCAAGAGGTGAGGAAGAGGTCATTTGAGATGAAGGTTTTATTCACCAGCGATCTTGCGTTTAATAAAGCCATCCGAGAGATCGGCATCGTATCTCTGCTGGAAGCACGTCTTAGCTGGCTTAAATGCCTGAGCCATACACCATCACTGGGTGACCCAATCCAAACACGAACAGGCAGAGAGACTACCGGAGAAACTGGACAGGCTTGTTTACCGACCGGACAGATCCAGCGATGGTTGAGCAGCCTGAAGGATGATGGATCCCGAGCAGATGGAAGTCGTATAATCCCCGCGGTGGTGAGGGAATTAGCTGCAGCTGATGCTTTAAGGTAAGCCTTTAAGCGAACCTGAAACCCACTCCGTTTGCCCCTCTTTCTATAGCGCTTCTTAGGCGGGTAGCAGAGAGGGGAATCGTATGAACCAGTAGAAGAAATGATACGTGGAAAGATACATCTCCAAAATTCCAGCCTTGATCCAACCCAGCATAGGGGGGAAATGAAGATTTAACAAAGTATCCCGGTCATAGGTGATTAATGCATAACCTCTCAATTTTAAATACACGTAGACACTGAGGGCTATCAGGAGGGGCTATGTGTTTACCTGCTGCTCTCTGGCAGGTAGCTCCATGCCCTCCTGGGTTTGAAATGCACCTTAGAACACACATGCATCAACACTACATATGAGCGGGCGGAGGGAGGTTTGGAGTCTTCTCTCACCCCCGTTCTTTGTGACCTGCTGGAGCGGGGGCTAGGAGGAGGAGTTGGCTGTCCGACTGGGGTCTGGAGTGTGGGGCCTCCCTGCTGCTGCGGAGTCGGGGCGGTCTGCTTCTCCCCACCGCAGGGAAAAGGGTAACACTACCTGGGTTTGGGTGCAGTTTCCCCCTCCAGGGGCAAGGGTACCTAGACCCGGAGCTTAGAGTACGCTTGGGTACTGTGATTGTGTGTACAGTGTCTCTCTATGTCTGTCTCCACGTTGGTTGAGTGTGGAGTAAGTGCATATGAGAGCATGAGGGTGAGAATGGATGTCTGTATCTGTGTGTGCCTGTATGTCTGTGTCTATATGTAATAATAATAATAATAATAATAATGGATACTTTATTGATCCCCATGGGGAAATTACTTGTTTTTCTCTGCATTTGACCCATTCACTCAGTGAAGCAGTGGGCAGCCCACTAAGCAGGCGCCCGGGGAGCAGTGTGTAGGGACGGTACCTTGCTCAGGGGTACCTCAGGGTAGCCGTTAAGTGGATTCGAACCGCCGACCTTCCGATCATGGGGCGACCACTTTACCTACTGAGCTATCCCTGCCCCATGTCAGGTTGGGTACCAAACACCACCTCTCTGGGGACATCTCAGGCCCTCCAAGGTTTGGAGGCCTATCTCCCCCACCACTCCCCCTGCCAGTGGCAGACGCCCTCAGACATCGGTGCGTTGGTGGTTCTTTGTGTCTGGGGATGGGCGTCCAGGTACACACCGGCTCACTCCTGGTGGCTGCTTATCGGGGCCTGGAGCCTGGGGCTCGCTCGGGCCACTTCGGGGGTGGGGTGCCCTCAGCCTCTCGGCCTGGGGCTCGGTCACTCTGGCATAGCTGGCTGCCGGTGGAGCTCACGGGCACGTCACTGCAACCCCCCCTGGCTTCTGCTCCGCAGCTGCTGAGTGACCCCTCATCTGGGACTCTCCTCAGCTCTTTCTGGGATAGTGGCGCAGCTGCACCTCTGTTGGTCTTCCTTGGTCTCTTGTGTTCTGGGGGCCTCTGGATGTCTGGAGTCTTGATCTCCTCCATACCTGCTTCATGCCCTGGAGGACGGGGCTGTGGCCCGTAATTATACATAATTATAATAAAGGTCAATCAAATGGACCAATATGGCAAGGCCATGATGATCCACTTGGTAAAATAAATCCGCTTGGCATCTTTTTTGGCCTTAAGACAACAATTCTGATGGCTAAAGATCCAAACGGGACAACAACAAAAAAAACAAAACAAAAAAAAAGATTCATCATCTGAATCTCAGAAGAGTTAGTTAATTATAGTTGAAAGAAGGGGTCTTCACAAGATGACAGAAAAAGGAGTTTCCAGCAATAACAGCCAGCCCACCTCCACGTCCAGAAAGTTGTGGTGTGGTCAGACAAATACAATCTGCAGGGCACAGTTGATTAAAATGAGCAAATTCCATACTTCGCTACCAGGTTTAAGTTAGGAACATAAAATCCAGGTTATTCCTAATAAAAAGATCATTAAGAACAAATGCCTTGTTTGAGATTGAACACTTTAATAGGGTCATCTTAATTGGCGAGGCTGAAACATCTCTGGTTGGGGCTCAGGGGCCTGGTGCAGGTTTGCCCTGCACACTCCCGAGGACTTGCCGTGGGACAGTAAGACGGTCACTAACATGGGCTGGGAAAACTGGTCTCAAACACGGCATCCTTATGAAACTCGTGAGGAGAAGCCATGCGTTCAGCTAGAAGTCTGTTTTAGCTAAAACATCCAATGTTGGGAGCCACAAGCAGGATGCTAAATCAGCGTTATTCCTAAATTTCCATAATCTCACTCAGATGCCCACTACCTTGCTTCCTCCAGTGACTTTTTGTCGGGGAATGGTGGCTTTGGTTTCTCACACACAGCTGATTGCCCAAGTGGTGGAGGGAAGCCTCCAAAGTGTTTCCCATATTTATCCATCGACTTTATTGCTGATTTGATCTGAAATAAGGTGTTTCGATCATAAACGTAGGTAGCTATAATGTCATCCACAGAGAGCAGAAGAATAGGTAATACAACACAAAACAGAAGAATAGAGACCCTGACAGCAGCATTGCCGAACAAGGGCGCCATCTTGTCTTGTATCTTGAGAAGACTTTTGAATTGATTGCACATCAGGGAGACAGGATCAAGGTTACCATGGTGTATTAGATGTGTGTTGGTGTATTAGATGTGTGTGAGTGTCTGTCTGCAGTCATCTGTAAAGTCTTTGTTGTGGAGTCTGACAGCAGTTGGAAGGAAAGACCTGTGTAATCTGTCTGTCCCACATCGTGGGTGCCGCAGCCTGCCACTGCAGGAGCAGCTCAGTGCTGTCAGAGTCTCCTGCATGGGGTGAGAGTTGTTGTTGTCCAACACGGATTACAGCTTAGCCACCATTCTCCTGTCACTCACCACCTCCACTGGGTCCAGAGGGCATCCTAGAACAGATCTGGCCCTCCGGATCAGCCTGTTAAGTCTCTTTCTGTCCCCAGCAGAGATGCTGCCGCCCCAGCAGACCACTTCACTCCAAAACACCTGAGTCTCTGCAGCAAGTAAAGCCTGCTCTGCCCTTTCCTGTAGTGGGCGTCCGAATTGTGAGTCCAGTCCAGTTTATTGTTCAGATGAACACCAAGGTACCTGTAGCTGTCCACAGTCTCAATGTCCATACCTTGAATGTTTAGTGGTTCCTTGGAGGATGTTTGTGCCTGTGGAAGTCTATCACCAGCTCCTTGGTTTTACTAGTGTTGATCTGCAGGTAGTTCAGCTGGCACCAGTCCACAAAGTCATGGGTCAGTTCTCTGTACTCCCGATCGTCCCCATCAATGATGAAGCCGACTATTGCAGAGTTGTAAGAGAACTTCTGCAGGAACCACTGGGTGGAGTTGTGGGAGAAGTCTGCAGTGTAGATGGTGAAGAGGAATGGAGCCAGAACCGTTCCCTGTGGGGCCCCCGTACTGCAGACGACCCTGTGCGACACACAGCCCTGAGTTCTCACATACTGTGGTTGGTTTTTGAGGTGTCCAGTATCCATGCTGTGAGGTGATGGTCCACTCCTGAGTTCTCCAGCTTGTCCTTCAGGACTGTGGGAAGAATGGTGTTAAAGGCACTGGAGAAATCAAAACACATGATTCTCACAGTGCTCCCGGCGGTCTCCAGGTGAGAGAGGGAACGATGCACGAGGTGAATGACGGCATTATCCACTCCAATTGCAGGCTGGTAGGAAGTGGGTCCAGTGATGAGCTCACCAGGGGCCAAAGCTGAACCAGGACCAACCGCTCCAGGGTCTTCATCAGGTGGGATGTAAGAGCCACCGTAGCTGCAGCAAAAAGAGTGCTGCAGTGGTTATTATTATATTTGCATGCTTCCAGCTCCCGTTTCAGCTCGGTGACAGCTCGTAATTTTCCACTCCCCTCTTTCTCGCTCACAGACACATAACGGGTATGTCAGTCCATTCTCCTTGCAGCACAGAATACACTGCCCATGAGGCTACATTCTTTACGGCTGTGCATGTAACACTCTGCCTGTTGCCTTCATATTAAATCATTTTAAAAAAAAAATTATACACACATATATATGACTGATTGGCGTCAAGATGGCGGCGCACACAGTTGCAGCAGCTCGATGTACCACTGGTCGGTGTGGTGTTTGGTTATCTTTGTACGTTTTGTGTTTTGTTTTGTGTGCGATCAGTCAAGCGAATAACATCTTCAGCAGACATGATCTTCTTAAGATCGGAGTGAGTTACCGTGTGAGCGTGACCATGGAATTTATCCACTCACACAAAATACCAGAGGAAGTAGCGAGGAGACCGGGTGCTCCTTGGATTACTATCCCGGCGGGAGGAAGACGCAGACGGCGACGAGAGAGAAGGAGGAAGCGAGGATGCCGGGCTGGCGTGCTAACCAGGCTAAGGAGGAAGCCGTTTAGACCACCACTCCCGAGTCTATATCTCTCGAATGTCAGATCCTTGGCGAACAAGATGGACGAACTAAGGTTACAAATAACAATGGACAATCACATCAAAAACTCATGTATTCTTCTGATCACTGAGTCCTGGCTGCATCAGTCCATTCCGGACTCTGCTATTGAGCTAGCAGGCTACACCGCACAGCGCCAGGACAGAACAAACAATTCCGGTAAGAGAAAAGGAGGGGGAATCTGTATATACGTGAATAACAGCTGGTGTACTAATACAGTGATCATAGACCGTCACTGTTCTCCGGACATAGAATATCTGACTATCAAATGCAGGCCCATCTATCTTCCACGGGAGTTCACTGTTGTGGTAATAACAACTGTTTACATACCGCCAGATGCAAATACTAATGTGGCACTAGCGCTTTTGCACACGAACATCAACAATAGACTCAATAAATACCCTGACGCAGTGCACATTATAGCGGGTGATTTTAATCAGGTGGATTTAAAAACAGCTATCCCTAATTTTCACCAGCATGTGAAGTGTGCCACGAGAGGGGCTAACACCTTAGATAAAGTCTATTCCAACATCAAGAAGGGCTACAGGGCAAGACCCTTACCACATCTGGGCCAATCTGACCATTTATCCCTGCTCCTAATTCCTGCATATGCCCCAATCAGGAAAACTGCGTCGGCCATCACTAAAACTGTAACAACATGGCCAGAGGGCGCTCCTCAACAGCTACAGGACTGCTTTGACAGAACCAACTGGAATATCTTCCAACATCAAGACCTGGAAATGTTCACAAACAGTGTTCTCTGTTACATTAAACACTGTATAGATACTGTCACAGTGGACAAGCAGATCCGGGTTTACACCAACCAAAAGCCATGGATGACCCGGGAAGTCCAGCAGCTGTTAAAAGAGAGGAACAGCGCCTTCAGGTCCGGAAGCAGGGAGAGCTACAGCAGAGCTAGAGCCAACCTGAGAAAAGGCATTAAGAAGGCCAAGGCGGACTCTAGGAAGAAGATCGAGAACCACCTGGAGAGTAAGAACAGCCGGCTGGTGTGGCAGGGTGTTCAGCAGCTGACAAACTACAAGTCCAAATCAGGTATGGCTGAAGGTGACCCAGCGTTGGCGGAGGAGCTGAACATCTTCTTCACACGCTTTGAGGCCACTGCACCCTATGTCTCAGAGGAACAGCTGGATCATACAGCCCACAGCAGCAGTACCATCTTCACTCTGGAGGAGCATGAAGTGAGGCGCACCCTGCGGGCTGTTAACCCGAGGAAGGCAGCTGGCCCAGATGGTGTACCAGGACGTGTGCTGAGAGACTGCGCAGACCAGCTTGCCTATATTTTCACCAGGATTTTTAACCAATCCCTTGAACAGTCAAACGTCCCACCTTGCCTCAAGACCTCCACCATAATACCCTTGCCCAAGAAATCTCATATCTCTAGCCTAAATGACTATAGACCAGTGGCATTAACCCCGGTTGTGATGAAGTGCTTTGAGAAACTGGTGCGTTACCACATCACAGCAGCCCTACCCAGCAGCCTTGACCCACACCAGTTTGCCTACAGAGCAAATCGATCGACAGAGGACGCCATAGCAACAGCACTCAATGTAGCATTAACACATCTGGAGAGACAAGGAAGCTATGTGCGCATGCTCTTTGTGGATTATAGCTCGGCATTTAACACCATTCTTCCATACAAACTGGACGCCAAGCTAAAAGACCTGGGGCTTCCTCACAGCACTTGTAAGTGGATTAATAGCTTCCTCACCGACCGCAGACAGAGAGTGAGAGTGGGACGTTATACATCTCCAGCCCTAAATCTAAGCACTGGGTCGCCACAGGGCTGCGTGCTTAGTCCACTGCTCTACTCGCTTTATACACACGACTGCACCCCCGCCCACCAGAGCAACACCATTGTAAAGTTCGCAGATGACACTACTGTGGTGGGGCTCATATCTGGGGGTGATGAGTCTGCCTACAGAGATGAGGTGGAGAGGCTGTCTTCATGGTGCAAGGATAACAACCTTCTCCTAAACACGAAAAAGACTAAAGAACTCATAATTGACTACAGAAGACATAAGACAGAAATCCAACCACTAATCATCAGCGACGACTATGTGGAGAGGGTGGCGGACTTCCGCTTCTTGGGAGTCAGCATAGAGGGAAACCTATCCTGGAGTGTGAATACCTCTGAGCTACTGAAAAAGACACAACAGAGACTGTACTTTTTGAGAGTGCTTAGGAAGAACAACATCACACAGAGACTGATGGTGTCTTTCTATAGAGCCTCCATCGAAAGTATACTAACGTACTGCATAGGCATATGGTACGCTAGCTGCACAGTGGCTCAGAGGAAAGCACTCCAGGGGGTAATCAGCGCTGCCCAAAGGACAATCGGTTGCCCTCTCCTCAAACTGAAAGACCTACACAGTTCCCGCTGCCTCAAAAGAGCCCATAACATCATAAAGGACACCACACACCCTGGACACTCCATGTTCGAACTGCTGCCTTCAGGTAAACGGTATAGAACAACATACACAAGGACTAACAGACTCAAACACAGTTTCTACCCAATTGCAATATCATGTCTCAATGCTACTAAAAGTAGATGACTTTCATTGCCACTGCTGTCATTTGTGCCCTTGATGTTGGAATGTTTTCAAACATGTTTTGTTGGATGCCCTAACAGATTGACTGAGTGATTGATTGTCTGAGTGATACATCAACTAGGTTGTATGTTGAGTGTATGTATGGGGCCTGAGGCCTGGATTGCTTGGGTGTATTCATGAGAATACTGTATTTTTTTATATATACATATGTATTTTTATCTTTTATATCCTATCTATTATAGTTTTTAAGTATCTATCTTTCGTGATGTTGCATTGACCAGAGACATCTTTCAATTTCATTGTACTTGTGACAATGACAATAAAGAATATTCATTCATATATATATACACATAAAAAAAAACACCCAGCACGCCCCTGCGGGCGGTTTATCCTTCAAGCTCGGGTCCTCTACCAGAGGCCTGGGAGCTTGAGGGTCCTGCGCAGTATCTTAGCTGTTCCCAGGACTGCGCTCTTCTGGACAGAGATCTCCGATGTTATTCCCGGGATCTGCTGGAGCCACTCACCTAGCTTGGGAGTCACCGCACCTAGTGCTCCGATTACCATGGGGACCACCGTTACCTTCACCCTCCACATCCTCTCGAGCTCTTCTCTGAGCCCTTGGTATTTCTCCAGCTTCTCGTGTTCCTTCTTCCTGATATTGCTGTCATTCGGAACCGCTACATCGATCACTACGGCCGTCTTCTTCTGTTTGTCTACCACCACTATGTCCGGTTGGTTAGCCACCACCATTTTGTCCGTCTGTATCCGGAAGTCCCACAGGATCTTAGCTCGGTCATTCTCCATCACCCTTGGGGGCATCTCCCATTTTGACCTTGGGACTTCCAGGTTATACTCCGCACAGATGTTCCTGTACACTATACCGGCCACTTGGTTATGGCGTTCCATGTATGCCTTGCCTGCTAGCATCTTGCACCCTGCTGTTATGTGTTGGATTGTCTCTGGGGCATCTTTACACAGCCTGCACCTGGGGTCTTGCCTGGTGTGATAGACCCCAGCCTCTATGGATCTTGTACTCAGAGCTTGTTCTTGTGCTGCCATGATTAGTGCCTCTGTGCTGTCTTTCAGTCCAGCTTTGTCCAGCCACTGGTAGGATTTCTGGATATCAGCCACCTCCTCTATCTGCCGGTGGTACATACCGTGCAGGGGCCTGTCCTTCCATGATGGTTCCTCGTCTCCCTCCTCTTTCTTGGGTTTCTGCTGCCTGAGGTATTCACTGAGCACTCGGTCAGTTGGGGCCATCTTCCCAATGTATTCTTGGATGTTCGTTGTCTCATCCTGGACTGTGGTGCTGACACTCACCAGTCCCCGGCCCCCTTCCTTCCGCTTAGCGTACAGCCTCAGGGTGCTGGACTTGGGGTGAAACCCTCCATGCATGGTAAGGAGCTTTCTTGTCTTTATGTCAGTGGCTTCTATCTCCTTCTTTGGCCAGCCTATTACCCCAGCAGGGTACCTGATCACGGGCAGGGCGTAGGTGTTGATGGCCCGGATCTTGTTCTTACCATTCAGCTGACTCCTCAGGACTTGCCTGACCCTCTGCAGGTACTTGGTGGTTGCAGCCTTTCTAGCGGCCTCTTCATAGTTCCCATTTGCCTGCGGGATCCACAGGTACTTGTAACTGTCCTCTATGTCTGCAATGTTGCCTTCTGGTAGTACAATCCCCTCAGTTCTGACTACCTTCCCTCTCTTTGTTACCATTCGACTACACTTCTCCAGTCCAAACGACATTCCAATGTCATTGCTGTTGTTAAGATTCATTATTGAGGAAGGGTACAAGAGGTGATCGAAGAATAACCACACCAATCCGGTCGGGTGAAGTCAAACGATGATTTTAATGAATACACGCGTGGGAAGACAACTCTGTACGCAGACAGGAAGTAGTCTTCGACTTAATCAAAGCATGAACAGATATTTTATAGCATCAGGGTTTGTTTACTGACGCCCCTTCATGCGTCACAGATACATTTTATACATAGATCAGATCAACATCATCATGACTTTTCACCTAGAAAATCATCTTCTATTTTCATGGCTAGCCCTTCCTGTCTACCTTTCAGTTCTTGTCTTGTTCCTCTTTCTTGCCGAGACACCAAGAAACGGTTCCTCTTTTACCAAGACAATTTTGCAGTTACAGCCAAACATAACTAACCTCTTCCTCTAAATAAATCTAATTTAAAGTGTGTGTGTGTGTGTGTGTGTGTGTTGACCTCACATGCTCTTTGTGTCACCTCTTCACCTACTGTCTGTGTCTCGTCCTCAAATGCTCTTTCTCAATTCACCTGTTGCACTTCTGACCTTTTACCAGACCAGAAGCTCACTGAGACTATGTGTATGTCTTCTACTAAATAAATGTTTTAATCAAGAACCTCTACTAAAACCTTAATATAAAATGATCTGATATATAAGTGTTTTGTAAGCATGTATTGCGATTCCTTCTATGGCTCCAAGTCACTTGCACAATAGATTGTCCGAACATCGCGCCGAACAAAGCTTCCGACCCCCAATTAATTGACCGAGCTCCAACTCTTTAATAAGCACAGATATGCATTGTGTATAAAATAGTCATAGCTGCTTAAGGCCTTCTTAAAGCTATCTGTTACATTGTTAAAGCCTCGTCTTAGCCTGCGGCTCAAAATAACTTCCTGCTTTCACTTCTGCATACAACTTCCTGTCAGCCTGCAACTCAGTCTTTCTGAAAGAGACACTGTTTAAACCTTGGAATGCAATATCCATGCTGCAGATTATATTATTAATGCAATGACAATTATTTAACAATAGCAGTAAAATAATTTCCCTCCTCGACACTCCCTCTTTTGACCTCTGGAACACCAGAGGTCACAATACATTGTGTCCTCACGCAGACCCTTCTCTGGTGGTCTCGAACCCCGAGATCTCCAGGATCCTCGCCCCTCCTGTGGTCGCCGAGATCTTCTGCAAAGGAAACAAAACACCTTTCCTGCATCTCCCTAACTTATCCTATCTGGGACTCTTTAATCAAAAGCCTGATCCTAATTATCTTCTTAACTTATTGACTTGTATTTATGTATACTCTTCAACGTTACTCATCCCTTTAGAACTCTTTAAGCCCTGCTTTTACGTCCGGTTGCTCGCTCTATTTTCCCTTATCTGATCATCAACATCCTGTGCACAAATTGTCGCTGCTGCAAGTTCCTCCACTCTAAAAGAAAACAACCACTTTAATCAATTAAGTTTAAGCATATAAGCAATTACTCCTGTATACATTTCATCATAGCTAAATGCTGCCTTGAAACAACTCCTATGTGTTAACTTCATTTTAAAACCTCACATTTCCTATGTTATCACCTGTTTTGGTATAGCCTTTTTATTTCATTTTGCTCCCTTTAATGTAACAATACCTTCTAATTCTTATTTATCAGACTTAACCAAAATATATGCTTTCCTTCCTCTTTGGTCCTTCTTTAAGTTCAGTTAAAAGCTAAATGAATTTAAGGCCTTTTGCCTGGAATCAATACTGTCATGTGTGTTTCTTAACTCTGTGTCTGTAAGCGTGTGCAATCCTTCATGAACTCATATTATCCTCACAGTAGATTGGCTAATCATAGCGCTAGCCAAAGGCTCGTGACCCTCCAGAGACAAATTTGAGCCACAACTCCTTTAAAAGCACAAAATGCAATATGTATAAAAATCATTTCTATTTATAAGCTCCCCCTTTTATCCTAAAAATACCTCCTATGTAATATCTGTATGTGTAAGCCTACATTATAACCACTTCTTCTAAAGATCAAAAATCAAAGCTGTTCTACCCCTTCAACCCTCACTAATTTTCCCTCTAAGATTTATTCACAGCTTTGAAAAACCGGCATTGTATCTTCTAAACAGGATTCAGTTCTGTCATGGTCCTGGGCCATGTTGGCCCAGTATTCTTGGTTCCTTGTATTTTCGCTCCTTATTTAGGCCAGGTTTTCTGAGGTGTCCTGTTGTGGTGTTCCCTAAGTGTTTTTCCCTTTGTGACTCTTACCCCCTTGTGCCCCTCTGTCTATTTATGAGCTCTCGTCTCTCTTTGTGTTTATTCCATGTTTCCCCAGCCTGTTATGTCTGTGTTCTCCTCGTGCTCTGGGTGTATTTAAGTTGTGTCTTCTGTTATGGTAGTTGCTGGTTTGTCTGTGTTGTTTCCCCTCGGTCTCCCTGCGTCTCGTTTCTGGTTTGTGTTATTAGCTTACCCAGTTTTCCGGTTTCTTGTTTTTCCACCAGTGCTGTTTTGTGCCCACCGTTGTAAATAAATATTCACCTGCACCAGAGCTGCCGCCTTTTGGGTCCTTTTCTACAACTCCACACGGCTTGCCTCGCAAACCGTGACAAGTTCACTTTTAATCCTTTAACCTTAACTTAAAAATAACAGTTTCAGTTTTACCATATCCAAATGATCAAAAACCCAAAAGGTCCTAAAATGATCCTAAATTATTAAACAATTAAATTATTAAACCCTAAACCCCCCTTTATCTTGATACATTTCATGTGTCAAGATACTATACAAAACTTAAAAATGCTCAGTTTCCCCACTCATGATCCAATCTATGTCATAAAATAAACTTAAAACAGAACAGTTATCAGTCATGTGTTTCTTCAATTAATGATAACTGAGTTACATCAAAAAATATTTCCCCTTTAGCATTTGGCATTCTCCCAACAATATACTATAATCCCATAATCTAACCCCACCTAATAAAACAAAACAGAAATTTTCTCTGGTAAAAACAAATTGTTTATCCACATTTATTCATCCTCACCTTCATCCAGTCACACATTCACTCACATGCAGTCACACCATGTATTTGCTGATAGTGGAGCCTCCCGCACGATCAGATACTCCACCCTCAGCAAAATGAGCTCCGTCATTTTTTATTTTCCATAGGAAAATATTTCTTTATACTTTTGGACTGGATTGACTCGCATAAAATCCTTTTTACAGGGACTTACGACCTGAATTGTCCCCAGGTAGCTCTCCTCAGCCAATTGTAATCTGGAAAGCCGCCTTATATTTGCTCTTCCCGAGAATTTTCAGCGCTGTTGCAGGCCTGCTTAAAACAAAAATGGAAACAATAGAGCTGATTGTTAGCTCATAAACACAAAACAAAATCACCTGACAGGTTTTCTTTAAGTGCACTGTTACAAAATAATGGGCCCAATTTTAGACATGTCCATGTTTCCTAAAACTCCCTCCATTTAAAACAAAAACACCAACAACAACCTACCTGACAGAATCAACCCATCACCACAACAACCTTAAACACACAAATCTTGCCACCACATAATTTCACCTCCTCAATACACCAAAAGTCTCATTAAAACCACTCAATTTGCACACAAAAATCACCCCCTTATACTCTTAAATTCAGCATAAGACCCCTTACGACATCATATAATCACTAAACTATAAATTCCCTACCCCAATCTGCACTTCTCGTCTCTGCTATGCTTCCTCTTCCTGAAAGTCACAGTCACACACACACTCCAGCTAATTTGCATACTGAGTCATCTCTCAAGAAGCTGTAACAACAGAAACATATGTTTAAACATTCCCAACTCATTAAATCATTTTATTTCTTCCAACAGTGATCACTAGTGTTGATCACTCAGTACGAGAGCACTCCTAAGTCACTCTTTTTTAAAACTACTTTAATCCCTTTTTCGTTTTCATAACTCCCTTTGTCATATGGCTTATTCTATTCCTCAATTACAAACTCAAATGTATTTTATTAAACATTCACACCCTTGTATCATTCATACAAAATAGCAAGCTGTTCTTCATTGCCTATGTTTGTGTTCTTAGCCAGGTTTAATCAGTGTCTATGCATTAAACTCCATGAGCTTGTCTTGTCTTTATAAGTTTAATGCATTTCCTGTTTGTGTGTGTGAATTTGCATATGGTGCTTTTACAGTGTGTCAGACTCCTTCATAATTTTGCCTTTAAACAGTCAATTTTCTCCTCCCCAAATTTACTAACCCAAATTCTGATTTCCTACCTTAAATAGCAGCATTCCTTGTCCTCAGCCAGAAGGTAGGGCTCCACTTGCCACTTTCCACCTCCACCCTAGCCCAGCGGCCTTACCCGTCAGGACCCGTCTTCTTACTGAAGCCGAGAGTAATCGTGACTGTGCCTGCCTTAGGTTGTCCCAGGGTTTCGAGGTGGGATCTTACCCGTCATGGGCTATCCAGCCTTCCATACTCGCCTGATACGGGGCCCAAGTGGGCAGGGGAGGGAACACACTGGCTCTGGGAATTAAAGGAATGTAAGCTGCTTCCTTCATTGCATCTTATATTAAACTATCTCTATAATAAGCTATCTCAATTCTGACTCCTTCCTAGAATAATTTCACATATGGCACTTTGTGTATGTGTTTTCTATTCATTAATGTAATTGTCAGTTATTTTCTCTCTTCATTTTACTTTATTTATCTGTTTGTTTGTAACGTTCTACTTTAGTTCTACTAAACCTTGATGTAAAAAACAATACTCCCTTATTTCATGCACACACTCTGCCTTTTGCCTACACACACACTTCTCTCTCAGACTTCCTCTGTTCACACATCACCTTATATGAGCATGCAAACTTCCTGTCACCCACACCATTTCCTGTTACACACACACCGCACGCAGCTGCTCAAAGCAGCTCAAGCTGCTTTGCTGTTTCTCCAGGCTAATCAAACTTATTTTGTATTTACAATCTACAAACCCTCTGTAATTCTACTAACTTTTGACCTAAAATGTAGCATCATTCACACAATGATTTCATAATCCTCTCACACACACCTTTTAAATAAACTAAACTCTTATAACATCACTCATGCCTCTCTGAAATTAAAAACACTTTCAAACTTTAAAACGTCCTACTTTACATCACCCAAGAAATACCTCTCACACCTTTATTCATCATGTCAAAGCTTCTAGTCACCGCATTCACACTTAAACTGTGACTAGAGTTAAGGAATATAACTCAACACACTTTCCTAAGAGTATTTTAGACATGCTTGTCATAATCAAAAAGAGCAAGTAAAAAACAAACAAACAAAAAATTGAAACCTCCATTAATTCTCACCGCACACACAAGAAATTGAAAAAATAAAACCCACCAGCAACTAATGCTGGAGAACAGTTACTACTGAAAGTGATGTGTTAGCCTTAAGTATATACAGTGCACTCAATATATTTATATATCTACATCCAAACTCAGTCAATTACTATACATCCACTACGGCAACTCAAAACTTTATTTATAGTCCTCTAATAAACATAAATGGCATTTGAAACACACACTCAACACTGTTTGCAGCAGTATTTGTAAAACCAACTGTGGCTTAAACAGTTCACTGCTTACTCATTTGCATTTTCACTCACACACACACCGTCTAAAAATAGCAGCAGCATTGCCTCAGACTCCTTTCACACAGATCTTTTTATATTACAAAGACGTCTTATATTTACAACTACTGTCAGATCTGTCAGCTTTAGCGCCTAACCAATTTAGACAAATTTAAAATAACCGCCCACCAATTAACCAGTATCAAGACTTTAACTGTTTCTGGCCTCATTTCTAAAATCCCTAACTCAATTTAAAAGCGTCAACCAACCCAAACTTTGCCTGAAGCTCTATTTTTGGCATTTCACAGCCAAGGCTTACCCCGAAGTGTTAAGTTAAAGTTACACGCCCGAAGACCAACTTCTCCTGTCCAAAAAAGCGCAGATACCGTTGCAAACGGTAAGGAGACTCTAACTCCTAGCTTAATTCCGGGATGCCCTGTACCCCACAGCTAAACCACACTGAACTAACCCTCTTCGCCGAGAGGTCAATGTCGCGCGTCCACGACAAGGAGGGAGCGTAACCTCCGGGCTCTGCGCTTCCTAGCAGACTCGAACTGCCGTTCTAGAATAATTTATAATACTTTGAAACAACAATCAACACCCGAAACAAGTGTATAACTGAAGCAGGTGCAACCTAGTGGTCAAATGGAGACTCCAACTCACAAAATGACCGCTCAGGTCCACTCTTATGACCAAATTTGGACTCTAACCAACACAATAACCAATTCCCTACCAAACTACTTGAGACTCTAACTCAATTTCTTTGGGACTTCAACCCAATATTTAAACTTTTCTTATCAGACTCTTAACTACTTTCATTTCTTCTTAGCAGAACTCTAACTGCTTCAACTCATGAGATTTTCATCAAAATCAAAACAGACATCCACCAGTAACTTCAGTGAGTAGACTTAAATTTTATCATATCCAATTTGGCACACTTTGGAAATAATTCAACAGGTAGTGCCTTACCTTTTGGATAAGCCGGCTTATGCCCACTCACTTAGACCACTGGAATTCATGTCTGCCCGTCAGACCACCTAAGACCACCAAATTTCTCCATCTAAACCTCCAACTCTCCCTCCTCAATAACCGGACGAAGCCCCCAAATGTTAAGATTCATTATTGAGGAAGGGTACAAGAGGTGATCGAAGAATAACCACACCAATCCGGTCGGGTGAAGTCAAACGATGATTTTAATGAATACACGCGTGGGAAGACAACTCTGTACGCAGACAGGAAGTAGTCTTCGACTTAATCAAAGCATGAACAGATATTTTATAGCATCAGGGTTTGTTTACTGACGCCCCTTCATGCGTCACAGATACATTTTATACATAGATCAGATCAACATCATCATGACTTTTCACCTAGAAAATCATCTTCTATTTTCATGGCTAGCCCTTCCTGTCTACCTTTCAGTTCTTGTCTTGTTCCTCTTTCTTGCCGAGACACCAAGAAACGGTTCCTCTTTTACCAAGACAATTTTGCAGTTACAGCCAAACATAACTAACCTCTTCCTCTAAATAAATCTAATTTAAAGTGTGTGTGTGTGTGTGTGTGTGTGTTGACCTCACATGCTCTTTGTGTCACCTCTTCACCTACTGTCTGTGTCTCGTCCTCAAATGCTCTTTCTCAATTCACCTGTTGCACTTCTGACCTTTTACCAGACCAGAAGCTCACTGAGACTATGTGTATGTCTTCTACTAAATAAATGTTTTAATCAAGAACCTCTACTAAAACCTTAATATAAAATGATCTGATATATAAGTGTTTTGTAAGCATGTATTGCGATTCCTTCTATGGCTCCAAGTCACTTGCACAATAGATTGTCCGAACATCGCGCCGAACAAAGCTTCCGACCCCCAATTAATTGACCGAGCTCCAACTCTTTAATAAGCACAGATATGCATTGTGTATAAAATAGTCATAGCTGCTTAAGGCCTTCTTAAAGCTATCTGTTACATTGTTAAAGCCTCGTCTTAGCCTGCGGCTCAAAATAACTTCCTGCTTTCACTTCTGCATACAACTTCCTGTCAGCCTGCAACTCAGTCTTTCTGAAAGAGACACTGTTTAAACCTTGGAATGCAATATCCATGCTGCAGATTATATTATTAATGCAATGACAATTATTTAACAATAGCAGTAAAATAATTTCCCTCCTCGACACTGTATAGCCTGGTAGTGTGGATCAGTGAATCGATGTCTCGTTCACTCTTGGCATACAGCTTTATGTCATCCATGTACAGGAGGTGGCTGACAACTGCTCCATTCCGTAGTCGGTATCCGTAGCCAGTCTTGTTAATGATCTCACTGAGGGGGTTCAGGCCTATGCAGAACAGCAGTGGGGACAGAGCATCTCCTTGGTAGATCCCGCACTTGATGGTGACTTGTGCTATGGGCTTGGAGTTGGCCTCTAGTGTTGTACGCCACATCCCCATTGAGTTCCTGATGAAGGCTCTTAGGGTCCTGCTGATCTTGTACAATTCTAAGCATTCCAGTATCCAGCTGTGGGGCATTGAGTCATAGGCCTTCTTGTAATCAATCCAGGCAGTGCACAGGTTGGTCAGTCTGGTCTTGCAGTCTCGGCTGACTGTTCTGTCTACCAGTAGCTGGTGTTTTGCGCCTCTGGTATTCTTGCCAATCCCTTTCTGTGCCCCACTCATGTATTGACCCATGTGCCTGTTCATCTTAGCCGATATGATGCCTGACAGGAGCTTCCATGTAGGACTGAGGCAGGTTATTGGTCGGTAGTTGGATGGGACCGGTCCCTTCTTGGGGTCCTTGGGGATCAGGACCGTCCGACCTTCAGTTAGCCATTCCGGGTGTCTCTCGTTAACTAGCAGCTGGTTCATTTGTGCTGCCAGACGCTCGTGGAGTGCAGTCAGCTTCTTCAGCCAGTAGGCGTGAACCATGTCGGGCCCTGGTGCTGTCCAACTCTTCATACTGGAGACCCTTTCTTGGATATCTGCCACTGTGATGGTTACTGGACCCTGTTCAGGGAGGTCGCTATGGTCTGCCCTCAGATCCACTAGCCACTGAGCATTGCCGTTATGGGTTGCGTCCTTCTCCCATATGCTCTTCCAGTATTGCTCCGTCTCCAGCCTTGGTGGTGCTCTTATTGTTCCCTTGCCACTGAGAGTACACCTTTGCTGGTTCTGTGGAGAACAGCTGGTTTATTCTCCTGCCTTCTATCTCTCTGGTGTACCTCCTCAAGCGGCTGGCCAAGGCTGTGAGTCTTTGCTTGGCAGTTTCCAAGGCCTCAGGTATGGACAGTTTGCTGTATTTCTTATGCACCTTCTTTGCCGCACCTTTCTGCAACTCCGTTAGTTGGCTAACCTCCCTCCGTGCTACTTTGATCTTGCCCTCTAGCCTCCTTCTCCATGGAGGGTACTGCCCCTTGTGGCTGTTCAACTTGTAGCCAAGCATCTCACAGATCACTGCTGCCGTATTGTAGATCAGCTTGAAAGAAGGGACTGCTTTTAAATCAAAGGAACTGTAAAAATTATGAAGTTAAAAGCACCAAAGATTCAGAAATAATGCAGATATATTCCTCTAGTGATAACCTGCGAACACTTTCACTGTCCCTCTGGAGGTGTGCAGGTTTGCGTTTAAATTAGCTCATGCATATTTGTGAGAAACTTTATAGTTATCTCAGTGAGTTTCTCCTAGACTCGAAATAGTCTACCTGTCTCTTTATTTACCTTTCATTTTTTTTTCATTTTGACTTGCCTGAATGTTTGAATCAGAGTTCAAATTTTTCTCTGCTTTCATCTTCCGAGAGTTTACCCCTCTGAGATCTGAACAGTCTCATTGCTGTTCTTCTTTTTGAGGCAAGCAATGATGTCAGTTACTGAAAGAGGATCAGATTTTATAGCTCTCATACTGCTTCATCAGTACCCAGCACATATTCTTCAATTGAAGAACAACATGGCAATCACTCCGCAGAGGCTCGTACATAATGAAAAATATGCAGCAGTTGAGCATCAAGGTCATTGTCGAATAGGATTTCTCAAGAGGGCTGAAAAGTCATCTACAGAGTGAGCAAATAAGGCCAGGTGGCTGATGAACTCCAGGAATAGTTTGACAAACCCTATCGCCAGTGACAAATTAAAGTGTCAGCGGCCGGCCTGTGTGGCATCACATTACCTGTGTTATTCTGTGATAAGTCTCATTGCCGAGCCAGCAGCACATGGTCGTCTGGAAAACAGCCTGAGACAGCTATGAAGACAGAGGTACAGTAACAGGAGACCTGGGCAGATGCTTGTCGCTGAGTATTGATTGGACCAGACGTCCAGACGACTTTAACAGCCACTGACGCAGGCTGTCGAGCTAGAGTGGAAGCTACCTCTTCTTAGCTCCCACGTCAAACTGAAAAGAAACTTGAATAAAATGTGCAGTTATGTATTGTTACATAGCATCAGCTAATATGCTAATGTTTCCTGGGGACATATAGCCTATTTACACATTCATATTCAAAGGTACTGAGCAGCCATTATGTTAGTTTGTGACACAGGCAGCTTTTACAATACATTTTCATGTAGTACTATTGCACATACTGTGTTTTCTAGATAACAGCTAACTGCTATCATTATACCAAAGAAGCTGGAAGAGTTATTATCCTATGTGTACCACTTAAGGTTGTTTGGAAGTAACATTCACGATTACTCATAGGAAAAGTAGTTTATCATACACCGTGGTCTTTAAACACAGTTTAAAGTTTAACGAGTCAGCTGTTGTTACACTTGCTGTTGTAATAAGTTAACACGTAGCCTCAGATTTTGAGATGTTTGTGATTGGACTGATCCTGTGTCTTCATTTATGTTATAGGAGAATTGTGAGTAGGGCTGAGAATGCTCCCAGGGATGTTAGTGGTGTGATTGCATGGAAAATGTAAGACTGATGCAAATGTTGACATGGTACCTCAAACTACATTGATTTAAATTCTAATGTCTTGTTCTTTATCTCTGAAATGATATGGAGAGTCATCACACCACTTATCTCTATGGACCATGCCAGTGATTTTCTCTTTAGTCTTCATAAAACACCAGAAATGGTGAATGTAGCGTGTCTACTCTAAATCTAGTTCAAAAAAATTAAACGGGGAACATAGAAAATATTTTAAATCGCAAGCTTCTATTTCTGCTGTTTCTTTGCTGACTTGCATTATGAGACTTTGTAAAATTATAAGACATGAAAAGAAATTTGTATCACCTTTAACATAGTATTAAGGTGACACAAAATACAGGGAGTGCAGAATTATTAGGCAAGTTGTATTTTTGAGGAATAATTTTATTATTGAACAACAACCATGTTCTCAGTGAACCCAAAAAACTCATTAATATCAAAGCTGAATGTTCTTGGAAGTAGTTTTTAGTTTCTTTTTAGTTTTAGCTATTTTAGGGGGATATCTGTGTGTGCAGGTGACTATTACTTTGCATAATTATTAGGCAACTTAACAAAAAACAAATATATACCCATTTCAATTATTTATTTTTACCAGTGAAACCAATATAACATCTCCACATTCACAAATATACATTTCTGACATTAAAAAACAAAAAAACAAATCAGCGACCAATATAGCCACCTTTCTTTGCAAGGACACTCAAAAGCCTGCCATCCATGGATTCTGTCAGTTCCTTTGATTTAAAAGTTTGTACATTTTTAAGCTGTGACATATTAACAAACACAAGTGTTATAAATGCATTTTCATGATTTGCATGTAATTAGAGCAAAGTCCATCCAAAGTCCAACCGTTCCCTGAAACAGTGCAACAATTCCCTGAAAGTGACTTGAAAGTATAAAACAAAAGCCTGAGACAAATGCAAGCACTCTTGATGAACTCTTATGTGTATATGAGGAAGAACAGTTGTCATTTGTCTTTTTATGTTTGTTTATAAGTCTTTGACATAGATTCACAGTATGGACCCAAACCTATAAACACTCTCTACAATGTGAAAACTGTGAGAGTTTTTTTTTTGTACACTGAATTTTCAAACTTTGCCTGGCCTCCATCCAGTGTCCAGAGGTTTGCAAACAAAAACGTCTTTAAAGAAATTGCAAAAGAGGTCCATATTTACTTTCCCTAAAAGGATCCATTAGCCAACCTGAGAGTTGTAATACACACTTCCCTAAAGCTTAAACTTGGACCAGGGGTCAGTTGAGGGCCGTAGGCTGCAGGGCTCGAAGGTATACAAGAAAGAAATATGCCTGCTTCACCAAAGGGCATTCTGAAATTATTAAACTCTAACCTGTTCCTGGGTTGTTGACCCAGTGATTTCAGTTTGTTCATGTTCAGTTTAGTTCGCCACATTAATGTTCTCACTTCCTGTTTTTCCCCCGTGTCAGCTTGTCTCCCATGTCATTAGTCAGATTATGTTCAGCCCTGTACTCACCTGTTTCCAATCATTGTCATCATTCAACCTGTGTATTTAAGTTCCTCGGTTTCACCAGTTCTCTGTCGTGTCATTGATGTTATGTCGTCGTCTCCGTCTGTATGTTCAGCTAGTCAGCCAGCCATTCTTCCAGTCTTTCAGCCAGCCAGCCACTCCATCGTTCCTGCTTTATTCATTCACCCTCCAATAAATCTTCTTCATTTCTGCACCGTGAGTCCAGCGTTTGGGTCATCTCTTCCACGCCTCCACACACAACCTCTGACAGAATGACACGACCTGTGCCAAGAAGACACGCTTTTGACCCAGCGGACTCGGACCTTTACGAGCGGCAGGACGCAGCGCTCTCCACTTGGGCGGAGAAGCTCAGGTGGAAACAGCGGCTCTTCTTAGAGAGGGAGCACGTCTTTGAGGGGACTCGTCTGGCTCTGGGCGGGCCTCGGAGACGCCGCGGTCCTCCACCTGCTGCCTCACCTGCATCGGAGCATTCGCCGCGGAGAGTGGGCGTCACCGGCCAAGCTTCGGCCGCTCGCTCTCCCGCTGCTCCGCTCCTCGCTCGCCCGCCAGCCGTTTTACTCACCGGACCTTCAACCTCGCCATGGCACAGTGGCTCCGCCTACCACCTCGGCTCAGTGGAGGCTCCCGTGCCAGAGGCTCGGCTGTGTACCCCGCCTGCTGCCTCTTCCCGGAGCAAGCGGCGCACACGCCGCCATAAAATGGACTATTTCCAGCAATTCCCAGTGGTGAGTTCCAGCGACTGTTTTCCACCCTCATTTGACTCTCCACTTAAAACCAATAATAAACCCATCTCTGATTCATGGGATGTTTCCCTCCTGGAGGATGTGGACTGGGAAGAGTTTTTCTGCTCTGCTCCCTCAAAGACTGTAAATAGTGGTGGCAGAAGGACCAGCACAATCCCCGATAAACCTGCCAGGATCACACACCCAGTAACTATTTCCACACCCATTACTCAGCCATTTCCCACCAGCACGGCGGCCCAGACTCAGCCTTCCCCTTCAGCCGTTTCACCTCCTCAGATGGCTAGGGTCCAGTATACACCCGCACCAGTGCCAGCTCCCAGGAGGAGGGCAGCTGCGACCCAGTCTACCTCCACACCCGCTTCTGTTTCTCAGGTGGGGGTGCCTGTCCCAGCGCCCAGGCTGAGGGCAGCCAGAACCCAGCCTGACCTTCCTGGAGACTTGGAAGAGCTAACCGGTCCACCTGCTACTTCACCACTTCGTCCACCTCCTGACCCAGCCTTTCACGCCCTCGCACTATCCCTAGTTAGATTAGCTGACCTGTCCCCTGCCCAGGCACCAGCCTTACTAGCGCAAGCTGTAGCTTTATCTCCGTCACTAGCTCAGTCATTAGCTCAGCCACCAACCTCAGCTCCGTCGTCAGCCTCGCCTACCTCTGTTCCTCCTTTAGCATCTCCACTCCAGTCAGTCCCCTCACCTGCTGTTCAGCTTTCACTCCAGTCAGTTCCCTCACCTGCTGCTCAGCTTCCAGCCCCGTCAGTTCACTCACCTGCTGCTCAGCTTCCAGCCCCGTCAGTTCACTCACCAGTAGCTCAGTCTGCTCCTGTCCAGTCACCTGTAGCTCAGTCTGCTCCTGTCCCCCAGTCGCCCGTCCTCCAGCCTGTCCAGTCTGCCGCCCAGTGCCCTGTAGTCCAGTCGCCTCCTGTTTCCCAGCCGCCTGTCCACCATCCCGTTCAGTTCCCGGACCTGCAGCCACAGCACCCAGAGCCAGCTGTGAGCTCTCCCGCTCCTCAGCCAGGGGTTTCCGCACCCGCTGGCCCGGCCTGTCTCCAGCCAGAGAACTGTCTCGTCTCGGCCTAGGGCCGCGTGGCCACCCTCCTGAACTGTCTCTGTGTGGACTCCGTCCCTCCGTCCTGGGCCCCCTCCGCCCGCCCTGTTCTGGTTCTTTTTCTTTTGGCCATCGGGTGCCGGCCTTTGGGGGGGGGGGGGGGGGGGTACTGTCAGGGTTCCTGGGTCGTTGACCCGGTGATTTCAGTTTGTTCATGTTCAGTTTAGTTCGCCACATTAATGTTCTCACTTCCTGTTTTTCCCCCGTGTCAGCTTGTCTCCCATGTCATTAGTCAGATTATGTTCAGCCCTGTACTCACCTGTTTCCAATCATTGTCATCATTCAACCTGTGTATTTAAGTTCCTCGGTTTCACCAGTTCTCTGTCGTGTCATTGATGTTATGTCGTCGTCTCCGTCTGTATGTTCAGCTAGTCAGCCAGCCATTCTTCCAGTCTTTCAGCCAGCCAGCCACTCCATCGTTCCTGCTTTATTCATTCACCCTCCAATAAATCTTCTTCATTTCTGCACCGTGAGTCCAGCGTTTGGGTCATCTCTTCCACGCCTCCACACACAACCTCTGACAACCTGAAGTCATCTAGCATAGCTTTAAATTCCAATTTAACATGTTCAGTCATTTTTTGATTGCAGTGCAGTGCTATGTGTTGCACCCCAATCGACAGCTAAAAGCCTATACACAAATGAGGACTTTCTGTAGCAGAGGAATGAGGAAGATTCACTTTAATCTCCATGACTTTACTTCCTTGCTTCTGTCCCAGGGATTTGGTACTACAGATCTCTGTTTTCTATACAAAAGAAAAAAAAAAAAAAAAAAAAAAGAAAGAAAGAAGGGACTGCTATCACAGCTAGAGATTGACGAGGTACACACACACACACACACAGCTATATATATATATATATATATATAGCAGCTGGATAGCGTAGTGGTTAGACTACACGCCTTTGGAACAGAGGATCGCAAGTTCGATTCCTGCCTGGGGGCGTCTGTATCCAGTAAGGGTCCTAAGGCTAGACCCCCTATGCTAAGCAAGCCTACCGCAGACATGAGCGAGACAGATAAATATGAAGGCATGCCGGCTCGGACGTCGCCCGGATCAACAAGGTCCGCGTCAGGTGTTGAGGAACCAGGGCACCCTGACGAAAAGTGGGCTACTGGAACAAGAAGGCATCGGTGGGCAAGGGACGAAAACAGGGCGTTGTTGGAATGCTACTACGCAAGTAACCCCGGCGGAAGGGGCTACATGAATAGGATGAAGGACCTATGGATTCTTCGATACCCAACATCCACAATGACGGCGAAACAACTAGTAGCTCAGTGTTCCAACATTCGAAAGAAGGGACTGCTCTCACAGCTAGAGATTGACGAGGTACAACACAAATGCTACGGCAAGGAGGAGTCAGGACGCCAGGTCAGGGGGGAGATATCATCACCCCCACCCGAGATTGGGTACATAGCCCCAAGTGCGATAGGAGAAGGATCGTTGAGTGCAAGAGGAACTGACCTGAAAAATAGGATCATGGCCAAGCTTGAAACCTGGATCCCCCGTAGCCGGTTACCAAGATTACGTGAAGTACCCTCAGAAGGTCTGCTAGATGATGTTAATGCAGCACTACGGGCAATACCTACAACCACGATTACCAACACTAACAAGCTGATCTACAATACGGCAGCAGTGATCAGTGAGATGCTTGGCTACAAGTTGAACAGCCACAAGGGGCAGTACCCTCCATGGAGAAGGAGGCTAGAGGGCAAGATCAAAGTAGCACGGAGAGAGGTTAGCCAACTAACGGAGTTGAAGAAAGGTGCGACGAATAAGGTGCCTAAGAAATACAGCAAGCTGTCCATACCTGAGGCCTTGGAAACTGCCAAGCAAAGACTCACAGCCTTGGCCAGCTGCTTGAGGAGGTACACCAGAGAGATAGAAGGCAGGAGAATAAACCAGCTGTTCTCCACAGAACCAGCAAAGGTGTACTCTCAGTGGCAAGGGAACAATAAGAGAACAGCACCACCAAGGCTGGAGACGGAGCAATACTGGAAGAGCATATGGGAGAAGGATGCAACCCATAACGGCAATGCTCAGTGGCTAGAGAATCTGAGGGCAGACCACAGCGACCTCCCTGAACAGGGTCAAGTAACCATCACAGTGGCAGATATCCAAGAAAGGGTCTCCAGTATGAAGAGTTGGACAGCACCAGGGCCCGACATGGTTCACGCCTACTGGCTGAAGAAGCTAACTGCACTCCACGAGCGTCTGGCAGCACAAATGAACCAGCTGCTAGTTAACGAGAGACACCCGGAATGGCTAACTGAAGGCCGGACGGTCCTGATCCCCAAGGACCCCAAGAAGGGACCGGTCCCCTCCAACTACCGACCAATAACCTGCCTCAGTACTACATGGAAGCTCCTGTCAGGCATCATATCGGCTAAGATGAACAGGCACATGGGTCAATACATGAGCGGGACACAGAAAGGAATTGGCAAGAATACCAGAGGAGCAAAACACCAGCTACTGGTAGACAGAACAATCAGCCGAGACTGCAAGACCAGACTGACCAACCTGTGCACTGCCTGGATTGATTACAAGAAGGCCTATGACTCAATGCCCCACAGCTGGATACTGGAATGCCTAGAATTGTACAAGATCAATGGGACCCTAAGAGCCTTCATCAGGAACTCAATGGGGATGTGGCGTACAACACTAGAGGCCAACTCCAAGCCCATAGCACAAGTCACCATCAAGTGCGGGATCTACCAAGGAGATGCTCTGTCCCCACTGCTGTTCTGCATAGGCCTGAACCCCCTCAGTGAGATCATTAACAAGACTGGCTACGGATACCGACTACGGAACGGAGCAGTTGTCAGCCACCTCCTGTACATGGATGACATCAAGCTGTATGCCAAGAGTGAACGAGACATCGATTCACTGATCCACACTACCAGGCTATACAGCAATGACATTGGAATGTCGTTCGGACTGGAGAAGTGTAGTCGGATGGTAACAAAGAGAGGGAAGGTAGTCAGAACTGAGGGGATTGAACTACCAGAAGGCAACATTGCAGACATAGAGGACAGTTACAAGTACTTGGGGATCCCGCAGGCGAATGGGAACCATGAAGAGGCCGCTAGAAAAGCTGCAACCACCAAGTACCTGCAGAGGGTCAGGCAAGTCCTGAGGAGTCAGCTGAATGGTAAGAACAAGATCCGGGCCATCAACACGTACGCCCTGCCCGTGATCAGGTACCCTGCTGGGGTAATAGGCTGGCCAAAGGAGGAGATAGAAGCCACTGACATAAAGACAAGAAAGCTCCTTACCATGCATGGAGGGTTTCACCCCAAGTCCAGCACCCTGAGGCTGTACGCTAAGCGGAAGGAAGGGGGCCGGGGACTGGTGAGTGTCAGCACCACAGTCCAGGATGAGACAACGAACATCCAAGAATACATTGGGAAGACGGCCCCAACTGACCGAGTGCTCAGTGAATACCTCAGGCAGCAGAAACCCAAGAAAGAGGAGGGAGACGAGGAACCATCATGGATGGACAGAGCCCTGCACGGTATGTACCACCGGCAGATAGAGGAGGTGGCTGATATCCAGAAATCCTACCAGTGGCTGGACAAAGCTGGACTGAAAGACAGCACAGAGGCACTAATCATGGCAGCACAAGAACAAGCTCTGAGCACAAGATCCATAGAGGCTGGGGTCTATCACACCAGGCAAGACCCCAGGTGCAGGCTGTGTAAAGATGCCCCAGAGACAATCCAGCACATAACAGCAGGGTGCAAGATGCTAGCAGGCAAGGCATACATGGAACGCCATAACCAAGTGGCCGGCATAGTGTACAGGAACATCTGTGCGGAGTATAACCTGGAAGTCCCGAGGTCAAAATGGGAGATGCCCCCAAGGGTGGTGGAGAATGACCGAGCTAAGATCCTGTGGGACTTCCAGATACAGACGGACAAAATGGTGGTGGCTAACCAACCGGACATAGTGGTGGTAGACAAACAGAAGAAGACGGCCGTAGTGATCGATGTAGCGGTTCCGAATGACAGCAATATCAGGAAGAAGGAACACGAGAAGCTGGAGAAATACCAAGGGCTCAGAGAAGAGCTCGAGAGGATGTGGAGGGTGAAGGTAACGGTGGTCCCCGTGGTAATCGGAGCACTAGGTGCGGTGACTCCCAAGATAGGCGAGTGGCTCCAGCAGATCCCGGGAACAACATCGGAGATCTCTGTCCAGAAGAGCGCAGTCCTGGGAACAGCTAAGATACTGCGCAGGACCCTCAAGCTCCCAGGCCTCTGGTAGAGGACCCGAGCTTGAAGGATAAACCGCCCGCAGGGGCGTGCTGGGTGTTTTTATATATATATATATATATATATATATATATATATATATATTCATGTCATTATGAGACATGAGATTGAGAACCAGTAGTGATGTGCGATACCACTGATTTCCTGATCCGATACCAAGTAATATTCAGGGTGGTATCGACGATACTGATCCGATACCAATACTTTGTACAAAAACCTTAATATTTCATTGTATTTCATATATAATTGCATTATGTAATTGTAATAATAATATAATAATATAGCTTCATAATGATTACAGGACATCAGACTACTTGTTCTTATTGCTTAATAATGCAGAATAATCATATAGAAATAAAAAACCTGAAGGTGTGCACTATTTGAACACGTTTCCTGCCTGCAGCACTAAAGGACTCCGTGAGAGACGTCTGTCTCGCCGTAGCAGCACCTGTCCCTCTCCTCCTCTTCAGTTCACCTCAACATACGCTCATCATATTCTGTGATATGATTTACTCTGAGCACGCTAATGGCGCATGCGCACTCACAAAGGAACCTTCTGACCAACTTTACACAAACATCACATTGGGGAGACATGTCAGAAAGGTAGGCTGATAGGAAAAAAACTACGAAAATACATAACATGAGGTGAGAGGAGGAGAACAAAAACTCCACTCAGACTGAGCTCCTAGTGGGAGAACAGTTTGATAACAGAAAAAACACCTCAGCACAAAAAGCACATGACTATCAATACACCATAGAAACACAAGACAAGCAACAGGGGCGGGTAAAGGGTAAGATAGAGCCGGTGTAGACAGCGCATCCGGTCCTGCAGCATGTCTGCGCTGGTCCAGTCGACCGCCATCTTCCCCGGGAGGGGACAAGCATCGAAGGCGTTTGGAAAGGGAGGGGGGATGAGTGTGTGCATATCAGTGTATGTGTGTGTGTGTCCAGAGTGCAGCTGAGACAGTGTCCTTCGCCCTGCCAGGCTAAGTAAACACTCTGCCAGCCAACCCAGGTGGCCTTGCATGGAATGGGGGGAACAGTCTAAACACAGTCGTTATCAGGGTGTTGTTGTTCAGCTCCAGCCTTGAGGCCGCAGCTGGCGCCGAAGGGGTCTCCGCATGAAGTGATGATGGCTTTTACTTTAGTGCGAACAACTCATATGAATTTCAAAGCTGTTCTAACAGTCCAACACTGGTCTCTCAATCTCCCGTTGGAGAGCCGCCAGCTTTCTATGATGTTATCCAAACTTACGTTCTGTGATGTTGTCATTCTTTTTGCCCAAAGAGCAGGTTCTGAGAATTCACGACCGCAGTGCACTTCCCCAAGATGTGATCGAATTTGCACTCAAAGGTGTTGTTCGAGCGAGCCCCTCCAGATGTAATCCAGTTTTTCACTCAGAGGTCTTGTTCTGAGTATTCACGGCAACTGTGCGTTCTCCAAGATCTTCTCCGTGCTGCACGCCTCATCCCATCATTTCAATCCCAGCGGGCAGCCTTGTGGGGGGTTTGAACAGCCGGTTCCACTTGATTAATTCTTTGATAAGTCAGGGCCAAGCCAGCGCCGATCAGCAAGAACCCTGTTACCATGGTTCCGAATAGGTAGATATCTTCAGCGCTCAGGCTCACCCGAGCCCCGACTTCTCGTTGAGAAGGGGGTGTCAATTGCATTTAGGGACCAGTTGATCAAATCCATAATTCCTCTTTTAGGTTTTAGAGAACAGACTGTGAGAGAGTGTTCCAGGGAAAAGTAAGTACAAGCTAGCTTGGCGAAACTCCAAAAGCTGGCCACTGTCCTTGACCCATGCAGGTAAATAAAACTATTTTTTAACTTATTGTTACTGTTTCTTCAAAAAGCTCTATAGTTGACAATTATTGTGGAGATTAATATAGACTTTCCTGAACTGTCTACTACAGGTTTGTGACTGAGCTTCTTGGAGGTGAGACATACTTTTCATATTCAGTGGTCTTACCTGCTTTCTGCCACCTGCATCACACCTTGGAGTTGTCCCACCCCCCATGTCCATGTCTATTATTTGATTCTGTCACCCACTAAAATCCTTTTAAATAAAAAAAAAAAGGATTTGTGCTTTGAGGCAATTTTTTTGAGCGATTAACTGCGATTAATCAAGATTAATTCATTACGAAGCCTGTAATTAATAAGATTGTTTTTTAATTGAGTCCCACCCCTGCTTTTTACATATTTCTATCACTTAGTACTATTTCTGCTTCTGAAGGTGTGGCATTTAATAAAAAGGGGAGGACAAAGATATATGCTGTATGACACAGAATATGATTAGCAGCTCGCCTCACTGTGATGATGGAGGAACCTGAACTCTGCTTTCCAAAACTCCTTAATATCTCCTGCAGGAGGCCAAAGCGTCCTCACTTTGAGATCATGCTAACTTACATTCTGCTCTCCTTCATTTCTTTGCTTACTGTGATTCTTAACCTGCTGGTCATTATCTCCATCTCACACTTCAGGTATGAAAATGTTTCATTATCTCCAAATATTGAATAATTATTTTAATAGTTTAGTTAATTGTGCTGTGTAGCAACATAGCAGTAATAGTAATTAAAACCATAATATGATCTGTATCTACAAGTAAGAGTAGACCTTTTTTTAATGAAGTGCATTTCTATTTCAGTTTTTGTTGTATGTGCATCCACATGCATTTTTTGATGCAGGAAACTAAATATGATGCTCCTTTTTCTCTCCAGGCAGCTCCACACCCCCACCAACTTCCTCCTTCTCTCTCTGGCTGTCGCTGATTTCTTTGTAGGTCTCCTTATGTTCTTTCAAATAGTGCTCATCGATGGATGCTGGTTCCTCGGTGACATCATGTGCACTCTGTATCAGTATCTAGCATTCATTATTACTTCAGCCTCAGTAGGAACCATGGTGATCATATCTGCTGATAGGTATTTGGCTATTTGTTACCCTCTGCATTACTCCACCCAAATCACACAACAAAGAGTTAATATATGTATAAGTTTGTGTTGGTTTTTTTCTGTGATCTTTCAGAGTTTGATTGTGAAGGATAACTTGAAACAACCAGGAAGGTATAACTCCTGCATTGGAGAGTGTGTCTTTGTCGTTAACTACATTGCTGGGCTTTTTGATCTTTTGTTTTCCTTCATTGTTCCCATTACTGTGATTGTAGTTCTGTATCTGAGAGTGTTTGTGGTGGCTGTGTCTCAGGCTCGTGCCATGAGGTGTCAACTTGCAGTCACTCACCAGCGATCAGTTACAGTAACTGTTACGAAATCGGAGCTGAAAGCAGCCTGGACTCTTGGTGTTGTTGTAGTTGTGTTTCTTATATGCATGTGCCCATATTACTGCGTTGCTCTCACAGGCCAAGATAACTTCCTAAATGCTTCATCTGCTGCCTTTGTAATTTGTTTGGTGTACTTTAACTCTTGCCTAAACCCTATCATTTATGTCTTTTTTTATCCCTGGTTCAGAAAGTCAATCAAACTTATTGCTACTCTTCAAATACTGCAGCCTGACTCCCGTGAGACTAACATGCATTAAGAACACTTTTTAAAACCGTACCCATAAACAGGACAATGTACTTAGTCACAATGAAGACTTGAAAGTTCAGATAAAGCAATATGTTGGCAAACATATTTATATATGTATCTGCTTCCACATGAGTACTTGCAATTACAAAAAAACAGTTTCCTGGTACTTTGTACTCTAAATTAAGATAAAATACTTTCTCGAGCACTTTCTGTGACCGCAGACATTAGCATATACATTTTATTTTGTAATGTTTTCATAGGCTTGAAGGACAGCCATCAACAATATTAGGAAGTAATGTTTTAAAAAACAAGTAAAAAAAAACAGTTAAACAATGTTTTTTCTTGCATTTCTTGCATTTTAGATTCTTAAAAATAGCCACTTTTGCCTGCTCACTGCCGGTCAAAAGTTTTTGCACATAATTTTTCCTTTTTTGTTATTGAATATTATGCAGTTTAATGTCTCATTGCACTCTGAAATGAAAGCATGGTACAACTAAGTTATTGGGATTAAAAAAGAAATCATGGAATTAGTTTATAGACCAAAATGTATTCTAAACTTTTGACTCATTAAAGTACCCCCCTTTGGCAAATATAACAGCTGAACACACCCGTTGCTGTAGGATGAAACCCCGATTAACTAGGTGTATATTGCGGGTATTGCATGGCGCTGCAGAATGCTGTGGTAGCTGTTTTGGTTCAGGGTGCTTCTCACTCTGTAAGTCACCAACCCTAGATGCAGCAAATAGCCCCAAACCATCCATTTGCAGCATTCCAACGGTGGTGTTTCATGGCTGAGACAAGCCTCTTTGTCTTATCCTGACATCATACCAGTGGTTTTCTTGCTGCAACTTGTCCTGTCAAATCTGCAGCTCAGAGTCTTCTCTTCACAGTTGAAACTGAGACTTGCTCATGTTGGGATTCAGAGATTCTTTTATTGCTACCATATAATTTGCCTTATGAAGAATGTATTAATAACATGTTTCACAGTATCATTTATCAGTAATATTTCCTACAGGGTTTATATTGCATTGAATATGTCTGTCATCACATTGACCTTTCTATTCTTACAGGTTGAGTTTATTTTATACAAAATGCATAAATGTGCTTGGTTAGAGTTGATGTTCCATTCTAGAAGGTTTTAAGCTTCACTGGCGTGACTGTCCAGATGATACATGTTGAGAGGAGATGAGAACATAGCAGGTTAATTGCATGCACGCTTACGATACACATATTAATCTAGTAGCAGGTCTGAGTGAAGGCCTAAGCGTCTTCTACTTCAGTTTGAGACTGGCTGCAAAGTACTCTACTTAGTGATTAATGACGAGGGTCCATTATTAGCTCTTAGAGATGCTAAGACCTGAAGTTATTACCTTAAAAGGCAAGCAATGTAGAAAAGAGAAGTTATATGTCGGTTTATGGTTATTAGAAGTGTACGTGATGTACCCTTGTCTGTACAAGTTGAACTTTTGCCTGTCTGTCACCATGTATTTTTGAACTGTATTGACGTAGGTGTGATATTTTATCCTATAAAACCAGAACCCATTGTATTCTTGTCAGAGCAACCCATTCCGTATGCTGATGGTTGGTTGTTCTCCTGTAATAATAAAACTCATCGTTTGATTGCACTTTTCCGGAGCCTCCGTCGTTTGTTGTCTGGTCTAAAGTTGATCGATTTCGCAGCACTCACTACGACCACTATTAAGCTGTGCTTGAAGCTGTTGTTCTGTGAGACGCCATCAAACAAGCTGTTAGCTCTCTGAAACTGTCCTCTGATTCAGTTGTGTCTTTGGGTCTGCAGACCTCTTCCTGTCAAAGTTTGTTTCTGAGACTTTGGATGGTGAAGGAAACTGTACTCACCAACACCTTTATTTTCTTTGCAATTTCTCTGTAGGACAGACCTACATTTATAAGTGTTATGATGGTCCGTCTCTCTTCCCTTGTTAATTGGATTTTTCTTGCAAAACACTACTTTCTGCAGTACAATACTGTTCAACTGATGCTGACAAGGGTATGGTACCACAGTGTGTTCCAGCACTGCTTTTATGCAGACAGAGCTGTAAGTCATCCAGAAAAGTTGGAATACCTGTTGGAGTTAGTAGCAGCAGCTTTCAAGGCCTCATCAACCTCCATTGCACACACACACACACCCACACCCACACACACACACACATGCTCGCACATGTATACACACACACCACACGCAGTGCTTTTAACTGTTATGATACACACCATCTATGGTTTTGCAATGGGTGTTTGTGTAACTGTTTGTCACTGAATAAGAGGCAGCATGGGGACACTGGTAGTTGAAGTTGACTGGGATCAGGTGAGGAGCTTTCAGGTCCAAGAGCCGACCAGGCTTCCCTTGTGCAGCAAGTGTAAACTGACTGAGAAGAATTGTCTTGCTTTGTTCACGGTGATAAGTCTCTGAAACAGCGGGGCCTGCGAGTGCAGACCCAACATTTATTTGGTCCTTCAGAGCTGGATCCCAAGAATTGGCCTTCCACCGAGGAGGGGGGAGGACACACCAAAGTCTGTCGACAGCCAGGACACCCAGGGCGCCTGATGAAAGCCCCGGAATATGAATTTGTGGCCCGGATTGCACAGGACCAAGCTGAAGAGGAGAACTGCCACAAGACTGCTGCAAGGTGGAGAGGAAACCAGAGTGGAAGGAGCAGGTGAGGTTGTTTAGTGTGGGAAATCAAAATTGGGTTAGCAAACCTGGGAGAAAAACTGACTGCTGTAAGTGGGGAAAATTGAGAAGGTGTCTGAAGCACTGCAAAGAGAAAGGTACAGAAAGTCACACACACAAACAGAAAATGCATTAATCCTACTAACACATACACACATACAATAAAGCTCATGAAGACCAGACAGCATCATAAGCATGTGTTTCTGTTTTATCATCTTGTCCGGTTCACGTAGTGAGATGAAAAGTGATATGTAGACTAGTGGACTAGTATTATATTAGTAAAAATGACTGAATTATAGTAGGGGTGAACAGAATGCTGGAGAGGGGTTCTGAATGAGTGAAACTAATAGATCATTGAGTTTCTTGTTTCTCATGTGTGGCGAAAGTTTTAACATAGCACGCATCTGGTAACATGGGAAGAAACTCATTGTGTCTCTGAAACTCACTGTTTCAGAGACTTTGAGACAGCTATCCATGCCTTCATTTTATCTCGCCTCAATTTTTGTAATAGTCTTTACTCAGGTGTCAGTCTGTCATCATAGTCAACTGCAACTGGTCCAAAATGCTGCAGAATGACACATGGTTACTAACTGGCACACACAAGTGACACCACATATCCCCCATACTGGCATCCTTACACTGGCTGCCAGTTAGTTTTCCAATTGATTTTAAGCTTTTGTTATTCATTTTTAAGGCGTTGCGCAGGTTAGCACCCACATACCTTTCTGCTCTTTTGAATGGAAACACTCTTGCATGATCAATGAGGTCTGCAGATCAATTGCTCCTGGCTGTCCTGAGGTCCAGATTCAAGCACAGAGGAAATCGGACCTTTGCTGTGACTGCTCCTTCAAATCAGGACCACCCCAACATTAAACACTTTCACAACCTGTTTGAAAACCCACTTTAATTCCTTGGATTTTAAATCAGAATGAGTTTGTACTACATTTGTCTTTTTTATTACTCAGACTTTCTCATTTTATGCTTCTTTTCTTAAATTTTGTCATGTCTTCTTATGTTTTTTTCTCTTTTGATTGTTTTAAATGTACAGCACTTCAGTCAACAGTTGTTGTTTTAAATGTGCTGTATAAATAAATTTGACTTTAGCTTTATATAGCGCTTTTCTACTGTACTTGAGCTTTCGATTGGTTGTATACAACATGTCTTATTCACCCTTTCACAGCCAGTCATAAAGGCATTTTTTAATGCTTTTCTACCTAAGTGCTTTCTATTTAAAATGAACTTGCATTCATAATCCAGTGAACACAAGAGAGCAACTTGGGGTTCAGTATCTTGTAGACTGTAGCAACTAAGGATCAAGCCACCAACTTTTCTATTAGTAGATGACCTGGTGACTGACCTACCTATCTACAGGCATCTCTGCAGAACCATCTTTAGCTGCAAGAACTTGAAGACTTCTTGCAGTAGTAGGTGCAGTTGTGAAGTAGGTACAGGTGGTAGTGCTAGGGAGGCGACAGGGCAGATTGGGCTGATTGGATAATCAGGCTTTCACCTATATCAAGAAGTGGCAGGGACCAGAGAAGAAAGCTGTGCTGGAAGCTAAACAGTTGAAAAGTTGCACAAAACAGACTAAAAACAACTGACTGCAAATAAAAAATCCCCAACCCTGCACCTGTGTATGTCACGATTCGGCTGTGTGGCAGGCAGGAGAGGACCCAAACGCACACTCACAGGGACACGGGGAATAAACTCAGAGAGCACAGCTTTATTGCTGGAAAGGCAGATCACGGGTAATACAAAACTAAACTGGGAAAAACTAAATATAAAGCTCACCAAGAAACACAGGGAGAATCACACACAGCATGAGGGAGAACGCGACACCGAACTGAGGGAGACACAGACAGAAATACACAGAGGGTTAACGAGGGAAGTGGGAACACACGGGGAACACAGCTGACACAGATAACCATAACGAGACAGGGCAGGAGTGAACACAACATGACGCATACTGACGAGAGACTGTCAAAGTAAAACAGGAAGTACACGGAGGTTCAGACAGGAGGAGAGAGAGCACGGGGAGAACACAGACATAACGGGCTGGGGAAAAAACGGAATAAAACACAAGGAGAGACGAGGGCTCACAGATACACAGGGGCACACAGGAGGTAACCAAATAAGGAACATCTTAACTAAATAACCTAGGAACCAAGGCATAAATAGGGAATAAAATACAAAACACACAAAAACTAAGAATACTGGGCCAACATGGCCCAGGACCATGACAGTGTACAAATAAAGAACTGAAGTAGTGGCAGTCAGCTGGTTCAGGTGGAGCAAGAGGGGATGAGTGACAGAAAAACTCAGATTAATCATAGAATCATTGAGTTAAAGACATGACAGAATATGTAAATGGACTGATTCTTATTTAGCGATTTTCTACTCTTTTGGACCACTCAAAGCACTTTATACAAAATGCCATATTCACCCATTCATACAAGCACGTTTTTCTAAGCTTGTATGCTATCCTGTGCTTTCTATTGTTATGAAATATAATTGAAGAGCCTATTTGCTGAGTATATATTAAAGTATATATTAAAGTGTAATGTCTGTGAAGGTTCTCAGTATTCCAGGTCATTGCACTCCAAGGTGCTTGGAAAGAAAACCGTCTGGACTTCTTTAAGTTGCTTGAAGATGTTTCACCTCTCATCCGAGAAGCTTCTTCAATTTTAGTGTAATATTAAAGTGTAATGTTAAAGGCCAGATTTGAGGGTTTATATTCTGTGCTCTAGGTCATTAGACTGCTTGGCAACATTAAACTGTGATAAACAGGATCTTTTAGTGCAGACTTCCCAGAGAGTGTTACCTATGTTTGTGCTGCTAGATGATAACAACAGGAGACAACCTTCGGGTGGTGGAAGCGAGACGTGAGGAGCGGGGGTGTAGGGTATATCACACACATCCTGTCGGTAATGCATTAGATTTGCAGGAGGCTTTGTGCGGTGCACATCTCCCTTCCATTGTGCACATTTGCAATCAGGTTTTGTTGAATAAAGCATATATTTTGAATACACTGAGTTTGCGTCTTCTCTGACAAGCCTGAGGAAAAAAGAATCGGGTCAATAATTGGTGCCGTGACCCGGATCCAAAACAGGGTGCAATTTGGATGAACTAACGATTATCTGTTGGCTAGTTGGCAAGTTAAATTACATTCGTGAAAAATTCTTCCAGTGTCTGGACTTTAGAGCAAGATACTTTTTTTTTTGTTTTGGTTTGGTTTGGGGTTTTTTTGCAAGTTGATGTCTAACGTGTCGAGTTTGTCCTGGTTCCCCCCCCCCGGCGTCTGGATGCAGCGTTGGACCAGCGGCGTCTGGAGGTCTAGGTTTATAACCTGAGAACTGAGGACACCCAAACCATTCTAGAATAGTGCAGAGCAAGAGACGTTTGCTAAGAACTGCAGGTTGATGCTTGCTGGCCATAAAGTGTAAAACCCGTTTAAATTAAAAGGACTTTAGGAGTCCCATGTAATGTGACCCGTCCCACAGGCAAATTTTTACTTTGTAGTTTGAGTTGTTGCCTTCCGGCCGCCGTTTTAGAGTGCCTGTGAGGAAGACTAAAAGACTCCAGGTTTCTTTTCTCCATACTGCATTTTGTCTCCTTAATGGCAAATAACCGTTCTTGGACTTTGTATCACTATTATTGCCATTATTATTTTATATTATTGTTCTGTTTATTTTTATCCTGCTGCTAAACTAATTTCCCCTTGTGGGACAATAAATAAATTGAATTGAATTGAACTGAACTGAACTGAATTGAATTGAATGAAATTGATAATCATTAAGTAAAATCATTATGGTTGTGGAAGCCAGACATGAGGAGTGGGGGTGTAGCGTATATCACACACATCCTGTCGGTAATGCATTGGATTTGCTGTATTTTGAATACACTGAGTTTGAGTCTTCTCTGACAAGCCTGAGGACAAAAGAATTGTGTCATTACTATCTAACATTCACACAAATTCATACTACCATAAAGTCAGCAACTGGGGGTTCAGTATATCTTGCCCAGTGATATTTGGCATGCAGTCTGGGGCAGCATGAGATCAAACATCGAACCTTCTGATGAGTAGACTATCTGTTCTACTTCCTGAGTTACAGCCACCTGATGTGGAGTGGAGAGATGTGTGGAGCGACATAGGCCAGAAGTAATTCCTAGTTAAAGGTTTGCACAGTACATCCTGAGGCTATGAAGATGACTTCATTTCTCTATGTTTTTATCCATTATTGTACCAGAAGTGTGAGAAGATTTAAAGATACATATTTCAGCTTAGTCTAATAATAACAATGATCACGTGTACATTCAGAAGTCACTGGGTATTGAATTCTTTTCTTTTCTTCTTTTTTTGTTTAGACATTTCCTATAAAAACCTAGAGACAGCTGTCTGGAAAAAATCCATGCAGACCACCAGCCTGTCTGGCACCTAAAACCAAATTCAGGGTAACACGTTTCCCCTTCCCCTTCTGGTGCTCAGTTTTAACTTTAGCAGGTCATCTTCACCATCTCCACATGCCCAAATGCACTGAGCTGATGCCATGTAGTTGGCTTATAAGATAGTTGCCTTAGTAAGCAGTGGAATATGTGTACATAACAAAATGGTATTTCTAATTTAAATTCTTGTTCTATGATTTGTGTTCCTGAATGTATAAGAAGAATGAACATACATGTGCAGTACATTTCTCCCCGATTTGTGTTTCATTTCTTTACTTGTAGGTGCCACTTTTTTCATTACATAGAGTGGGGCAAAAAAGTATTTAGTCAGCCACCGATTGTGCAAGTTCCCCCACTTAAAATGATGACAGAGGTCAGTAATTTGCACCAGAGGTACACTTCAACTGTGAGAGACAGAATGTGAAAAAAAAATCCATGAATTCACATGGTAGGATTTGTAAAGAATTTAACCGTAAATCAGGGTGGCAAATAAGTATTTGGTCACCTCAAACATGGAAAATCTCTGGCTCTCACAGACCTGTAACGTCTTCTGTAAGACGCTTTTCTGTCCCCCACTCGTTACCTGTATGAATGGCACCTGTTTGAACTCATCATCTGTATAAAAGACACCTGTCCACAGCCTCAAACAGTCAGACTCCAAACTCCGCCATGGCCAAGACCAAAGAGCTCTCGAAGGACACCAGGAAAAGTATTGTAGACTTGCACCAGACTGGGAAGAGTGAATCTACAATAGGCAAGCAGCTTGGTGTGAAAAAATCAACTGTGGGAGCAATCATCAGAAAATGGAAGACATACAAGACCACTGATAATCTCCCACGATCTGGGGCTCCACGCAAGATCTCATCCCGTGGGGTCAAAATGATCATGAGAACGGTGAGCAAAGATCCCAGAACCACACGGGGGGACCTGGTGAATGACCTGCAGAGAGCTGGGACCAAAGTAACAAAGGTCACCATCAGTAACACACTAAAACGGCAGGGAATCAAATCCCGCAGTGCCAGACGTGTTCCGCTGCTGAAGCCAGTGCATGTCCAGGCCCGTCTGAAGTTTGCCAGAGAGCACATGGATGATACAGCAGAGGATTGGGAGAATGTCATGTGGTCAGATGAAACCAAAGTAGAACTTTTTGGTATAAACTCAACTGTCACGGTTCTGGGTCCGTTGGACCCAGTATTTTGAGTTTATTATGTTTTGGTTTATTTCTGCTTCATGGATTGTTTTCTTCTCGTAGTGATGATGATGATTATTATTGTTTCTGTTTATCCGTGCTTAAGGATTTGTTCTCAGTTATATCTCACGTTTAGTTTAGTTCAGATTCCATGTGTCATTCTGTCTGTCTCTCAGTGTAAAGTCTGCATGCTTGTTTTGTAATTCATGTTTCCTGTTTTATTGTGAAAGTCTTTGTCTTATGTTAGTGTGTGTGCAGCTTAGCTCCCCCGTCTCGTTAGCCCTGATCTCTCCCAGCTGTGTCTCCCTCCTGTTGCCGATTCCCCCGTTACTACCCTGTGTATATAAGCCCTGTGTTTTCCCATGCTCAGTGTCGCGTCGTACCCTCAGAATTATGCCTGTGTGTCCTTGGTCTCAGTGTTCCATCCTCACTCCATGTTTGTTTTTCTGCCAGCAATAAAGCTGAGGTTTTTTGAGTTTCAATTCTGTGTTTGAGTCCTGCATTTGGATCCTCATCTCTGCCTGCCCGCACACAGAGCCCTGACATCAACTCGTCGTGTTTGGAGGACGAAGAATACCGAGTTGCATCCCAAGAACACCATACCTACTGTGAAGCATGGGGGTGGAAACATCATGCTATGGGGCTGTTTTTCTGCCAAGGGGACAGGACAACTGATCCGTGTTAAGGACAGAATGAATGGGGCCATGTATCGTGAGATTTTGAGCCAAAACCTCCTTCCATCAGTGAGAACTTTGAAGATGAAACGCGGCTGGGTCTTCCAACATGACAATGATCCAAAACACACCGCCCGGGCAACAAAGGAGTGGCTCCGTAAGAAGCATTTGAAAGTCCTGGAGTGGCCTAGCCAGTCTCCAGACCTCAACCCCATAGAAAATCTGTGGCGGGAGTTGATAGTCCATGTTGCTCGGCGACAGCCCCAAAACATCACTGCTCTCGAGAAGATCTGCATGGAGGAATGGGCCAAAATACCAGCTACTGTGTGTGCAAACCTGGTAAAGACCTATAGTAAACGTTTGACCTCTGTTATTGCCAACAAAGGTTATGTTACAAAGTATTGAGTTGTATTTTTGTTATTGACCAAATACTTATTTGCCACCCTAATTTACGAATAAATTCTTTACAAATCCTACCATGTGAATTCATGGATTTTTTCTTCACATTCTGTCTCTGACAGTTGAAGTGTACCTCTGGTGCAAATTACTGACCTCTGTCATCATTTTAAGTGGGGGAACTTGCACAATCGGTGGCTGACTAAATACTTTTTTGCCCCACTGTATTTCAGTTACACCAAGCGTATGTTTGAATTCACTGTCCCTTTTTTTAGTTGGTAAACATTTTGGTAGTGTGTCATTTCTTTCATTCTGTTTACATGATATTGGTGTCACAGGAGCCAGACTTCAATATTTTAAGTGTAACAATTTGTTTAACAGATTTTCTGAACCAGGGGTAAAATAAAGCATAGATTAGAGGGTTTAGACAGGAGTTTAAATAGAACAAACACATTACAAATGCAACAGATGAAGCACTGAGCATGGCATCTTGACCTGAGAGTGTGACACAGTAATATGGGCAGAGACATATTAGAAACACAATGATAACAACACTGATGGTCCTTACTGCTTTCATTTCAGACTTTTTAACATTTGTACTTACTGACCCCTCGTGTGTCAGAGCTGCAATATGTGACCGCAGGGCACGAGCTTGAGTCATAGCCACAACAAATATGTTTAGATAAAGAACTACAATCACAATGACAGGACCAATAAAGGACAACAATAGATCTGCAACTCCAAAAGCATGGCCAACAACAACCACACACTCCCCACAGCAGGAATTATACCTGCCAGGTTGCACCAGGTTTTCTTTTAGCACAAGACAGTGGAAGACTGAAGAACAAATCCAACACAGATAAACACATGCTTTTGTTCTTTTTGGGGTGACTTTGGTAGAGTAATGGAGAGGGTAACAAATAGCCACATAACGGTCAATTGATATGAGAACCATGGTTCCTACTGACGCAGAGGTAATAATGTAGTCCAAGAGAAAATACATACTACACATGAATTCACCAAGAAACCAGCAACCATCTATAATTATAATTTGAAATAAAATCAGGAGACCCACCAGGCAATCAGAGACAGCCAAAGAGAGGAGGAGGAGATTGGTGGGGGTGTGCAGCTTCCTGAAGACAAAAGACAGCGACACAGTTATTATTATTATTATTTGTAGCAACAAGTGCAATTTTATACAGCTATATATATAAGAGAAAAACAGACATTACTACCGACACACATTTCACTTATACTCTAATATGTTATCTTCATTTTACTGATCCACAAAACCTGATAACCTTATCTATGACAAAACTATTACTTGAAATGTGAGATGGAGATGATGACCAGCAGATTAAGAGTCACAGTCAGTAAAGAGATGGAGGACAATGTAATATAAATGAGTATAGATACTGAGTGAGGTCGTATGGGCTTCCTGCAGGAGAAGTTAAGAAGCTGTGGAAAGCAGAGTTCAGTTTCTTCAAACATTTCCATCATTAGTAAAAAGGAAGAGATAGCTTGCTGTGGAGTTCCACCACCTTTCTGTCTGAAGCTCTTTGCCATATCCTGACTTATTTACTTTCCTGCTTCACATTGCTCCTCCTCCCTTACCTCTGGTGGTAGCTGTTGTTGGAGTGAATAGCTAAATGTTGTCATTGTTGTGTTTAAATTTGTACACCTTGTCTTAAACTGCATGTTTAAATGTTTTTCTGTATAGCTGATGCTATAGCTATAGCTATAGTGTTTAACTGCAGGCACATTCTAAGTAAGGTTCTGGTTTCCTTATTTAGTGAGGAATGTTTACTTCCTGCCCTTTATGGCCTCACCTGTGTTTGTATATGGTGGACCGTTAAAGGAGATGAGCCATATACAGGGGTGAGGGGAGATGACCCTTTTATGACCAGCAAGAAGTCACGTATACACACACATGCACACACACACACTTATACACACACACGCACGCACACACGTATACACACGCACGCACCCACACACACACACACACACATGCTCACACATGCATACACACACACCACACGCAGTGCTTTTAACTGTTATGATACACACCATCTATGGTTTTGCAATGGGTGTTTGTGTAAATGTTTGTCACTGAATAAGAGGCAGCATGGGGACACTGGTAGTTGAAGTTGACTGGGATCAGGTGAGGAGCTTTCAGGTCCAAGAGCTGACCAGGCTTCCCTTGTGCAGCAAGTGTAAACTGACTGAGAAGAATTGTCTTGCTTTGTTCACGGTGATAAGTCTCTGAACCAGCGGGGCCTGCGAGTGCAGACCCAACATTTATTTGGTCCTTCAGAGCTGGATCCCAAGAACTGGCCTTCCACCGAGGAGGGGGGAGGACACACCAAAGTCTGTCGACAGCCAGGACACCCAGGGCGCCTGATGAAAGCCCCGGAATATGAATTTGTGGCCAGGATTGCACAGGACCAAGCTGAAGAGGAGAACTGCCACAAGACTGCTGCAAGGGGGAGAGGAAACCAGAGTGGAAGGAGCAGGTGAGGTTGTTTAGTGTGGGAAATCAAAATTGGGTTAGCAAACCTGGGAGAAAAACTGACTGCTGTAAGTGGGAAAATTGAGAAGGTGTCTGAAGCACTGCAAAGAGAAAGGTACAGAAAGTCACACACACAAACAGAAAATGCATTAATCCTACTAACACATACACACATACAATAAAGCTCATGAAGACCAGACAGCATCATAAGCATGTGTTTCTGTTTTATCATCTTGTCCGGTTCACGTAGTGAGATGAAAAGTGATATGTAGACTAGTGGACTAGTATTATATTAGTAAAAATGACTGAATTATAGTAGGGGTGAACAGAATGCTGGAGAGGGGTTCTGAATGAGTGAAACTAATAGATCATTGAGTTTCTTGTTTCTCATGTGTGGCGAAAGTTTTAACATAGCACGCATCTGGTAACATGGGAAGAAACTCATTGTGTAAGAGAACAACAGGGTTGTGTGGTGTGTGTGGCTGATGGATGGATAAATGTTTTGGGGATTAATCTGGCTGATGCATTTTTCTTTTGTTGCAAAGTTGAACCTTTTTACTTTCATGTTACACTAAAAGTTTTCTTTGATGATCTCTGTTATTTAAGCAGATCTGCATGATTGGAACTGAAAGCGCTACACAACATGTTGTCGGAGGAATGGTCGCAAAGTAAGCTTCTCCACATTAACATGGGCTCTGGAGAAAGTCATTTATTTGGGACACAATCAGAAAGTGAGGCTGTCTCTCACCTTTTACCTTTTCCTGTTGCTTGTCATGTGTTTCAATGGTGTATTAAGAGTTTTTCACATGCTATGCGCAGAGGTGGGTTTTTTTCTGTTCTCAAACTGATCTCCCTGTTGGAGCTCAGTCTGGGGGGAGTTCTTTTTTTCCTTGTCTTTCCTGATGTTTATTTTCCGTTGTTCCGTTCCGGGTCGCTGCTCGTGCGGCTGACCGGCCAGCTACCCAGCCTGACCTGTCTCCCCAATGTGATGTTTGTGTATTGTATGTATGGTCGGCAAGGTCAGTCTCTCAATAGCCCCTCTGGTATGAATAAAGTCTTCTGAATCCGAATCTGAATCTGTACAATCCTTAATATATTTCGTGTGTGTGTGTGTGTGTGTGTGTGTGTGTGTGTGTGTGTTGGGGGGCAGAGGGAGTGTTTGCTCAGGGCACCAAAAGCCATGGACCACTGGGGATTAGGCAGTGAGTCCAGGGGTTTTTCCACCGCTGTATGACAGAGGTGAATAACATAAACCTGACCTTGGAAGCGTGTGATTTGTTACTAGGCTGCAAAGGAAGGATGGGGCAGTGGGTAGCCCAGGGGTCCAAATGGTCATGGCTCATTTCATGGGGGAATTAAGCTAAGCCAAATGGCTCCCTAACCTAAGTTGGGCAATGGGTGTGGCTTGTGGCTCAGCTGCAGAGGAGAGATAGGACAGTGATTTCAGGGGACAGTGCCAGGAGAGGATGGTTGACAATTGGTGATTATTGTTTAATCATGCCCCTCATACTTAGAAAGTGCGCTGGGACTCAGAGGAAGGAGAATTGAAGAGGAGATGAGAGACAACTGTCTGCCTACAGTCTGCATGTAAACAGTTTGTGTGAAAGAACAGTGTGAAACAGCTGGCAAGAATGTCAAAAGTCAATAACACAAGTATGGAGGCCTTTCTTCCCTCACCACACTCCCTGCGGGTGGCTAATGCCCTGAGGCATCGATGCTTTGGTGGTTTTTGGTGTCCAGGGCTGGGCGCTCAGGTATGTACTGGCTCACTCCCAGTGGCTGCTTGGCTGGGCCTGGCATCCATGGCTCGGTCGAACCCCTTCGGGGGGTGGGGGGGCCCTCAGGCCTCTGGTCCTGGGGCTTAGTCCACTCTGGCGCAGCTGGGCTATGGCTCCCCACACCCTCTATGTGTTATAGTGGCGCCTAACTGTCTAGTAAAACATGCCAAACCCACAAAGCAAACAACCAGCGGAGGTACAGGCATAGATGGTGACGGAGCTAGCTGCGATGCAATGGGAACAGGGGGATGCCGAAGCTGTGGTGCTGAGCCCTCTGGTGGTAGCAAGGAGCCACTTCAGTGATGTTCGCCTGGTGATCATAGACTAGCTGGGGCTTGTGCGGGAGGACCACTGATGACACTTCCAGGGAGGTCAAATGGGGCTAGAGGATCGACCTTTCGCTTGTGCTAGGAGGCTGCATTACACAATGATAATGTGACTGCAGCCCAGCCCCAAAGAGGGAGAAGCTTGTTACTGAGCCTCGATGCTCGAGCAGTTCATGGAGGGGCAGGAACGGCGGAGGCGTGTCTTCTGCCACTAACCAGCGAGAGATATGTACAGTGTGCCGGCATGGTGCCAAGGGGGCATATGCAGGGCTATGATGGACTTGAGCTGTATGCCCGGGGGCATTGTTGGAAGCAGAGTGTGGAGGTTAGGTGTGTGCATAGAGCAATCTGCAACTATTCCACGTGAAGTCATTAATTCCAGTAATTCACTCCATGAAAGATTTTTTACTAGAGAAGATGTGACAACACTCTACGTTCGTCCTTTGACCAAGTGAATAAAAATAATGGTCAAATGGTGTGTCCTGACATAGCATCGATATTTTCACATTTTTTGATGATTAGGGAAATGTTATATCCAGTGAGTCACAACACACAGAAAGAGGACAACCAGCTGGCTTATTATACCTGATGGCTGGTCTCACGGGATATGATAAAACTCTAGACAGGCGGATGTGTGCTGGTGGTGTGCAAAAATGGTGGAAGAGAATTCCACAACCGTGGTGCCACTGCCTGAAAGGCAGGTTTTAAATCGAGTGTGTGGGGCCACCAGCAGTCTCTGAACTGATGACCTTAGAGTTTGGAAAAATGAATGCGGTTTCAGCAGGTCAGATAAATATTGGGGAGCTTGACTATGTAGGGCCCTAAAGGTTAGAACTAAAATTTTAAAATGAAACCTAAAACTTACAGGCAACTGTCCTTATTCTTTACTTGAGGATGAGAACAAACAAACACTGGTCTTGATGAGTTCAGTCAAACAATGATTTTATTGAACACACACGTGGGGAGATGTATACAGTAGCATCATCAGCATAGATCCTTGCTAGAAAGCACACTTCAAAATGGTTTTGATATGTCAGGGTTCAGCCGCTTGTGTCAGCAAATAATATAACATTCCTGGGCCATCTGACCTCAGGAATTCGCATGATAAGGTGGGGCCAGGTTTCACAATGAGCTCACCCTAAACCCTGGTTGATTGGGACCCACACCCAGTTTCACACCCTGGCTCAGGCGATTAGAGGATCACCAGGCGGTCCTTTTGTCCCTCTGTGGGGGGATACTCCCACTAGGTTTAAATCTGGGACTCTCCCCCATTTGACCTTAGAACTGAAGAAGCTTCTCGGATGAGAGGTGAAACGTCTTCAAGCAACTTAAAGAAGTCCAGACACTTTTCTTTGCAAGCTCCTTTGACTACGATGACCTGGATGACTGAGAACCTTCACAGACACGGTGACAGAGCGTCTTTCACCACTTGGTTAAAAATGCCAGGAGACAGAGCAAAGCCTTACGGTAGGCGCGTGTACCTGAGTTACTGGCCTTATACGTAAATGAAAAGATGTCCCTCAGGGACTCGTGTAAAGCGAGACAGAAAAACACGTTAGCAAGCTCGATGCACGTGAACCACTTCTGGTCCGTTGTTATTGCCGTCAGCGCTGTATAGGGATTTGGAACAGGTACAGTGTCAGTACGGAGAATGGCGTTAATGGCCCTGAGGTCATACACCATCTGCACTTCCCTTTCTGATGCTTCTCCACTAGCAAAAAGGGTGTGTTCCAAAATGATTGTGAGGGCTCAAGCACTCGTACTTTCAGTAGCCCTTCAATGGTTTCTGCAATCCCCTCTGCTTCTGGCTTGTGTCTGTACTGTGGTCTCCAGATTGGTGCCTCAGACTTCAGCTGGAACAGCACGCGCAAACAGGTCACCAGGCCCACGTGAGTGGGCTCCGCGGACCACAGAGTGTCAGGGAGTGTTGAGAGTGCGGCGCTGCATCAGGATGATCAGTTCTCTCCCTGCCATGTGTTCTTAAAATTTGCTGATGTTCTAGTACCACTGCGTCGTTTGAAAGATAGGTGATACGATATATTTTACATGTAGGTACGTACCAAACATTTGGAATCTGTGTGGCCTGCCACCAAGCACTGTCCAATGCTCACTTGACCATTGACCCCATCTCCTTCGCCTGATGACCTTCATGGACCGCCAATGTGATATGGGGTGCAGAATCAGACCCCATTTTGTAAAAATAAACCTGGTTGACCTCCAGGTTGGATTATTGTAACTCTTTGTACTATGGTCTTCCCTCTTCTCTTCTTCTTAGACTGCAAACAGTCCAAAATGCAGCAGCCCGCCTTCTGACTGGTACCAGGAAATTTTGCCATATTTCTCCTGTCCTAGCTAGCCTGCATTGGCTGCCCATAAAGTACCGTATTCAATTTAAAATATTACTCCTTACTTTCAAAACTATTAATAAATTAGCGCCAAGTTATCTTAGTGAACTTCTCAAACCACATACTCCTGCTAGAACACTCAGATCTGCTACTCAACTACTTCTGACCCAACCCATATCTCGACTGAAGTCCCGGGTGACCGTGCGTTTGCTCTGGCTGCCCCTGTACTGTGGAATACCCTTCCTCTCGACCTCCGCGCATCTGATTCCATTGCACTTTTCAAATCACGATTAAAAACCCACTTATTCAATCTTGCCTTTCCCTCTAGTTAATATTTCTTTTATGATTTTATATCATGCACTTTTATGCTCATTTAAATTCTTGTTTGCTCTGTACCTGTTGCTTTCCTATGTATCAGTGACAGTTATCTGCTTGCATACTTAGTACTTGCTTTGGTCCTATTTCTATTATCCTCCTCCTATACTCTATCTTACTTGTTAAGCACCTTGGCATACCCTTGGTTTTTAAGTGTGCTTTATAAATAAAGTTTATTATTATTATTATTTTGTACCAAGGCAGTTGTTCGTCCGTAAATTTTACTGCTACCGCGACCACCTCTGGGCCTACATAGATGTTGTGTGAACATACATTCCAGGTCTGACTTTCAAGAACAGACGAGAATTGTTCTCGGTAGATGTCATCATCGTCCCTATCGTAAAAGAGAGCAAAATCGCGGGGTGGGGAGTAGATGGCCAGACTCTTGATCCAAGGCCTCCACAGCTGGTATTGTCTCAAAATGCCTTCCTCCACCAGCTGTCCCCAGTATATATCGGCTGTAGGTTGTGCACAGTCTTGTACCAGGTATTGGTTTTTTGAGTACATCCCCAAGCACAGGAACTGTGTTCCTCTTGGAAGGGTAACAGTTAGTCCATCTGCAGAGCACATGATAGTAGCTCCCAGCTTAATGAGCAGATCCCTGCCCATCAGATTTACAGGCACTTGAGGAGACACCACATATCTGTGTTTCAAAGTCTGTTTCCCCAGCTTGATCAGAGCTGGATCGGTTACTGGCAGTCATTGGAACCCCAGAGAAACCCACCACACACACTGTGTGGGCTGCTTGGTGTAGCTTTCAGCATTGAGTAAGTCGCTCCAGTGTCAGAATCATCAGAATCAGAATACTTTATTAATCCACCAGGAAGGTCATCTCTGTGCCTTCCACTGTCATGGATAACAGAGGATCTGCCATTCCTATGTTGTCTTGTCTCTCTGGGTCCCTTCAGTACTACTCCTCCCCCAGCCCCAGTCAACCACTAGTTACTGAGTGAAGGGCGCTGCACCTGGATTTGGGGCCTGGTGTCTGCCCCTGTAGACTCCTCTGCCTCTGAAACCTCCACGTGCCTGGGGTCCATAGTCTTGTTCTTGTGGTCCCTGGCCGACTCAGTGCAGTCCCGAGCCCAGTGTTCTTCACCTCCACATCTTAAACAGGCATTTCAAGACATAGTTCTGGGAGTCCCCGAACCGCAAGCCCTTGGCCCTCCCCTTCTGTATCCACCACGCCCTCTCTGCGATATGCTGGCCCCCCAATTCCCCACGGGTCACCTCTGCCTTGGGCCACTAGCGGGCCACCGGTCATCAGGGTACAGGTTCGGATCGAGATCCGGCCAATCAGGCATCAGATCAGCTTGGGACCTCACCACCATCATTTTCTTGGTCCCCTCCTTAGCCTTGTTCATCTCCTTTTTCTTGTCATTTAGTTTATTTCGGGCCTCGGTCAGCTGTGTTAAGATTCGTTCGATTTGGGTAAGAGAAGAAAGCAGGCCGAGTCCAGGTAGGTGGCAAAAAATAGTGATCTTTTATTACACACTTTGTGCACTAAGTGTGGGAAGAAACTTGCAACAATCATCTCCGCCGGGCGGCGGCTCTCCCATATCTTTTATATTATCCATGATGACATCACACAGACCTTACTGGAAATGATATCAGTTCACCACAATTCCAAAAGTCTTCCTTATATAGACATCGGATGATAACTTTTAGAGAAAAACAAGTGTGTTATGTGTATTATTGGTGTGTATCTTGTGAGGCTGTGTGTCCTTATAGAGAGGATGTCCTGAGACGACCTCCTTTTCTTAATATGTGTGTATGTGACCGTGCGTGGGTTACATGACTCTCTGTGCGTGTTATTAAAGGCCTGAGTACGTGCAGAGCTGAATGTAGACGGCCAAGGTCCAACAGGACCCACCTATTCGAGTGGAGTGAACACACTGATGTGGTGCAACAGCTTAAGCAGAACAACCATAGACTGATTAAAGTAATGGGAATATGTGTACATTAATATTTTACTCAGATTAACATAGATCTAATTAAAAGGTTATTCTGTCAACAAATTCAACAATGATAAATGATTAATCAATGATAGTTATGATTATATAATGTCACCATAAGAATACAAATTAAAATATCTTTTCTCCACACTCCTCCTCTTTGGCCATCGGCCAACCTTTACTAAGATTTGTTTCACTCCTCCGTCCAGGCGGCCTCTCGCAACGGCATCATATACCCCGGACCAGCTGAAGCAGCTGAACCAGAGTCTAGGGCCCTGCTTACCAGTTTTACCAACACACGCCTTACCAGAGGAATGAGACAACATCCGATCATCAATATACCTAGAAAAACTATTAGAGAAAACATGGCAGACATAAACACACCCTTCCATTGCCCAAAGACAGACGTGATCCAGTCTCCCAGCCCCGTGTTCACGCCTGATTGCTCATGCATGGTCCTGGATAACGTTCTCAGATTCTCAAGCGCCCGAGTGACCGTTCCGTCCGGAGCAGTATTGTTGGGAATAAAGGTGCAACACATGTCAGCAAACATTGCGCATACGCCCCCTTTCTCAGCCAACAACATGTCCAGAGCCATTCGATTTTGGACTCCCATTAACGATGTCGGACCTAATTCCACTGCGTCCCTAGTGAGATTAGAAAGCCTCAACACATTATAATGGACATAGTTAATGCGATCAACATTTTTATTCGGAGTTATCCATAAAAACACACTTTCAAAGCCGGCCGCTATCTGATTAACTAACTTATATTCATCTGGAACTCCCCTGGGAACTCCTATTGAGTCAATCCAGGTGGGCGAGTCCCATCTTGGATCATACCTGTGCATACCCCTTGTACTTCTCCTTCGTCTGGGCGTCGACACGTTCGTGCCCTGCTGTGGAAGGGTTCCTAGTCTACTCCCAATAAGCATCAATGGTGCACCTAAGCGCACCAAAGCACAGGTCCCCACACTCCCCAGGGGAACCTGCACCAAAAGGGTATACTGCCCACAATAATAATATAGCCCACCCCTTGCCCAGGTGCCTATACTTGTGTTTGCGTCACTTACATTATTGGTAGTCCTGCCTGGAATCGTCCTCTGACACCAGCTTGGATCAATCCTCCCTACCGTATATCTCACTCTGTCTGTAGAGAACTCAAAACATGTATAATTATCCCGTTTAGGTGTGAATGAACCTGGTTGTGTACGTTTATCAATTGGCGGATATAAACTTGACAAAGTAGTGCAATTACCTGTGTTCGCCGCCTCTCTAGTTAATCTCAACATACAATCATATCCCCACTTATCCTCTGGATACAAAGGAGCGGGTTCAGTAAACAGACGAGGTCTAGCGGTAGCACAAGCAACACAATCAACCACTTCCTGCTCTTTAGCACTTTGAGCCACCCAATCTAACCAAAGATTCCTATCACCGAAACCCGTGGCGCGCTCTATTAACTCTTGAGGTTTTAATCTAGTGTAATCAGTGGCCACAAACCAGTTCTCTCCCGAGTCCTTGTAAGTAACTGTCTCTATGGGATCCATTTGCTCCGTGAGATTCATTACCGTGTCGTTTCCTATCCGTTTAGATCCTGGATTAAATAAATTCACCCGAATTACCCCGAATGGATCTGTTCCTATTTTATCTATCCCTATGACTAGATAAAATGCACCCCCGTCATACCCCGCTTCAGGGAGTTTGCTCCATGGTCCTAGGGAAAGAGTGACAGGGTTATTCGTAACAGAATAATCTCTTTGAATAGCTATCCCTTCAAGGGCCTTTGGCACTGTTGGCTCCCATCCTATTCCTGTCCACGCAACCACATCCTGCCAAGAACACCACTGATCTGTTATATAAATGTAAACGTTTCCTTCCATGGATGGGCCCCACAACGGCTGAGGGTAGCACACCATTGGGTGATAACAAACCCACACAGCATATGTCCTCCAGCTGCTACCGTCTTCTGGGCATTTAATTACCTCACACAAATCGAATGTGAACGCCGTCGTGGACCCATTAACATACCCAAACTCGACACCGCCCCTGGCCTTGAGACAGTTATCGTTCCCACCTGAACCAACCTCCCGCTTGAATTTTCTTGACGACTTAATTGGTTTGGACTCTGGAGCGGATAGACCTCTGCGTCTGGGCAATTCACCTGTCTGCCAATAAACAAACAAACACGTTATAACACTTATTAACCCCAATATCCCCGTTATTTTCCAATTTTCCCACAGTTTCATGGTCACTGTTCCCAGGCTCTTTTACTTTTACTTTGTAATAAGAAGATAAGGTTACAAGAAGAAGAGTATAAAGTTATGAGTATAAAAATATGCGATTAACATACAAAACTATTACGATTCCTTTACACTATCAAATACTTTAGACTAGAGCCCTAGCTTATTAAGAGCCTGGAATGGATTACTTCTTGGCGTGTGACGCTCCTCTTCTTTCTTCGCCTCCACCAGGTTAGACTACTGGTGAGGACCGGTGCAGCGGAGTAGAGGATTATTCTGCCTCTATATTTCCTCCGTGTTACTTTGGGTGGAGCTCATCTCAAGTAAGCTCTCATCGGCCACGGCACATTGAGAATCAGAATCAGAATCAGAATCAGAAAGGGGTTTATTGCCAAATGTTGAGCAGGTTTACAACATTAGGAAATTGCTGCGGTGCTTCAGTGCAAACATAGTGTCATAAATAGCACTTAAATAGACATGAAAAAATAAAAGTAGGAATAAGAATTAAAAGTGCTACGTAGAAAGATATGTGCATGAGATATACATGAGATATATACATGAGAATAAGAATAAGAGTGCTACGTGGAAAGATATATACATGAGTGCAGGTGGTGATCAGTGCCAAACATGGAATGGTGCAGTGACACAGCGTAGGGTCATGTGTTAGTGGCGGGGACAGTCATATGGTTATTGTTCATGTGTCCAACAGCAGAGGGGAAGAAACTGTTCTTATGGCGAGAGGTTCTGGTGCGAATGGACCGGAGCCTCCTGCCTGAGGGGAGCAGGTCAAACAGACTGTGTCCAGGGTGAGAAGGGTCAGCTGAGATCCGAGCTGCACGCCCCAGTGTCCTGGAGGTGTACAGGTCCTGCAGAGATGGGAGTCTGCAGCCAATCACCTTCTCAGCAGAACGCACAACACGCTGCAGTCTCTGTTTGTCCCTGATAGTGGCTCCAGCGTACCACACGGTGATGAAGGAGGTGAGGATGGACTCGATGATTGCAGTGTAGAACTGCATCATCGTCCGTGTTGGCAGGTTGAATTTCTTCAGCTGCCTCAGGAAGTACATCCTCTGCTGGGCTTTCTTGATGACGGAGGTGATGGTAGGCTCCCACTTCAGGTCCTGGGTGATGGTGGTACCCAGGAAGCGGAATGAGTCCACAGAGGTGATGGGGGTGTCAGTCAGGATGATGGGGGGGAGTGGGGCTGTGTGCTTCCTGAAGTCCACAATAATCTCCACTGTCTTCTGGGCATTCAGCACCAGGTTGTTGTGGCTGCACCAGGACACCAGACGTTCAACCTCCCTCCTGTAGGCAGACTCATCCCCGTCCGCGATGAGCCCAATAACAGTGGTGTCATCTGCAAACTTGATTAGCTTGACAGACTGGTGGGTGGAGGTGCAGCAGTTGGTGTACAGGGAGAAGAGCAGGGGAGAAAGAACACAGCCCTGAGGGGAGCCGGGAGACCAATGAAACCAGGTCTCCCCTTTCCCCTTCAGACGGACCGCACTGGTGGTTCGGGCCGTTACTTCGAATGGTCCGGTCCACCTTGGATCTCTCCACTTCCGCTTGATGACCTTCAGCCACACCACCTTAGCGTCGGGGACGGACCGGTCCTCCGCATTCACCCCCTCTCCAACCTGTTGTGTGAAACTAGTGTTAAATATTTAGCTGATTTAGAGTTTAGAAATGTGTTAACATAGAATGTAGAGACACTGCCCTCAATATAATAAAGGCCTAACTGTGTCGAGGAGTAGATTCTAGGAGACCCCTCCCCCACTTGAACTGTGAAAGTAAAACAAAGAGTAGGACCTCTCCCCCACTGAGTGGAAATTCCCCAGAGGAAGCTTTAGGGTGGAGGTTGCAACATTTATGATACCCGTAACTGTGGTCTAGAAGGGAGAGGGGTTTATGACCTCTAGGGAGTCATCTACCCCCACCGTGTTTTAACTGTCACGCACACATATGATAGGGGATTCTATAAAGCTAGCTGCAACGAACAAAGGGTTGAAGATTTTAGGAGAGGGACACCGGCCTCGTCTTCCCTTCTAGAAGTGCATGCTTAAATGAAGATGAATAAAGTTTTGTGAAAATGACTACTGAGTTCCGGTGCCATCTCTGGAAGTTTCGACGAAGAAAAGAGCCCGGGAGAAACTGGCTAAAGTGACACTAGACACAAGAGCTTTTAATTCTTTCCAACATTCAGCATGTTTTCTATTAGTTTTCATACTTTCTTCCGTCGGGACTGTTGTCCAAGGACCTGGAAACTGTCGTCCTGTCAACAGCTCATATGGTGTGAAACCTGTAGATTGATTAACACAACATCTTATTATCATCAATGCTATTGGCAAAGCTGCCACCCAATTTAGCCCCGTCTGAGCAGAAATTTTAGCAATTTTATTCTTCAGGTTTAGATTCATTCTTTCTACCTTCCCCTGAGACTGGGGATGATATACAGAGCCAAATCTGTGTTGCAATCCCAGCTTCTGTTCTACCTCTGCCAAATCTTTATTTTTGAAATGAGTCCCATTGTCTGACCTAATTCTTTTAGGAAAACCGTGGCGGGGGATGTAATGATTGATTAAACACTTAATCACACTTTTTGCATCCTCCCTCTTTGTTGGCCACGCTTCGGGCCATCCCGTCAGAGCATCCACACTTACCAGCAAATACCGGACTCCTCCTGGTCCCACGTCGATCATGTCAGTGAAATCAATGACAATCTCTTCACCTGGTCTTTCTGGAATGGGGAACTTACCTGCCTCTGGTTTAATCACTGGCTTTGGATTGTGCCTCCCACAAATCAGGCACGTCCTGGCTTTCTCCTTAATCATATCCTTCAAAAAGGGATGCCACCAATGGCACAGATGTCGCCCCATCTGGGCCGCACCTACATGACCAAGCCCATGCGCTTCGGCAATCTTCTGTTTTGCCAGGTTGGCCGTCAACACTGGTCGTCCGTCAGGTCCTCGCCAGAGACCTCCTTCTTCCCAGGCTCCTCGACTCTTCCAGACCCCCTTCTCTTCCGGGGCCGCTTCCTCTTGGGACTTCCTGGCCTCCTCTAACATGTTGACTCCTTGTTCTTCCTCCACGGTTATTTGCACCATCTGTCGTAGTGCTTTATAGCCCGCTGCCTCTTTCGCAGCTCGATCGGCTTCCTGATTTCCTCTGGCCACCATGCCAGTCCCTGAGGAGTGACCTTTGCATTTTATGATACTCACCTCCTCTGGATCTCCCAATGCCTGCTCAAGTTCCTCCATTTCCTTCTTGTGGCAGATTGGTGCATTATCTGCTGTCCTGAATCCTGCTCTTCTCCATTGGGCCAGCTCCACATGAGCTGCTCCAAAGGCATAAGCTGAGTCCGTGTAGATGTTGACCCTTTTTCCTTTTGCAAGTCTTAGAGCTCGACTTAGAGCAATTACTTCTGCTCTTTGGGCTGACTGCTGCCCTTCAAGTCTTCCCGCCTCCTTCACTTCAAATTCAGCCTCTTTTCTGCAAACCACCGCGTAGCCTGCTTTCAATCCTTCCTTGTCTCTGTAGCAGCATCCATCCGTGAACCAATCTTCAGCTCCTGTCAGAGGTTCTGCTTTCAAGTCTTCTCTTATCTTCTCGTCGACTTCAGCTCTCTTTGTGCAATCATGGGGTTCTCCTGCTCCCATTAAATCTGCCATGTTAATTCCTTCATGTGTGAAGGTCAAGTTGGGAGCATCTAAAACTTTAGACACTCTCTGTTGTGTGAGTGGTGTCATGGTGAAGGCTTGTGAATTAACATATGCCACCACACTGTGGGTGGTCAGCACCTTCAACGGATGGTCCCTCACTATATGTGCTGCCTTTTGTATAATCTTTGACACCCCAATGGCATGCTGTGTGCATCTCGGGTGCCTTGTCTCTAATGGATTCAGTCTGACGCTGACGTACATAAGTACATCTCTCCCCTTTTTTCTGAAACAACACCCCATTGACTATCCCGTGTGTTTCTGAAACATCAAGATAGAAAGGGTTATCATAATTAGGAATGGCAAGATCAGCCGATCTCGACAAATCCTGTTTCAATGCAATGAACGCCGACTCAGTGGCCGATGTCCATGGCAGTTCAGCCTTAAGGTTTCGGACACCTACCGTTTTTACCAAATCCCTCAAAAGGGCTGTTTTCCCTGCATAATTTGGAATGAAGTGACGGCTGTATCCTGTTAAACCTAATAATGAGAGCAACTCCTTAACCGTACGCGGTTTTGGATGTGTCAAAATCTGATCGCGATGGGTGTTTAGCAAACCCACTGATTTGTGAGCAATGACACGGCCCAGAAATGTTACTTCTGGTCGGACCAACTGCAACTTTTCTTTACTGACTTTAAACCCGCACTCAGCGAGTCTCTTCAGTATGGTAAGTGAGGCTGCCGTACATGCCGAAGCAGACGGAGCCGCAATGAGCAAATCATCAACATATTGCACCAGTGAACACCCCTCTGGTAGGTGGCATGACGATAAAGCTTCTTTCAACACTTGGTTGAAAATGCCAGGGGAGAGTGCAAACCCTTGTGGCAACCGTGTGTATCTGTACTGTTGCCCCCTATATGTGAATGAAAAAATGTCCCTCAGAGACTCATGCAACGGGAGACAGAAAAATGCATTCGCTAGATCAATACATGTAAACCACTTCTGTTCTGGTGTTAATGCCGTCAATGCTGTGTATGGATTTGGAACAGGCACCGTGTCAGTACGTAAAATGGCATTAATGGCTCTTAAGTCATGTGCCATCCTGTACTTTCCTGTCCCGTGCTTCTCTACTGGCAAAATAGGAGTGTTCCAGTAGGATTGAGAGGACTCAAGGACCCCTACTTTCAATAGGCCTTCAATGGTTTCTGCAATTCCCTCCTCAGCTTCTCTCTTTTGCCTATACTGTGGTTTCCAAATTGGCGTCTCCGACTTCAGCTGGAACAGAACCGGCGAACAAGTTGCCTGGCCCACATCCGTAGGCCCTGATGACCATAAGGTGTCAGGAAGAGTTGCAAGTGCGGCAACTGCATCTGCATGGTCTATTCTTTCTCTCCCATGGATTCTTGAGATTTGTTCATGCTCCAACATCACTGTGTCCTCTGATAGACAAGTGATACGGTAAATTTTGCATTTTGGCGAGTACCAAACGTCTGGAATCTGAGTAGCTTGCCAGCCTGGTTCATCGAGGGCTCTCTTGACCATTGTTCCCAGCTCCTTCGCCTGGTGACCATCATGGACCGCCAATGTAATGTGGGGCACTGAATCAGGTCCCATTTTGAACCAAGGCCGTTGTTCTTCGGATAAATTTACTGCTGCAGCGACGCCTTCAGGACCGACATAGATGTTCTGAGAACGCACATTCCAAGTCTGACCTTCAAGGTCAGACTGGAACAGGTCCCTATAAATTTCATCATCATTCCGATCATAATAGAGGGTAACATGGTATGGATCCCGGGGGGAAGAATAGACCGCCAAGGCCATAATCCAAGGTTTCCACAGCTGATACTGTCTTAGAATGCCTTCTTCCACCACACGACCCCAGTAAATGTCAGCTGTCGTTTGTCCACAGTCTTTCAGCAAGTACTGGTTCTTTGAAAAAGTCCCCAGGCACGGAAACTCTTTTCCTCCTGGAAGTGTAACTGTTAATCCATCAGCTGAACACATGATAGTGGCCCCCAGTTTAATGAGCAGATCCCTGCCCATCAAGTTCACAGGCACATGGGGAGACACCACATAACTGTGCTTCAATGTCTGTTTTCCCAGCACCGTCAGGGCTGGATTGGTTGTCGGCAGCGTCATTGGTACCCCAGAGAACCCCACAACACTGACCACGTGATTGGAAAGCGTGGCACCGCTTGGTTTTTGTCTCAGCGTTGAATAAGTAGCTCCAGTGTCCACAAGGAAGGTCATTTCAGCTCCTTCCACTCTCATTGACAACATAGGATCTGCCATTCCCATGTTGTCTTGTCTCTGTGGGTCCCGTCAGTACAGCTCCTCCTCTCCGCCCCAGTAGGCCAGGGGATACTGAGCCACTGGCGCCATACCTGGGTTTGGAGCTTGATGTCCCCTTGTCTGGACCACTCTGCCTCGAAAAGCTCCCTGTGCCTGGGGTGACGATGGATAACCAAGTTCTAGCTGTCGTGGTGTAGGACAATCACGAACCCAATGTCCTCGTCCTCCACACCTTCTGCATACATTCGGGTCCAGCATAGGTCCCCCCAGACCACGACCCCTTGGTCCGCCTCCCCTTTGGGATCCACCACGTCCCCTCAACGACCTATTAGCCCCCCAATTCCCCGCGGGTCTGGCTTGCCTTGATCCATTGGCGGGCCATCGGTCATCAGGGTACAGAACCGGATCCAAATCTGGCCAATCAGGCCCCGGATTGCCCTGTGGCTGGGCCACCAGCATCTTTTTAGCTCCATCTTTGTTTTCCTTTTTCTTTTCGCTTAGTTTTTCTCTCGCCTCAACCAATTTCAATTTTACTAACTGCCCTTGCGCCTCCTCCAGCTCCTGTTTTTTCTTGTTCGCCTCGTCTCTTTCCAGCTCAAGTCGATGTATGACATGCCTCTCCCATTTTACTGAATCCGCCACCGCAAAGTCTGGATTCTTCTGTAGATCTGTTCTCACTCGTTCTGGCAGACCTGCTAACACTGCACAGCGGAACCACGCCCTGGGTTCCCCATCTTGCCCAGGATGCTCTCCAGTTTGGAGAATCCACTGTTCTTTTGCGTGCTCTATAAATTCTCTAGGGGAATGTTCTGGGCTCCAAGCAATCCTAGGTGTAGTGCCCATATTATGGGTCGGATACTTCTCACGCACTGCATCAGAGAGAGCATTTCGCACCCTTGCATAGGGGACATCATTTGGTTGGCAGGTGGTTCTTGCTATCTCTTCCACATCTGCGAGGCCCCCACCTCTGAAAGTCCTCCCACCGATAGCTCTAAAATCACCCAGGGCAAGTTCCTCTCCTTCTGTGAGAGATCCTAGTCTTCTCAACCAAGCCGCTCCTCCCTCTGTGATCGGGGGCAGCTGCTTCACCAGAGCCTCAAGATCTCTTATATTATAGGGGTGGTAGACTGGTTCGCCCTGTAAACCCGTCAGTAAAGGCATAGTGAGGGGCAATTCCTCCTCTGTGTCACACTGCCCTTCTCCGGTTTGCAATGCAGCGTTCTGCCTCCGATTCTTTTCAAAGATCGACTGTCTTTTATCTCTTACTTCATCCAGAACCCTCCCAGACCGAAGCGTCTTCGCTCCTGGGGGACCCGGAAACTTTGGGGCGAGTCCTCCCCTTTCCAGGTTTGACACTTCTCTAGATTTCGTGCTTTATTTACTGAGGCCGCCAAGTCCTTTTCCAATGCCTCCAGCGTTTGTGCTACGCTACGTGGTGTTGCTACACCTTCTTCCTCCAGTCTTCTCATGACCCGTTCCAGTTTTATCACGACCTCCCGATTGTCAGATACATTTCCAAAGACATGGCCTTGCCACTGTTCTTTCTCCAGGTTATCAACCTCCGACCTCTGACCGTTTTTTTGGGTCGCCTTCGATGGCTGCTTCCGAAACTGCAGTGAGGGTGAATCTTCCTCTGAAGTCCAGACCTCCTGGGATGCATTTCCCTGGCTGGGCTGTTGCACTGTCACCTGACCCGTACTCGTGGAAGCCACAGGTTGAGCTTCTCCGGTCGCTCCATCTGGGCTGAAAATAGAGGGAGGGATCAAGATCACCCCCCCGTGTGGTGATTCCTTGTGATGTCCCAGCAGCTGGGTGGGACTGACTTACCTCTAACGCAGCTGCCGCTGATTGGGCCTGCACCACTCTTGTGTCTGCCTCCTCTGTGCTCTGAGCAGATGTCGATGGTATAGGATTCTCCTGTACATCGACAATTCCACCTCTGACTGTACCTGTTTTTCCTCCCGGCCCCCGCAAGGTGCCACCCTCTAAAGTCACCACTGGACAGATATAAGGAGGGGGTGGGGCACACAGGAAATCCTTCAGGCTGGGATATAATGTTCCCTCAGCCTCGGCTTCCTTTGTCAAGACTGGTTTGGTGTCGTTCACTTCCTCTTGCATCCAATGAGAAACGCCTTGGGAGACAATCATAAGCTTGCAATACTTACTTTGTTTTTCAATCATGAGCTTCTTTTCAGCCTTTACTTTCCTCCCCTGAAAACGTCCTAAGTGTTCCTCTTCAAGCTCTTTAATCCTCTTCTCACATTTCTCACCCTCAACTTGGAAGATGTAATGAAGAGGGGTTCTGTCCTCAAACGTCTTCTGTTGATTTTCACATAATTCCTTTACTTCTTTTTCCAGATCTTGGCACTGGCGGGCAATTTCCTTTGAAGTCCCTTCAGCAGTAATTTTAATTGCTTTCTTCAATTGCTGTATTTGCTCCTTCAATGGCTTATATCTCTTTCCCCCACCAGGGGTCGCCTTTTCCTCTTCAGCCATTTTGTTTTTCGACCTCACTTACCTTACCAAAATGGCCGCTCCTAGGCTCCTCCTTTTGGGGTTGCCTCACTGTACTTCCCCTCTCCTCCCCAACCGGGTTTTCGGCACCAAGAATTGTTAAGATTCATTCGATTTGGGTAAGAGAAGAAAGCAGGCCGAGTCCAGGTAGGTGGCAAAAAATAGTGATCTTTTATTACACACTTTGTGCACTAAGTGTGGGAAGAAACTTGCAACAATCATCTCCGCCGGGCGGCGGCTCTCCCATATCTTTTATATTATCCATGATGACATCACACAGACCTTACTGGAAATGATATCAGTTCACCACAATTCCAAAAGTCTTCCTTATATAGACATCGGATGATAACTTTTAGAGAAAAACAAGTGTGTTATGTGTATTATTGGTGTGTATCTTGTGAGGCTGTGTGTCCTTATAGAGAGGATGTCCTGAGACGACCTCCTTTTCTTAATATGTGTGTATGTGACCGTGCGTGGGTTACATGACTCTCTGTGCGTGTTATTAAAGGCCTGAGTACGTGCAGAGCTGAATGTAGACGGCCAAGGTCCAACAGGACCCACCTATTCGAGTGGAGTGAACACACTGATGTGGTGCAACAGCTTAAGCAGAACAACCATAGACTGATTAAAGTAATGGGAATATGTGTACATTAATATTTTACTCAGATTAACATAGATCTAATTAAAAGGTTATTCTGTCAACAAATTCAACAATGATAAATGATTAATCAATGATAGTTATGATTATATAATGTCACCATAAGAATACAAATTAAAATATCTTTTCTCCACAGCTGTAACTTCAACAGCTGCGCCTTCTTTTTCTGCTTGTTCGCCTCGTCCAGCTCTAGCTGGAGCCGATGCACAACGTGTCTCTCCCATTGAGTAGAGTCAGCGACCGCAAAATCTGGATTCTTTTCTAGGTCGGTTCTCACTCGTTCTGGTAGACCTACCAACACCGCTGCGCGGAACCATGCCCTGTCCTCACCTCCCTGGCCTGGGTGTATACCTGTCTGTGACATCCACTGCTCTTTAGCTCTTTCTAAAAATTCCCTGGGAGTGTGTTTAGGCTCCCAGGTAATTTTTGGTATGGAACCAGCATTTGGGGTCGGGTACTTCTCACGTACTGCGCTAGATAGCACATTTTCCACATCCGAGTATGGGGTGTCATTGGTGTCACTGGTGGTGTTAGTGATTTGCTCCATGTCACCCTAGACCTCCACCCAACATACATTTGGCTCCTATCGCTCAAAAATCTCCTATGGCCAGTTCCTCTCCCTCCGTCAGGGTTCTCAGTTTCCTTAGCCAAGCCGCTCCTCCCTCTGTGATAGGTGGGAGTTGCTTGACTAACGCTTCCAAATCTCTGATCTTGTATTGACAATACACTGGTTGACACTCCGGACCCATCATCAACGGCAGACAGAGCTGCTGGTCGTTTCCTGAGTCCAAGACCACCCCTTTATTTTGTGTCCCTGCAGTGCTCAGCAAAGAGGGAAGGCGTCTCAGCTTTTAGTTCTTTCGGAAAACTGACTGTCTTTTCCCTCTGTCATCAGCCAACATCTTCCCCGACCGTAACCTGAGACCTGGTTTTGCACCTACTGTCTTTGTCTTCCCTTTCCCAGGTTCCAGCGCCAGCACCTCTCTTTCCATCTCTTCCTCCAGCAGTCCCTGCTCCACTGCCTTCAACCTATCTCTGACGTGGCGTCTCGGTCCTCATGAGACTTTCCAATGACTTTCCCTACCCATTGGTCTCCCATAGGCTTACTGTCTATCCATATCTCTGGATTCCTCTCCCTCATGGGAGTGGGCAGACCCTGGAACTGCGGTCCGGGGTCATCATCCTCCGATTCCTCGTCAGTCCACTGGGTCTCCTCTTCCTCCTCTTCCTCCTCTATGTGTTGTTTTGCATCCGAGTCTGAGCTCCTAGGGGCCTCAGTTTGAGCTGTTTTCACACCTCTGTCTGGGCTCACTTGTGACCTCCTAGGGGGTACAGGGGAAAGAGGGGGAAATGAAATCGAGCCCTCAGCAATTATGGGGCCTTGTGATGTCTCTGCTGCTCATGAGAACCCAGCCAGCGGGCCCGAGGTGCCCGTCCAGCCTCAAGCCAAGTTAGCTGGAGGTTCTGAGGAGCACGTCCAGCCTCAAGCCACATTAGCTGGGGGTTCAGGAGAACCCAGCTAGCTTCACGCCTCATCAGCTGGGGGGTCCAGGCCTCTAGTTGGGCATCATGGGCATCGAGGTCGGCCTCCTGAACGAGGTCGTCACCGCCGCTGGCCTCGCGGCCGGCCTCCGGACCTGCTCTGTCGCCGCCACTGCCTTCCGCATGGCCGGCCTCCTGATTTGGCTCGTCTGTGTCACTGCCGCCATTGCTGTCCGCACGGTCAGCCACCTGAACTGTGTCCGCGCCGCTACTGCCTTCAGGCAACCGGCCCAGAACTGGGTCTTTGGATTTTTGAGCCGTTGCCTCCCTGAACTTTTGATTTGTGGACTCGTGATGCATCTAGTTTTGTGTTGAACTGTATTTGTGTGTTTTCGGACTGATTTGGAACCATGCTCCAAACAATGTTTGGAAAAGTTTGGAAAAATGAATCCGGTTTCAGCAGGTCAGATAAATATTGGGGAGCTTGACTATGTAGGGCCCTAAAGGTTAGAACTAAAATTTTAAAATGAAACCTAAAACTTACAGGCAACTGTCCTTATTCTTTACGCCTCTTAGCGCCGCTTCTTTCTCAGGAGACTGAAAAGATTCGGCATGAGCCCCCGCATCCTCAGGACCTTCTATCACTGTGCCATTGAGAGCATCCTCACTGGATGCATCACCACCTGGTATGGCAACAGCACCGCCTACAACTGCAAAGCTCTCCAGCGAGTAGTGCGGTGCTCTGAACGGATAATTGGAGGTGAGCTTCCCTCCCTCCAAGACATCTACAGGAAGCGCTGCCTGAGGAAAGCGGGGAGGATCATCAAGGACTCCAGTCACCCCAGCCATAAACTGTTCAGACTGCTTCCATCAGGAAGGAGGTTCTGCAGCATCCGGTCCCGTACCAGCAGACTGAGAGACAGCTTTTTCCATCAGGCCATCAGACTGCTGAACACTTCATAGACACCTCAGCTTCACTACTGGAACTTCAACATTATGCACTCCACACTGTATATAAATGCCACTTGTTTTGCACATATTCAACTCTGTATATTTTATATATTTTATTATTATTATTTTTTTACTATTTAATTTGTAAAAATGTGTATACACACACACACACACACATACACGTAGGAAAATATTTAGTATACACATCCAGAAATGCATACACTATTATATATTGTACATATATTTATTAGTTTCAGGTTGGCCATTCTTGTATTTTGCTCGTTTGTGTTGTTGTGTTTGCACATCTCTGTTGCTTGTGGGGCTCGCACACAAGAATTTCACTCGCATGTGCTGTGCCAGTGTGCCTGCACATGTGATGTGACAATAAAAGTGATTTGATTTGATTTGATTTGATTTGATACTTGAGGATGAGAACAAACAAACACTGGTCTTGATGAGTTCAGTCAAACAATGATTTTATTGAACACACGCGTGGGGAGATGTATACAGTAGCATCATTAGCATAGATCCTTGCTAGAAAGCACACTTCAAAATGGTTTTGATATGTTAGGGTTCAGCCCCTTGCGTCAGCAAATAATATAACATGCATTAGTTACAGTGAGTGACAGTTAAACATGTTTCCATTATCAGCAACATTTTTACCATACATGCCGTTTTCAACCGTCTTACCCTACAGATGTTTCCTGTTGATTTGCACTTCTTATGTTTATCTTTAGCAGATCCTGTACCAACTGTTGCTATGCAGGCACAAATGCAGTTACAAGCAAAAATATATCTCACCTCTGACCTAAAACTCATCTACTGTTATTTGTGTCTGTAAGCGTGTTTGCATTGACCTTTCTGCGCTCTGAGTCACCTTACACCTTATGACCGTAAAAGGACTGAGCGCCAACTCTTAATGAGCACATTTGCAATGTGTGTATAAAAATAACTACAACTACACATTTAATAAAAGTTTTAATAAAATGCCACTAATAAAAGCAATGTTAGCAATTATGTATTTTCTTTTATTTCCACACAACCAGTGAAGGTAGGCCAAAACTGGAGTAATAATAATAATAATAATTGTTACAGCCCTAGCAGGGCCTCCTGAAACTACTCTTGTATGGGTGTGGTGTTCGCTCTCCGCCTTCTCCTGTCTTGCTCTACCCCTCTGTCTCTCTTGCTCTTCTCTCTCCCCAGGACACAGCTGCTATTCATTGGCCTCATTTACCACCTGGGCCCAGTCAGCAATCACCTCTCTGAGGTCATATAAGCTGGGGATGAACTGGATGAGGGAAGGTGATTTCTCTGGTGTTTCTTTATTGTGTTTTAGGTGTTGAAAGAGGTCCTATTGTGTGATTGTCCTGCCTGTGGTGTAGAGTTGTCGGAGCAGTGGGGAGAGTAGCTGGTTCATGTGAGTAGTGTGGGCTTGTGGGTCTCAACAGCAGCAGCAGTGGGACTTGCTGCTGCTATTGACAGGGTGGGCTTGTGTGCCCCTGGAAGTGCCTCCTCGTGGTGTGGAGTTTTTTGTTAGGTTGTTGTGTTCTTTGTTGTTGCAACCTTTTTCTTTTTCTAGTGTTATTGGTAAAACAGCGTTGCTGGCTCTTTATGTTAAGATTATCTATAATAAAAAATATTTGCTAAACACCTGTCTGTTTTCCTTTTATTCCGTTCTAGACCCATTTGTTACTGGTCCTCACACTCACACTCCTAGACCTTCTTCGTGGGGACGTAATAATAATAATAATAATAATACTAATAATAATACATTTTATTTGTAGGCACCTTTAATACCCTTGAAGTCACTTTACAATAGTACAGAACAGTAGCAACAATACAATATAATAAAACATGGCAAAATGAAATTTCAACATAAGGGAAATATGAAACAAAACAAGCATGAAAGTATGAAAGCTGAGCAAGGTAAAAATGGACTAAGACGGAATCAGGTGTATGCAATTCTGAATAGATGGGTTTTGAGACGTGATTTAATATTTAATACTTTAGTATTTCATTATTATTGTTGTTATTTTGTTTTCTTAATATACCTGTATGCTTTCTATATGTTCATGTAAAGTGGAGGAACATGAGCCTAAGAATTTCATCACAGGTAAATGTTGCTACATTGTTTATCTGTATATGACAATAAAACTCAAAACCTGAACCAAGGGAAGGTACTGAAGAACCTTGGCAAACAGTTGAAAAACACTGGATGCTCACCCGGACCATGACACTTCCATATTTAAAGAAATTATTGTCCATTAGCTTTTTCACTTAAAAGTAGACTGCAAAATTACCAGTGTTAAACTACACTAGAAAAGCGTCTATGTGTGTCCACTCTTTTGAGTATTAAATTAACTCATTCACTGTCATTGACGTCTATCGACGTCAATTGCAGTGGGGAGTTACCTGATTTGAAAATGGCTGGCAGTGAATGAGTTAATACTAAGCAGTGTCAAAAATACTAGGTAACTTTAAAAAACAGCTACTGGGTGCTTTTTAAAAACGTTTAAACGGTTTACAGCGATTTAAACTTTAACTCCCTAAAGGTTTAACATAAAACTAGGTTACTATTAAAAAAACACATCAAAATGATTAATTTAACATTTAAAAGAAGTTTACTTGTATTGAATTGGTTTTCTTGTACTTTATATTATTAACATCACATTTTGACTTATTCGCAGAGGGAAAAAATATCAGAAAATGAGTTACGTCAGAAGGCAATTGTGGGAGGAAGGGTGGTGATACAAAAAAGGGGCTCAGTCACAAAGCTGTTTGTGCTGAACAGCCACTGCTGTCTTTCTCTAACAATGGAAGAAACTGAACTCTGCTTTCCACAACTATTCAACTCCTCTTGTGTGCGGCAAAAGCATTTACAAATTGAGGCTGTGTTTATTTACACTCCACTGTCTTCCATCTCTGTGCTTACTACAATTCTGAACCTGCTTGTGATCATCTCCATCGCTCACTTCAAGTACTGACATATTTGAATACTTAACAAATTATAGAAAAATTATGTTTTTTGTGAATTTAATTAGAAAATGTGTTGCTTTGTTCTATATGTTACAGTGGAGTTGCAATTACTGCTGTAGAACAACCTTTGATGCTCCTATTTTAATCCAGGCAGCTGCACACCCCAACCAACCTCCTCCTCCTCTCTCTGGCCGTCTCAGATTTCTTCGTGGGCCTCATCATGGCTTGTCAGATTAGCCTCCTAGATGGCTGCTGGTTTCTTGGTGACCACATGTGTGCTCTGTATAGCAGTTTAGATTACATTGCTACTTCTGCTTCAGTAGGAACTATGGTACTCATATCAGCTGACCGCTATGTAGCCATTTGTGACCCTCTGCATTATCCCACCAAAATCACTATAAAAAGAGTCTCAGTCTCTATTTGTACTTGCTGGGCTTGTTCAATTCTGTATAACAGTCTTATCATGAAGGATAATTTCAAGCAGCCAGGGAGGTATAATTCTTGTTCTGGTGATTGTGTAGTTGTCATTGATTACTTTGTGGGAATTTTTGACTTTGTTTTGACCTTTGTTGGCCCTGTGATTGTCATCATAGTTCTGTATCTAAGAGTATTTGCGGTGGCTGTGTCTCAGGCTCGGGCAATGCGCTCTCATATCACTGCTCTCAGACTCCAGGGGTCAGAGACGGTGCATGCTAAGAAATCTGAGCTGAAAGCTGCCAGGACTCTCGGTGTACTTGTTATTGCCTTTCTGATATGTCTTTTCCCATTTTTCTGTTCCTCAATGGTAGGCCAGAATAGTTTCTTTGATATTAGATCTGTACCTTTTGAGCGCTTGCTGTTCTATTTTAACTCTTGTCTGAACCCATTAATCTACACTTTTTGCTACCCCTGGTTTCTGAAATCTATCAAGCTCATTGTGACATTTAAGATATTTAGGCATGGCTCCAGTGAGGCCAGTATACTATAGGGAAAAGTGATTTTAGTAATGAGCAAGCCATACAGTCTTTGACACTGAAAAACTGATAAATTATTATTTATTTCAAGTGTGATGAAACAAATATCTGCTAGAGGTTGCTTTACATTTCGATTTTCAGGGCTAGTCTTCTAATCCTCTGTTACACCATGACAAAATCAGGTGTTCGTTTCTCTAATTTAAATGAATGTGAATCCATCACAAATTCTGAAAACCATCACTAACTAAACTAAACTAAATGAAGATGTGTAATATGCTAGTTTTACATGGGAGCCTAATTTACATCTACAGCCTACAGCTGTAAAAAATGCTTGTCTTATAAGATAATGTATAGATGTGTTAATAAATTAACAACCATTCTTACTGAAACACTGAAATTTACACAGAATAGAATAGAATACATCTTTATTGTCACTGTTACAAGAACAATGAAATGCAGTTTGGCATTTCTCTGTTAGCAGCATGTAGATTTTTACATTAAAATCCTTTTAGAATAACAAGAAAAAAGAAAAAAGAGAGAGTTAAAGAGGTACCTGCACAGGGAATATATATAATAACGTAAGTATCTACATATTTAATTGTTTAAATTAATATCTCCACAACATAAGAACAGAATAAAAACACAAACATTCCCCACCGGTGGACAATGTCACTCCACTCCTTACAGTGTTTCCCAGAGAATTAGAGTCTATCTCTTCTAGTTTGTTGTGGAAGTTACCAAATCATTGATGATGTTACAGACTGGCCTGAACAGTGGAATAGGAATAAGCTCTTTCTTTATTCTAATGCACAAAATGATCTGATCACAGTCAGAAAGTGCTTTCTGCAGTGTGCTTTACTGAACCTTTAACTAAAATGAGTTTTAATCTTAATCTTAATAGATTGCATGTCATTTTAAATCTTTTTTCAAGCTGACTTAAAACAGGTTTGTGCTTCATATTTAATCGATGTCTAATATTTCATATACAGAAATTTGTTAGTAAACATCCTATATTAAAAATAAATGATTCAATTTTTCTAATGAACAAAGTGAACTGGTTTCAGTCACAAAGAGTTTTACTTAGGTGCTTTTCGCTTTATTTTTAACATATTGCTTGACATTTGAAAACCCTTATTTCAACTAATTTAAACATTAAATACACACAGAGAAACACAGGGAGATTACACACAGGTGGTGGACACAGCTGGGAGCAATTAACGAGACGAGACAAGAGGTAAAATTGAACACATTCACAAGAGACGCAGACCTTCGCAATAAAACAGGAAACAAGACCTCACTACACAAAGATGCAGACTTGACACTGAGAGACAGACTGAATATAACACATGGAACCTAAATGCTAAACATGAGACAAAAATCCTGAAACACACATAAACAGAAACATGGAACTCTAATAATAATCTATCATCATCATAATCATCACCACCACCACCACTATACAGGAATAATCCATTATTCAAAGCCAAAACATAACAACTCCAAAATGCTGAGTCTAACCGACCCAGAACCGTGACAGCTACTAATACTAACAGATGGGAAGCACTAATTAAACTAGGAGTATAGGCTAAATAAAATAGATGTCAGGCCACGGGTAAGAGAGAGAGACAATTCATAAATATAAAATAATATCTACAAAAATCAGCAATAATGCAGTAAAAAGTCAAAATGTAGTAAGAAGGTTCAAATGTAAAAAGGTTCAAATAGATGAAATAAGGGCACTAGTTAGTGGGATATTAAAGAAATTAAATAAGTATGTTTTCAACCGTGTTATGAAAGATTGAATAGAGTCCGAGGCACGAATAGTAACAGGAAGACTATTCCAGAGGTTCAGTGCAGCTGAGACAACAGCACAATCCCCCTTGGTCTTCAGGTGGGACCTAGATTGGACCAAAAGTAATTGACCAGATGATCTTAACCCTCTGGAGTCCAGGGTATAATTGGCCGTTTTTCACTACTTTTGATTTTGCCTCTATATTACACCTTTAAAAACCGCTTATCTTGCCTTGTTTGGTATCATTATTTTCAGCATAACCTCAAATATCTGAAATTTGAGTTATTTTTTCATTTTGGCATACTATATTAGCACAATTGATCTAAATCCAGACAAAAAATTCAAAAAAACATGTTTAACGAATCATTTTCATAACTTGAAATGCAAATAGAAATTGTACATTTCTAAAAATTATACACAAGTTTTGCGAACAACAAAGTTATATGGTACTATTTACCTAAAAATACAGCCAAGCCCTCAGGCGTTTTTTATATAACAATTTAAAACTATTTACTGAACAATCAGGTGTGCTGCATCAAATAAGAAGGCACAAAAATTATTTGTGCCAGTCCAAAAAAATAGTTTGTGTCCAATATAATACAGAGGAGAACAGCACAGTCCTAAACCCTGCAGGTCTGACAACAAGAGGTGTGTCAGTCCAGTTTTCCATGTGGGGACAGCGTTTACACTGGAATTTGCCTTTGATGGCTTTTTTGGAGCAATTCAGCAGTATAACTGACTGTGGTGGGGCGTGGTCTGCGGTGCCGTGCAGGGAGGGCGGACGTACCTGCACAGCATCCTTAATCACGCCCGCCTAGTTAAAAACACGGGGACTCAGGGGTTTGTGGGTGTTGTGGTGAGATGTCAATAAAGATGGCCTGTAAATGGCCTGTATTTATATAGCGCTTTACTAGTCCCTAAGGACCCCAAAGCGCTTTACATATCCAGTCATCCACCCATTCACACACACATTCACACACTGGTGATGGCAGCTACAATGTAGCCACAGCCACCCTGGGGCGCACTGACAGAGGTGAGGCTGCTGAACACTGGCGCCACCGGGCCCTCTGACCACCACCAGTAGGCAACGGGTGAAGTGTCTTGCCCAAGGACACAACAACCGAGACTGTCCAAGCCGGGGCTCGAACCGGCAACCTTCCGATTACAAGGCGAATTCCCAACTCTTGAGCCACGATCGCCCACAAAGATGGCTCTGAATGATACTCCGTGGTCCCGCCGTGCCTTATTCTCACCACATTGGCCCCTCAGTCACCTCGCACAGCTGCTCCACCACCGCCTCCGCCACTCCCGTTTGGAGCTGCTCCCCGCGCTGCGCCTCCGCCTCCAGCAGGTACAGCCCCCTCTTGGTGATTAAGGATGCCGTGCAGGGAGGGCAGACGCACCTGCACAGCATCCGCAGACCACGCCCCACCAAATACCCCCATCGCCCGATTGAGGCCGGGGAGCCATCCGGCCAAACCTACTCCCCCACCGCCAGTGGGAGAGGGAATCAGCCCGCACAGCGGGCGCCCCCAGGCCCCGTCCAAGCGACGGGGAGGTGCGAGTTCAGGTGGTCGCCCGTGAATCCAGCGGCGCAGGCCAAGCTGGTTCGGAAGTCGGACGCGTGGCAGGTGCACCCGGCGCGGCCGGCACAGTCATGAGCCCCAGCTCACAGGTGGCTGGGCAGAGGTGTGGCGTGTACTGGCCTCTGGTGGTGATGAGGCCGGTCTGGTGAGCACGGCGATCTCAAGCATGGCGCACGCCTCGCTCGCCAGTTCCACTCGAGCAGGCTCCCCCGGCACGGGGACCTCCAGCTCCTTGCGCGGCCCCTCCGTCACCGCCATCGCTCCCTGCTGGAGCAGCCCATCGCGCGACTCCTCCGTCACCACTACTCCCTCCGCCGCCCCTCCTGGCTCGAGCAGCCCCTCACGCAGCTCCTCTTCCTCCAGCCGGCGCAGACCCTCGCGCGCCTCGTCCGCCGCCTCCGGTTGGAGCGGCTCATCCACCGCTCCTGGCAGGAGCAGCCCTTCACCCGGCTGTTCCCCCTCCTCCGGCAGGAGCAGATCCCCGCGCGCCTCGTCTGCCACCTCCGGTTGCTGAGGTGCCTCACGCGGCTCCTTCACTGTCCTCGGGACACCCCTGTGGGGGTGGCGCCCAGGCCCAGAGCACCGCCACCAGCTCCCCAATCCTTTCCAGGTGACGCTCGGACTGGTCCTGCAGCTCTTCCTGCTGGCGACGCACCTCCGCCGCCTGCTCCCGCTGGGCGGCCACCATTTCGGCCACCCTCTGGGCCAGCTCCTCCATTCCCTGGCTCCGATACGGACCCGCCATTCTGCCTCCTGGGTTTCGGACCAATGTGGTGAGAATAAGGCACGGCGGGACCACAGAGTATCATTCAGAGCCATCTTTATTGACATCTCACCACAACACCCACAAACCCCTGAGTCCCCGTGTTTTTAACTAGGCGGGCGTGATTAAGGATGGCGTGCAGGTGCGTCCGCCCTCCCTGCACGGCACCGCAGACCACGCCCCACCACACTGACACACAATACAAAACAATAACTACACAACACACTAACTCTAGCCTCAAAACACGCTAAACATCACTAATGTCTCACATATGAAAACTCTCTCTCTGTCTTTCTTTCGCTTGCCCGCTTTCCGTCGCAGGTGTCGCTCCTAAAACTGCCCCTTCTCCCTAAACAACCAAGTGCCACATGTTGCCATATCAGTTTTTGATTGGCTGACAAGGTAAACTTTAACACCAATAGGGAAGGGGTGTTTGTTTTCTTTTTCTTTTTTCACTCGCAAGCGGAGAGTGCTTGCTAGCGCTGTCTGTAGAAAACGCCTTTTTTACCGTGCTTCCCGCTGTAAACACAACTGTTTTGTTCAGAATAAAACATTGCGTGTATCTTTTTTCTCATAACTCTGATATTACGTGGCCCATCAACACAATTCAAAAACTGGTATATAGTTTGAATTCCGCACTTTTGATCCAGGTTGAAATGGAGACTCTGAGTCGCTGCATCTTGTAGCTGTGTCGTCTTAAATTGGTCTTGTGATTTTGACGCGCCAGCGCGTCCGTTGACCCCAGAGGGTTAAAGCTCGACGAGGAGCATACAAGCTAAGAAGGTTAGCAAGATAGCTAGGCGCAATGTTATTTATAATTTTAAAAGTAAGCAACAAGATTTTAAAATCAATACAATATTTGATGGGTAGCCAAAGTCAACAAGAACTGGAGTAATGGAAGCAAATTTTCCAGTTCCAGTTAGGAGACGAGCTGCAGCATTTTGAGCAAGCTAAAGTCTATGGAGATGGACAGATTGGCCAAAGTAAAGGGAATTGCAGTATTCTAATCTGGAAGTCACAAAAGCATGAATACGTTTTTCAAGGTCATTGTGCTGTGTAAAATGTTTGGCTTTAGAGATTGTGCAATTGAAAAAGCCAGATTTGACTACTGAGGACACTTGTTTAACAAGCTTAAATGAACTGTCCAGGAAAACACCTAGATTGCTTACAGTGTCAGAGAAGAAGCTAGCAAGGGGGCCAAATAGAATGGCTAACTAGTCCCGAGGGATATGCCTATCAAACACTACAATCTCAGTTTTGGATGGGGTGAGTAACATCCCATTGTGATAGAAAAAGATCCGAGAGATAGGATTTAAACCCGTTAAGGGCAGAACCCTTAATGCCTACAGCATGACACACAACAAAACACAATTTTCTCTAGTGCTTTAGATAAGAACAGGAGTTTGGAGATTGGTCTATAGTTTGCAGGATCATTCTGGTCAAGGCTGCTTTTCTTTAGAACAGGCTGCACTGTTGCGTGTTTAAAGGCAGTCGGGACACAGCCCACCATTAATGATAGGCTCATCAAAGATAGAATATAAGGCCAATTACATCAAAACCATCCTTAATAATGGGAGAAATGTCACGTCCAGAATTCGAACTTCTCACCTGTCCAATAATCTCTTGAGGGTGGAGAATGAACTACTTCCTACTTCCTACCTCTTCCTACTTAAGCACGGAGAGGATTCACCACAGAGGGGTGTAAAAATGAAGGCTTAAGAGATAGAATTCTTCTTGTAAAATGATTTAAAAATTGCTCACAGAGAGCTGAGGAAGCCAAATCTGACCTACCAGGACAAGGATTGATCACGGAGTAAAAGACTTAGTGTCCGTGCTATCAGGATCAAAAAAGGCACAGTCTCAGAATTAAATATACATACAGGGCGACGAGGGCCCGCAGAAGTCAGTTCTATTGCATTTTACTCAGCATCGACCATAAACACAAAATGGTCAGAGATGCCAACATTATCATTGCTCTTAATACAGATATCCTGAGCATATGAAATGACCAAGTCCAACGAGTGGCCCTTTAAATGTGTCGCTTCACTCACCCACTGTGTAAGAATGCTGCGAATCCAAGTTTCCATCAGGAACAAAGAATCCAACCACAAGGTGAGAAAAAGATCGTTTAGGGAGTCCCAATCCATGTCCGAGCAGGCAAACAAACCACTGGGCGAGCTGGGTAAGATTGTCGTCCTACTGGACAAATCCAACGGTGGCTAATCAGTCTGAAGGACAACTGGTCCTGAATGGAGAAAGGAGGTTGCAAAATATCCAAAGTGGAATAGGAGTTAGCCGCAGCATGTGCCTTACCTTAAAGCGAACATGGAACCCACTCAGTTTGCCCCGCTTCCTATAGCGCCTCTTAGGCAGGGAAGGTAGAGGCAGAGGATGTGCACCAGTGGAAGGGTAAATAAATGACAAAGTAGCATCTCCTAAGTTCCAGCAAGGGTACGGCTGATAGCAATGGGTCGAAGACTTCGGGGTTTTGAGGTCGAAGAACAGGGTTGGCCGATTGTAGGTAATGCATGCAATCTATCAAGTACATGAACTTCACTGGAAAAAGGTTAAAAACCTCAATACACAATGAAACTATGCAGGATTTGACATAGTTGTAAACATACTGAAAGAAAACTGCCACCAGTGGGAAAGAGGGAGGAGCAATGTGAGCAAAGAAAATAAATCAGGTACAGAACAAAGAGCTTCAGGCAGAAAGCTGGAACCTCCTTTTTCTAATGATGAAAACCTTTGAAGAAACTGAACTCTGCTTTCCACAACTCCTCAACTCCTCCTGCAGGAAGACCATGCGTCCTTATACATTTTCTATCCTTATTTATATTACCCTGTCCTCCATTTCTTTGCTCACTGTGACTCTTAATCTGCTGGTCATCATCTCCATCTCACATTTCAAGTAATAATTTTGTTAGACATATGCAGACAGTAAGATTTTATGGCTAAAAGATGAAAATGATATGATATCCTATCTGAGTGAGTCTGAGCTAAATGCTTTTTCCTTTTATCTGTATAAAATTGCACTTGTTGCTACAAATAATAATAATAATAACTGTGTCGCTGTCTTTTGTCTTCAGGAAGCTGCACACCCCCACCAATCTCCTCCTCCTATCTTTGGCTGTCTCTGATTGCCTGGTGGGTCTCCTGATTTTATTTCAAATTATGATTATAGATGGTTGCTGGTTTCTTGGTGAATTCATGTGTAGTATGTATTTTCTCTTGGACTACATTATTACCTCTGCGTCAATAGGAACCATGGTTCTCATATCAATTGACCGTTATGTGGCTATTTGTTACCCTCTCCATTACTCTACCAAAGTCACCCCAAAAAGAACAAAAGCATGTGTTTATCTGTGTTGGATTTGTTCTTCAGTCTTTCAATGTCTCCTGCTAAAAGACAACCTGGTGCAACCTGGCAGGTATAATTCCTGCTATGGGGAGTGTGTGGTTGTTGTTGGCCATGCTTTTGGAGTTGCAGATCTATTGCTGTCCTTTATTGGTCCTGTCATTGTGATTGTAGTTCTTTATCTAAACGTATTTGTTGTGGCTATGACTCAAGCTCGTGCCCTGCGGTCACATATTGCAACTCTGACACACGAGGGGTCAGTAAGTACAAATGTTAAGAAATCTGAAATGAAAGCAGTGAGGACCATCAGTGTTCTTATCATTGTGTTTCTAATATGTCTCTGCCCATACTTTGGTGTCACACTCTCAGGTCAAGATGCCATCCTCAGTGCTTCATCTGTTGCATTTGTAATGTGTTTGTTCTATTTAAACTCCTGTCTAAACCCTCTAATCTATGCTTTATTTTACCCCTGGTTCAGAAAATCTGTTAAACAAATTGTTACACTTAAAATATTGAAGTCTGGCTCTTGTGACACCAATATCATGTAAACAGAATGAAAGACTGAGAATGAAAGCCCCATTGTTTTTTTGTTGTTGTTTTATGTTTTCTATTACAAAAAAGTTACTAACAGAGAAGTAACACCCATAAGTAAAGAACAGAAACCCGTGTGGTTTAGAGATGGGGAAGAAAAGACTGTAATAACTCTACTGACGGACTTCATTTCTGAAATATTTTGACTGATACAAATATTATTCATGTCATTGGCAACCAACATTAGTATATGTATTAGACTGCTAGTAGCATTATAGGAACTATATTTTAGTTTCAGAGTTTCTCCTTTATCTTCAGTATGTTACTCAATTTCATACAAAGGAGACATGTCAATGGAAACAGCACTCTTGTCACGCATGTACATAAATAGACAGCGTGTACACATTGCTCCTCCCCATCCTTGTCTGTTGTGTTCTTTCATGTGTCTCCGCAGAGAGCAGGGATGTAAGCTGCAGTTTCTGAGAAACAGCAGCATTCAGTATGAATATAGCTTTATAGCTGGAAATAAAGACAAAAAAGTAATGTGCCTACATTAAAAAAACTCTAATGTGATAAGATAATCAGTTTATACAAAAGTCTGCAGCAAAAGAAGTGAAGAGGAGGAGGAGGAAAATTATAATTACCAGTTAATAATATAAACCTGACGTTCCTAAACACCCAGATGACTCCCTGCCTTAATGAAGACAGACATAAAATCTTTCTTTTAACTTTTAACATATGAACACAAAACCAGCAAGATGAAGCAAAGATGAAAACCAGCCTAGAGAAGCTGCAAAGCGATCACCACAATGGTTCTACTCTAAAAAACAGAAGCTTGAAGAAGCCTCAAGCTTGACTGCACATCACTGTCTTTGTTACCTGTTCAGGGTCTGGCTGCTGGGCAGGGGTCTGCATTGACTCACTGCACTGACTGTTTTTTGGCTAGATTTGCATTAGTATACTGTCTCTGTAGATGGTTCAAGGTTCAAGGTCCTTTATTTGTCACATGCATAGTTATACAAGTGAAGTTCTATCAGCAGGATAATGTAGTTGTTTCTGTCCTATACAGAGTTTGCATCATGCACTTGTTTTTTTTTTTTTGTTCATTAAAAGCAAAAGTAAGGTCCATATTGGCACTCATCAGCAGTTATAGACAAGTGCACTATTTTACTCGACACACACACACACTGAAATCAGTGGATTGGAGCACAACTGCGCCGAAATACAACGGCATGTTTGTTTGATTTCTTTTTCTTTTTATTAGGCCAGTGTACAGACAACTAAAGAACCTTTGGAATGTGAGTAATGACATAATTGTCATTTTAATGGAATTACGCACAGTAATGTGTTACATTACTACATTACTAAAAAATGCAATGTGATTACATTAACAATACTTTGTAACATGTTACACCCAACACTGGTTATGGCTAAGATCTTTAGCATTAGTTAATGTAAATTGTGTTATTATTCAGTATAGTCCAAGGAGCTTGCAAAGAAAAGCGTCTGGACTTCTTTAAGTTACTTGAAGACGTTTCACCTCTCATCCGAGAAGCTTCTTCAGTTCTAGGGTCAAACAGGAAGTACACAGAGCAGTAGTGGTTTTTGATATAGGCGACACGGGCAGTTGCCCAGGGTGGCATCGTGGTAGGGGGCGGCATCACGGGCATCAGCAAAAAAAAGTTGCTCGTACTCATGCTGCCTCGACATCACACCAGTGCATTTTGGGGATGGCATAGGCACCGATTGGTGTTCTTATAGCCTTTTGCGAGGTGCAACTTCTGCTTGTGGCACAGGGAGGAAAGGATGGGGTGGCAGGGGATTCTCTGGCTGGCCGGAGCGGCATCTGATAGCCAACTCGCAAAATAAAACAAAATAAAAACATAATAAAAACAAACCAATAAACATGAAAACACCAGATATTATGATAAAGAATTTATCACCAATGTTTTTTCGAAATTCTATAGGCAAAAAGTGAGCGCGTGCTCGCTGCTGTGCTGAAGTCAAAGTAAACTTTGTCATCTCCGCTATATACAGTACAGTATATAGAGAGACAAGACGACAAGACTCCATTTACAGCAGTGCAAGTAAACAAACAATAAATATATGAAGAGTAAGAAAATAAATATACAGTGGGGCAAAAAAGTATTTAGTCAGCCACCGATTGTGCAAGTTCCCCCACCTAAAATGATGACAGAGGTCAGTAATTTGCACCAGAGGTACACGTCAACTGTGAGAGACAGAATGTGAAAAAAAATCCATGAATTCACATGGTAGGATTTGTAAAGAATTTATTCGTAAATCAGGGTGGTAAATAAGTATTTGGTCAATAACAAAAATACAACTCAATACTTTGTAACATAACCTTTGTTGGCAATAACAGAGGTCAAACGTTTACTATAGGTCTTTACCAGGTTTGCACACACAGTAGCTGGTATTTTGGCCCATTCCTCCATGCAGATCTTCTCGAGAGCAGTGATGTTTTGGGGCTGTCGCCGAGCAACACGGACTTTCAACTCCCGCCACAGATTTTCTATGGGGTTGAGGTCTGGAGACTGGCTAGGCCACTCCAGGACTTTCAAATGCTTCTTACGGAGCCACTCCTTTGTTGCCCGGGCGGTGTGTTTTGGATAATTGTCATGTTGGAAGACCCAGCCGCGTTTCATCTTCAAAGTTCTCACTGATGGAAGGAGGTTTTGGCTCAAAATCTCACGATACATGGCCCCATTCATTCTGTCCTTAACACGGATCAGTCGTCCTGTCCCCTTGGCAGAAAAACAGCCCCATAGCATGATGTTTCCACCCCCATGCTTCACAGTAGGTATGGTGTTCTTGGGATGCAACTCAGTATTCTTCGTCCTCCAAACACGACGAGTTGAGTTTATACCAAAACGTTCTACTTTGGTTTCATCTGACCACATGACATTCTCCCAATCCTCTGCTGTATCATCCATGTGCTGTCTGGCAAACTTCAGACGGGCCTGGACATGCACTGGCTTCAGCAGCGGAACACGTCTGGCACTGCGGGATTTGATTCCCTGCCGTTTTAGTGTGTTACTGATGGTGACCTTTATTACTTTGGTCCCAGCTCTCTGCAGGTCATTCACCAGGTCCCCCCGTGTGGTTCTGGGATCTTTGCTCACCGTTCTCATGATCATTTTGACCCCACGGGATGAGATCTTGCGTGGAGCCCCAGATCGTGGGAGATTATCAGTGGTCTTGTATGTCTTCCATTTTCTGATGATTGCTCCCACAGTTGATTTGTTCACACCAAGCTGCTTGCCTATTGTAGATTCACTCTTCCCAGTCTGGTGCAGGTCTACAATCCTGTTCCTGGTGTCCTTCGAGAGCTCTTTGGTCTTGGCCATGGCGGAGTTTGGAGTCTGTTTGAGGCTGTGGACAGGTGTCTTTTATACAGATGATGAGTTCAAACAGGTGCCATTCATACAGGTAACGAGTGGGGGACAGAAAAGCGTCTTACAGAAGACGTTACAGGTCTGTGAGAGCCAGAGATTTTCCGTGTTTGAGGTGACCAAATACTTATTTGCCACCCTGATTTACGGATAAATTCTTTACAAATCCTACCATGTGAATTCATGGATTTTTTTCTTCACATTCTGTCTCTCACAGTTGAAGTGTACCTCTGGTGCAAATTACTGACCTCTGTCATCATTTTGGGGGGGGAACTTGCACAATCTGTGGCTGACTAAATACTTTTTTGCCCCACTGTACATTTTAGGACTAGGGGTAAAGGGATCAATAACAATTTAAAATTTATAATTACAGTTTGATGATTTAAAGTCTCACACACAACCTGTCGAAAAGGGAGGAGGGGGGGAGGGGCTGCTTCCAAATATAGCACTGTGACAAAGTGGGTGAAAGGACCATTTGTCTATATTCTTAGTTAACATTCTTGTTTTGATTTAACCATATTTCACATGTAATCTGCAATAGGCAAACATCTACTATCCCGGGTTTGTTTATGTTTTGCACTTTTACAGATTATATAATATAACATGTTCTTTATTTTAACTGTTAATTTGTATTGTTTAAAACTTACCTTACCTACCTGTCTTGCAGAAACAAAAGGAGGAAATGTAGTTTTACTTCCTGCTTTATACCTTCTGGGTTCATCTGAGGTCACAGGAAGAGACCAAGTGCAGAAGGGGAAGAACTCTTATAATTTAATAAAGTTGATTTTAGAGGGTTTATAAAGAAATAGATTTATTTTTGTGATATGTATTGATTACACCACAGAGTTTGTTGCCAGTAAAGAGGAGTAGTAGAGGTTTGACTATAATCATGTTCATCTTACCTACCTACTGAATGGAATAGTCCAGAGGAGAAATTGTTTGATTAAGTGGACTATTTAAGCAGAAGAACTCAGGTGTTTCAAGAGAAAGGTTCAGGTCAGTGTAGCTGTGTGCAGTTTGACCTTAATTTCTGTTGATTTAAGTTCAGTTATGTTTATTTGAGCTGAGTTAATTATAGAGTTGAGTTTCTTATTTGTTTCTTTGTAAATATTATTTGGGTCACAAAATGGTGAATAAATCACTTGCTACACTGGACAGCATCAGTCTCCTGCACTTCTTTGACCGCTTAAGTCAAGTCCTACCACAAGCACATTTAATTTCTAATGTTGTAAATCCAATTCCATTATGTATTCATGATTTGAATTCTGGGTTGTGTGAAATCCCAGAAATAAACCCTAGACAAAGCATATCTGTGAACTAAGGTGTAGAATCAGAATACTTTATTAATCCCTAAGGAAATTATGTGGGTCACAGTTGCTCCAAGAAGAAATGGTAAAAATAGTAACAGTAACAGACTAAACACCAAACAATACATTATGTTACAGATTTTACACATTTAAGAAATAGCACTAATATATACAGATCACTCAATTATAAATATCAAGGATGAACAGAAAGGATTTTAAATAAATGTCAAGAAAATTGACAAGAATATTACTGAGTAGAAAAGAGTGTGTGCAAAAAGGGTGTAACTATTGCAGTTTTTACAGTGTATTAGATCGAGGAGTTGTACAGGGAGATGACCACGGGCAGGAATGATTTCCTGCGTTGTTCAGTAGCGCTTTTTGGTAATCTCAGTCTCTCACTGAACGTGCTTCTGTGACGCCAGAGAGAGAGAGTTCGCTCAGGGCGCCAAACAGGCTAGGACCGCCACTGGCAAAGATACACAGACCAGAGGAAAAGAGAGAACACGTGGAGAGCACAGACATAACGGGCTGGGGAAAATATGAAATAAAACACAAGGAGGAAAAAGGAGGCATGGGAACTCACAGATACACGGAGGGGGACACAGGGTGTAAAGACACGATGGGAAATCTAAAAAAACTAAACTGAACTACCTAGGGACCATGGGATAAATAATGAACAAAATTTAAAAAAAAAAAAAAAAAAACTAAGAACGCTGGTTCAAAATGACTGGTTCAGGTATACAAAAACATTTTCCTTTAATATTTAGTATATTTCCGTCATTCCATCATATTTTTTTGATGCTCGGTAATCCAGGTAATTAAACTCCAGAAGGCTGACTTTATTTCGAAGCAGCAATTTAACCCTTTAAAGCCGGTTGGAGTGGGCACGCTCTGTTTTGTGTAACTATTTTTAAATCCCGGTAGCACTGCAACCACATAAGCTAGCACAATAATTTTTTTTGCATATGAAACCGGAGTTGTACTTACATCTTATGCCATCAGCTTGTCCTCGGTCACAGTTTCCTTCCACATACAGCTTTGCAAAAACTGAATAAAAAGCACTTGCAGCAACAAAAACATAATATTCTAGAAACACGCTTTGCCGATCCGATCAGCTGTTTGTAACACTTCCTACGTCCATCAGCGTGAACTATCGCATGTCCGCCATGTCCTGCCTGAAACCGGAAGTGACGCCATTTTGCAGAAATGTAGTTTTTTACCATCAGGGCCTTATGAGCCTATAGTGGTGTTTTTAAAAGTTATGTTTGACTTTATGACTTTCTGTGTCGTTTCTGGGATGCTTAGGACTCATATTGCACTGCTGGAAATAGTTTATTTTGATGCATATGCTGGTTTTTTTGCAAATTTACATTATAATATTTATTTTCGTTTTTCCTGCAGTATATAAAAATTGGTGTATCTCAAAAATAAAACTATGAAGACACTCAAAATAAATTTCCTGTGGTGGGAAACTATTTTGTGCAACTTTTTTGTAGTTACAGTTTTGAGGGATAAGCCTCTTAAATTTCTCTAACTAGAAATATATGTTAAAAAAACAAAAAGTATTTTAATTTTTTTTGCAATTTATGTAATTACTATGCACCTAATGCAGACATATTATTAAAATTTGGGCTATAATGGTTGTTGATGTATATCAACTTGAAATGCTCCCAAAAATGGCTCCACAGCATGTAAAAATATAATATAAGCTCTGGCGGACTTGGTTCTATGGTAGGTCCTAAAGGGTTAACAAAACTGTTCTACTACCTTTGTCTGCTGGAAGGTAAGGATGTTGTCCTTAACATGTGTATAACACGTGCCTTTGTACCTAGGGCCATGGAGTCAGCTACTAAGTGAATGGGTGAGAAAACCTTATTTTATTATTAATATGTTCCAATCCAAAGAGGAGCAGACCTGAACACATCACTTCTCATACCAAAATCTCAAAATACCATAATACCCATATTTTAACAAATTTTGTCATATTTAGATTTGATTTATGCAGTGCTTGCTGTGTTGGTTGTTTTTTTTTATTATCATTTTTTGAGCTCCTTCTTTAATAAATATAACCATTTTGTTCTTTGATATTGTATTAATTTTTTTACTCAATGTTTTTTTTTTTATCATTTGCTTTTTTTGTGATAAAAAAACTGAAGAGAGTGGTAACATCGTACAAGACAATTGTTTTATCTGCCTTCGTAATGACATCTCTCTGTTATGGTCCTGGGTCATTTTGAACCAGCGTTCTTTTTTGCACATGTCGAGGAGCGTGTCAGGTTACATTTCACTGTGTGTTATACTTGTATAACTATGCATGTGACATATAAAGAACCTTGAACTTTGAACCATCTACAGAGACAGTATACTAATGCAAATATAGCCAAAAATCAGTCAGTGCAGTGAGTCAATGCAGACCCCTGCCCAGCAGCCAGACCCTGAACAGGTAACAAAGACAGTGATGTGCAGTCAAGCTTGAGGCTTCTTCAAGCTTCTGTTTTTTAGAGTAGAACCATTGTGGTGATCGCTTTGCAGCTTCTCTAGGCTGGTTTTCATCTTTGCTTCATCTTGCTGGTTTTGTGTTCATATGTTAAAAGTTGGAGGGGTGGAGGGGTTTGTGTGTCCCAGGGATCCCAGGGGCTATGTTGTCTGGGGGCTTTTGCCCCCTGGTAGGGTCTCCCATGGCAAATTGGTCCTGGGTGAGGGACGAGACAAAGAGCGATTTAGAAGATCCTTATGAAAAGAACATCGAGGGAACAGTTTACCCTGCCCGGGATAGGGTTACCGGGGCCCCGCCCTGGAGCCAGGCCCGGGGAGGGTGCCCGAGGGCGAGCGTCTGGTGGCCGGGCCTTAGTCCATGGGGCCCGGCTGGGCACAGCCCGAAGAGGAGACATGGGCCCATCCTCCCGCAGGCCCACCACCCGCAGGAGGCGCCATAGGGGTCGGGTGCATTGTGTGCCGGGTGGCGGCCAGGAGCGGAGACCCTGGCGGACTGACCCCCGGCTGCCAAGACTGGCAATAGGGACATGGAATGTCACCTCTCTGGTGGGGAAGAAGCCTGACTTAGTGAGTGAGGTTGAGAGGTACCGGCTAGATATAGTCGGGCTCACCTCTACGCTTGGCTTGGGCTCTGGAACCAGTCTCCTGGAGAGGGGCTGGACTCTGTCTCAGTCTGGAGTTGCCCCTGGTGAGAGGCAGCGGGCTGGGGTGGGTATTCTAATAACCCCTCAGCTTGCTGCCGGTACGTTGGGGTTTTTCCCGGTGGATGAGAGGGTTTGTTCCCTGCGCCTTAGGGTCGGGGAACTGGTCCTGACTGTCATCTGCGCTTGTGCGCTGAGTGGCAGTTCGGAGTACACAGCCTTCTTAGAGTCCCTGGGCTAGGGGGTGCTGGAAGGTGCTCCACCTGGAGACTCTGTTGTCCTGCTGGGAGACTTCAGTGCTTATGTGGGTAATGACAGCGAGGCCTGGAGGGGCATGATTGGGAGGAACGGCCTCCCTGATCTGAACCTGAGCGGTGCTTTGTTATTGGACTTCTGTGCTAATCACAGTTTGGCCATAACGAACACCCTGTTCGAACATAAGAGTGTCCATAAGTGCACGTGGCACCAGGACGCTCTAGGCCGTAGGTCAATGATCGATTTTGTAATCGTATTACCAGACCTGCGACCATATGTTCTGGACACTCAGGTAAAGAGAGGGGCTGAGCTGTCAACTGATCACCACCTGGTGGTGAGTTGGATCAGGTGGCGGGGGAGGATGCTGGACAGACCTGGTGCACCTAAACGCGTAGTGAGGGTGTGCTGGGAACATCTAGCAGAGGCCCCAGTCCGCGAGATCTTCAACGCACACCTCCGGCAGAGCTTCAACAGCATTCCGAGGGAGACTGGGGACATTGAGTCCGAATGGACCATGTTCAGCGTCTCCATTGCCGAAGCTGCTGCATTGAGCTGCGGCCGTAAGGTGGTTGGTGCCTGCCATGGTGGTAATCCCCGAACTAAATGGTGGACACCAGAGGTGAAGGGAGCCACCAGGCTGAAGAAGGAGTCCTATCGGCCTTGGTTAGCTCCGGAGGCAGCCGACAGGTATCGACAGGCCAAGCGGAATGCGGCTCGGGCAGTGGCTGAAGCAAAAACTCGGGTGTGGGAGGAGTTCGGAGAGGCCATGGAAAAAGACTTTCGGACTGCCTTGAAGAGATTCTGGCAAACCGTCAGGCGTCTCAGGAGGGGAAAGCAGTGCTCTACCTGCACTGTGTATAGTGCTGGCGGAGCGCTGCTGACGTTGACTGAGAAAATTGTCAGGCGGTGGAAGGAATACTTCGAGGACCTCCTTAATCCCACTGACACGTCTTCCGAGGAGGAAGCAGAGTCTGGGGATGAGGGGAATGACCCGCCAATTTCCGGGGGCGAGGTCACTGAGGTAGTTAAACAACTCCTTGGTGGCAGAGCCCCTGGTGTTGATGAGGTCCGCCCCGAGTTCCTGAAGGCACTGGACATTGTAGGGCTGTCCTGGTTGACACGCCTCTGCAATGTTGCATGGAGATCAGGGGCAGTATCCGTGGACTGGCAGACCGGGGTGGTGGTCCCCATCTTTAAGAAGGGGGACCGGAGGGTGTGTTCCAACTACAGGGGGATCACACTCCTCAGCCTCCCTGGGAAAGTCTATGCCAGGGTGCTGGAAAGGAGAGTTCGTCCGCTAGTCGAACCTCGGATACAGGAGGAACAATGCGGTTTTCGTCCTGGTCGCGGAACACTGGACCAGCTCTTTATCCTCTCGAGGATACTTGAGGGTGCATGGGAGTTTGTCCAACCAGTCTACATGTGTTTTGTGGACGTGGAGAAGGCATTCGACCGTGTCCCTCGGGGTGTCCTGTGGGAGGTGTTGCGGGAGTATGGGGTGTCTGGCCCATTGCTACGGGCCATTCGATCCCTATACAACCGTTGCAAGAGCTTGGCTCGCATTGCCGGCAATAAGTCGGACTCGTTTCCAGTGGGTGATGGGCTCCGCCAGGGCTGCCCTTTGTCTCCGGTTCTGTTCATAATTTTTATGGACAGGATATCTAGGCGCAGCCAAGTGGCGGAGGGCTTTCGCTTTGGTGGCCTCAGAATCTCATCTCTGATTTTTGCGGATGATGTGGTTCTGTTGGCTCCATCGGGTGAGGGCCTCCAGCTCGCACTGGAGTGGTTCGCAGCCGAGTGTGAAGCAGCGGGAATGAGGATCAGCACCTCCAAATCTGAGGCCATGGTTCTCAGCCGGAAAAGGGTGGAGTGCCCACTCCGGGTCGGGGATGAGTTCCTGCCCCAAGTGTGTCTGTGTGTCCACCGTGTCTCACCCGTGTGTTCTCCCTGCTGTCCATCGTCATTCTCCTCTGCTCGTTCTCATTCTCGTTCAGGTTCGTGCTCTGTAGTTTAGTTGTGTCCAGTATAGTTTAGTTTATCTTCGTTTGCCATTTTTTCCCTGTGATGTGTATTAAATAAACCACCGTCACACCTTTACAAGTGCCTGCAAATGGATCCTCCTTTATCATCTCCACAGTAGTAGTGTTTGCTTTTTGTACTTTGTTAATGTTTTATAACAATGTCTTGTTGGATTATTGTGAAACACTTGGGTATGCCTTTGGTTTTAAATGTGCCATATAAATAAAATTGTATTGTATAAAAGTAACTTTTATCTTAACAACAAAAAAGCACCTGATGTCCCAGGACCAAAGCTCAGTAAAAAAATTGGACCAGAATTAAATTCAAAATCCTGCTCCTCACATACAAGGTCTTAAATAATCAGGCCCCATCTTATCTTAATGACCTTGTAGTACCATATCACCCTATTAGAGCACTTCGTGTCACGGCTGCCGGGGCGAGCCGTGTGGAGTTGGACACATAGTCCAAAAAGGCCCAGACAGACAAGTTCAGGGGGCCGACCCGGAGGCCGACAGCACCGGAGGGCAAAACAGTTCAGTTCCGGGGGCCGACCGTGTGAAAGGCAGCGGCAGTGGGGCAGGTCCGGAGGCCGGCCACGCAGTAGGCAGTGGCGTGGAAACAGTTCTGGGGGCCGACCGTGCGGACGGCAACAGCGGCGTGGAAACAGTTCTGGGGGCCGACCGTGCGGACGGCAACAGCGGCGTGAAAGCAGTTCTGGGGGCCGACCGTGCGGACGGCAACAGCGGCGTGAAAGCAGTTCTCGGGGCCGACCGTGCTCATGACAGCGGTGGCGACAATGCAAGTCCGGAGGCCGGCCACGGTGGCGAAGATGCCCAACATGCGGCCTGGCAGATGACCGACGATGTTGAGGCAGCAGCTGGGGACCAGAAGGCTGCGTGGCCCCCGCAGTACCAGGTGAGAAGGAGGCTGGACCAGGCGAGGCAGAAGCAGAGGCTGGACCAGGCGAGGCAGACGCAGAGGCTGGACCAGACGAGGCAGACGCAGAGGCTGGACCAGGCAAGGGTGAAGCTGAAGCTGGACCAGGCGAGGGTGAAGCTGAAGCTGGACCAGGTGAAGCTGATGAAGCTGATGAGGAGGCTGGACCAGGCGAAGCTGATGAAGCTGATGAGGGGGCTGCTGCGGGCGAGGATGATGAGACTGCAGCTGGCGAGGATGATGAGACTGCAGCTGGCGAGGATGATTAGTCTTGGGGCTGGACGGGCTCCTCGGGCCCTCCAGCTGACGAGGCAAGAAGCTGGCTAGGTTCTCCTGAACCTCCAGCTGACGAGTCTTGGGGCTGGACGGGCTCCTCGGGCCCACCAGCTGACGAGGCAGGAAGCTGGCTAGGTTCTCCTGAACCTCCAGTTGACGAGTCTTGGGGCTGGACGGGCCCCTCGGGCCCTCCAGCTGACGAGGCAGGAAGCTGGCTAGGTTCTCCTGAACCTCCAGCTGACGAGTCTTGAGGCTGGATGGGCCCCTCGGGCCCTCCAGCTGACGAGGCAGGAAGCTGGCTAGGTTCTCCTGAACCTCCAGCTGACGAGTCTTGAGGCTGGACGGGCTCCTTGGGCCCTCCAGCTGACGAGACAGGAAGCTGGGCGGGCTCCTCGGGCCCTCCAGCTGACGACAGTCTCAGAACCAGCAGGTGCGGGGACCTCTGGCAGAGACAGAACAGAACCAGCAGGTGCGAAGACCTCTGGCAGAGACGGAACAGAACCAGCAGGTGCGGGGACCTCTGGCAGAGACGGAACAGAACCAGCAGGCACACGGGCCTCTGGCAGGGGCAGAACAGGACCAGCAGGTGCGGAGACCTCTGGCAGGGACAGAACAGAACCAACAGGCACACGGGCCTCTGGCAGTGACAGAACAGAGCCAGCAGGCACAGTGGCCCCTGGCAAACACATAGCAGACTTAAGCTGCCCTGAGCATTGACTCTGCTCAGGCAGTGACAGCCGGGTGCAGTCCTCAGCTGGGTTCCTAGCCTCCAGGGGTCCAGAGTGGGCTGAGGGCTGAAACTCAGCCTCTGGGGAGGCCCTGGAGCGCGTCACAGTCTCTGAACTGGCCAGCTTTTTAGGAATGATTACATTATCATTAGGTTTGTCTCTCTGCTTAGAACAAACTGATGAAACACAGTTCCTTTTAGATTGATTTGACTGAGCTTGTTGTACCGGAGTAGCAAGTGACACAGGATGCAGGGCTAGTGGCTGCTGAACAGGAGGCTGAACTGAGGGTGACTGAAACAATGGTTGGGATGACGACGGTGGTGGAATTGGAGACTGAGCTGGAGGCCGGGCGGCTACCTGAGCTTGAGGCCGGGCGGCTACCTGAGCTTCAGGTTGCAGTTCAAAAGAATAAACAGTCCTGGTATTATCAGAGCTGGTGTTAATTGTCTCTGGGATATATGCCACAGTTTTAGCAGACCCTGGGTTAGCTGACATGGGTTTAACAGGTTCAGAAGAAACAGAAGAACAACAGCCCTTTGCTTTCACTGAAGTCTTAAAAATGCCAACCTGGGAGAGATCGGTTACCACGAAGGTAGGTAAGCTTTGCGAATTAGCTCCCACTGACACACCCCGAACAACCCCAGAAGAAAAAGTCTCAAAGTTCAAATTGGAGCTGTTATCCTTTTTACTCACCACAGTCGGCCGCTCTGATATCCTGGGGTCCGACTGTGGCGAGGGGCGTCGACAGCGTGAGTGCCGTCTCCCATTTGAAGGCTGGACCGACGGGCCGGGCAGGACACTCTCCGTCGGGTCAGGGAGTGAAGCATGAATTGCAGGGTGGGTGGTAGCAAGGGGGAGAAGGGAGAAGATGAAGCTCGTTCAGAACAAAATTCTGTGTGAGCGGGTGAAGTGAGCTGAGCCTTGGCGGAATTCTCTCCCCTCATAAGAATTCTCTCCCCTCATAAGTTAATTAATTTGTCTACCGAGTAAACAATATCCTCCTGGAGCTTCTCGGGCGGGTTGACTGCTGCTGGGTCCATAGTGGCCGGTTCGTACTGTCACGGCTGCCGGGGCGAGCCGTGTGGAGTTGGAAGAAGGACCCAAGATGCAGGCAGTGGATGAAATGCTGGTGAGGTTTATTAACAAAGGTGTAGTGGCAAACAAGCAGTGGGGCATGACAAATAACTGAAGACACCTAAACTGGGAGAACTAAAAATAACAGACCTGGGAGCATACGACAAAGGGGATGAGAAGCAGAGAGACGCAGACGAGGAACAGGACACTGTGGAACACAGGGTAACGCAGACTGACACGAAGTAACACAGCCGAACCGGCAACAGACAGGAGAACACACAAAGCTTAAATACACACACCAGTAATCAGGGGAATGGGCCACAGGAGGGAGACACAGCTGGGAGCAATTAGGCTAACGAGACAGGGGAGAGGTAAAACTGAACACACTGACATGAGACATGAACTTCCAGAATAAAACAGGAAACTAACAGACACACAGAACCAGACAGGACACTGAACTTGACAGGCAGACTGATGAGCAGACACAATAACACCATGGACAGACAGAGGGAACACAGAGAAGTGGGAGCAGGCAGGCAAAGAACAGAAACCTAACAAATGGCAAAATCACAAAAGAATACACACTCGGAATGAACAAAAGCATAAGGAAACACAAAACACTGAGTCCTCAGACTCAGGACCATGACACTTCGCTCTCACACTGCAGGCCTACTTGTTGTTCCTAGAGTATTTAAAAGTAGAATGGGAGGCAGAGCCTTCAGTTTTCAGGCCCCTCTTCTGTGGAACCAGCTTCCAGCTTGGATTCAGGAGACAGACACTATCTCTACTTTTAAGATTAGGCTTCAAACTTTCCGTTTTGGTAAAGCATATAGTTAGGGCTGGACCAGGTGACCCTGAATCCTCCCTTAGTTGTGCTGCAATAGGTGTAGACTGCTGGGGGATTCCCATGATGCATTGAGTATTTCTTCTTTACTCACTTTGTGTTAGGGCAGGGATAGCTCAGTAGGTAGAGTGGTTGCCCCATGATCGGAAGGTCGGGGGTTCGATTCCCCTTAACAGCTACCCTGAGGTACCCCTGAGCAAGGTACCGTCCCTACACACTGCTCCCCGGGCGCCCAATGGCTGCCCACTGCTTCACTGAGTGAATGGGTTAAATGCAGAGAGCAATTTCCCCACGGGGCTCAATAAAGTACACACTTTCTTCTTCTTTCTTCTTAATAGACCTCTCTGCACTGAATCACACTTATCATTAATCTCTGTCTCTCTTCCACAGCATGTCTTTATCCTGTTTTCCTTCTCTCACCCCAACCGGTCACAGCAGATGGCCCCGCCCCTCCCTGAGCCTGGTTCTGCCAGAGGTTTCTTCCTGTTAAAAGGGAGTTTTTCCTTCCCACTGTCACCAAAGTGCTTGCTCATAGGGGGTCATATGATCATTGGGTTTTTCTCTCTATGTATGATTGTAGGGTCTACCTTAAAATATAAAGCACCTTAAGGTGATTGCTGCTGTGAGTTTGCAATATACAAATAAAATAAAATTGAACTGACTCAAGTGCAGGAACCCAGAGCAGTGACAGCGAAATGTTTTACATTGTTTATTTTTTAAACTCAAAACTTCAAAGTGTGACAGGGACAAAGGCAACAAAACACAGAACATGACGTTGCAGGCCTAGTTTACAGGCTAGGTAGACATGGATTTAAAAGGGGGAATTGGGCCAGAGATGCAGACTGGACCGTGGCAGTTAAGCAGTCACACTGAGGAGAGAGGACAGTGGAGTTAGCTACGTAGTGAATAGAACAGAACAGAATAGAATAGCTTTTATTGTCAGTGTTACAAGAACAATGAAAGCCTATTTGGCATTTCTCCATGTGTGTGAAGTACACAATAGCTTAAGTATTTACACAATAACAAACAAATTTACATTTACTGAAGAAATATATGTACAAGTTATACATACACCTGCAAATCCTGGGTCTTTTGACCCAGCGTTTTAAGTTTGAGTTTATTTTGTTCATTAGGTTATCTAAGTTCATTTGTTTATTAGATTCCCCTTGTGTTTCCAACCCCTGTTAAGTCTCCCTTGTCTTTCATGTGCTTCATGTCTGTGTTTCTTATGTTGTCATATTTGCGTTTCATTATGTTTCCCATTTTATTTTGAAAGAGGTCCTGTGTTCCTGCATTTTGTTTTACTCTTCCCCTGTGGCATTGTTATGTTCATGTTGTGTCTACTGTGCCTTTCTGCCCCATGTTTCAGGTCCCTATGTTCTGTCTCCCCAGTCTGTTAAGTTTACATGTCTTGAGTCCCGTCAGTGTGTTTCCTGTTTTACTTTCACAGTCTGTCCTATGTTAATGTTTCTAGTTTTGCTTCCCTTGTCTCGTCCTGCCTGATTACTCCCAGCTGTGCTCTCCCCCTGTGGCTCATTCCCCCTCGTTATCCCTCAGTGTATTTAAGCCCCATGTTTCTCTTTGTCAGTGTTGCGTCCTCCCTCATAGCTGTGTGATTTTTCCCTGTGGCTCCTTGTGCTTTAGTTTTCGCAGTTTAGTTTAGTTTTGTATTGTTTTTCGTGTCCCACTCCACGCCAGCAATAAAGCTGTGTTTTTTGAGTTTACTTTTCGTCTCTGTGAGTTTGCATTTGGGTCCTACTCTTGCCTGCACACAGCCGTATTGTGACATCCACATAAACACTTACATATACACATACACATACATGCCATCTGAGGAGCAGGTGCATTGAGAGGTGCAGTGTGATCAGTGATATTGCACATTGAGTGTCTGGGGGGAATGATATTGCACATTGGGTGGGGGGAGGGGGGCTGTTGCAACTATACTAAATAAGGTTATAATAAATACAGTTTAAAGAGGTAGGGATGTTGGTTGCATTGAAGTATAAATAGAAATACGATTTATAAATAAGGTGTAATGTCCATGAGTGTTGGCAGTGCAGTTATCCTCCAATCAGGGTGGAGGTAGGGCATGTTTGACAGCCTGTGGGTAAAAACTGCTGTTGAGTCTGTTTGTCTTCAACCTGATGGAGCGTTTACCAGAGGGAAGGGGGGGGAAAGTGAGTGTCCAGGGTGCGAGGGGTCTTTGATGATGATACTGGCTTTCTGCTGAAGTCTGCCAGTATAGATGTCTCTGAGGGGGGTTGGTGAAGTGCAGATTGCCCGCTCCGCTGCCCTCACCACCCACTGCAGTTTCCTCTCATCCTCCACTGCGCACTTAGGAGCCTGATAGAAAATTCCAGCCGCACACCCTGACTAATTATCATGAAGGTCCTCCAAAGTAGCTGTGATCTGACATTCAGTGACACGTGACCATTGGGATTCATGTGGTGTCTAGCACCAGGATATTGATAGCAGATCTATCCTGTTCTATTTGCTGAAGTGTGGTGCTTTTCTGAGGAATGTTCCAGCGTAAGACCTTGGGCTCTTTTTGTGTTTCTCAAGGTTTTCCTGGACAGGTAAGGCTTATGAATCGATTAAAATGCCATTTTTGATCCAGTTTAAAACTAAGCAGTTCCATGTTATGCAATCACGACATCCAAAAATGAATGAGGTCAGATGGGAAAAATAGGAGGATGGACATTAGTGTGATGCACAGGAGAAAAAAGGGGCTCGGTCACGAAGCTGTTTGTGCTCAAGAGCCTCACTTGTCTTGGTTTTCTTGTACTTTATATTATTAACATCACATTTTGACTTATTCGCAGAGGGAAAAAATATCAGCGAATGAGTTGCGTCAGAAGGCAAATGTGGGAGGAAGGGTGGTGATACAAAAAAGGGGCTCAGTCACAAAGCTGTTTGTGCTGAACAGTTGTCTTTCTCTAACAATGGAAGAAACTGAACTCTGCTTTCCACAACTCCTCAACTCCTCTTGTGTGCGGCAAAAGCGCCCACAAATTGAGGCTGTGTGTATTTACACCCTGCTATCATCTATCTCTCTGCTTACTGCAGTACTGAACCTACTTGTCATCATCTCCATCGCCCACTTCAAGTACTGACCTATTTAAATTAGTGACTTTTTTTTAGTGATAAAAAAATCATTTTTGCTTGTGAAGTTTCTTTTTATATGATGCTTTTGTCTTTTCCTCATAGTTCTAATGTTTTAACTGTTATACTAGACATGCTATTACCAATGTAATGCTTTATTTTAATCCAGGCAGCTGCACACCCCAACCAACCTCCTCCTCCTCTCTCTGGCCGTCTCAGATTTCTTCGTGGGCCTCATCATGGCTTTTGAGATTAGCCTCCTAGATGGCTGCTGGTTTCTTGGTGACCACATGTGTGCTCTGTATAGCAGTTTAGATTACATTGCTACTTCTGCTTCAGTAGGAACTATGGTACTCATATCAGCTGACCGCTATGTAGCCATTTGTGACCCTCTGCATTATCCCACCAAAATCACTATAAAAAGAGTCTCAGTCTCTATTTGTACTTGCTGGGCTTGTTCAATTCTGTATAACAGTCTTATCGTGAAGGATAATTTCAAGCAGCCAGGGAGGTATAATTCTTGTTCTGGTGATTGTGTAGTTGTCATTGACTACTTCGTGGGAATTGTTGACTTTGTTTTGACCTTTGTTGGCCCTGTGATTGTCATCATAGTTCTGTATCTAAGAGTATTTGCGGTGGCTGTGTCTCAGGCTCGGGCAATGCGCTCTCATATCACTGCTCTCAGACTCCAGGGATCAGAGACGGTGCATGCTAAGAAATCTGAGCTGAAAGCTGCCAGGACTCTCGGTGTACTTGTTATTGCCTTTCTGATATGTCTTTTCCCATTTTTCTGTTCCTCAATGGTAGGCCAGAATAGTTTCTTTGATATTAGATCTGTACCTTTTGAGCTCTTGCTGTTCTATTTTAACTCTTGTCTGAACCCATTAATCTACACTTTTTGCTACCCCTGGTTTCTGAAATCTATCAAGCTCATTGTGACATTTAAGATATTTAGGCATGGCTCCAGTGAGGCCAGTATACTATAGGAAAAATTGATGTTATCACTGACACGGTGAAAAAAGATCAATTGTGATTAATTTACACTAAGTACAATTCCAGAAGTCTGATAAAATGAATTTGTTTACATTGTTTCCATTATTAATGTACTAGTCCTCTGGTCCACAATGACAAAATTCTGTGTTTTGTCCATAATTTAAATGATTGTAAATCCATCAAAATTAAATTGGAATGCACAAACAATTTCTGAGAATTGTACATGGTACTCTAATTTATCTGCAGCCTACAGATGAGACAAAAAATGTTGGTCTTAGTAAATAAATACATATATGAATAGTCATTCTTATTCTACCAGTGAAATTCACACATGCGAATTGTTGACCTTAATATCAGTTTCCATAACATAAGAACATAAAAAACAAACATTCCCTGGAGCTCAACAGCATCCCTCCATCTCTCACTGTGTTTCCTCGGGGAAATTAAGTCACTTTGTAGTATTTTAAGGTTAAAATGTGGCTTCTACATCAGTCTGTGCTCACTATCAATTTTACACACATATGAACTTGAGTGACAGCTTTTTCTTAATCCATAAGGTTAAATATGTTGTTGGTCCAGGTATATAAACTTCACCGCTATGGGAAGGCTTTCCACAAGGTTTAGGAGTGTGTATATGGGAGTTTTTGACTATTATTACACATCAAACCTTGTCTTTATCAGACTTACCTTTTGTATTGATGCCCATGTTGGTGAGACACAGCAACAATCTAAATGACTGTGGCTAATATGATGTGATGATATGATGCTGGCTATGGATAATAAACAGATACTGGCCACTTACTAGACATGCAACTGCAGCATCCTCTAAAATGTGTTAACATCTGTTTTAGCTCTGTTGCCTCAAGGACTGTTTTTTTAATCTTTATAATCTCATACCACAAAACCTACATTCAGTCTGGATTTATTGAGCTTCTGTATTGTAATTTTTAGCTTTCAAAGCTATTTATGTGATACTGTTAATATCTTATCTTGTAAAGACATGATTATACCCCGTAAGCTTATTAAAGTGTACCCTAACAATAAGCCGTGGGTCATCAAAAGCGTCAAATCCTGTTTACGGAAAAAGAGAAAGGCTTTTAAAGAGGGGGCTGTTACTGACTTTCAGACAGCCACCAAAGACCTGAAAGTCGAGATCTTGAAAGCAAAACAGAGCTACAAAAACTGTAATATATGTTTGCACTGATTGCCGATCATGCTTCAACTGAGTCGTCCTTGGTCAGAAGGAATGGTACTCCACAGTGATGTAGTTCAAATAACTTTAATAAGGAGGTGGCAGATGACATCAACAGGATGTACAGCGTTGGTAGGGAGGCGATTGCATTACAGTATTCACATGCAGGTAAAGGGAGTGTGAGTGTGTATATGGGTGTGTGTGGTCATCTGTAAACAGAAAGAACAAACATTTGTATTAACCACTATGGATAGCAGTGTACCCCTTATACAGTACTGTGGGTTTCCGGCGTAATGTTATACTATCTGCCATGACCTCATGGCCACTAGATGGCACCCTAAGACCACAAATGAATTTCTGGCTCGTATTTACATTGGCAAACCAGATTTCTGCAGATTACAACGATTCAGAGAATAAACATAGTAAATAGTTACATCCACCTACAACCACGATGCTTGACAGTAAGTCGTATATGAAATGAAATATGGGCTGAACACAAGGCTGCCTGTAGTAGGCCAAAAAAACGCATCTTAGCGATAGCAACGGGACTAGCTTCTCACGTAGCAAATTACACAGATAAAGTCAAACGAGCATCACTCTCATCTTACAATACTCACATGGTAAGCACGCACACAGTATTAACTCACACAGGAATGCAAGTAAATACAGTGGGGCAAAAAAGTATTTAGTCAGCCACCGATTGTGCAAGTTCCCCCACTTAAAATGATGACAGAGGTCAGTAATTTGCACCAGAGGTACACGTCAACTGTGAGGGACAGAATGTGAAGAAAAAAATCCATGAATTCACATGGTAGGATTTGTAAAGAATTTATTCGTAAATCAGGGTGGCAAATAAGTATTTGGTCAATAACAAAAATACAACTCAATACTTTGTACTTTGTTCGCAGCCGAGTGTGAAGCAGCGGGAATGAGGATCAGCACCTCCAAATCTGAGGCCATGGTTCTCAGCCGGAAAAGGGTGGAGTGCCCACTCCGGGTCGGGGATGAGTTCCTGCCCCAAGTGGAGGAGTTCAAGTATCTCGGAGTCTTGTTCGCGAGTGATGGGAGAAGGGAGCCGGAGATCGACAGACGGATTGGGGCTGCGGCTGCAGTAATGCGGACGCTGCACCGGTCCGTCGTGGTGAAGAGGGAGCTGAGTGTAAAAGCGAAGCTCTCAATTTACCGGTCGATCTACGTCCCTACCCTCACCTATGGCCACGAGCTGTGGGCAGTGACCGAAAGAACGAGATCGCGGATACAAGCGGCGGAAATGAGCTTCCTCCGAAGGGTGGCTGGCCTCTCCCTTAGAGATAGGGTGAGAAGTTCGGCCATCCGGGAGGGGCTCAGAGTAGAGCAGCTGCTGCTCCACATCGAAAGGAGCCAGCTGAGGTGGTTCGGGCATCTGACAAGGATGCCCCCTGGGCGCCTCCTGGGTGAGGTGTTCCAGGCATGTCCCACCGGGAGGAGGCCCCGGGGCAGACCCAGGACATGCTGGAGAGATTATATCTCTCGGCTGGCCTGGGAACGCCTTGGTGTTCCCCCGGATGAGCTGGAGGAGGTGGCTGGGGAGAGGGAGGTCTGGGCCTCTTTGCTTAGGCTGCTGCCCCCGCGACCCGGCTCCGGATAAAGCGGATGAAGATGGATGGATGGAATTGTTAATGTCAGTCAAAGCAAGGTGGAATATCAAAGGATGATGCAACTCTTGCTAAGTTGTCCAGTGAAGTTAAGATTATTTAAGTTTTAAGTTGTTTGTTTGTTTGTTTGTTTGTTTGTTTGTTTGTTTGTTTGTTTGTTTGTTTGTTTGTTTGTTTGTTTGTTTGGGTGTTTTTGTGTCTGTGACCCAGCATTTGTGTTGGAATTTTTCAAATTTTGTTAATTCTTGACTGTTTTGGTTTTTTGAGAAATGGTTAATTAGTTCCCTTGAGTGTTGCCTTCCTGTTGCCCAAGGTTTTTCTCTGGTTTTCCTAGTGTCTTCTATGTTCTCTAAGTCACATCTTTATGTGTGTTTAGTTTTCTTTATTTGTAAAGTTCATCTGTTTGAGTCCTTTTTTTTGGTGTCCCCTTTGGAATCCTGACCAATTCTCAGGCTGATGGGTGGCCATAACGATATCCTCTGCCCTTGATGTGGATGATGCAACCATGAGTAATAACTCCCCGAAGCGGCATTAAGGAAAAACAGTGGTAATGTCTCGTTTATCCTCCAGGGGAAGCAGTGTGGAGGAGCATTCATTTACACGCTTGCTACACTATATATTTATACCTTTTAAATTTGTTCAGGAATTGTATAATTATGATACAATCAGCATTTCTATTAAATATTGATATAGATACAGTGGGGCAAAAAAGTATTTAGTCAGCCACCGATTGTGCAAGTTCCCCCCCAAAATGATGACAGAGGTCAGTAATTTGCACCAGAGGTACACTTCAACTGTGAGAGACATAGGATTTGTAAAGAATTTATTCGTAAATCAGGGTGGTAAATAAGTATTTGGTCAATAACAAAAATACAACTCAATACTTTGCAACATAACCTTTGTTGGCAATAACAGAGGTCAAACGTTTACTATAGGTCTTTACCAGGTTTGCACACACAGTAGCTGGTATTTTGGCCCATTCCTCCATGCAGATCTTCTCGAGAGCAGTGATGTTTTGGGGCTGTCGCCGAGCAACACGGACTTTCAACTCCCGCCACAGATTTTCTATGGGGTTGAGGTCTGGAGACTGGCTAGGCCACTCCAGGACTTTCAAATGCTTCTTACGGAGCCACTCCTTTGTTGCCCGGGCGGTGTGTTTTGGATCATTGTCATGTTGGAAGACCCAGCCTTGTTTCATCTTCAAAGTTCTCACTGATGGAAGGAGGTTTTGGCTCAAAATCTCACGATACATGGCCCCATTCATTCTGTCCTTAACACGGATCAGTCGTCCTGTCCCCTTGGCAGAAAAACAGCCCCACAGCATGATGTTTCCACCCCCATGCTTCACAGTAGGTATGGTGTTCTTGGGATGCAACTCAGTATTCTTCGTCCTCCAAACACGACGAGTTGAGTTTATACCAAAAAGTTCTACTTTGGTTTCATCTGACCACATGACATTCTCCCAATCCTCTGCTGTATCATCCATGTGCTCTCTGGCAAACTTCAGACGGGCCTGGACATGCACTGGCTTCAGCAGCGGAACACGTCTGGCACTGCGGGATTTGATTCCCTGCCGTTTTAGTGTGTTACTGATGGTGACCTTTGTTACTTTGGTCCCAGCTCTCTGCAGGTCATTCACCAGATCCCCCCGTGTGGTTCTGGGATCTTTGCTCACCGTTCTCATGATCATTTTGACCCCACGGGATGAGATCTTGCGTGGAGCCCCAGATCGTGGGAGATTATCAGTGGTCTTGTATGCCTTCCATTTTCTGATGATTGCTCCCACAGTTGATTTGTTCACACCAAGGATTTTTTTTTCTTCACATTCTGTCTCTCACAGTTGAAGTGTACCTCTGGTGCAAATTACTGACCTCTGTCATCATTTTAAGTGGGGGAACTTGCACAATCGGTGGCTGACTAAATACTTTTTTGCCCCACTGTACGTTACTCCTCCGACACACCTCATCTGTGCAGAACTGCTCTGAACACGTTCCCAACCGGAAGTACAGATCCCAAGGTGCATCATGGGTAACGTAGTCTAAAACAGTTACAGTAAACACGTGGACTTTTAACAAAAACCTTCTAGAAAGCAAATTTGCTGCAAAAAATTTGGGGTCTGCCTGGACTTGTATGAAAACCACAGCAGGGTTTCAAAATCCCCAGAGCAGCAGTCAGATCATTTTAGATGGCTTTAATTCAGACACAGATTTTGCACTTTGAATATGTTTTATAGTCATTTTAGTTCCTCTGATTTTAGCAAGGATATTTTGGAACTGAAACAGAAACTGAGAGATACTCAGCACTTTATCATTGAACTCATGTCCTTTCATATATTTAATGTGAACAAAAGCCAGGGTCCTGATTACATTAGTAGCTGCCTAATTAAATCTTGTGCTAAAGAACTCAGTCCTATATTTCAGGTTATTTTTTATAAATCCTTGCAAACACAACATGTGCCCTCTCTTTGGAAAGAAGCAGTTGTGGTTCCTGTCCCTAAATCTAGTCGTCCAAAAGTTCTAAGTGACTTCAGGCCTGTTGCCCTCACCTCAGTTGTGATGAAAGTCTTCAGAAAATCACCAGAAGTTTGATTATGGAAGAGATTGAACATCAGCTAGATCCAATGCAATTTGCATATAGACCCAATAGAGGAGTGGAGGAGGCGCTTTTGACTCTACTAAATTTGATTTAATAACGCTCTATATTAACAGTTACACACTATATAAAACAACTTTATAGAATTATATTTGTTTGCAGATGTTGGCAGCTATCAGCGAATAGTTATCAGCTATTTTGAAACAAAAAAATACTTTTTTTGTCTCAGTGGAGACGTTGCCGCTTTGTCTCTGGCTCTCGCCCAGCGGACCCCGTTGACCGACTCTCCGCCCCCACCAGCCTCTCCGGCAGACAAACCCATCCCGGGCGCGAGCGCGTCTCAGCCCACAAGTGCGGCCCAAACTACGCCTGTGGTCGTCGGGCATCAGCCTCCCTCTCCAGAACTATTTCATGGTGAGTTGGAAAAGTGTGCAGGATTTCTCACACAACTCACTTATTTTTTTCGTGAGCAAATTCACTTGTACCCTGGTGATGGAGATAAGATTTCATTCTTTGTGCAACTGTTACGTGATCGCGCACTACAGTGGCCCCAGGCAGTGCTGCGATACCACCCCGAAATCTCCTACCCCGATTTTCTGTCTAAGTTTAAGAGCGTTTTTGACAAAGGATCCGAGGCTGCTGCCGCCGCTCAACGCCTGTTAAATCTCAAACAAGGTAGACGTAGGATGTTGGATTATTCTGTCGATTTCTGGGTTTTGGCTGAGCAAGCGGGGTGGGGGCAGGAAGTGCTGAAGAGTGCCTTGCTGAATAACATCTGTGACGAATTGAAAGGCGAACTGATAATGCATGACCTGCTTGCCTCTCTTGACTCTCTAATGACTCTGTGCATTAAATTAGACGACCGCCTTCGGGCTCGCAGAGACCTCCGGGGGCGGGCCTTTCAGGAGCCGTGGGCGCTCATGGACCCACCAGCGGGGGAGTGGAGGGCTAAACCCAGTGCTGCCCACAGTGGCGAGCTAAGCGAAGAAGGCGAGCAGCCCATGCAGCTGGGTCGCTCACGGCTAACACCCGCGGAACGTCAGCGTCGCATGGTGTCTGGTGAGTGCCTGTATTGCGGCCGTAAAGGCCACTTCATTGCCACCTGTCCATCTCGACCAAAAGGGGGCGCCCACCCGTAGTTAAGGGAGTACTGGTGGGCGACCTGTCTAGTAAAAGCTCCCTTCCGCGCTTAATGTTACCAGCCAAGTTAACAGTCCGCACAAAGACCCATTCTGTGATGGCGTTAATTGACTCCGGCGCGGAACAGAACTTTATCGATTCAGCCCTCGCGGAAGAATTAGGAGTGGGTTCTGACCATCTACCTCATCGTTTACATGTCACCGCCTTATCTGGACAGCGGCTGCCTGATATAACCCATGTCTCAGAGCCCGTGTCACTCACGCTCTCCGGCAACCACACCGAGGTTCTAAGCCTATTCGTGTTTAAAGCTCCTCAAACACCGCTTGTTTTAGGTCATCCCTGGTTGCGACAGCATAACCCTCATATCGACTGGACATCTGAATGCGTGGTGGGCTGGGGAGTGGATTGTCACATGAATTGCCTCCGGGCTGCTACTCCGCCCTCCGCGTCTCCTCCAAATAACCTGTCTGAGCCTCCGGATCTCACCTCTGTTCCACCCGTGTATCACGACTTGGCTGAAGTTTTTCGTAAAGATCGTGCACAATCGTTACCACCTCATCGGCCGTATGACTGCGCCATTGATCTTCTTCCAGGCGCCACACTTCCCACCTGTCGCCTTTATAGTCTCTCCCAACCTGAGAGAGCATCTATGGAGAAATACATCACGGACTCACTGGCAGCAGGCGTAATCCGGCCGTCCTCTTCCCCTGTGGCAACCGGCTTCTTCTTTGTAGAAAAGAAGGACAAGTCCCTCCGGCCTTGCATTGATTACCGCGGCCTTAATAACATTACGGTTAAGAACAAATACCCCCTACCGCTCCTTTCCTCGGCTTTTGAACTTCTGCACCAGACAACGATCTTCAGTAAATTAGACCTCCGCAATGCCTACCATCTAGTTCGGATCAGAGAAGGCGACGAGTGGAAAACAGCTTTCAACACCCATCTGGGGCAGTTTGAGTACCTGGTGATGCCCTTTGGGCTGACTAACGCCCCAGCAGTTTTCCAGGCCCTCGTAAACGACGTCCTCCGGGACTTTATCAATCGGTGCGCGTTTGTCTACTTGGATGATATCCTTATCTTCTCTAAAACAGTGGTGGAGCACGAGACATACGTCAGGCAGATCCTACAGCGTTTACTAGAAAACAGACTGTTTGTGAAAAGCGAAAAATGTGACTTTCATGTGGACTCCGTGGCCTTCCTCGGATACATAATAGAGCGGGGTGATCTAAAACCAGACCCAGCGAAAGTCCAAACAGTGCTTACCTGGCCCGAACCCCCAAACCGTCGACAGCTCCAGCGCTTTTTAGGCTTTGCCAACTTCTACCGCCGCTTCATTCGAGATTTCAGTAAAGTCGCTCTGCCTTTAACCAGACTCACTTCTCCTAAAGTGTCTTTTCAGTGGGACCAATCTGCGCAGGAGGCCTTCCTACATCTCAAAGAACGGTTTGCTACAGCACCTATCCTCTGCCAACCCGACCTCGACCAACAGTTCGTCGTTGAGGTGGACGCGTCAGCTTCCGGGGTCGGCGCGGTGTTGTCCCAACGGAAGGAGGGTAAGCTCCACCCGTGCGCCTTTTTCTCTCACCGTCTCTCCCCAGCAGAGCGTAATTATGATGTTGGAGACCGGGAACTTCTGGCTATCAAGTTAGCACTGGAGGAATGGAGACATTGGCTAGAGGGAGCCACTCAACCATTCATCGTGTGGACAGACCACAGAAACCTGGAGTATCTCCGAGCCGCAAAGCGACTCAATCCTGGTGTGTGGTATCCACAAATCAAACGACCTGGAGTGAACATCTGCCATGGATCAAGTACGCCCACAATTGCCTGACTTCCTCGGCCACTGGAGTTTCACCTTTCGAGGCGTCATTAGGATTCCAGCCTCCGCTCTTTCCAGCCATTGAGGGTGACCTCTCTGTGCCATCCGTCCAACACCACCTGCGTAGATGTCGCCGGGTGTGGAGAGCCACCCGAGCTGCCCTCCTCCGGACAAAGGCACGTAACAAACAGCTCGCGGACCGCCATCGGACACCGGCTCCTGAGTATGCGGTCGGACAAAAGGTATGGCTGTCCACCCGCTATGTGCCTCTCCGGGCGGAGTCTAAGAAACTGTCTCCGGCTTTTATTGGGCCATTCGAAATCGATGCGCTTGTGAACCCTGTGTCTGTTCAGTTGAACCTTCCACGCAACATGCGTGTCCACGACGTTTTCCATGTCTCCCAGATTAAGCCCGTGCTCTCCAGTCCTTTGTGCCCTCCTTCCGGGCCCCCGCCTCCCGCCCGGATCGTTGATGGGCTGCCGGTGTTTGGCGTCTCCCGCCTTATGGACTCCCGGCGCCGGGGGCGGGGGGTCCAGTATTTGGTCGATTGGGAGGGCTACGGGCCGGAGGAGCACTCCTGGGTGCCTCGCTCGGCTGTTTTGTGTGGGCGCCTGCTCCGTGACTTCCATCGCCGGCACCCTGGTAAGCCCGGTGGGTCGCCGGGAGGCTCCCATTGAGGGGGGGGTACTGTCAGGGTCCCTGTGCCTACCCGGTCGGCTCAGTATGGCTGTGTGTGTGTGTGTGTGACTATCGGCGTCTTTCCCGTTCGTGTGTGGACCCCCGGAGCCCGGCTTTCCCCTCACTTTTGTAAATAATCACCTGGTGTATCGTAATAAAGACTCTTGTGCTTTCAAGACCTAGAGCCTGCGCGTGAGTCCGTTCAGTCGCGGTGTGACATTTTGCAAGACTTCTTTTCATCAATTTTTCTTCTGCTTTTAATGCAATACAGCCCCATATTTTAATTAAAATACTTTTAGAACAGTTTGAAATCAAGAAAAACCTGGTGGGCTGGATTCTAGATTAAATGGGGTTCTGTCTGACCCAGTGTTCTCCTCCACAGGTTCTCCTCAAGGGTGTGTCTTATTACCCTTATTATTCATTCTTTATCCAGTCTTTAAGTGATGACGTGATAAATCCTGCTTCCGGGCCCAAAGTAGTCAGCATAGGCTGTTGTATGTGTTTTTAACATGTTTTAATGCTTTGTATCTTGTTCTATTTAATTTCAACAAGCCCCTAAAAACAGTCAGTGATCACTGTCGGCTTCTCTTGGTTTTCATTACCTCTAATCATTTTAAAGCTCAGTTTTCATTTATTTAGTAGAAGACATACACATAGTCTCAGTGAGCCTCTGTCCTGGTGAAAGGTCAGAAGTGCAACAGGTGAATTGAGAAAGAGCATTTGAGGACGAGACACAGACAGTAGGTGAAGAGGTGACACAGAGAGCATGTGAGGTCAACACACACACACACATTAGTTAGATTTATTTAGAGAAGAGGTTACTCATGTCTGGCTGTAACTGCAAAAGTGTCTCGGTAAAAGAGGAACCGTTTCTTGTTGTCTCGGCAAGAAAGAGGAACAAGACGAGAACTGAAAGGTAGACAGGAAGGGCTAGCCATGAAAATAGAAGATGATGTTCTGTCTTAAAAGCCATGGTGGTGTTGATCTGATCTATGTATAAAATGTATCTGTGACGCATGAAGGGGCGTCAGTAAATCAAACCCTGATGCTATAAAATATCTGTTTATGCTTTGATTAAGTCGAGGACTACTGGCTGTCTGCGTACAGAGTGTCTTCCCACACGTGTGTTCATTAAAATCATTGTTTGACCAAAGAGCTTCTGGACCAAGAGTGGTTTGTACTCTCCCTCCTCAATTTTGAACCTTAACAACCCCTACAGCCCATTCAGCAGTATATTAATGACTAACCTCATATGGTGGATGGATTTTCTCGGTTGTTCTCCTGACTGACGTTTGGTCCATTTACAGCATCCTGCCATGAGATTCCATTTGCCCCTATCCATTGAAAACTCTCACATTAACTTTTATTGAGTGGAAAAAAGTCCTCCACCAGCCTGTCCAAAAATCCACATCCCAGGGCTTTTTTCTGGCATCCCAGACGTTCAGGCTGTCGACAGACTTCGGTGTGTCCTGCCTCTCCTCAGTGAGCGGTGATATTTTTGGATCCGGCTCGAAGGACCAAATTGATGTTAGGTCTAAACTCACAGACCTTGCTGTCTCAGAGACCTGTCACTGTGAACCAAGCAAGACACTCAGAGCTCGATCAGTTTTACTTGCCGGCAAGGGAAGTTGGGCCGGGGTCTCAAAGTTGTAAGGCCTTGATGAAATGCAGTCATACATTCAGTTAACCACGTGACAGTTAAGGCGAGCATACCTGAGCAAGCAAGAGTGTGTGTGTGATTTCCTGACACCATTTATGGCGTGATCCTTCAACAACATCTCAAGTCACTCCATTTTAGGGCATGACCTTTTAACAAACCAACATGTACAAAAGCAGAAGTGAGCAGTCCTGCTAAACTTATTAAAACAGGAACTTGTGGTTTCTTGTGTGCAATGGAAAAATTACAGCAACGAGACTGCTCATTACATGCAAAGGCTACATCCTAATATGAAAAATTATTTTTATCAGCGCACATACAAGCAATAGCCATGTGACTTTGCACAAATTACAGTTTTCAAAGAATCAACTCTGACAGAAACATCAGGACTCTTCGTAGTGTGACAGGTGAGACCTGAGTCTGGGAACCGGCCCTGGTATATAGGGCTGGGTTTTCCCCTTTCATATGCACAGGTGCAGGTAATTAGTTGATCTTTTGTGTGAATCTGGAGCTGTGTGAATGCCTGGTCTAAGCCGTACGATTTGGCCTTTTAACTTTTCTAACACAGCTTAATGTAAATAGCTGACCTGACTGGATACCTCCCTGGACTTTTTAGGGGGAGGTAACAATGTTTAAAACGATAACAATAATATTTATATTTATAACAAGGTGCAATAATAATTAATGTGCAATAATAACAGTGTGCAATACACATACACTTATTCTTCTTTTTTATACTAAGTTAATATACTGTGTTGTGTTGTTTGTTACGTTGTGATGTGTCATATCGTGTCGTGTTGTGTTATATGTAGTGCCGACGTAGGACAGTTTTTCCAATTTCATTGTACTACTGTACTATGTATGACTGTGCAATGACAATAAAGAGTTATCTTATCTTATCTTATCTTAATGTGGATGGCATAGCCTTCTATTGGAGATGTAGGTCACAGAAAACGTTCTGCTCAAGTTTTGGTAAAGTTTTCTTTGCAAGCTCCCTTGACGTCAATGTTTAAAGTTATTTTTACCCCTTTAGGAAAAAAGACTGTTTCATGCCTGTAGGGAAACTTGTAGTGGACTCTGCCCACTCTTGCCAATACTTATTAAAATGTGACCCTAACCTAGAGACAGATGGCCAAGCTGCTACTTTGCTGGGGTGGATTTCTGACTGCTGGGCTGAGGTCCTTATACGCCTATGGCCATTGTACCGTATTTTCACAACCATAAGACGCACCGTACTAAAAGGCGCAGTCTCAGTTATGTGTGCCATTACTGTATTTGACACACACATAAGGCGCACCTGATTATAGGGCGCATACAAGTATGCGTGTTTAAAACTAAAGCGGGAGCAAAACTGAGTTTGGTACTCACATTTTTATTACCGGTAATCGTCATCATCATCAGCATACAAGTGTGCGTATTTAAAAATGAAGCGGGAGCAAAACTGAGTTAGGTACTCACATTTTTATGCAGACGTGTTAGCCCAAGCATCTACAATCCATTCGCAAATTGTGGCGTAACTCGCCCGGCGCTGCCTTCCACTCTTAGTGAAACTGTGGTCTCCATCGGTCATCCATCGCTCCCACGCCGCTCGCAGCCTTACTTTGAACGGCCGGTTCACACCGATGTCCTTTGTCAGGCCTCCCGGAATGACAGTAAGCTCACAGTTCATTTGTTTCACTTGTTTTTTCACATCGGCTGTGAGATGGGCACGCATAGAGTCACAGATCAACAGCGATGGTGATGCGTGGAAAAAACCACCTGGTCTCCTTACATACACCTCCCTCAGCCAGTCTTTCATCATTTCCTCATCCATCCAGCCCTTTTCATTTGCCTTAATGATGATTCCTGCTGGAAACTTCTCTTTAGGCAAAGTCTTTCTCTTAAAAATCACCATAGGTGGCAGTTTCTGTCCATTAGCATGGCAGCCAAGCACAACAGTAAAAGAAGACTTTTCGTGCCCCGTTGTGCGTATCGCTACCGTGCTGGTCCCCTTCTTCTCCACAGTGTGACTCACCGGGATGTCGAAAGTGAGCGGCACCTCGTCCATGTTAGTGATGTGGCTGGGCTGGATGTGTTTGTTGGCGATGTGTTTGCTGCAGTAGGAGCGGAAGATGGCCAGCTTTTCATTATAATCCGCTGGAAGTTGCTGCGCTACCGTAGTCCTGGTCCGGATGGAAAAATGGCAGCGTTTCATGAAACGAAAGCACCAAGACGGACCTCCTCGGAAATGTTCAATTTTCATTTCTTCTGCTAGCGAAACTGCTTTTAGTCGAATGGTGACCGTCGAAACGCTTCTCCCACTCGTTCTTTGCTCGATGATCCACTGCTCGAGTCTTTCCTCCAACTCAGGCCACCTCGCCTTATGTCCGCGGAAACTCATCTGCGTCTTCTTGACCTGTCGGAGCTTGTTTTCCAGCTTCCTCCACTTGCGAACCATCGATTCATTAATCTTAAATTCTCTCGCGGCTGCTCGAATTCCATGTTCCTCCGCGTAGCTGATGGCCTTCAGTTTAAACTGTGCTTCGTAAGCGTGTCTCTTTGCCATTTTCAGGGTTGTTAAAACAACGATGTTCCGCATAATGCACATACCTGTCCTTTTATACAGGTATGTGCGATTGTCCCAGTATATACGATCAACGCCCACACTTCACCCTTTAGCGTTCTCATGGTGTTCTCTACTACGTCCTCCTTACAACACACAGGGCGCACTGCACTACAGGGCACGCCGCACTTTTTAAAGAAAATCTAAGGCTTTTATGTGCGCCTTATAGTTGCGAAAATACGGTAATTTGTTTTAAAACTGGTTTAACTTGACAGCAAAGAGCTGAGGACTGTTCTTATTTTTGTGGTTGCTTATTTTGTTTATTTATTGCTATTTTATTGTATTAGAAAGCACCAATTAATGCATTGATCGTGTTTTAGAGTGATTTAATCACTTCTTATCATTGCAGACAGTGAACGCGCTGCATGGAAATTTAGATTTTTCTCATTGCTTTTTGCATGTACCGTGGTGAGCTTGAGTGGTGATGGGCATTGAACGCACAGTGATCTACACTTGAATCTAAACGAGTAAAAATATACACAAGAAAATTGTCCAATTTGACACATGGTGTTGGGCATTAATATAGTCCCTGCAGTGCTTATCCTGTCTTCTTCATACTATCATAAAATTTTCTAGTTTTTAATGTATCTAATAAAGTAGATCTTTGTTTATTGTTTATTAAATTGTAAATTGTTTGATTGGTGCTACTGTATAGAAAGATTTTGTATTAGCATTAAGCCTTGTGAACTGACTGTATGACTGGCTCAGTTCCTATTACAACAGCACCTCCCACAGGTCACACTAGAGTATAACAGTTTTAGTCAGGGAGGGGACCAGAGTAATGTCTCGGAACTAAAGAAATACCAAGTGGAAATGGACACAGGCAAAAGGAGAGCATGCAAACTCTCTCAGAGGACCTGTATTTAAGTGTCATTGAAGAGATACGAACCAGGAACACTGTTGCTGTGAAGCAGCGTGCCAGGGTTCCTGGGTGTTCACCCACTGTTTTCAGTTGTTTCATGTTCCTCAAAAGAGGAGGGACTTTAATCATCAAGTAAGAAAGAATCTTAGAAGAGGGACAAAGTTATAACATTTGAGTTTGTTAGAAAGGTGTCAGGGGCTCATAAGCACTTCTAACTGATGATGGCAGAAACTGAACTCTGCTTTCCAAATCTCAACTCCTCCTGCAGTAGAGTAAAGCGTTCTCCCTCAGACTCAGTGCTTATTTATGTAATTCTAACCATCATTTCTCTTCTTACTGTGGCTCTAAACCTGCTGGTCATCATTTCCATCTCCCACTTCAAGTAGATACTTAATACATTTATAAGTCTAGCAGTTGTACAGGAGAAAATGACTGACATAAAATAAGTTAAACAGAACAACTTTTTGACAATGTTTTGATGTGGATGATCGGCTGGAATAATTGATGCTACAAATCTCTTCTATCTCTTATCTCTCCAGGCAGCTCCACACTCCTACAAACCACCTCCTCCTCTCCCTGGCAGTCTCTGATTTCTTTGTGGGTCTCAATATGTGCTTTCAAAGTATGCTCATAGATGGTTGTTGGTATCTTGGTGACCTCATGTGTGTCTTGTATTATGTTTTCGACATAGTTGTTACTTCTGCCTCAGTAGGAACCATGGTGCTCATTTCAGTTGACCGTTATGTGGCCATTTGTGATCCTCTTCATTATCCCACCAAAGTCACTCCAAAAAGAGTTCAGACCTGTGTCTTAATGTGTTGGATTTGCTCGCTCCTAGTAGTCGGTGTGCTCTTGAAGGATAACCTGGATAAACCAGGTAGATTTAATTCCTGCTTTGGAGAGTGTGTTATTTATGTTGACTTTGCAATACAAGTTACCGATCTTATTTTGACAATCCTCCTTCCCATTACTGTCATCGTAATTTTGTATGTAAGAGTATTTGCCGTGGCCGTGTTTCAGATTCGGGCCATGCAACCTCATGTTGCAGCTGTCACACAGAGGGGGAAAGTAAATCCAAAAAAATCTGAACTGAAAGCAGCTAGGACTCTTGGCATTGTTATTGTTGCATTTCTGATATGCCTATTCCCATATTACAGTGTAATACTCTCAGGCCAGGACACACTGCTTGATATTTCATCCGTTACCTTTTTTTTATGTTTGTTTTATTTTAATTCCTGTCTCAACCCTATCATCTATGCCTTTTTCTACCCATGGTTTAGAAAATCTGTTAAACTTATTGTTTAACAAATAGTCAAGTCTGGCTCCAGTGATGCCAGCATGCTGTGACTGAAATAAGCCCTTCAAGTCAAGCCAAATAAATAAAATAATATTTCCATATTTCAAATTGCAAATATATATTATATTATATATAAACTGCAAAAGAAAAGAAGAAGATTACTTCTTCTTTTCTATTGTTGGCAGCCAGTTAGCCTGTGGCCTCAAATACATCAAAATATTTGTTTTGGTTCCTTATAGCCTCTAAAATCTTAAAATTGCAAAATAAGTTAAAAGCAAAAGCAAGTGCCCCAGATCCAATTATAGATAGATAGATAGATAGATAGATAGATAGATAGATAGATAGATAGATAGATAGATAGATAGATAGATAGATAGATAGATAGATAGATAAAATCTACAGAAAAATAATTACATCAATTATATATTGCATATACTTATTGGAGGTACTTGAGCAGCTTGACAACATTTTAAAATTTTACGCGGCGCAGTACTTTTTTGTTGCAGGTACTATTGTATAATATCAGAATGCCATGATGTCAGTTTCTGCTGTATATCCAGCCTCTCTCAGTATTTAATCTCTTATAATCTTTGATTAATCATCCCGGGTCCTGTGGGAGCCATACGATGTTTCTTTCTGTACTATATTCTTGATATCAATATTTGTGAATCCATTGTAATGCACTTGCAATTATTTGTGACATGCTCTGAAAGTCTTCTCTAAATAAATAAAATTGCTGCATTGTTCTTGAAAGAAAAAAAATAGCATAGGTTTATAAGGAAACACAACGGGCTACCGCGATATCTTTATTTACATAATAATTGTGATAGTGAGCAATAGAATGCATACTGTCATCAAGTGTTGACATATTCAACTAATTTATTTGTTTGTATGATATGGATTTGACTATTTAGAGATAAAAATGATTGGTTATTATAAATATATTATGCTTATGTAAGGCTCTAGACTAACTTTTTGCCACGGTTACACTGGTGCGCCTTTTTTTTTTAGGCGCACCAGCACAAAATTTAGGCGCACCCAAATTTTCAACCACAACGCTCAACACCGCAATTTTACATGTGCACTTTTTGGGGGGGAAATTGCGGTCTATATAGACAATATTCATTTGTAAACAATTAATTAACAAACTTGTCAACAAAGTTATTTATTTGGAGCACATTTCTACAAAAAAGATAAGTTACTGTAAAAGTGCTTGTGCTTAAAGTGCTTTGGCACTCTTTGGCAACATTGTAGACAATGTTAAACTTAATCATCACATTGGCCTCCTTCGCTGAAAGGCAGTGGCGAGAGGGTACTCTTGGGCAGTGGATTTATCACAGCATATAATGTGTTTTCTGGATACACTGTGATTTTTCAGTGTTCAGAGACTGATGGCTCCATGTCAGAGCACTGTCTACGGATCAGGCCTTAACAAAAATTGTATCAATAGTTCTTTTCATCTTTTCTTTTTACCCACAGCTGCATCCACTCTGTCGGGCCTAGCTGCTCACTAGGGCTGGGTATCATCACTGATTTCTATAATCCATTCGATTCCAATTCACAAGGTTCCAATTCGATTCAATTTTGCCTGAGATAGTCAGAAATTTATATTTCTGATCATTTATCAGTACTGATACTATGAGACTTTATCATAGGTGTAACATCACAACAGATGCCTTTGTGTCAAAGTAACTGAGAATAAAACACAGAAAAACATGAAGGCGCTTTTCCTGGCCTGGCTTTTTAAAGCAGATAACCTTAAAAATATTCTGCAATTTTGCATAATCTTAAAAAGTTTAAATTTCTTCAGTATTGAACAGCAGAAATTAGGCTTTCTTGTCCAAGGACATTTAAGTAAGAAAAAAAACCACAGTGGCCGACAGCGCTGTAAACAACGGTAGACTGGTGGGTAATAATGAGTGAATGAATAATGCAGAAAACAGAGATTTGAGATGGGAAACTGTTCTTGAAGTACACACAGTGAGCTGTGCATGAAGTTTGATTTTTATCGTGGTGGAAGCAAAACAGCAAACGTCAGAGGGAATTAATGACCGCGGTCAAGTGAGCCGTCATTTGTGAGCCATGGTCAAGCAAGCCGCTTCTTATCCACCGCATGAATTTTCTTGCGCTTCTACACCAATATTTACGGTAGCGCCTTTTCTCGTTATTTCCCGATCGAAAGCCTAGACCCACGCACACGTGCGCGCATGCGAACAATCACACACGCACACGCCCACACAAATTGCAATGGGATAGCCCAATACAGCCATCGGGACAGTCTGGTTGCATATTGAAAAATTCATTAAAAATCATTCTTGATAGTTGATGTCCAGATTTCAACACAATCCTCCTCTGGAACACCTACTGTACCTCTGGGCCAGGTTTCATCCAGATCTACTGTAATATTCTTCAAAAAATTAAAGAACATTTATAATCAATTCAATACAGTATAATTATGTCATTTTCAAAATTTCATTTAAAATCATCCTTAATAGTTGAGGCCCAACTTTCAACACATTCCCCCTCTGGAACACCTACTGTACCTCTGGGCCACGTTTCATGCAGATCTACTGTAATATTCCTCAGAAATTAAAGGGCATTTATATTCAATGCAATACAGTCAATACACTTTAATTATGTCAATTTAAAAACAAACATTAAAAATCTTCCTTAATAGTTGAGGTCCATCTTCCAAAAGAGACTTACTCTTGGACACCTACTGTACCTCTGTGCCAAGTTTCATCCAGATTTACTGTAATATTCCTCAGAAATTAAAGGACATTTATATTCAATGCAATACAGTCAATACACTTTTATTGTATTTTTTGTATTTTCAAAAAAATCATTGAAAATCTTCCTTAATAGTTGAGACCTACTGTACCTCTGGACCAGGTTTCATCCAGATCTACTGTAATATTTCTCAGAAATTAAAGGAAACATGTATTCAATGCAATACAGTCAACACAATAGAATTGTGTCAATTTCAAAAATTCATTAAAAATCTTCCTCAATAGTTGATGTCCAACTTTCAACACATTCTTCCTCTGGGACTCCTACTGTACCTCTGGACTAAGTTTCATCCAGATCTACTGTAATATTCCTCAGAAATTAAAGGAAACTTGTATTTAATGGCATATTTAATTCATGTATTTTATCGCGCCTGGCCCTCCTATATGTACTATGAGTCTTACCCAGTAGATAATGTACAGTTCAGATGGAGCTGACGGGACTTGCTCAGTCCTACATACCTCAAAACTTTCCAGGTGTCTTCCCTGCTAACACTGATAAAATAAGCAAACCTGAGAAGCACTGCAGGTCAAATCCTATCAGTCCCACGTGTTAACAGTAGCTCCCCTATTGAACTCTCTAATCCTAAGTGAAAACAAAACACAAATTATTGTTTTTGATAGTCACATTCCCCTGAACCAGCTAACTGATACACTGGGGTCCTATGTAGGCCATCTCTCTTATACCGTTAGAAATCTTGGAGTGGTCCTGGATAGCTCCCTCAAGCAAGTCTCCACAGTTGTGAAAATGAGTTTTTACCAGCTATGCCAAATTTCCAAGGCAAAGCCCTATATTCCACATAAAGACCTTAAAAAGCTTATCCTCACTTTCATTACTACTAATAATAATGGATTGCATTTATATAGCGCTTTACAAGTCACATTCACACACTGGTGGAGGCAGCTACAGTTGTAGCCACAGCTGCCCTGGGGCAGACTGACAGAAGCGACGCTGCCATATTGCGCCATCACTGTAGTAGGGTAGTAGGGTAGGGTAAAGTGTCTTGCCCAAGGACACAATTAGTTCAAATTGCCGCAGCACGTCTCTTAACTGGCTCCAGAAGGCATAATCACTTCACCCCTGCCCTAGCCAATCTACACTGGCTCCCCATCAAATACTGTATCATTTTTAAAATCCTTTTGTATACTTTTAAAATTTTAAATAACTTGGTGCTATTAAATCCCATTCTTTGTATTCTTCAACGGCCAAGAGAGACACGGCTCAAAGTGGTCTAACTCAAAAGATCTTTAATTTTACATTCCGGAAAATGGAGACTGAGTGGAAATTCCCCAGAGGAAGCTTTAGGGTGGAGGTCACAACATTTATGATACCCGTAACTGTGGTCTAGAAGGGAGAGGGGTTTATGACCTCTAGGGAGTCATCTACCCCCACCGTGTTTTAACTGTCACGCACACACATCCACACGCACACTCACTCATGAGCACTCACACATACACACAGGTATGCGCACACAGTCACACACGAGCACTCACATAGACACAAGGGAGCGCGCACAGGTAGGCATTCATGTGCTCGTGCACATAGACACGGACAAAGAGTTTGCAGCACACCGTAGCGGGGGGTTTATGATAGGGGACTCTATAAAGCTAGCTGCAACGAACAAAGGGTTGAAGATTTTAGGAGAGGGACACCGGCCTCGTCTTCCCTTCTAGAAGTGCATGCTTAAATGAAGATGAATAAAGTTTTGTGAAAATGACTACTGAGTTCCGGTGCCATCTCTGGAAGTTTCGACGAAGAAAAGAGCCGGGGAGAAACTGGCTAAAGTGACAGTTTTGGTGCCGAAACCCGGGAATTCGCTCGAGGTCCAGAGATGAATTGGCAGAGCTGGGATGTGAAACGAGGCGAACAGAGAGCTAGCTCACATGATTAAAAGGTAAGCACGACCTGTTTATTTTCGAACCGTGCATATTGAATAAAGCCTAAATTATCTGTTCGCTAAGTTGAGCGTATCCCAGTGTAAATTCACTCAGTAGAAAAAAAGGCGGCTAGCGTCCGTCCCAGTGCGTTAAAGCAAGAGACTTTTGCTAAGAACTCAGGTTGATGTTTAGCGTCCCGTAAGAACATCTCAGTGCGTTAAAGCAGGAGACGTTTGTTACGGATTAATAGAATCGGTGTTTCATCCGCGGCGGTGTGTGATCCGTCTTAGTTATTAGGAAAAAAGTGGCGGTGTTGTGAACCGTGCCCGTGCGTTAAAGCAGGAAACGTGTGTTACTATTAGTTAGAAAACGGGGTTTAAGGCCTTGTCGCCAGCTGAGGGCCGTGGGTGTGTTGAGAGTTCAGCAACTCAACCCATCTTCGGACGCGTCGTTGGGACCTGTGGGACAGGAGCCAGGTTGGTAACCTGGGCACCGGGGGCGCCCTAAATAACTAAAGCTAGGTGTTGGATCGTAGTCGTGGTTGGTAACCTGCATGAGAGTGGGGGCAAGTTGCTTCGTAGAGTACGACTGCTTGGCTCGTCCCACTGACTGCAGTGTGTGTAGATTGCGTGTGTGAAAGCGCCGTTAGAGTCTGTGTCTCGTCTGAAGTACGGGAGTCAAAGTAACAAAAAGAATTTGTGTCTAAAAGTGTGTGTTTGTGGTGTGTAGAAATCGCGGCAGGAGGCCGTGTCACGAGTTGTTGCAAACTGTGAAGTCAATTGGGGGGTTGAATTTGGTTTTATATTTTTTAGGGGAAGAGAAACCGCGGTATCGAGTCCGTGGCACAGTTTGAATAATTTGTGAGGTGCACAAGAGCGGACGGCACCTGCTCTGTGTGCCGCTTAGGGAGTTGTCCGGAATAAGCAGAGGAGGAAGTGTCCTGCAGTGAGTTGCGAACTGGACTGCGAGAAGTAGGTGTGTGAGTGCCAGCCTTAAGGGGTGGGCTCATAGGTGAAACGAAGGAGGAGTAATAAGGAGGAGCTCGGAGGGTCCCGACGAAAACAAACGACGACATCTGGTGGTAAGTAACAGAATTCCAGGTGGGTTAAAAATAATGGCTGAACAAGAGGAGATTATTAGAGAAGGAGTGAGGAGTCCAACAGAGGGAGAAATGCAATGGAAAACTGTTGATAAGCAAAAAGCGAAATTAGGGGAAGCATTGAAGATCACCATGACCGGACATCTGACAGGTAAGAATGATAAAATACTGGAAATGGGGAAGGAAATAATGAGTGTATGTGATCAAGCTGGAATAAAAGGTGATATGCAATGTTCTCTCGCAAAGGTTTTATTGGAAGCGGCCAAGGCATCCGAGGAGAAGGAGGAGAAACTCAGGAGAGAGTTGGATGGAGCACATACTTTGGAGAAGAGGGGAGTTAGGAAACAAATAAAAGAGGAGGAGGAGAAACGAGCCAGGCTGGCTGTATGGGGAATCAGCTACCAAGGACTGGAGCACTGGATGAGGGAACCTGTGGAAGAGGAAGGTAAGTTGAGACCTGGTGGTCTTTCACACCCTCACCCCACAGCCCCTCCTTTTTCAGCACGTCCTCCACCATATTGTGGTAATTATCCAACATTGAGTATTGAGGATGGCAGGATGGAGAATGAAGAGGGAACGGTGCTGCGCCTAACTGGAGGGCAGGCGGAGTGTGACTATGAGGACCAGCACCGCCCTAAGCCGCAGCAACAAAACATAGCAATAGGACCTACAAAGACAGCGCTACCTGCTGGTCATACTCAGACCAACTTGGAACAAAAAGATGGTGAGGACGAGGAAGGAGAGGAAGAACAGTCTGGTGCAGCCGGAGCAACAGCTAGGACTCCTCTGGAATTATTACCCGAAGAGGTAGAGAAACTGGTGGACATGGTGAGTAAACGGTTCGATGAAGAACAATTTTGGGAAAAATTTAAGAAGCAAAAGGTAAAAGCTAAAGGGAGTGGAGTCTTAGGTCCAGATGTGAGGAAGAAGGTGCATCTTAAGGTGCAAATACCTAAGGTAAGAGGTGTTGACTCCTGGGATGGTTGGATACAGGGCACTCTGGAAGAGGATATAGATGAGTGTAGTGTGATTCAGAGTGCAGGAGGGGATGAAGATGACTCAAGAGGATGGCCCGCATTTGGATCTCGAAGACAGAAAGAGGAGATGGAGGAGCAATGGCTTCGCAGTGGAGGAGAGCTTGGAGGTCATCCGATGTGGAGAAGAAGTCAAATGAAAGCGGCAGAAAAACCCCAGGGGGAAGTCCTGCGACACCCCAGTTCTGCATTAGGAATGCCCCTAGTGGTTGCAGCAGGAGGTGAGAGAATAGATCAATCAATCAATCAATCAATCAATCAAAGCTTTATCTGTCACAAGCAGGTTGCCCTGCAGTGAAATGGGACCCCCCCCCCCCCCCCCGACCTTACACACATAACACAGACATCACATGGGGTTACAAGTCGGAGATCGGTAGCGTTACAGAAAAACACTGAAATGTACACAACAACGGGAAGGTACAAGGGGAAAAAAAGAGACCTCCACTCATGCTGTGCTTCCATGGTAGGACAGCACGAGAACAGGAAACAAAAAAAAAAAAAAAACTCCTCTGCACAAAAAAGCAAATGAATGTCCACAGCACAACATTGTGAAAGACATGACAAGCCACAGGGTTGGGAAGGGGATGAGGAGTAATCCCAGGCAACACAGCAGCCATCCTGCAACGGCGCCATCTCCAGCGCGGGCCCGGACCCGCCTCGTGTTCCCAGTGGGCAACAAGCATCGAAGCCGTTGGAAAGGGAGGGGGGATGAGTGAGTGCTTATCAGTGTAAGTGTATGTGTGTGCGTGTCCAGAGTTCAGCTGAGACAGTGTCCTTCGCCCTATCAGGCTAAGTAAACAGTCCTCCAGCCAACCCAGGTGGGCTTGCATGGGATGGGAAGAATAGTCATCACACAGTCGTTATCAAATTCTCTTTTAGGTTTTAGAGAACGACAGTGAGAGACTGTTCCAGGGAAAGTAATGCACATGAGACAAGACAAGGACACAGAGGCTAAGCAGGGAAGATAAGGGAAAGGAGGAGAGGAGAAAAAGTGCGACCGCCTTCGCTGAGAGCCAAACGAGAAAAAAAAAAAAAGCTGGCCGGTGTATGACAGTTACTGCACTGGAGCAGCTGTCACCACTAGACCAGACTCTACACCCTTTTTTAGAGTGCGGGAGCAGATTGGGAATGCTGTGCGCCAACAATATCCAACCCCGAACGTGTCTGCCATTATTAAGTTAGAGTGGAACCTTGATCAAAATTCTAGAGATTATGTAGAACAGATGAAAGAGAAGTGGTTGCAGAACACGGGTTATAACCCTTCCACACGTGGCCTTCATCAGGTTTGGTTTAGACAGGCAGTGCTAGAGGGAGTACCAGAACAGGTAAGAGAAAAATTTTTAGATGACCCTGATTTAGAAGGGGCAGACGCACATCGCTGGGAGAGACACTTGGTGCATCATTTGGATAAATATAAGCAAATCAAGGATAAAAAGAAAGGGGAGTTGGAGGAGCTTCAAGAACAATTGCTTAAACTTAACTTGGGAGAAGCGAAACACAAGGTAAGTGAAAAGAAAAAAGAGAATAAATTAACACCCAAGGTGATGGTAGCTCAAGACTGCCCTCCTGAGCCAAAAATACTTGAATTTAACCCAAATATTTATCCAATGAATCCCTGGACACATTATGATGGTTTGCAGAGCGCACCCATGGCCAGTTGGGGAGGTAATGTGTGGGCCGGTAGAGGAAGGGCAAGAGGTCGTGGTGGCTCGGTGGGTGTGAGAGGCACCCTGGGGTATGGAAGGGGTGCGCCTGGAGCGGGTCATGGGCCTAGAGGTGTATGCTCCACCCATTGACCCATACCACGTGACACTCTTTTATGATCGCGAAAATACTGAGTGGTATGAAGACCTGTTCCATGAATTCCTGGAGGGGAAAGCATGGCAGGTCTCTACCAGGGATATTTATGTTGGACCGCAGGGGGTAGCAGCCCTGGTCCACTTGGCGGAGGAACAAAAGAGCTGGTTAAAGGTGGGGGGTTTGGAGCCTTCCACGTCTCAATGGAACACGCCCATTTTGCCAGTCGAAAAGCATGGCACAGGTAAATACCGTACGGCTCATGATTTGCGGGCTATTAGTGCAATTTTGAAAACTAAAATTGTGCTGGTTCCTAATCCATTTACTGCGTTGACTAATCTCTCCCCAGAGCAGCGTTGGTTTACATGCATTGACCTGGCAAATGCCTTCTTTTGTTTACCTTCGCACCACTCTCTGCGTGATGTGTTTTCTTTCTCTTACAGGGGTCAACAGTTAAGGTATACTCGGTTGCCACAGGGATTTGCTCTGTCACTGGGGATTTTTAACCAAGTGTTGAAGCAGATGTTGGAACCGTGTGTGATGCCGGCTAGCTGCACTCTGGTTCAAATATGGACAACCTCCTGATTGCCGCTCCCACGGCAGACGCTTGCTTTCAGGCCACCATGACCGTGCTCAGGAGACTGGCGGAGGCGGGCTTTAAAGTGAGTAAAGAAAAATTACAGTTGGTGAGACCACAGGTGACTTTTTTAGGGAGAGAGGTGAAACAGCATATGGTGGGGATGGTGGCTGCTCATAGAAGTGCCATTCTCCCCGGAGACTGTGACAGTACATTCCAGACTATGTGGGCCGCACTAAGCCTTTGCGTGATTTGGTGAAGCAGCATGGAATGAGAGACCTGACTGCTAAGTCTAACTGGACTACTGACGCTGAACAATGCTTCATTTCTTTGAAACAGAACCTTTCTCATGCAGTAGATTTAGCTGTGCCAGATTACAACAGGGACTTCTTGGATGTTTCTGAAACAAAAGGGGTGGTGAATGGCGTTTTGTTTCCGAAAAAAGGGGGAGGCAGACAGGTTTTAATGTACATCAGTGTATGTTTAGACAACATGGAGAAAAGGCACCCTACATGCACTCAGCATGTAGCTGGAGTGGCAAAGGCCATCCAGAAAGTAGCACATATAGTCAGAGGACACTCACTGAGAGTTTTAACAACACACAGTGTGGTGGCTTATGTTAACACTCAGGCCTTCACCATGACCCCACTTAGACAACAGAGGCTCAGCAAAGTGCTGGAGGCTCCAAATTTGACTTTCACACATGAAGGGATAAACATGGCAGACCAAATGGGGTCAGGGGAACCGCACGACTGTGCCCAGGCGGTCTGGAGAGAAGAGAAAACAAGACCAGATCTCAAAGCGGAAGCCATGGAAGGAGCAGAGGATCTCTTCACAGATGGCTGCTGCTTTAGGGATGAGAAGGAGGGGCTCAAGGCAGGCTATGCAGTGGTAAGTAAGAGAGGGGAGCAGCTGGAGGTGATCAAAGCAGTAAAGTTGGAAGGGCAGCAGTCAGCGCAGAGAGCAGAGGTGGTTGCACTGATTGAAGCTCTCAAGGAAAAAAGATAAACATTTACACTGATTCAGCCTATGCCTTTGGAGCTGCACATGTGGAGCTGAGTCAGTGGAAGAGAGCTGGATTTCTCACTACCAATCAACAACCAATCAAACATGAGAAGGAGATGAAGGCCCTGGAAGAAGCGCTGGAAGGACCCCTGGAGGTAGCAATAATAAAGTGCAAGGGGCACGATGATTCAGCCACTTGGGTTGCTCGAGGTAATCGAGCAACGGATGAAGCAGCCAAAAAGGTGGTTGGCTACACGGGGATCAGACAAATGGTAAGTGTGGGAATGGATTGGGAAGAAAATCCAGGGCTGGAACGCGAAGAGATCATAAAAGAACAAGAGAAGGCCTCTCCAGAAGAAAAGTCACTCTGGAAGGAGAGAGGAGCCATAAAGGTAAGCAACATTTGGAGGGGGCCAGATGGAAGACCAGTGTTGACTGCAGATTTGGCAGAGAAAAAGATCAGAGAAGCTCATGGCCTTGGGCATGTGGGTGTGGCCCAGATGGAGAGGAATCTCTGTCATTGGTGGCACCCATTCCTGAAGGACATGTTGAGGGAATATGTGCGAACCTGCCTTATCTGTGGCCATCACAATCCTAAACCTACAGTGAAACCAGAGATGGTCAGTTTCCCCTGACACAGAGGCCGGGCCAGGAAATAGTGATTGACTACACAGACATGGTGACACCAGTGAGGGGTTTTAGATACCTGCTGGTATGTGTGGATAGTTTGACAGGGTGGCCAGAGGCGTGGCCAGCCCGGAGAGAAGACAGCACCACAGTCATTAAGTGTTTGGTAAATCATTATATTCCCTGGCATGGATTCCCAGAGAGAATTAGATCAGATAATGGGACACATTTTAAGAATAAACATTTGCAGGAAGTGGAATCCATGTTAGGGTTGCAACACAGGTTCGAGACAGTTTATCATCCACAGTCTCAAGGTAAGGTTGAGCGAATGAATCAAAACTAAACTAAAATGGATTGGGTTGATGCGTTACCAATAGCACTCATGAGCATTAGATGCTCAGTAAATCAGTCCACCGGGTTTACTCCTTATGAGTTGTTCACTGGGAGACAATTTCCTGGCCCCACTGCAGGGGTGCCAGCTTTAAGACAAGAAATGCCTACATTTGAACATTTAAAGCAATTTAAAACACTGAAAGCTCTTGTCTTAAGTTTTACATCACAGGTGACTGCAGGCCAAGGACAGGAGCAGACGGTGCCAGAGGCAAAGTGGGTGTGGCTGAAGGTCTACAAACGAAAGTGGAATGAGCCCAGGTGGACAGGTCCATTCGAGGTGGAGACCAGGACCTCACATGCGGTCCGACTGAAAGGGTAACGCGAAACCTGGTACCACTGGAGCCAGTGTGCTGTGGCGGAAGAGCCTAAGAGGTCGGAAAGGCTCTCTGCAAAGGAAAAGAGGGGGAACTCGGCTGAGACCCCCACATGGATCCCAGCCCAGGGACAGAATAAATCCCTGATCCATGCAACGACTGAAGGGTAGTCCACCCCGGAAGTTGAAGAAAGAAGAGCAACAGAGAATCACCTGACTCAGAAGATAAAGTTTTTTTTAAAAAAAACAACAACAACAAACAAAACAAAACAAACAAAGAACAAGTGAAATTACATTGGACAGAAAAGGGATGAGAGAAATAACCAAAATGGGGTTATGGGGAAATTGGAGAGCAATGGTAGTGTTAGGAGTGATAACTGTCGTAATTGTAACTCGAATTTTTCTTGAAAGTGAATTGCCCAGAGACAGATCTGAGTCCACTCCGGGGATACCACCTTCACAGGCCACGGCGGAGCGAACCAAACGCAGCAAAACAGGTAAATCTGATGAGTGTTTGGATTACTATGGCGGTATAGAGCTGGACTACGTTAAAGGGTCCACTACTTCGTATGCATTCGATCTTTGTGCTGTCATTAAATGTAAAGGCTTAAATAGTTCATGGCGGAGATATGATGTTTGGGTAGGTTACAATCCAATGGTAGATATAGAGTGTAATAATCAGAAGCTTGGCTACCCCTAACACACTTATTGGAAGGGCCCTTGTGATTACTGGTCTACCATAGTGGAGTATTCTGGCATGTGGCGCCCCTACAAGGACACCACGTGGCAGAAGCTTGGGTTTCAGCGGGACTTCTCAACTGGGCAGAACCCGTTGACTCTCTCACTGAATCGTTGGTATGACACTGTGTGGCCTGCCCGATCTGTGGTGTATTTATTTATAGGAGCAGATGTCTCAGGGAAGGATCCATATGGTCTGGTTAAAATTAATTTTAAAGATTCTGCACCTGATGTGGCTGAAATAATTGTCTCAACATCTCCCTCACCATTGTCACTTTCTGAATCGGGCCCACAAATACTTGAAGTAGATTATACAAGACTCAAACCTAAACAGCTCATTTCAATGGCCACTGGCTATCATGACAGCAATCTGTGGCTAGACTGGCTCATCCAAAATGCTAGAGAACAAAATGTTTGAGATTGTGTGGGGTGCGCAGCTGCTCGCCCACATCTTTTCACAGAACCAGCTCCCCTATATCCAGAAGACCAGTGGGGATTTGAGTGCATGCTCAGACTCACGAGAGAAGCGGTTTCTGAAGGTAATTGTACTACGTTAGCTAGTTTGTTTCCACCAATAGGTAATGACACTGTACTTGGTGCTTTCACACCAAGAAAAGCCAACTATACGTGTTTTAACTTTACTGTGTCTTTCCCTGACAGACATGAGCATGAGGCCGGGGAGATTAACGCCGACTGGTGCACTGTGACGTACCTGGCCAGAGGAAAGCTATCAAGAGACACTGGCACCGAAATAGGCCTGTGGGCACGTGCTGGTTTGTATTATTATTGTGGTGGGTACAGATTATATGTTAGAATTCCTAGTGGGACTTCTGGTCTCTGTGCTATGGTACGTTTAGGTGCACCTCTCGTTTTAGTAGGTGAAAAGGGGGTGCGGCTGGGTAAGCCCGGCACCGCTCAATTGACAGCCAGACGGAGACGCCATGTGTTGGCCAAGCGGTCACCAGGATCGTTTGACCTTACATTAAGATCACCAACATATATAGATGCCATTGGAGTCCCTAGGGGTGTGCCTAATGAATTTAAGTTAGCTGACCAAATTGCTGGAGGATTTGAAAATCTTCCCATAATTTCTGCATTTTTTCCAGTAACTCCAAATAAGAATGTGGATCGTATTAATTATGTGCACTATAATGTCCTGAGATTGGCGAACCTGACCAGGGACGCGGTTGAAGGGCTTGCTGAGCAGTTGGGTCCAACATCTTTAATGGCAGTACAAAATCGGATGGCATTAGATACAGTGGGGCAAAAAAGTATTTAGTCAGAAATCAGAAATCAGAAATCAGAAAGGGGTTTATTGCCAAATGTTGAGCAGGTTTAAAACATTAGGAAATTGCTGCAGTCATTCAGTCAGCCACCGATTGTGCAAGTTCCCCCACCTAAAATGATGACAGAGGTCAGTAATTTGCACCAGAGGTACACGTCAACTGTGAGAGACAGAATGTGAAAAAAAAATCCATGAATTCACATGGTAGGATTTGTAAAGGATTTATTCGTAAATCAGGGTGGAAAATAAGTATTTGGTCAATAACAAAAATACAACTCAATACTTTGTAACATAACCTTTGTTGGCAATAACAGAGGTCAAACGTTTACTATAGGTCTTTACCAGGTTTGCACACACAGTAGCTGGTATTTTGGCCCATTCCTCCATGCAGATCTTCTCGAGAGCAGTGATGTTTTGGGGCTGTCGCCGAGCAACACGGACTTTCAACTCCCGCCACAGATTTTCTATGGGGTTGAGGTCTGGAGACTGGCTAGGCCACTCCAGGACTTTCAAATGCTTCTTACGGAGCCACTCCTTTGTTGCCCGGGCGGTGTGTTTTGGATCATTGTCATGTTGGAAGACCCAGCCTCGTTTCATCTTCAAAGTTCTCACTGATGGAAGGAGGTTTTGGCTCAAAATCTCACGATACATGGCCCCATTCATTCTGTCCTTAACACGGATCAGTCGTCCTGTCCCCTTGGCAGAAAAACAGCCCCATAGCATGATGTTTCCACCCCCATGCTTCACAGTAGGTATGGTGTTCTTGGGATGCAACTCGGTATTCTTCGTCCTCCAAACATGACGAGTTGAGTTTATACCAAAAAGTTCTACTTTGGTTTCATCTGACCACATGACATTCTCCCAATCCTCTGCTGTATCATCCATGTGCTCTCTGGCAAACTTCAGACGGGCCTGGACATGCACTGGCTTCAGCAGCGGAACACGTCTGGCACTGCGGGATTTGATTCCCTGCCGTTTTAGTGTGTTACTGATGGTGACCTTTGTTACTTTGGTCCCAGCTCTCTGCAGGTCATTCACCAGATCCCCCCGTGTGGTTCTGGGATCTTTGCTCACCGTTCTCATGATCATTTTGACCCCACGGGATGAGATCTTGCGTGGAGCCCCAGATCGTGGGAGATTATCAGTGGTCTTGTATGCCTTCCATTTTCTGATGATTGCTCCCACAGTTGATTTTTTCACACCAAGCTGCTTGCCAATTGTAGATTCACTCTTCCCAGTCTGGTGCAGGTCTACAATCCTGTTCCTGGTGTCCTTCGAAAGCTCTTTGGTCTTGGCCATGGCGGAGTTTGGAGTCTGACTGTTTGAGGCTGTGGACAGGTGTCTTTTATACAGATGATGAGTTCAAACAGGTGCCATTCATACAGGTAACGAGTGGGGGACAGAAAAGCGTCTTACAGAAGACGTTACAGGTCTGTGAGAGCCAGAGATTTTCCATGTTTGAGTGGCCAAATACTTATTTTCCACCCTAATTTACGAATAAATTCTTTACAAATCCTACCATGTGAATTCATGGATTTTTTTTTCACATTCTGTCTCTCACAGTTGACGTGTACCTCTGGTGCAAATTACTGACCTCTGTCATCATTTTAAGTGGGGGAACTTGCACAATCGGTGGCTGACTAAATACTTTTTTGCCTTACTGTATGTTGTTGGGAGAAAAAGGGGGCGTTTGCACGATGTTTGAGGATATGTTTTGTACTTTTATTCCAAATAATACAGCTCCCGATGGCTCTGTGACCCGAGCGCTGGAAGGTCTGAGAACGTTGTCCATCACAATGTATGAGCATTCGGGATTAGATGACCCGCTGGAAGCGTGGATGACCTCTATCTTTGGGCAATGGAAAGGTTTCATTATGTCAATTATGGTTTCTTTGTCTGTTTTTAGAATAGAATAGAATAGAATAGAATTCAACTTTATTGTCATTGCACATGCACAGGTACAGGGCAACGAAATGCAGTTTGCATCCATCCAGAAGTGCTTTAGTGATATAGATATATTACAATATATATTAGCAATAGTATAGATATGTAAGTATATTACAGAAATGGGTCTATTATGGTATGTTATAATGTACACGGTATGAAGTATGTTGTGAATATTCTATAACTAAGTATGTACAGGCTGTAGTGAGTACAAGCTATGTGCAGGCTATGAACAGGATATAAATATGAAAAACTATACAGAATATGAAATAAATAACTTTACAGAAATCTGAGATATATAGCTATACAGAAATGGGAACTATGCAAGTTGTAAACAGTTGTAGGATTAAAGATTATTGAATGTACAGAATGATTATTTACACAGAGCTATACAGTAGTGCAGTTAAGATAAGTGAGGGTGTAGATAGTTTCTACAGAGGCTATATAAAGTGCTAGTGGTTGTGAGTGGTGGTTCACTCCATGTTATTATTGTGTGTTTGAGGGTACAGTTGTCCATTGTGGGGGTGTGTATGTTCAGTCCATGAGTTTAACGTGGGTCAGATGTCAGGAGGCAGAGTTCAGGAGTCTGACAGCTGTGGGGAAGAAGCTGTTCCGGTACCTGGTGGTCTTAGTCTGGAGGCTCCTGTGGCGCCTCCCAGAGGGCAGGAGGGTGAAGAGTCCATGTGATGGGTGACTGGGGTCTTTGATGATTTTCCCAGCCCTTTTCAGACACCGCTTCCTGTAGATGTCTTTTATGGCAGGAAGTGGTGCTCCGGCGATGCGCTGGGCAGTTTTCACGACCCTCTGCAACGCCTTCCGGTCCGAGGCAGAGCAGTTCCCGTACCAGACTGTTATACAGTTGGTCAGGATGCTCTCGATGGTGCAACGATAGAAGTTCACCAGGATGTCTGAGGACAGGTGGTTCTTCCTCAGAGTCCTCAAGAAGAAGAGGCGCTGGTGAGCCTTCTTGACCAGCTTGGAGCAGTTGGTCGTCCAGGTGAGATCCTCGGAGATGTGGACTCCCAGGAACTTGAAGCTGCTCACACGCTCCACAGCCATCCCCTTAATGTGGATGGGTGGATGTGGGTCAGCATTCCTCCTGTAGTCCACGATGAGCTCCTTGGTCTTCTCGGTGTTAAGCAGCAGGTTGTTTGTGTCGCACCACTCAGCCAGACGATCCACCTCCTCCCTGTAGGCGGCCTCATCGTTGTCACTGATGAGGCCAATCACCGTGGTGTCATCTGCAAACTTAATGATGGTGTTGGAACCATCAGCAGGTCTGCAGTCGTGGGTGAAGAGGGAGTAGAGGAAAGGGCTCATCACACAGCCTTGTGGTACACCGGTGTTCATTGTGATGGTAGATGAGCAGTGGTTATCCAGCCGGACATGTTGGGGGCGGTTGGTCAGGAAGTCCAGTAACCATTTGCAGATGAGGGAACTGATGCCCAGGTCTGTCAGTTTCCTGATGAGTTGTGAGGGGTGGATTGTATTGAACGCTGAACTGAAGTCTATAAACAGCATTCTGGCGTAGGTGTTGTTGTTGTCCAGGTGTGAGAGGACAGAGTGCAGTGCGATGGAGACTGCATCCTCTGTGCTCCTGTTCTGGCGGCATGCGAATTGGTGGGGGTCCAGGGTGGGGGGGGAGACAGGATTTGAAGTGTGCTAGGACCAGCTGCTCTAAGCACTTAGTGATGATGGGGGTGAGTGCTACTGGGCGGTAGTCATTGAGGCTAGATGGGTTGGAGTTTTTGGGTATCGGGACGATGGAGGTGGATTTGAAGCAGGCCGGTACCACAGCGTGGGCCAAGGACAGATTGAATATGTCTGTGAGCACTCCTGCAAGCTCCCCAGAACACGCTCTGAGAACACGCCCGGGGATGCCATCGGGACCTGCAGCCTTGTGGACATTGATCCTGCTCAGCACCGCTCCTACATCGGTGGGGGAGAGAGTCAGAGGTTGGTGGTCTGGCGTCATGTCTGCTTTGGTTGTGGTTGTGGGGTTCCCTCGCTCAAAACGAGCATAAAAGTTGTTGAGCTCATTGAGGAAGGAGACATCAGAGGATGCGGGGGAGGGTTTGGTGGTCCTGTAGTCTGTAATGGTCTGGAGTCCTTGCCACATGCGTCGGGGGTTGGAGTTGGAGAAGTGTTCTTCTACCTTCTTTTTGTAATGGTGTTTGGCTTTTTTGATGCCCTTCTTTAGATTAGCCCTGGCTGTGCTGTAGGCGTGTGCATCTCCTGACCTAAAGACGGTGTTGCGGGCCTTCAGGAGGAGACGAACATCCCGGTTCATCCAAGGCTTCTGGTTGGGGTACATGGTGATCCGTTTCTGGGTGGTGACACTGTCTGTGGTTTCGGAGATGTAATCCAGTACAGATGAGGCGTATTGGTCCAGGTCTGTGTGGGTGAACATATTCCAGTCTGTGTTTTTAAATCTGTCCTGGAGCACTGCCTCTGTCCCCTCTGGCCACACTTTAATTGTCCTCACAGCAGGTTTCACACGTTGGATGAGTGGTGAATACCTAGGTGTGAGGAACAGGGAGAGATGGTCCGACTGTCCAATGTGGGGGAGGGGTGTGGCTTTGTAGGCTCCAGCCAGGTTGGAATACACATGGTCTAAAGTCTTGTCTCCTCTGGTGTGGCAGGAGACATGTTGGTGGAATCTGGGGAGGACTGTCTTTAAGTTGGTGTGGTTGAAGTCGCCAGCAACAATAAAAGCAGCCTCGGGGTGTTTATTCTGGTGTTTGTTAATGGCTGCAGAAAGTTCTTTCATGGCCAACCTAGCATTAGCGTCGGGGGGGATATACACGGCAGTGAGTATGATCGAAGTGAGTTCTCTGGGGAGATAATAAGGTCTGCATTTGACCATTAAAAACTCCGCATTAGGTGAGCAGTGACTCTCAGTAGTAGTGGAGTTCATGCACCAAGCATTGTTAATATAAATGCACAAACCTCCACCTCTGGTCTTGCCGGAGTCATCTGCTAGCCTGTCGGCTTGGTGTGTGTGGCGTCCTGCTAACTCGATAGCATTGTCCGGGCAGCTGTTGTTCAACCATGTTTCGGTGAAAAACATGACATTTGAGTCCATAATCCGTCTGTTGTTAGTGATGGAGAGCCGTATCTCATCCATTTTGTTTGCCAGAGAACGGACATTGGCGAGGAAAATACTGGGTAAAGGCAGCCGGTGTGGTGTTAGCTTTAGCTTAGCCCGTAGCCCTCCGCGCCTACCTCGCCTTTGTTTACGATCTCGGCGCCGTCTGCGTGCACTTCCGCCCGGCCGGGGAGAGTGGGCTGCCTCCGGTGTTCTGGAGATCTCTGGGATGAGTCGGAGATCGGCGATAAAACTGTTGGAGTTGTGAGTCCAGATGTCCAGAAGCTCTTGTCTGCTGTAGGTCAGCAACGCACAGCAATTCTGGACGAATAATCCGGTTAGAGGTAGATAAAAAACCGCTAAATAGCAGATTCTGGAGAGACACTGAGCCTCGCGTTGTTCACGCGCCGCCATCTTGGATGCAGTATTATTGCAGTATTAGTGACATGTGGGTGTTGTTGTGTGCCTTGTATCAGAGCTTTGCTTGTAAGACTCATCAATCGTGCTGTGGGAGAATCTGATACAAAGGCCGACACCATGATGCCACTTTTGGGAAATGGGGAGTCACAGTATGAAAACATTATGGTGAAGGATTTAGTTTAGTTTTATCTGCCTTAGGGCAGATAAAAAAGGGGGACTTGTAGAAATGTTTAGCTGATTTAGAGTTTAGAAATGTGTTAACATAGAATCTAGAATTATTGTAGAGACACTGACACTGCCCTCAATGTAATAAAGGCCTGATTGTGTCATGAACTTAGGAGTAGAGTATAGGAGACCCTCCCCAATTGAACTGTGAAAGTAAAACAGAGAGGAGTTAATGCTGAGTGGAAATTCCCCAGAGAATGTTTGGGTGGGGGTCTCAACATTTGACCTGGATAACTGTGGTCTGGAAGGGAGATGGGTTTTTTATGACCTCTAGGGAGTCACCTACACCCACAGTGTTTTAACTGTCACGCACACACATCCACACGCACACTCACTCATGTGCGCTCTCATAGGCATTCATGTGCTCGTGCACATAGACACAGACAGAGTTTGCAGCACACTGTGGGGGGGTTTTATGATAGGGTCGCCCCTACAAAACTGTGTTTCACAGACAAAGGAGTGAAGATTTTGCAAAGGGGCACCGGCCTGGCAAGTCTTCCCTTCTAGAAGATTGTTACAGTATTTTTATCTTTTATGAATATATGCCTTCAGCGAAATAAATATGAGTGTATTATGTTTAAATTTCCCTTATGCTTGTAGCAGTCAGAGGAACGTGCAAAACTTAATTATCATGAGAGCACACTCCCTGACTGCCGGCACATATATAGCAGTTGTTTTTCTGTCAGTTTCTTTAAGCATATTCTAGTTATCAGCACATAGCAACTAGAGATGGACCGATCCGATATTACGTATCGGTATCGGTCCGATACTGACCTAAATTACTGGATCGGATATCGGAGAAAAATAAAAAATGTAATCCGATCCATTAAATATCACGAAAGCACCTCACAAAACTTGCAACACGCCGTAACTCACCTCAGAACGTTAGCACTCGGAACAGTACGCATCACGTGATAGAGCGGCTGTGGCATGCGGGACCTGTCGGTGGTCTGGATAGCATGTGGAGCTTCGCTAGCAACCTGGCATTTCATCTCCGACAAAGTTATCCCGAGAGAAGTAAAGCAAGTGTGTAAGTCCATCTCCGAATGTTTGTAAAGCATTCCTGCGTTAAGCTTAACAAGCGACTGCCTCTTCTTGCTGCTACTTCAATCATGAAACTGCTTAATGATCAGCTGATCGGCTTTTCTGTCGCGAGTCCGTCTCTCTTGTTTGTTTTTGGCCCACTTTGCACCAGAAAGAGGAAACCAGCGGCTGAACAACAGCAGCACGTTTAAGCTTGATCAGCTGTTGTTAGAATTTATTTAATATTACTTTCTACACCAGGATCTTTTTCTACAGCTGACGGCTATAACTGTGCAGGGGCGGATCTAGCAAAGTTTAGCCAGGGGGGCCGATAGGGCATTAACAGGGAAAAGGGGGCACAAAGACATACTTTTCTTTCTTATTCTCATTTAAAATGTCTGGCTGTTATTAAATAATTATCTGAATCTTACACCCAAAGTTTTAATCTGATGTAAAATGTATAGAAGTCAATTACTGTATATAGTAACTGTTAAGTCTAATATACCCTAGTAAGCTATAGTACATTTTCCTTTGGGAAGGTGCCATCTGTGCAGTCTGCAATTTTGTTGAAGAAAGATGTTGAATCTATTTAATATTTCTTGAAAAATAATTGATTTCTGTGCATTTTTTTTCACACTGCATCAAATTAAGGTTGATTACGTCGATTAAGCATCATGAGGTGGCGCGTGAGGGGGAGTTCCCTATTTTTTATTTATTTATTTTTGTTGTTGCTGGGAGTTGGAACCCTATTAGTTAGGTTGCTTAATATTTACGCTAAGTACTCTTTAAAATACCAGAATAGGGAGGATGGTGTAGGCTTAAGTTTATTAGATTGATCAGTATTGCTGAACTATGAAATTTTTTTTTTTTGCATACAGGTATAACAGAATAGCTTTAGTGTAGTTGTTGTTTTAAAATTGAGTATGAACTTATACAAAATGCAGCAAGATATTTAAAAAAACAGTTTTGTTGATTTAAAAAACACTATATCGGATTCATATCGGTATCGGCAGATATCCAAATTTATGATTTCGGTATCGGTATCGGACATAAAAAAGTGGTATCGTGCCATCTCTAATAGCAACAGAAGATTTGCCATAGATAGCGTACAAAGCATTAACCACAATGAGTTGTGAAAACCAGCTGTTATTGTTAGATTAAGTTCCAGGAACTGCATGTTCTCCACTCACGAGTGAAGGGCGTGCAGCTAAGTTCCTGTTTTATCTGTGTTTCACCATGTACAATGAGTATAAATAAAGATGTAAGATCTGTGTGGGACGTGAGTCTCTCTGAGTTCACCCGTGCACGTTAACTGTCAAAGTGTCTGAGTGTCATTTCTTCACCTGAGTGTTTGATAATTGTTTATTCCCTGACAAAGATGCATGCTTAAATGAGGATAAATGAAGATGCGTAAAGATGAGTAAAAGATGAGTAAAGATGAATAAAGTTTTGTGAAAATGACTACTGAGTCCGGTGCCATCTCTGGATGCTCGAGGAATAAAAAGAACTGGGGTAAAACTGATTTCTTAACAGTTTTGGTGCCGTGAAACCCGGGATTCGCTCGAGGCACAGAGAGGATGAATTGGCAGAGCTGAGATCGTGAAACGAGGCGAACAGAGAGCTAGTTCACATGATTAAAAGGTAAGCACGACCTGTTTATTTTCGAACTGTGCATATTGTTTAAAGCCTAAATTATCTGTTCGCTAAGTTGAACGTATCCCAGTGTAAATTCACTCAGTAGAAAAAAAGGCGGCTAGCGTCTGTCTCAGTGCGTTAAAGCAAGAGACTTTTGTAAGAACTCCAAGTTGATGTTTAGCGGTAAGGACATCTCGGTGCGTTAAAGCAGGAGACGTTTGTTACGGATTAATAGAATCGGTGTTTCATCCGATATATACATGATATATACATGAGTGCAGGTGGTGATCAGTGCCAAACATGGAATGGTGCAGTGACACAGCGTAGGGTCATGTGTTAGTGGCGGGGACAGTCATATGGTTATTGTTCATGTGTCCAACAGCAGAGGGGAAGAAACTGTTCTTATGGCGAGAGGTTCTGGTGCGAATGGACCGGAGCCTCCTGCCTGAGGGGAGCAGGTCAAACAGACTGTGTCCAGGGTGAGAAGGGTCAGCTGAGATCCGGGCTGCACGCCGCAGTGTCCTGGAGGTGTACAGGTCCTGCAGAGATGGGAGTCTGCAGCCAATCACCTTCTCAGCAGAACGCACAACACGCTGCAGTCTCTGTTTGTCCCTGATAGTGGCTCCAGCGTACCACACGGTGATGGAGGAGGTGAGGATGGACTCGATGATTGCAGTGTAGAATTGCATCATCGTCCGTGTTGGCAGGTTGAATTTCTTCAGCTGCCTCAGGAAGTACATCCTCTGCTGGGCTTTCTTGATGACGGAGGTGATGGTAGGCTCCCACTTCAGGTCCTGGGTGATGGTGGTACCCAGGAAGCGGAATGAGTCCACAGAGGTGATGGGGGTGTCAGTCAGGATGATGGGGGGGAGTGGGGCTGTGTGCTTCCTGAAGTCCACAATAATCTCCACTGTCTTCTGGGCATTCAGCACCAGGTTGTTGTGGCTGCACCAGGACACCAGACGTTCAACCTCCCTCCTGTAGGCAGACTCATCCCCGTCCGAGATGAGTCCAATAACGGTGGTGTCATCTGCAAACTTGATTAGCTTGACAGACTGGTGGGTGGAGGTGCAGCAGTTGGTGTACAGGGAGAAGAGCAGAGGAGAAAGAACACAGCCCTGAGGGGAGCCGGGAGACCAATGAAACCAGGTCTCCCCTTTCCCCTTCAGACTGACCGCACTGGTGGTTCGGGCCGTTACTTCAAATGGTCCGGTCCACCTTGGATCTCTCCACTTCCGCTTGATGACCTTCAGCCACACCGCCTTAGCGTCGGGGACGGACCGGTCCTCCGCATTCACCCCCTCTCCAACCTGTTGTGTGAAACTAGTGTTAAATATTTAGCTGATTTAGAGTTTAGAAATGTGTTAACATAGAATGTAGAGACACTGCCCTCAATATAATAAAGGCCTAACTGTGTCGAGGAGTAGATTCTAGGAGACCCCTCCCCCACTTGAACTGTGAAAGTAAAACAAAGAGTAGGACCTCTCCCCCACTGAGTGGAAATTCCCCAGAGGAAGCTTTAGGGTGGAGGTCACAACATTTATGATACCCGTAACTGTGGTCTAGAAGGGAGAGGGGTTTATGACCTCTAGGGAGTCATCTACCCCCACCGTGTTTTAACTGTCACGCACACACATCCACACGCACACTCACTCATGAGCACTCACACATACACACAGGTATGCGCACACAGTCACACACGAGCACTCACATAGACACAAGGGAGCGCGCACAGGTAGGCATTCATGTGCTCGTGCACATAGACACGGACAAAGAGTTTGCAGCACACCGTAGCGGGGGGTTTATGATAGGGGACTCTATAAAGCTAGCTGCAACGAACAAAGGGTTGAAGATTTTAGGAGAGGGACACCGGCCTCGTCTTCCCTTCTAGAAGTGCATGCTTAAATGAAGATGAATAAAGTTTTGTGAAAATGACTACTGAGTTCCGGTGCCATCTCTGGAAGTTTCGACGAAGAAAAGAGCCGGGGAGAAACTGGCTAAAGTGACAGTTTTGGTGCCGAAACCCGGGAATTCGCTCGAGGTCCAGAGATGAATTGGCAGAGCTGGGATGTGAAACGAGGCGAACAGAGAGCTAGCTCACATGATTAAAAGGTAAGCACGACCTGTTTATTTTCGAACCGTGCATATTGAATAAAGCCTAAATTATCTGTTCGCTAAGTTGAGCGTATCCCAGTGTAAATTCACTCAGTAGAAAAAAAGGCGGCTAGCGTCCGTCTCAGTGCGTTAAAGCAAGAGACTTTTGTAAGAACTCCAAGTTGATGTTTAGCGTACTGTGAGCGACTAAAGCAAGAGACTTTTGCTAAGAACTCAGGTTGATGTTTAGCGTCCCGTAAGAACATCTCAGTGCGTTAAAGCAGGAGACGTTTGTTACGGATTAATAGAATCGGTGTTTCATCCGCGGCGGTGTGTGATCCGTCTTAGTTATTAGGAAAAAAGTGGCGGTGTTGTGAACCGTCCCCGTGCATTAAAGCAGGAAACGTGTGTTACTATTAGTTAGAAAGCGGGGTTTAAGGCCTTGTCGCCGGCTGAGGGCCGTGTGTGCTCCGAGTTTGGCAACTCCACCCTTGGTCGGACGCGTCCTTGGGATTTGCCAGGTTGGTAACCTGGGCACTGAGGGCGCCCTAAATAACTAAAGCTAGGTGTTGGATCCTAGTCGCGGTTGATAACATGCATGAGAGTGGGGGCAAGTTCGTTCGTAGTGAGAGTACGACTGCTTGGCTCAGCCCACTGACTGCAGTGTGAGTAGATTGCGTGTGTGTGTGTGTGAAAGCGCCGTTAGAGTCGGCGTCTTGTCGGAAGTACGGGAGTCAATTAAAGTAACAAAAATAATTCGTGTCTAAAAGTGTGTGTTTGTGGTGTGCAGAAATCGCGGCAGAAGGCCGTGTCACGAGTCGTTGGAAGCTGTGAAGTCAATTGGGGGGTTGAATTTGGTTTTATATTTTTTAGGTGAAGAGAAACCGCGGTATCGAGTCCGTGGTGCAGTTTGAATAATTTGTGAGGTGCACAAGAGCGGACGGCACCCGCTCTGTGTGCCGCTTAGGGCGTTGTCCGGAATAAGCAGAAGTGTCTCGCAGAAAGTTTGAATGGGACTGCGAGAAGCATGAAGTGTGTGTGAGCCAGCCTCGAGGGGGCGGGTTCACAGGTGGAACGAATGAAGAGTAAAATGTGCGTGTGTGTGAGAGAAAGAAAAGGTGGGGGCGAGTGACCAGCCTGTGAGTGTGTGTGCATTCCTTGATGGCTGTAGCTCAGGTGGCAGAGCAGGTCAGCCACTAATCAGAAGGTCGGTGGTTCGATCCCAGGCTGCCTCCTGGCTGCCTGCAAAATATCCTTGGGCAAGATACTAACCCCATGTTTGCCTACTGGTGGTCAGAGGGCCCGGTGGCGCCTGTGTCTGGCAGCCTCGCCTCTGTCAGTGCGCCCCAGGGCAGCTGTGGCTGCAATGTAGCTGCCATCACCAGTGTGTGAATGTGTGTGTGAATGACTGAATGTAGTGTAAAGCGCTTTGGGGTCCTTAGGGACTAGAAAAGCGCTATACAAAAGCAGGCCATTTACCATTTACAAAGAGTGAATAATGAAAGTCTCTCAGTCTGTCGTTTACAGGTGGGGAACGGACCTGGATCAATTCTCCACGGGCAGCAGTCGGAAGAAAATTATAGGTTGAAATCATTAGAAAAAATAGAAACACCCAGCCAGAATTTTTGGCTGAATTGTTTTGCAGCTTCCCGTCCTCATCCTGAGCAAGCAAGCTCCAAGGAAGCTAATCTCTCCCTGAAGACGCCGAGTGCAGTTTCAGAAGCACGAGCAGGAACATCAACAGTGGACAGAAGTCCAAGAGACAATACCAGAGTTCTGAGCAGAGAGGTCCAGCAGCGCTGTGGGCAAACGGCATCAGAAAGAGAAGAACCACCATCTAGATTGGATGGATGGAGATGCGTTTCCAGCAAGCTGCAAAGTGTGAAGGACTTTTGAGAAGACTGTCTGAGTTTGACATTTGCCATGTTTGGAGTGAGATGGCAATGAAAGAGACAGTGGGACAAAGAGAGACACGGGACAAAGCTGAAGAAAACTGACTGCCATTGGACTGAAAAGTGGGAGAGAAGAAAAGGAGCAGAAGAGGGCTGAGGCTGCTGTTTTAGTGTGGGGAATCAAATTGGGTTAAGGAATCCAGGGAGACAAGCGACTGCCTGGAAGTGGAGGATTGACACAGTGTCCAGACCACCACAAAAGGGGGAGGAAGACAAGCACTGAGGTATGCAAGTGTACTGTTAGAAAAATGGAAAGGTGACAACACACATGTAGATAATATGCACCAGAGATAAAAAAAAAAAAAAAAAAAATCATACACAAAGTGTTACATATTAAAAGAGGGTATTTGTAGAAGGGGTTAACAACACACAGTGTGGTTGCCTATGGTAACCTGCAAGCATTTGGGGTTTAGCTGTGCCTGACTATGACAGAGTTCTTCATTTGGATGTTTCTGAAACAAAATTTGGAGTGAGCGGAGTTTTGTTTCAGAAAAAAGGGGGAAGGTACATGAAAGGATACATAAAAACAGAAAATGTATTAACCCGACTAACACACACACACACACACGTAATGAAGATCAAACACAATTTTAAGTAGGCAATACTGTTACCATCATCCTGTCTGGTTTATTGAGTGGGTTGAGAACTGATACATAGACGACTGAATTAGTATTATTTTGGGGAACATGACAGCAGGGTGAACAGAATCCTGCTATCATGTTCCACAGAGTTTAAATGAGTGAAACTGGCAGATTTTTTGTTTTGTTTTGTTTTTGTTTCTGAAGTATGGGGAAAGTTTTACCATGGCACCAAGTTTTAGATTTGGTGTTTTCTCACGTATAAGAGAAAGAATATACTGCAACAAGTCCTAAGACCGGGCTTCTGTATTTTTATTTACTTTTGTTTTACAGTTTTATCTTTTATTTTTCATTTTATTTTTATTTTTGAACAGTGCACTGATTTCTGTTTGTGAATTTCTTTTCTTTAAGCAGATCTGCACGTCGGGAATTAAAGCGCTACACGTCGTCGAGAAAATTGTTGCAAGTGAGTTTCTCCACATTAAAATGGGCTCAGGAGAAAGCCACTTATCTGGGACAATTAGAAAATGAGAGTCCCTGCCTAAAAAGGATTCAGCGAAGTAATCCAATCTAAAGTTCTTCTTTTTCTTTTGAAATGACGTCATTTTGCTGAAAGTGGAAACTAAATGCGACGATAGGTTTCCACTATCAGCAAAGAAAGAAAGAATGAATGTATGAATGAATGAGTGAAAGAGGAAAAACCGACTGGTAAAAGCTGATAAGACTTGACCACGACTCAAGGTTAACCTCCACCTAGACAGAACGAAAGGGTGGATGAATTTATGTGTTTCTTTTTACAGGAGCAGTAACTAGTTAATGTTTTTCTACTACAGAATTTCTGGGTTTATGTGTGAAGAAAACTGTGTTTACAGGTTTTGAGTTGGTGATGCTGTTATACTGTGTTGAAACCAGTGTCATTCCTTTTACAGCAGGCTTAATTTTATGGCCTTTTACGGCACCTCTGGAATGTGGATGGCCGACACCTGCCCACCAGGACGATCCATGTGTGTTCCTAATGTTTGTTTTTTCTAAGAGTGCATGTAGAGGATTCAGCAGAAAACAGACAAGTGACATGAGGAAACAAATAAGAGATGCAGTGTTTATGAAATAGTTGAATATGGGCTCATTAGCTGGCCACTATTGAGCTCATAGTGATGAAATGGGTGGAGTGACATTGTTTAAGGAAAGTCACAGATTAAATTGTGGAATAAATTGGGATGATTCATGATTTGGGACAAATTATGGCAATAATAGTGATTTAATGATTGGAGAAAACCTGCACATGATACTTGTCTGTTATGCTGAATACTTTATTACCCTTATGATCTATAGTTGGTTGCAAATGTGAAGTTTGATTTAACAGATTTGTTTTCCAGGTTACAGGCTCCAGGTGGAGCTGGGAGTTAAACAGGTTTAACATGTGACTGCTGATTAATGTTTTTACACAGAGTTACAGGTTGGAGTATGGCTGCTCCAAGTGGGAAACCCTGGAGATTGTTTTAGGGAGACTGTGCAACATTCTTGTGCATGTCTCATTGGGGAGTTGACACATGGTGAAAGCCGTGTGGCAAGAGGAGTGTTATTTTTAATCTGTAGATGTCGTGAGGTGCCATGACGAGAAGGAGTGGCTGAGATCGTCCACAAGATGGGAGCTGAGGCCAGGAGAGAGTCTTCAGGAGGATCAGAGATCATCTTCAGCACAGCAGACATCACACAGAGAGCTGTGCTACTGAGCTTCCAGGAGATCAAGACTCACACAACCGCAGTGCTGGGTTACATCAAACACTGCATGGACACTGTCACCACGGAAAAGCGGGTCCGGTTCTACCCCAACCGTAAACCCTGGATGACAAGCAAGGTTCAGGCACTGTTAAAGGCACGCAACTCTGCATACAGGGGGGACCAGGACATGTACAGCAGAGCAAGAGCAGACCTTAAAAAAGGCATCAGAGCAGCAAAAACTGGACTATTCAAACAAGCTCTCAGATCACCTCTCTGATAACAACTCCAGGAAGGTATGGGAGGGCCTGAAACACATCACCAATTACAAAGCCAATGGGACAAATATAGATAATATGGACATCTCGTTAGCGGAGGAACTTAACCACTTTTTTTGCCCGCTTCGAGAAAACTGCAGTCACCCCCACCATGCACACCACCCTGCCCACAGTGTCCTCTGAGCACAGCCCCCACACATTTAGCCTCCAACAACATCAGGTCCGCAATGTGTTCAGAGCAGTAAATCAGAGGAAAGCTGCTGGAATACCTGGTAGAGGGCTCAAAGCCTGTGCCGACCAGCTGGCTCCTGTGTTCACCAGACTATTCAACCTCTCCCTGACACATGCCTCTGTCCCTCACTGCCTGAAATCATCAACAATAGTCCCAGTCCCCAAGTCCACCACCATCAGTAGCCTCAGTGACTACAGACCCATCGCACTGACTCCAGCGGTTGTAAAGTGCTTTGAGAAGCTGGTCCTAAAACACATAAAGGACAGCCTCCCACCCAGCTTCGACCCCCACCAGTTTGCCTACAAGGTAAATAGGTCCACAGAGGATGCAATTTCCACTGCTGTCCACTCCGCTCTTCATCACCTGGAGAATCCTGGGACATCAGTGTTACACAGTGAGGGGCGGTGAGGGAAACATCAGACTTCACTCTATCTTAATTAAAGTAATTGTTTTATTATCTCTTGCCAACATCATACACATGCAGACAGCAACTTTTCAAAATGGCCCCTCATCCATTTCCTACTCCCTTTAAATACTCTAAAGACACACCTTCTTAATACAGACTGGCCTATAAAAGAGCTGCAATTGAGGCAGGCTTCCTCTTTACTGGGAAAACAAGATGGCCACCACAAAGGTAACCTGCAACACTTTGTTACTTAAATGCTTCCCAACAATCAGTAAGGATGCTCTTCGTTGATTTCAGCTCGGCCTTCAATACTATCATCCCAGACATTCTTATAGACAAGCTGGTAAACTTGGACTTCCCCCCCCTCCACATGTGCATGGATCAAAAACTTCCTCACAGACCGTTCACAATCAGTCAAGGTTGGCAACCAGCGATCATCCACCCTGTCACTCAGCACTGGCTTACCACAGGGATGTGTGCTGAGTCCACTATTATACACCATCTACACCAGTGACTGCACCCCTACGCACCCCTGCAACATCATCATCAAGTTTGCAGACGACACCACTCTGATGGGGCTCATCACCAACAATGATGACACCGCCTACAGGGATGAGGTCCAGCAACTGTCAGAATGGTGTAACTACAATAACCTCACCCTAAACACCAAGAAAACCAAGGAAGAGTCTGGTTCAGATGCTGGCAGTTCTCGCTGCAGTCTACCGGTAGCGTCTCCTTTCAGACCAGGATAGACGAATGTCACCGAGCAGTGACTCAGTTTGTGGTCAAAGGCTTGCACCCATTTGCCACAGCAGATGATTTTCGGTAAGTGAATGTGTTTAATTGTAGGCAGGGACATTACTGGATATTCTTGTGTAATTGCTACAGAATAATTTATGTTATACTTTGTTATTGCTACAGAAGAATATTTATTTTACTATTTTACATTTACAATTTTTTTCCCCGGGGACCCTGTGACACCCATTGAAGAGCCGTAGGCTGTGGATCACTTAAGATCTCAGTGTTGGGTTTGTAAGGCCATGTTACTCCTAAATTTCTATCTTGTTCAAAGAGAAGATATAAAACAAAGTTATTAATAATAATAATAATAATAATAATAATAATAATAATAATAATAATAATAATAATAAATTTTATTTATGAGCGCCTTTCATGTCACCCAAGGACACTTTACAATAGGATAAAACACTTAGTAAAACAATGGCAGAATAAGAACAATAAAATAAAAGCACAAGATAAAATGAACAAACAGTGGATTCACAGTGAATATGCAGATTTGAACAGATGAGTTTTGAGTTGGGATTTAAACTGGGGGAGAGAACCAATATTGCTTATTTCAGGGGGCAGAGAGTTCCACAGCCTGGGAGCAGAGCAGCTGAAAGCTCTGCTTCCCATGGTGGTGAGGCGGAAGGAGGGTACAGTAAGCTGGACAGAAGAAGAGGAACGAAGTGAACGGGCAGAACAAGTGGTGGTTAACAGGTCAGAAAGGTAAGAAGGAGCGAGGTTATGAATGGCCTTGAAGGTGAGCAGAGAAAGTTTGAAAATTATCCGGAATTTCACAGGGAGCCAGTGAAGTTCCTGAAGAACAGGGGTGATGTGCTGATAGGAGGGGGTTCTGGTGATAATGCGAGCAGCAGAGTTCTGAACCAGTTGAAGCTTATGGAGGGATTTTTGGGGGAGACCATGCAGAAGAGAATTGCAGTAGTCAATACGGGAGGTAACAAGACTATGTACAAGAATGGACGTAGACTGGGTGGAAAGAGAAGGAAGCAATCTGTTAATGTTACGTAGATGGAAGTAGGCAGAACAGGTGAGGTTATTGATGTGTGATTTATAGGAAAGTGAACTGTCTAGGATGACACCAAGGCTCTTTACCTGAGGAGAAGGGAAAACTGTGGAGTTATCGATAGTGAGTGAGAAATGGTTTGCCTTCAAAAGTTCTAAGCTAATCGACCTTAGTGTTCTCCTTTCTTAAAAAGAATCGATAAAGAATGGAATCGTTAAACAGAATCGAAAATGGAATCAGAATCTTGAAAATCTTATCAATACCCATCCCTAGTCACGTATAATGATGGTTTTGTAGCTGAGTTCTTATCTTCTCGCATTTCTGCAGTCACCCACTAATCTACCGAAGTTGCAATGTATAAGCAACTTCGGTGCTTATACATTAAGCACAGAAAACATTTTTACTACTGAAACTAATTTTTAACATATTGTTCAAACTTATATTTTCATTTACCTTGGCTATGGAATAATACTTTAATTCTTAATTATTTGAAAATAGGAAAAGCTTTGTTTTAGCACTCTGACCATAAAGCTAGATGGTTTCACAACTTCACAACTGAAAGTTTACTCACTTGCAATTGTGATGACAAGACTTCTGCTTCTCTCTACCTCACATCACCTGACAAGGTAGTGTATAGAAACACAGATAGTGTATGAAATATGCTTAGTGGGTGATGGGAATCCCCCACCCAGCAGCCTAAAGGATATTTCCAGACTGCCTAATCCAGACCTCTTTTGTTTTGGTTATTCTTTGTATTTTGGTCTTGTGATGGTGTCACAAATTCAGAAATAACCCACTTTGAACTTCTGTTTCCTCTGTTCATACATCATAGTTTGCATTAAAATAGATGTTTTTATAATATTAAAAACATTTGAAAGAGCCTTACTTTATATATTACCTGACTGCTAATTTTCACTACAAGTACTACAATACTACAGTGATTCAAAATGATTCCTATTGCTTTGGATCTGCAGAAAGTTAGGCCTAACTCACACAGTTATGAACATTAAACTCAATGAATGAAATTTGTTCAGTATTTCTTTGGTTTGGTTTTACAGAAAAAAAGAATTTAAAAAAGTAATGTAAAGTGAATTCAAGGAAACAGTGAAGGCTGTAATAATTAAGAATTTCTGTTTGAACACATTATCTACTGTTCCCTGATTCAAAGCACAAGGGGTTGATTTCAGGGTAGTGATGAGGGCAATAGTAAAGAGGCATTTATGGGCAAACACAGTTTTACTTTATTTTGTTTCTTGGTTTAGTTACGACACGGATATGTGAGCAATGTTGCAATCTGAAAATATAACACTGCTTGTTTGGGCTGACTTACTCGTAAACTGCTGCTAAAACAGTAGAGACCTCGTTTTAGTCACTATTCTGTCACTTTGACTATGTTGGCATTCCTGGAGCCAGACTTCAGTATTTGAAATGTAACAATAAGCTTAATAGATTTTCTAAACCAGGGGTAGAATAAGGCATAGACGATAGGGTTGAGGCACGAATTAAAATAGAAAAGACATAAAACAAATGCAGAAGATGATCCGTTGAGGAAGGCATTCTGGCCTGTGAGTGTGACACAATAAAATGGTAAGGCGCATGACAAGAATGCAATTACAACAATACCAAGAGTCCTGGCTGCTTTCATCTCTGATTTCTTTGGATTTCCCTTCCTTGAACACTGGTATGTGACACCTGCAGTATGAGTCCGCATGGCCCGAACCTGAGACACAACCACTACAAATATTCTCAAATACAGAACTATAATGACAGTAATAGGAAGTAGGAAGTTCAAAGCAAGATCTGCAACATATTCAATAAAGTTAATATGGACAACACACTCTCCCACACAAGAATTAAACCTGCTTTGCTGTTTCAAGTTGTCCTTTAAGAGGAAACTACCAGCAAGGGCAGAAAAGCTCCAACACAGTGAAACACAGATCTGAACTCTTTTTGCAGTGACTTTGGTGGGATAATGCAAAGGATCACAAATGGCCACATAACGGTCAACTGATATCAGTACCATGGTTCCTATTGAGGAAGAGGTGTTAATTGTGCCAATAACATAATACAGAATACACATGAAGTCACCAAAATACCAGCAGCCGTCTATAAACATTATGTAAAAGAGCAAATAGAGACCCACAAAGAAATCGGAGACAGCCAGAGAGAGGAGGAGGAAGTTGGTGGGATTATGGAGCTGCCTAGAGAAAAAAAGAACTTGTTACTTGCAGCATAAATTCATAGTTGTTTTTTTTTTTTTTTAAGTTTTTCCTTAAAATAAGCTATTAATCTTTTAACTTTACAAAATATGTGGCTACTTGAAGTGGGAGATGGAGATGATGACCAGCAGGTTAAGAGTTGCAGTGAGCACAGAGATAGAAGATATTATCATGTAAATGAGCGTGGAAACTGAGACAGGATGCAGAGCCTTTCTGCAAGAGGAGTTGAGCAGATGTGGAAAGCAGAATTCAACTCCCTCCATCATCATCACAGGAGGTGAGCTGATTAGGTTTATCTTGTTCTTTTACTCCTCCCATGTTCTCTTCATTAAAAAGGGTACCTCCTTCCACATATTTCCCATGTTGCTGTCTGTGTTTATTGTGCTATGGTGTGTTGATATCTGTGCATTCCTGTATTATCCTTCTGTGTTACACATTTCCATGTTTTTTTTCCTCGCTACCTGGCCTGACCTGTCTCCCCAGTGTGATGTTTGTGTATTGTATGTACGGTCGGCAAGGTCTGTCATCTTGGTTGTGGGAAAAAGATCTGCAACTGACAAATAAAGGCTATCTCATCTCATCTCATATTGAGCCCTATGTACATTTGCTCCATAAGGGTTCACAGACCAATTTTAGTATCTGTAATGGACAAAGGTGTTAAAAAATTGTTTGCCTCCTTCCTGAATTCCTTTTTTTTTGGTATATTTGTCACACCCAAATGTTTCAGATCATCAAACAAATTAAAATATAAGACAAAGATTACACAAGAAAACAAAATGAAGTTTCATAATGAAGGGCTTTATTATTAGGGGGCAAAAAATCAAATTCCAATCAAGCGTGTTGGAGGAATTTTGGCCCACCCATCTTTGCAGAATTGTTGTAATTCAGCCACATTGGAGGGTTTTAAGAGGTTCAAGGTTCAAGGTTCTTTATTTGTCACATGCATAGTTATACAAGTATAACACACAGTGAAATGTAGCCTGACACGCTCCTCGACATGTGCAAAAATATGTATATATATATATATATATATACATATAGTATATACACTGGGTGAATGTGCAGTAGTAGCAGCAAGCAGGTGAATTCTGTACATTAATATGAATAGACATCTGACTATTTTACAGGATAGACAATATAAACATATTTAAATTTAAAGGAATTTGAAATGTACATTGTGTCTGGGTTTAGAGTGTCTGGAAGAGAGTCCTGTCTCAGTCAATTATAGATGATGTGAGAGGGCGGGTGTGTGTGTTTAGGGCTCGGATGGCTTGGGGATAGAAGCTCCTCTTGAGTCTCTCTGTCCTTGCCCGGATGATGCGGAACCTTCTACCAGATTGCAGAAGTTGGAACAGTTTGTTGCCAGGATGGGACGGGTCCTTCAGTATCTGCGCTGCTCTAGTCCGGCATCTCCTGGTGTAGGTGTCCTGAAGCGGGGGGAGAGCAATCCTGCAGCAGCGCTCTGCTGTACGGATCACTCTCTGGAGAGCTTTTTGGTCCTTCACACAGCTGTTCCCAAACCACGATGTCATGTTCTGTGTGAGGATGCTCTCCACAGCGCCTGTATAGAAAATCCTGAGGATCTTTGGAGAGACCCTGAACTTCCTCAGTTGTCGTAGGTGATACAGGCGCTGCCTAGCCTTTTTGGTCTGGACCAGAATGTGGGCAGCCCATGTCAGGTCTGAGGAGATGTGGACACCAAGATATTTGAAGGACTGCACCCTCTCCACTGGAGCTCCATTGATGATAATGGGCTTGTAGTCTCTGTGCTGACCCCTTCTGAAGTCCACCACCAGCTCCTTGGTCTTGCTGACGTTCAGCTGGAGGTGGTTGTCCTGGCACCACGATGCCAGATTCTTCACTTCATCCATGTAGGCCGCCTCATCGTTGTTGGAGATGGCACCCAACACCACTGTGTCGTCAGCAAACTTCACAATGGTGCTGGAGCCATGGGTGGCCACACAGTCTGAAGTGTAGAGGGAGTAGAGCAGTGGCGAGAGGACACATCCCTGAGGTGCTCCTGTGTTGATGGTGATGCTGTTGGAGAAGCACCTGCCCACCCTCACCACCTGAGTTCTGCCAGTGAGGAAGTCCAACACCCATGCACACAGACGGCTGTTAAGTCCCAGATCCCTGAGCTTTGTGAACAGTCTGCAGGGCACTATTGTGTTAAACGCTGAACTGTAATCAACAAACAGCATTCGCACATAGTTACCCTGTTTCTTGTCCACGTGGCTGAGAGTGGTGTGTAGGACGTGGGCGATGGCATCCTCTGTGGATCTGTTTGAGAAGAGAAGATACGATAAGGTAAAATAAGATAAGATAAGATAAGATAACCTTTATTAGTCCCACACGTGGGAATTTTGTTTTGTCACAGCAGAAAATGGACAGTGCAAAGTTATATAGCAAAAATTAGAGAACACTGGAATACAATAAGAATATAAAGAAAGATACTGTACACAACTTTGCAGAATAGAATAGAATAAAATAAAATACTGTATGCAATAGAATCAAATCAAATCAAATAATATATACAATAGGATAAAAATAGAATACAAATCCTATATACAACTGAGTTAAAATACAACTTTGTCATAAAAAGAGTATTGCACTTAGTCTTATTGCACATGTGTGGGTTTGTGTGTGTTTGATCAGCTGCAAAAGTCTTTGTTGTGGAGTCTGACACCATGGGGGAAACCTGTGAAATCTCTGCGTCCCACACCGTGGGTGCCGCAGCCTGCCACTGAAGGAGTTGCTCAGTGCTGTCAGAGTCTCCTGCATGGGGTGGGAGATGTCGTCCAACAGGGATGACGCCATTCTCCTGTCACTCACTACCTCCAATGGGTCCAGAGGGCATCCTAGAACAGAGCTGGCCCTGTGGATCAGCCTGTTCAGTCTCTTCCTGTCCCTGGCAGAGATGTTGCTGCCCCAGCAGACTACACCATAAAACATGGCTGAGGCCACCACAGAGTTATAGAAGGTGTGTTGCCCTTAAGGCATTTCTCTGAATAAATAGGTTCATAAGTTTGAAATAAATAATTCTAAAAAGATTTGCCATTAAAAAATTAATATGTGTTGTTAAAATGAATAATTCATGCTTTACATACGTTTTGTTTAAAAGGAAAATATCGCTAAAATGTATTTCCTGTTCTGGCGGGGCACTTCCGGTTCCGGTCAAGCACTTCCGGTTTTGGTCAAGCACTCAGTTTTGCTGAGAAACAGGCTCCTCATGCTAAAGGCAGTATGGAGATGTAATCAAATGCCATCTACTCCGAATTATCAGGCTGGAACGCCGTAAGTTACTTTATATGACAGTTCATATAGATAGCTTTGGATATTAATGTATATTTTGCTAACATGAATGTTTTAGTGAGAGTAATGCACTTTATTGATGTAAACGTGCTTCTGCCTCTTGAGATGGAGTTTATTTTCTGTCATTTCAGTTTTCACCACATGTTCATGGAGACAATTAAACAAGCTGCAACTAAACTCCAGGGTCTTCATTTGTGGTTTAACTCGGTGTCACCAACATCCTCGTTGAAAACACTACAGAAGGTCTTCAGGAGTGAGCCCTTCACTCCAAAAGATCTGAGTCTCTGCAGCAGGCACAGCCTGCTCTGCCCTTTGCTGTAGAGGGCGTCTGAGTTATGAGTCCAGTCCAGTTTATTGTTTAGATAAACACCAAGGTATCTGTAGCTGTCCACAGCCACCTTGGATGTTCAGTGTTTGCAGTGGAGGATGCTTGTGCCTGCGGAAGTCTACCACCAGCTCCTTGGTTTTATTAGTGCCACTCCAAAGTCTTCAGTTTGTTTTCTCAAGGCATTAAGAGATGGTGTTTTTTGGATCATTGTCCTGCTGCAGAACCCAAGTGCACTTCAGCTTGAGGTCACAAACAGATGGCTGGACATTGGAACATGGGTTGTACTCAGTAGGTGTACTGCAAAAGTACAGCACCTGCACCCTAAGCACTGGCATCCAGCTCTAACTTGAACACGCGAGTAAAATCAGGGGCACCTAAAACTGGGGGACAGCACAACAGGGCTTTGGCTGAGTCAAATGCTTCCTGACAGTCAGAGTTCCACAAAAGGAGGTGTGACGGACTTGTCAACGCAGTCAAGGGAGTAACCGCTGTGGCAAAACCCACGGTAGTAGCCACACATACCCAGAAAACGGCGAAGTTGACGCCGTGTTGTTGGTACTGGGAAATCCAAAATGGCCTGGACTTTGGCCGTGAGAGGGCGTACCTGCCCCTGTCCCACCTGTTTCCCCAGATAGGTAACCACAGCTTTGCCGAACTCGCACTTGGCAAGATTCACTGTCAAACAGGCATCCTTCAACCGGGCAAAAACTTCCCGCACCATGTCCATGTGCTCTGGCCATGGACATGGTGAATAAACGACAATATCATCTTAGTAAACCTCACAGCCATGGACACCCAATAGCACCATATTCATCGGTCTTTGGAACGTGGCCGGAGCATTTCTTAACCCAAACGGCATCACAGTATAATGCAGGAAGTGGTCTGGTGTCACAAAAGCAGAGATCTCAGCCGCCCGTGGTGAAAGGGGCACCTACCAATAACCTTTCAAAAGATCCAACTTTGTGACAAATCTGGCTGAACCCACCCTATCTACGCAATCATCCATGCGTGGGAGCGGAAAAGAGTCTGGTTTAGTGACGGCATTTACTTTGCGGTAGTCATTACAGAAGCGTGGAGTTTGGTCAGATTTAGGCACCAAAAGGGTAGGTGAACTCCAGGGGCTTAAGCTAGGGACTGCAAAACCATTCTTCAGCAAGTATTCCACCTCCTTCTTCATAACAGCCCGCTTTACTGGGTTGACCCGGTAGGCATGCTGCTTAATGGGCCTGTGGTCACCAACATCTTTATCATGCTCAAGCACGGTGGTTTGAGTCTCTTTTTGTCACTAAAAAGCATGGCATGGCCACAAATCAGACTATATATGTCCTGCTTGAGGGGCTCATCCAAGTAAAACAAATGAGCCTCAAGATCCTCCAGGATTTTTGAATTCTCTAAGCGTCCCCCAGAACTTGGTCCATGGTGCTCATGCAACCCATCCACCTCAGGTTGGTAGGAGGGTGATCCCACCGTCACAACAGGGGAGCCCATGTTGGTGCGCTTGGGGGTTTTCCTATCATACCTCTCCTTCATATTGCTCTGGGCATTAGAAAGCGAGCTACGTGCCAACTCACACGCAGCGTGCAACCTCTCCCTAAACGAACTCACATAATCAAGTATATTGTGCGCGGGTCTCGGCTGGTCTGCAAGCCACCTCTCCTGGAGCAGACGTAAGGGTCCATGCACAGTGTGTCCAAAAACCAACTCCGCCGGGCTAAAACCCAGGGACTCTTGTGTGGCTTCTCGAATGGCAAACAGCAACAATGGCAGGCCCACATCCCATTCTGAATCAGTTTCAACACAGTACTTCCGCAACATGGCCTTTAGAGTCTGGTGGAATCGCTCCAATGCCCCCTGAGTTTCTGGGTGATAAGCACTAGTCACCCGGTGCTTAACAGACAGTTCAGACATAACTTGAGCAAAAACCCTAAACAGGAAATTAGATCCCTGGTCGGTTTGAATGTATTTTGGTAACCCAAATGTAGAAAAAAACTGAACTAGTGCTTTCACAACGGCCTTTGCCCTGAGCGATCGCAGTAGAATATCTTCTGGAAACCGTGTGGTCGCACACATTATGGTAAGTACATACTGGTAACCTGCCTTGGTCTTCGGCAAGGGCCCTACACAGACCGCTATGACATGTTCGAAGGGCTCACCTATTGCAGGGATAGGATGTAAAGGGGCAGGAGGGATGACCTGATTGGGCTTGCCAGACACCTGACAAACATGACAGGACCGACAATAAAGAGCCACATCAGATTTAAGCCCTGGCCAAAAAAAATAGCGGAGCACTCTGTCATACATTTTTCTAATCCCTAAGTGGCCCGACAGATGATGCTCATGGGCAAGACTCAAAACCTGGGATCGGTACTCCGTCGGCACCACAATCTGAGTGACCACATCACCCTCTAACCCAGACACCGGAGTCCACTTGTGCAACAGAACCCCGCGGTCAAATTGGTAGGATGCAGGACCAGGTACAGCCACCTGCTCCTGGGCAGCAGATCGGCAGGCAGACAAAGTATCATCAGACTGTTGAGCCTCAACAAGCTGCTCCCTGTTCACTGCCAAACACAAGTCCTCTGATACTACACTAAAAACTTTAGATTTGTCACCGTCTACCTCCGGGGAAGGGCTATTATGTGACTCAGAACCATCCAAGAACGTCTCAGATATGAGAGATGAGATTTCTCTCAACTCAGGATGCCACCAATGACACAAGTTTCTCTCCATCTGTGCTACCCCCACGTGGGCAAGCCCGTGGGCCTCATTCACCTTCTGTTTCGCCATTTTGGCTGTTAACACGGGGATGCCTCCTCCTGAGCCTGTTTGACTTCCTCAGTCATGTTAGTGGACACTTCCTCTTCTGCAGTTACCTGTATCATTTGTCTCCGTCCTTTGTAGCCTGCCGCCTCCTTTGCGGCTTCATCTGCTTTCTGGTTTCCTTTTGCCACCATGCTGGTTCCTTGTGAGTGCGCTTTGCATTTTATGATACTCACCTCATCTGGGTCAGCCAAGGCCTTCTCCAGTTCCCAGTTTCGGTGTCAGGTGTCCAAGGCAACTCAGCTTTGAGATTTTGAACGCCAACTTGCTTCATTAGGCCCCTTAAAGGGGCAGTTTTACCTGCATAATCCGGAATGAACTGTCTGCTGTAACCTGTCAAACCAAGAAAAGAAAGCATTTCTCTCACAGTTCGCGGTTTTGGATGTGTCAGAATTTGGTCTGTGTGTGTGTTCATCAAACCCGCTGATTTGTGTGCGATTACCTGGCCAAAAATGTTACCTCAGGTCGAACTAACTGCAACTTTTCTTTACTCACTTTGAAGCCACCCTCTGCCAATCTATTCAACACAACGAGCGAGGCTGCTGCACAATCCGCTGCTGACGGGGCTGCAATGAGAAGATCATCAACATACTGTATTAACCCTCCTGCCTTCTTGGGACCTTTTTGTGCCACTGCTATGTGTTAAATGGCTGCCATTTCCACTGTGTTCAGTGGAATATAACCAAACTTGCCACAGGATAGTTTTTACCTGTCAATGTTAATATTCCAGTGTGAATTCCTTAAATCAGCCTAAAATGGCTGAGCAGCAGAAATCCCCACACCCATCACCCTGGGGACCATTTTCTGCCCATTGACTTCCATTATAAACGCTATTTTTCAACCCCAAATTATCATCATATGATTTTATTTTTTCTTCTTTTCTTGGATGTCAATGAAGACTCAGGGCCTTGAAGTTTTAATTTTTAAATTGCAAAAAAAATGCAAAAAAAATAATGGCAGGTCAAAATGTATGTTGGTGCCAATCTTTGGTCCATCTAAAGGCCTACTTATAATGACAATCACATATTACTTCAACCGGTTTTTTGTGGAAATATTTAGTTTCGTTTTTTGGTTTTTGGGGCTTATAACACAGGGCGCTCATGTAATAACACTGGGATTTGAAGGGTTAAAACAACGAAAATATAATTAAAACTTTACATGAATATTTCAGGGAGAAGTAGTTTTACAAGGTTGGCTAATTTAAAGTGGAATAAAATATGGATATATGGTCTTTTTATGGCGTGGCTGAGAATGGTCCCTAGGGTGATGGGTGTGAGTTTTTTAAAGGATGGCAGGAGGGTTAATGTACATCCATCAGGCAAATTACATGTTGACAGGGCCTCTTTGAGCACCTGATTGAAAATGCCTGGAGAAAGTGCAAAGCCTTGTGGCAAACGTGTGTATCTGAATTGCTGACCTCTGTATGTGAATGAGAAAATGTCCCTGAGTGACTCATGCAGTGGAAGACAAAAGAATGCATTTGCCAGGTCAATACACATGAACCACTTTTGGTCACACGTGATAGCTGATAATGCTGTGTATGGGTTTGGTACAGGCGCAGTGTTAGTAAGTAGTATGGCACCACCACGTCACCAAGGAGACGAGCCCAAGCACGTGTAACCACACATGCCGGGAAAACTGTGGAGTCGCCAAGTCCAGGAGAGGTATGACAAAAAATATCCAGAGTAGGATATTCAGTGACTTCAGGAGTGGCCGGAAACACCTTTCCCCCAGCCAAGTCGTTTCCCAGACTAAGATCAATGCCTTCAATTGGCAGCTGATCTTGCACCTCCACCCGCACTGCGCCCGATACAAAGGGCGAGGTCAAGGTAACAGTATGAAGCGGCATGCGCAAAATACTCATCTTAATCCCCCACACCAACAAATCAGAGCCACAATACGACTGCTGAGAGAAAGGCACAATTCCACGCCGCGCTACAGAATGCTTTGGCCCCCGTATCCCTTAATATGGTGTCGTGGTTCGATTTTGAGGAAGAGACATACGACTGAAAAGTCCATAGTGGGTCAACACAGATTATTTTATTAAAACACACAGTACAGTGTGGGAGGAGCCGGACTTCTTCTCCGTCTGCACAAAGACAGAAAGCTTTATAGTCATTATGACGTCAATAGAATTCCCCCAGAACTCATCAGATAACAACCCTTTCCCGGACTTGTACTCCAGATGTTTTCACTCAACCTATCTGAGACAAAAACAAGTGTGTATCGTGTGTAGTAATGTGAAATTGTGGGTCCAAGTGTCCTGAGATGACTTGGACCTGTTGGGCCTCAGGCTATGCTGGTGCTGTATTACATGGTACATGATACATGATAAACTGATGCAGACTAATGAAGTAATAATGGAATACTGACAGTGCGGGTGAATAATAACACAGTGAGATTAAAATAACATTCCTGGTCAATGGTGATTGGAACCTGGTTCGCTGCATCACCAGACAGTGACAAAAGGTCTGAACACCTCATCTATCGCCACCGGAAAAACCCCATCTGGCACTGGCCCAGGGCGGTCCACAGTAGAACAACACTGTACTGGATGTGGTTTTAGTCTGTGATCCTTTGTCCATCGCACTGGACAAAATGTAATGAGGTGACCGAGTTCATGACAATAGAAACATCTGCGGTCCCCACCCGCCACTGTAGGGCTACGCCTTGAAAGCGGGGGAGATTGTTTCTGACGGTACGCTTCAGGCACCAACTCAAAAGCACGCAACACAGCAGCCTTAACAACATCATAATCTAAACTTTCAGTTGCCAAGAGACTAGCACAAACCTCCTGAGCCCTACCCACCAGCCAACATTGCAGCAGCAAGGCCCAGACCTCCTCCGGCCATTTCAACGCAGTAGCAACACGCTCAAAAGCAGCAAAGAACGAATCCACCTCAGACTTACTAAAGGGTGGCACCAATTTAATGTGCTTACCCACATCAGAATCTTGATGGGGAGCTTGGGTGAGACCAGGTGTGGGTGGCGCAGGCGTAGGGCTACATGGCGGAGGCTGGCGTTCTAGCTCTAGCGCTCTCACCCGAAGGTGCATCGCCTCCACCTCCAACTTGTGATTACTCAATTCCACCTCCTTAATGCGGAGCATCAGCTGGAGCTCCTCAGCTGACGTCCCCACCGTAGGAATAGGAGGAGCTACAGCAGAAGAGGTTACAGGAGGAGTAGTGGAAAAAACAGGTAAATGAGCTAGCGGCTCCACAGCAGCCTCGCCCGCCTCACTGGCAACCGCCACACCCGCCAACAGGCCCCGCTCACCCAAGGCCACAGCCGCCGCAATTCATCCTTCTTCACCACCACTGGAGCATGCACATCAAAACGGCCGGCAATAAGCAGCAAATCCTCCTTTCTACACCTGTTCAACTGCTGCAAGGTAGGAGTCTTAGCGAACTTATCCAAATCAAACTCCATTTGCGGCCAACAACACACACCAGCCACCAAACAATAGACACACAAAGCAACAAACACCACACGCCTACACGGGGTGGCTGTGGCTCAGGTGGTAGAGCAGATCAGCTACTGATCGGAAGGTTGATGGTTTGATCCTTGGTATCCCCAGTCTGCATGGCAAATATCCTAGGGCAAGATACTAACCCCAAGTTGCCCTTCGATGCTTCATCGGAGTATGAATGCAGTTTAGGTTGCACTTGAGTTTAGAAATGGGTGTGAATGAGTGAATGAGGCATGTTGTATAGAGCGCTTTGAGTACTCCGGGAGAGTAGAAAAGCACTATATAAGAATCAGTCCATTTACCATTTACACGAACCCCACAAAACACAAACGGGCAAGGACGAGCCCCCAATTATGTTACACACTGGCCTTGGGGGGCTGGAGTGCAACACAAGAAAAATAATAAAAAGAAGTAAATCACACAGCCACAGCTTTGCAATGACTAGTCGTTTTATTAACTTGACAGGTAGCGAGCGTCAGGGTGGGCATGGCCAAAACAACAAACAAAACACACTGGAAATGAATCAGAACTAACTTAACTATAGTGAGTCAACCCCAAAAGAAAATACAAACCTCTAACCTGTCTCCCTACCCGAAACAGGAGAAAAAGGTTGTAAAAGAAACAACTTCCCACCCCTACAGCTACTATGTCCAGATAAACGACTCTCTAAACTGTTTTTACTGCAGCCTAGCTCTGTCACACGGCACGAAGGGCCCCAAATGCGCAGCTCACTGGAAACAGGAAGTAGGAGGAGGGGCTGCCGGCTCAGTCAGGTCCCAATTTGTAGCTGGCCTCATTCCCTCTTCCACCAATGGTCAGCCTCCACCTGGAAACTTACATAACACAGACATCACAGAGTACAAACAATGCCCCCACATGGTGTGGCGAGTAACAGCACCACACGGCAACAATAACCTGGGTCAGAACAACCCCAACAGTCAGGAGCACACTAAAATAAATCTGAGTTTTAAATAGGCAAGGCTCCTTTAAAATGCTGAGTAACGATGTACTAATGATGTGCACCTGACATGAAACACCTGTGTGATTTTAATCATTTTAAGAGGGATAATTCCGTGTTCTCCAGCACACAGCTGCAGTTTTTCAGCAGGGTCCCCCCCCACACAAAAAAACCCCAACAACAACAACCTAAGGTTCCTGGCACACTCTTTTATGCAGGGGAGGTGTGTTGAGCTGTTGTTGCTCCGGTGTGTCTCAGCTTCCCCTGCCGCAGATCCCTCCAGTATGCAGACCTCCGGCTCGGCATGAGCAGGTCCAGACAGTGCGCAGATCTCTGACTTGGCCAGGGTAGGTTCCTCTGGCGTGCTGATCTCCAGAATAGCATAAGAGTTGCCTCCCTCCCCTATGTAGCTAAGGGATGCTGGTGGGGCCGGCGGCGGTGTCGGCCAGGAAACTGTCCCCAGCTGCCAGAGTCCCTATCAGCTGCATCCGGTCCTGCAGCTGTTCCACCTGATGGCAAAACACTGCTCCCTCTGTGTGGCCATGAGCTCGGCAACCATTTGGGCCAGCACTTGGGTCCGGCGACTGGCTGGTCCGGTCCTGGTTCCGCCATCCCAGCACCTGGGTTTCGGCACCTTGCGGGTGAGGCTTGATGAGCTGATGGAGCTCCGGTGTGTCTCAGCAGCCACCACACCTAAGACACACCCCGCCGCAGTAAGTTGTCCAGAAAAGTTGGAGCAACTGTTTTCAAGGCTTCCATTGCTGTAGAACAGCTTTAAATTGTTATTATATACTGTATACACACACATACAAAAAAATCACCTCTTGCCTCTGTGGGTGGTCAGTCCTTTAAACTCCAGTACTCTACCAGAGGCCTGGGAGCTTGAGTGTCCTGCACAGTATCTTAGCTGTTCCTAAGACTGTGCTCTTTTGGACAGAGATCTCCAGTATTGGTCCTGGGATCTGCTGGAGCTTCTTGCTTAGCTCGGAGTCACTGCACCTAGGTCTCCAATTACCACTGGGACCACTTTTACCTTCACCCTCCACATCTTCTCGAGTCCTTGTTAGTTCCCAACCTTCTTGTGTTCCATCTTCCTATGGCCATCTTCTTCTGCTTGTCCACCACGACAATGTCTGGTTGGTTAGCCACCATGATTTTCTTCGTCTGTATCTGGAAGTCCCACAGGCTCTTAGCTCAGTCATTCTCCACCAGCTGAGGGGGTATCTCCCATTTGGAATTTGGAATTCCAGGCCATACAGAGCACAGATGTTTCTGTGCTCAGTAATTCACATTTGTTGCTTAAATACTCTGCTTACCAATGATTTTTTAAACCTTATAGACTCATTTAATCTTGTTCAATCAGTCAAAGGCCCAACTCACGAATGCTGTCATACCCTGGATTTTGTACTTTTTTACAGCCTGTCACTCTTTGACACTGAAATCTGTAACATACTGTAAATTTTTCGGAACACATGCCTGTCCTATTTGAGGTTCCCTTTTCAGGGTAGCCTGGTAGATCTACTGTGCCCAAACTCCGATCTTGTACAATCAATTCAAATACAGCAGATCCCTTCGCCTGCTCTTATAAAAATCTAAATCAGGCATTACCTGTTAACAGGTCCACTCAGCTGTTTTAATATTATTAGACCTCAGTGCTGCTTTTGACACAATAGATCACAGGATTCTTATCACTCGAATGGAACAATGTGCTGGAATTAAAGGGCTTGCTTTGGAATGGTTTAAATCCTACTTATCTAATCGAACTTTCTCTCTTAGATTCAGAGACACATTGTCTCCAAGGACCACACCTTTTTGGGGTGTCCTCCAGGGCTCTATCCTTGGTCCAGTCCTATTTTCAATTTATATGCTTCCGTTGGGATTAATTATTAAAAAAATATGGTATTTCATTTGATTGCTACGCAGATGACTCTCAGATTTACCTACCACTGAAACGAAAATCGGTGAATCCTCTGAAGGGACTGTTTGATTGTCTAGAAGATATCAAGCCACGGATGGCTCTAAATTTTCTAAATCTAAATGAACAGAAAACTCAGGTCATTGTCTTTGCTCCTTCTGACCATTATGACCTTGGCCCCTTAGAAAACTACACTGTAAAAAAAAAAATCCTAAAAAAGCAGTAATATTCCGGCAGCTGGGGCTCCAAAATAATACCAGAAAATAACAGAAAATAACTTTCTCATAAAAATATTTAATAAATAAATACTATTAAATATTTAAATAAATACTAATAAATACTAATAAAATAAATACTTATTTTCCACCCTGATTTACGAATAAATTCTTTACAAATCCTACCATGTGAATTCATGGATTTTTTTTTCACATTCTGTCTCTCACAGTTGAAGTGTACCTCTGGTGCAAATTACTGACCTCTGTCATCATTTTAGGTGGGGGAACTTGCACAATCGGTGGCTGACTAAATACTTTTTTGCCCCACTGTATCTCCTATACTTGCATCACTACACTGGCTGCCAGTCAGCTTTTGAATTGACTTTAAGATCTTAACACTTGTTTTTAAGACGTTGCATAAACTAGCCCCTACATATCTTGCTGACCTCCTAACCTGGTATTCTCCCCCAAGATCCTTGAGGTCTGCAGACCAAATGCTTTTGGTTGTCCATAGGTCCAGATTAAAACATAGAGGAGATCGGGAATTTGCTGTGACTGCCCCCAAACTGTGAAATACATTGCCTTTGCATATCAGGTCCTCCCCAACACTGGATACTTTTAAAATCTGTCTGAAGACTGGTTTGTATTCTATGGCTTTTGATTCATCATGAGTTTTTTACTATTATTCTTTTTATGATTTTATTCTCTTCTAAAACACTATTCTATTTTTCTTTGTTTATGTCTTCTGCTTTGTCCATGTTATTGTACAGTACTTTGTTCAACACTTTTTAAAAAGTGCTATATAAATAAATCTGAACTTGAACTGTTTATGTATGTTAGTATTTGAGTATAGCAATCTACATCTAATACTACTTTACATTACTTTACTGTATACAATAAAGTATAAAACACAAATATGTGGTGCTAATTATGAGATATTAGCCATAACAAATCCCAATGCAATCCAGCTGCTAAACAGCTACAATCTTATATCAGACAAGAACAAGACAAAATTCATCTTCAAAAAGTCCAGTAACTGGTCTCTGGAGTTCTCAGATGTTTACAGACTGTTGTTAAAAGAAGAGGAAATGCTACACTGTGGTAAACATAGCCTGACCTTTTACATTTTACACAGCATGTCATGTTTTTTGGATTTGGTTTTCAATCTTATTTTCCATAATCAGAAGCTATAAAACTGTTTTTAAATGACCTGACTAAGAATTAAACACTAGCAAATGTGTGATGGGATGTGGGCTAGATTGTCAGTCCAAAATCGCAAAACTAAATGACAATCATAATATTGATACAATGGAAAATGTAATTGTACAGAACTTGTCTCCAAACACATATCTGTTTGTTTAACTTTCAACTTCAACTTTTTCCCACTATTAATAACCACTGAGTTTTACATAACACACAGAGACATGCACACCTACATGCACGCATGCACACACACATTATTATTAAGAGTCTCACCAGGCTCTCAACAGCTTGTGTGTTGCCCTTTAATTGCTGCTAATGACTGTTTGACTCTGTAGGTAATGACTGTTTTCCCACATGCTCTCATTAGTGATCAAATGATGACAGTGCTCAAATTAGAGGTGTTAATTGTTAATGTCAGTCAAAGCAAGGTGGAATATCAAAGGATGATGCAACTCTTGCTAAGTTGTCCAATGAAGTTAAGATTATTTAAGTTTTAAGTTTTTTGTTTGTTTGTTTGTTTGTTTGTTTGTTTGTTTGTTTGTTTGTTTGTTTGTTTGTTTGTTTGTTTGTTTGTTTGTTTGTTTGGGTGTTTTTGTGTCTGTGACCCAGCATTTGTGTTGGAATTTTTCAAATTTTGTTAATTCTTGACTGTTTTGGTTTTTTGAGAAATGGTTAATTAGTTCCCTTGAGTGTTGCCTTCCTGTTGCCCAGGAAGGCAACACTTGTCTCTGGTTTTCCTAGTGTCTTCTATGTTCTCTAAGTCACATCTTTATGTGTGTTTAGTTTTCTTTATTTGTAAAGTTCATCTGTTTGAGTCCTTTTTTTTTAGTGTCCCCTTTGGAATCCTGACCGATTCTCAGGCTGATGGGTGGCCATAACGATATCCTCTGCCCTTGATGTGGATGATGCAACCATGAGTAATAACTCCCCGAAGCGGCATTAAGGAAAAACAGTGGTAATGTCTCGTTTATCCTCCAGGGGAAGCAGTGTGGAGGAGCATTCATTTACACGCTTGCTACACTATATATTTATACCTTTTAAATTTGTTCAGGAATTGTATAATTATGATACAATCAGCATTTCTATTAAATATTGATATAGATATATGTTTGCAGCAAATAAAATATTCTGCATTCTGTGGTTATTGCTGACTTGTGTTCCTGAACATAAAAGCATAAAATGATTATTTCATTGCACTGCTAATGTAAAATGCAAAATCCATATTTAAACACATTCCCATTGCGCATTAACACGAACGTGCATGTATTCCTTCCTTTTTTTGCCTGTCCCGTTTGGCTCTTTTGCCATCAGAATTATTGTCTAAAGGCGAAGAAAGATGCCCAACAGATTTACTTTACCAAATTGACCAGTTAACTGTCAAACGCTTTTTCTGCATCTAAAGAAAATATGGTAGTTTCAAGGTTTTTACTGTATGAGTAGTCTATCAAATTAAGTAATCTACGTGTATTTGTTGATGAGTGCCTACCTTTTATGAAACCAGTTTGGTCAGGATGAATTAAGAGGGGGGTTATTTTCTCCAGTCTCTTTGAGAGAGCTTTGCAGATTATTTTAAGGTCTACATTTATAAGGGATTTTGGACGATAGCTTGAGGGATATACAGGGTCTTTGCCTGGTTTTAGCAGGAGATTAATGTTTGCAGAATTCATATTTGATGGAAGTCTGCCCTTTTCTTTGATTTCCAACAACGTTCTATAGAAAACTGGTGCTAGAATCGTCCAGAATTCTTTGTAGAATTCTGCAGGAAAGCCGTCTGGACCTGGAGCCTTATTACTGGGCATACTTATCAGGGCTTCCTGGAGTTCACCTGGTGTCAGTGGTGAATCCAGTGTCATTGCTTGAGTGTCTAATAATTTTGGAAGAGTTATGTTGTCCAAAAACTGATCAATTTCCTTTTTAGATGGGTTTATTTGTGGTGAATACGTTTTATAGAAATCCCTGAAAATGTTGTTTATTTGTTTCGGGTCATATACTTCCCAGATGAATCTTGAACAGCACCTATAGTTGTTTTTTCTTTATTTATTTTTAGCTGGTTTGCTAGAAATTGACCGGATTTATTACCATGTTCATAATTTTGTAAGCGTAGTCTTTGTGGTAAGAATTTTGTTTTTTTTTTTATCAATTATCTCATTTAATTCTAGTTTTGTTTTGCGTATTTTGTTCAATGTTTCCTGATCTTGGTCGCACGCGTAGGCTTCTTCTAGGGATTTGATGGTTTTTTTCTAATTCCTTAATATTTTTGTTTTCTTCTTTCTTTTTGTGTGATGAGAAAGAAATTATTTTACCTCTCAACACAGCTTTCCCTGCTTCCCATCAGTGTTGGTCAAGTTACTTGAAAAAAGTAATCAGTAACTAATTACAGATTACGTCCCCAAAAACGTTCAATTTCAATTCAATTCAATTTTATTTATATAGCGCCAAATCACAACAAAAGGCGCCTCAAGGCGCTTCATAGATACAGAGAAAAACCCAACAATCATATGACCCCCTATGAGCAGCACTTTGGCGACAGTGGGAAGGAAAAACTCCCTTTTAACAGGAAGAAACCTCTGGCAGAACCAGGCTCAGGGAGGGGCGGGGCCATCTGCTGCGACCGGTTGGGGTGAGAGAAGGAAGACAGGATAAAGACATGCTGTGGAAGAGAGACAGAGGTTAATAACAGATATGATTCAATGCAGAGAGGTCTATTAATACGTAGTGAGTGAGAAAGGTGACTGGAAAGGAAAAACTCAATGCATCATGGGAATCCCCCGGCAGCCTACGTCTATTACAGCATACCTAAGGGAGGATTCAGGGTCACCTGGTCCAGCCCTAACTATATGCTTTAGCAAAAAGGAAAGTTTTAAGCCTAATCTTAAAAGTAGAAATAGTGTCTGTCTCCCGAATCCAACCTGGAAGCTGGTTCCACAGAAGAGGGGCCTGAAAACTGAAGGCTCTGCCTCCCATTCTACTTTTAAATACTCTAGGAACAACAAGTAGGCCTGCAGAGCGAGAGCGAAGTGCTCTAATAGGGTGATATGGTACTACAAGGTCATTGAGATAAGATGGGGCCTGATTATTTAAGACCTTGTATGTGAGGAGCAGGATTTTGAATTCTGGATTTAACAGGAAGCCAATGAAGGGAAGCCAAAACAGGAGCAATCTGCTCTCTCTTTCTAGTCCCTGTCAGGACTCTTGCTGCAGCATTTTGGATTAGCTGAAGGCTTCTCAGGGAGTTTTTAGTAATCCCGTTACTTTACTGATTACTTATTTTCAAAAGTAATTAATTACTTAGTTACTTTTTAAAAACACGATTTACAACCTGAAGAGGTGATAAAGCGATAGATCTTTCAGCCCAATTCTACCTTTTCTGCACAATCCATCATACAAAATGTAATCAAATGGAAAAGTATCTTTTTTTAACTTGTTTTATCAGTTTTAATCTTTTAACTTTATGCATCAAGCAAAAATAAAATTATATGCAACATTCTCTGACTTGAATAAATTAGTTTAACATTTAAACCTATTTTCTGCACATTGCAGCACATAAAATAATTTTTTTTTGGTGTGTTTACACTCAGTCTTTCAAATAGATGCAAGTAAAACACAGCAGAAAATAAATAAAGTCAAAGACTCAGCGGTCCTGTTGCTCTATTTTCACCTGTAAAGCAGGAGTGGGGTAGGCGGAGGTTTACCCTGGTGCAGGTGTGCAGCAGTCAGTTGAAGAATCCGTGAGTTTCTCTGTGAGTTTCCCATTACGTCGTAGCTACTCGGTGTTTGCTTGGAAGTTTAGGGTTTTTTTCGCTGTAAAAATAAGTTTTCTTCCCACGCACAGCGGACACGAATGTTTTTGTCACTTTTTATGGAATCAAACTCAAAGTAAGGTCAGTACTTCCACGCTTTAAACGCTGCACGCTCATACTCTCTCCCCTCGATATATGATCCATTGTTGTCATTAACGGCGCACTCGCTTACGTCACTTTCGTGAGACATTCTCGCAAAAAAAATCACGGTTTTAGTAACGCAGTAACGCAGCGTTCCTACGGGAAAGTAACGGTAATCTAATTACCGTTTTTGCAATAGTAATCCCTTACTTTACTCGTTACTTGAAAAAAGTAATCAGATTACGGTAATGCTTTACCGGTTATTGCCCATCTCTGCTTCCCATAGAACAGAAGCTGATGTTCCGGGAGTGTCATTATAGTCTAAATATGAAGTCCACTCTTTTTTTAAATATTTAATAAAGTCTTCATCTTTAAGTAGTGATGTATTAAATCTCCAGTTTTTTCTTGGCGTAGTATTATTCTTGTGCATTAGTGTTAAAGATACAGGACCATGATCGCTGACAGCTATAGGGTGAATCTCAGTGTCTGAAATGTCGCTCAGCAGTGAGCTGCTGACCAAAAAATAATCCAGACGAGAGTAGGAGTGATGAACATGTGAGAAAAAAGTATATTCCTTACTGGTGGGGTGAAGGGAGCGCCATGCATCGCAAAGACCAAAGTCCCTCATATACTGTTTGATTATATTTGTGGACTGCCAATTACGCTGAGTTCCCGCTGTATTGAGCCTATCCATGTCTTCATTTAGTCCAAGGTTGAGGTCGCCTCCAAGAACAAGTGTGCCATCTAAGTGTTCAGAGAGTGCACTGAAAAAACTGTGAAAGAATGAGGGATCATCAACATTTGGACCATATACACTTGCAATACATAGCTTTTTATCAAGTATACCCATATGGAAAAGATATATATAAATCTTATAAAGTTTGTATCTGTCTTGTGTGAAACTTGTATGAAAAGCATACAAGAGTGAAAACAGATATAAGATCCCTTGAAAAATTATATAATGAAACTTGTATGTTTTGGATACTTACTAAAACAATGTATGAAAGTAATGCGAAAGTGGCCACTTTCATGAGTAAATCATGTAAGCCTTATATGATTTACTCATGAAAGTGGCCACATCTGCCTGCAGTTTTTTGAGTTGGTTAAATATTTTTAACCTCTTTACTCTGGAGCCAGCTCCATTTATATTCCATGTAATGAACCTCAGTGTACCCATAGATGTTTGTGTATAACTAGGGGTTTATGCTGTGTGCGTCGCTTAGACAGGTGGAGAGAATACGTCACTTGTTCATAAATAAAGAGAAGGAGAGAGAGAAAAAATGTGTGGCGAGATGCTCCCTGAGTCTGACTTTGTGTATGCATAGTTACTAATATGAGTAGGCTTGGCTTAAGTGTGTGTGTATCTTATATGACTGTGTGCGCTGTCTGACTGATGTAAATGTGCTGCCGTTGAGCGCATGATTGTGCGTGATCGTGTTGTGCGTATAATGTCGAAATAAAGGATGTTGTTTGTGGATGAGTCTGGAAGCAGGTGATCGAAGCAGTGAAAGAAAATAAAAAAGAAAGAAACCAAGGACAGGGGTGAGCAGCATAAAAACAAGAGGGGGAAAAGAGAGAGAGAAAAAAAACGAGAAGAAAAAAAAAACAAAACGTAAACATTCCAATTAAATCACTGACGGAGAGTGACGGTGTTAATTCTGCTATGAAATCACACTTTAAGATGCGATTTGATACTGGTAAGTTAAACAGATGTTAATGCAAGTTAGCGTGAGTGGATAGGGAAAGGGTGTAGCTGATTCTTATCTGGTGTGAGGTTAATACAGCCACGGAGTGATGTTGGGGTCGCGGTGGAGCTGTCCGTCCACGTACAGCCGGTCCACAGCGATGACAGCGCGGGAGCCCTTCTGGATGAAGCCGCGTCGGATTGGGAAGAGGACCCTGCGTCGTTCCAAGATCTCTTTGGGGAACTGGTCGTTCACACTGAAGTCCGTTCCTTCTAATTCCCTTCCGCGGCTTTTCACATGTTGCTTTTGTTTGAAGTGGCCGAATTTGACCACGATAGGACGTGGTCTCCCGGCCGTAGCCTGAATGGGGCCGAGGCGATGTACCCGATCGAAGACGATGTTCTTCACAGTGTCCTCCGGCAGCTTCAGGTGGGTTTTGATGACGCTTTTTACCGTGGTCTCCGCGTCCTCTCCATCGGCTTCTGGAATACCAGAAAATACCAGATTATCACGCATGCTACGAGCTTGTAGATCAATAACTGCTTCTTTTATTTTTTTATTTTCTCTATTGAGCTGGGTAACATTATCTGTGAGACATTTCACCGACTCCCTTAGCGTGGCATTTTCAGCAGCAAGCGTTTCCACCTGCTGCTGGCTGAACTCCAGGGATTCTCGCAAGCATTTAAATTCCCGGTGAAGAATCTCCACCAAGGACAGCCTTGCGTCGAAACTGGACAATCGTTGGTCGATTGACTCCAGTATGTCGGCAATATCTTTGCCGGCTGGCATCACGAGATCCTGGAAGCACTGATCAATGTAATCTTGGAGAGCCTCTAAACTCTCCCCGTTGTTCTCCAGGGTGTTGGAGATGATTTAGACAAATATTGTTAGTTATAAGACAATTGATAAGTGTATTTGGTAATACTGAAGCTTAAAGGAATTTGTTCATTTCTAAACTACCATTTGTTTTAATTTTCCACCAAAATCTCCAGGGTCTGACGTCAGTTACAACATGAGTCGCTTACCTTGTCCGTCACTTACCTCCATGTCTGACGAACACTACTGCTCCGTCTTGACCAGTAACAACTCCCTTCCACTTGGGGCAGTCCACTCGCTTGTAATACACCTTGTCTGTGGCAAGAATGATGGACCCAACCACATTCTGGCACTTTCAACACTTGATTACAAATCCTCCCCAACATCAGACACTTTCAAAACCTGTTTGAAAACCCATTTTTATTCCTGGGCTTTTAAATCAGAATGAGTTTGTATTACTTTTATTTGTCCTGTTACGAGTTCAAATATTGAGGGTGAGCACAAAAACAACAATGGTCCAGGAGAGTTAAGTCAAACGATGATTTAATGAACACACGCGTGGGGAGATGAACACTGCACACCGACAGCATCGATCGCCGCCCAATGATACACAAGCAGTTGTTTTTATACCATCAGGGTTTACTTTTATGACGCCCCCTCATGCGTCAAAGCAGATACAACACATGCATAAGTTTCAAAAGCACAGATGTTCTGTTGACAACTTTTGACACATTTAAAAGGACATCTTCTCCGTCTCGAGGCCAGGTGCTTCCTATTAATCTTCCAACTCTCGCTTATCTCCTGGAGCAAACTGTCCCTTATGCAGACATCATTTTGCAGCTACAAGCTTTTGCAAACTATTATTTGAACTCTTACCTAAACATGAGTCTAACTACTGTTTGCGTCTCGTGTGTCTCGACCTCAAAATGCACTCGGCCTCACCCCGCCCGTTGACGCTTCTGACCTTTTACCAGACAGAAGCTCTCTGTCTCCTCTATTATCAGAAAACAAGGTCCTGACTCTCTGAAAACAGTATTTCTTATAACTCAGCAGTATAATGCATCATAAACAATATCATTCATTCACAATAAATCAGCAGTCTAATGTAATACAAATCAGTTTAACAAATGTAATAGTTATCACCTTCTTCTAATTCAGGAGAATAATGCAAACTAAAACTACATAATAATTTCACAATCATTAATCAGGGGTATAACATGGCATTAGATAATATCACAATCTCACAATCCTTAGACTACAATGACCTGGATGACATAGAACCTTCACAGACATTTCATTTGTCTCATTTCTTACTCAAATCTTCTCATTTCATGCTTCTTTTGTTTAATTTTTTATCATGTCTTCCTATGTTTTTCTGTCTTTTGATTATCTTAAATGTACAGCACCTTTGTCAACATTTGTTTTTTTAAATGTGCTATATAAATAAATTTGACTTTGACTTTATTACGGTTGCTGTTCTCACACTCGGCTGCAGCTCTCCAGCTGTCAGCCACACATACGTAACAACAACAGCTCAGGACTGAGTTCATTCTTTTTAAGCAGATGAGGCATGATTGCTGATGTGCTCCAGTGTGTCGGTTTCCCCTGCAGCTGCACCACAAACCACGCCTGCCACATACCCACATTGCCCAACTGAGACCCGCAAGCAGGAGAGGGAATCAGCCACCACCGTCGGCATCCCCAGGTCATGGACCATTAGCAGGGATGAATGGGATCTGGGGGCCGCCCATGGAGCTGGACCGGAGGCCACCGCGTGGCAGAGACAGGGTTCACAGGCTGCAAGGGGTTAGAGGGGTTAGCGCGGGGCAACACAGGGCACTGATCTCTGGCAGAACTGTGGGAGGTCCAGATGGCGTGCTGGCCTCTGGTGAGGATGGCACAGCGACCTCCGACTCAGGCAGAGCAGGTCCTCCTCTTCATGTGCTGACCACAGGCCCAGCCTGGACAGGTCCCTCCGGAAAGATGCGGGGGTCTCCTCCCTCCCCCATGTGGTTAAAAGACGCTGGTGGGGCCGGCAGGAGTGTTGGCAAGGAACAGAACCGACCAAGCCAAACTCCCTATCAGCTGCTTGGACCGGTCCTGCAGCTGTTCCGCCTGTCGGCGAGAGACCGCCGCCTACTCCCCCCATGTGGGTGCTAGCTCAGCCACCATTCAGGCTAACACCTCCGCTGGCTGGCCCGGTCGTGGTTCCGCCATGCTGCCTCCTGGGTTTCAGTACCAATGACGGACCCAACCACATTCTAGCTCTTTTGACACTTTATTACAGTTGCTGTTCTCACACATGCTGTATCTCATACCTTAAGGCTCATCAGTCACTGCTGTTAAAAACAAGCAAACAAACAAACAAAAACACTCTGCACTCAGAAAAATAAAGGTGCCAACTGGAACCAAAAGTGGTTCTTTAGACTGATGCCATAGAAGAACCTTTTTTGGTGCCACAAAGAACCTTTCAAACAATGGTTCTTTGAAGAACCTTTAAAGGTGCCCCAAAGAGCCATCAAGAAGTGGTTCTTTGGGGCACCTTTAATGTTTTTTCAAAGAACCTTTTTTAAAATGGTTCTTTACGAGCTGTGCTCGTAAAATAAATACGAGCACAGCATAGACATATATTAATGGTTTATTGCCATTTCGTAGTTACCAAAAGACAAAAAGGCATTTTAACCCTCAGCACAACATCACTACTAATACATGTCACATATTAGTCATTTAAACAGTAATAATTCAATATTTTTACTATATTATAAATAAATATATATAAATACTATATCTATAGATAACGCAACAATTAATACATGTATTGTTTAATTAATAAAACATCAGAAAGTGATAAAACACATTAGAAATAGCAATAGCTTCATAACAGACCATTAAATCAACACATTTTCATCAGCAGATGCTTGTATGTTCAGTAAAAATATTTCAACAACAAGTTTTTGATTAAAATTATCAATGAACTTCAGCATTATGTAAGGTAAGTTTCATGTCCTTTGTTAGACCAGTTTAGGATAATGTCTCTGACGTATGTATCATATCAAATATATCTCATATCAAAACAAGCCCACACCTGCAGTTGTTTCGGTTTTTCACTGGTGTTTCCTGTCAGCTGGTCAACCTCACTCAGGCGGACATCCATATCAGCCAACCAAACGACAAGTTCCTCCCTTTGTGCTTCAAATCCCTCCCACTCTGAGACAAGGAGCTGAGAGAGAGAGAAAAAGAGTCAATTATAAAGAAGAGAGAAAAGTGAAACCCTCCTCAGAAGGTCTGACTCGCATACCTGCAGTTGACCTGTGATGGACTCCAGTTTGGCGTTCACGTCATCCCTCGTTGTCGCCAGCAGCCAAGTCTGCAGGGTGCCCTGGAAGAGCTGAGTTAATGTTCGACTCCTCCTGGTCAGGCTCTCCAGCTGGATGTGCCGAGGTCTCCCCTCTCGCCGCCGCCTCTGAACACACAAACACAAATTGCATGTGAAGCAGGAGGTGCAGATTTTTTGCTATTCTTTTCTAAATCCAGGCTTGATCACGTGGAGGTATTTGGAAAACTTTTTTGGCCAGCGGACAACTGTTGTCTTGCAGAAAGTCAAATCAAACATATGCGATACACAATCAATTCACAAGAACACATTATAAAAAATAAGTCCAGTTCTTGCCTGATTTCAAGTGAATTCTGCATCAAAACAGGGTAAATCGAGTGTTTGCAGCAAATGTGAGCACAAAGCCTCACTTTGTACAATTAAAGTTCTCCTCTGTGCAGACGACTTTCCTGTTTTCAAGGCACAACTTGGATCTGCTGTATAAATCTTATGGATACACAATAAATGAAACAATAGTGTGCACGACTCCAGATTCTGATCCCTCGTCCTAATATGGTCCCAAAAGGCTCACAAAAAAACAACATAGCGATAAAGCAAATGTTGAGGCTTCAAAATACAAAGTCCATAAACCAATGGCTGACATGGGTTTTATCATAAGGGTGATAGATATATATATATATATTAATTTGTGCAAACAAGAAAAATCTACAGCTTTTCGGTCAGAGGTGCTCTTGTGATTTAAGCCGGGTAGATTTATGTGTTGATGCTTCAGCTCTACGACTGGCTGCTGAGTGATATTTACACCCCGGCTGGATTACAAACTTTAACCACGTGCTGAACTTTGGTCCGGCTTTTATACCTCCTGCTAGTATAATGACCTCTTCTTGGCTTAATGCAGTGGTTGCCAGACTTTTTACAGGAAAAATGTTGCCCCCCCACCCCCCGCGTGCACAAACACATCCTCCAACCACGCGCCCATATTTTGCTCGTTTGCGGTTTATTTCTCACCTCAAACATTTAGTAAACAATTAAGCAAATACCAGTAATCTGCAAAAAATTACAGGTAGTAATAAAATTAACTACTAACTCTTTTACGCTGCGTCCGCACCTACACGGGTATTTTTGAACACGCAGCTGTTTCGTCCACGTAAACGGCGTTTCGAATCACCGAAAACAGAGATTTTTTAAAACTCCTTTTTTACGTTTACGTGTGGACGAGGAATACAGAGTTCATCACGCAGTGTCACAGGTATGTGCCTTTTTTCACGTCAGCTGTGCGCCACGTTATTGTTTACATGAGATGAATTGCAGAATGGCAGATAGAGACAAAATACTGTTAATCTGACTGTCTGCAGTTTCTACCTCAGAATTAGGGAGACATTCAAAAGGGCTGTTGGGGGGGGATAAATATATTTTACAGGGTTTATTTATCGGATAAAATACGTTAAATGTCACCGTTATTATTGGCCAGCCCGGAAACAGCGGGGGTGTCCAAGTTCAGAGGCCGCTTCCACCTGAGGACCGGCCTTCGTGGTCTAAAGAAAGTCGGGTAGTACGTCACGAGCTCCCTCGGTGGAGTGAAACTGCCGTCTGCTCCTTGCTATCTCAAATATAACCGGGCGCTGGCGTAAACTCTCGACCATCTCACACTTTCTTTAATCAGTTTTCTGTTTAACGTTTACTCAGCTGTGTGAAAACCCCAGAGGACCCCTCCCAATGGGTTAATAAAATTAAATTTAATCTAATCTAATAACTTGGGAGAAATTCGGGATTCTCCCGGAAAAATCGGGAGGGTTGGCATGTATGGTTGTGGCAACATTAACCTCGTCAAACACCTCAGAGTAAATCATATCACAGAATATAACGAGCGTATGTTGAGACGAACTGAAGAGGAGGACAGGGACAGGTGCTGCTACGGCGAGACAGACGTCTCTCACGGAGTCCTTTAGTGCTGCAGGCAAGCAACGTGTTCAAATAGCAAATAGTCCAAATAACAACTTCAGTTTTTTATTTCTATATGATGAACTCTGCATCATTAAGTGATAAGAACAAGTAATCTGATGTCCTGTAATCATTATGATGGTATAGTTTGAGATACAATAAATAAAATAAGTTTTTGTACAAAGTATCGGATCAGTATCGTCGATACCACCCTGGATATTACTTGGTATCGGATCGGAAAGGAAATCAGTGGCATCACACATCACTAGTGTTCGCACGATCTGCCTGCGCATCCCAACGACTGACCCCCTCCGTCCCTCCCGGGAGGTTGCCATAGTACGACGTGTTCTGACGTCTCTCTCTCTCCCTGTCATTTGGGTTAAAAACACATATTAACAAATTGCTCAGTGATGAACAAGTGCTCAGATCCTTTACCTAAGCAGTGCGCTTTGTCATAACTCATTGACATTCTGTTGTGCAATTGTTATTTACTTGTATTTTATAATTTGACTTTACATACTGCTGGGTGGTTTGTAAAGTTTACAATAACTAGTATTATCATTATGCTATATTTTCTAAGATATATAATAATCTCAAAAGTAATGCCTTGAAGCAGAAAATAGTAATACTTTATTAAAACTTAAAACTAAAGTACAGTGTTTGAATGTGTGTATTGTGTCTACTGTTTGTTAACTCACCATATTCATAAACATCTTAATAATAAATTTCATATTCTATTACCACATTATTTGTGATCAATGGGTTTGCTGGGTTAGGTGTGTGTGTGTGTGTGTGTGTGGGGGGGGGGGGGGGGGGGGTCTTTAGGCTTTGGCCTCCACACCTGCCACCAGTATATTTTTAAGCAAGTATTTCTAACTTTATTTGAATATTCAGTTTCCTACCATCTGCTCTTAAAGGGTAATCACCAGGTAACCCGCCCTCCCCCCTCGCACACACATGCACACAAACAAAACACACAGTATAATTCACAGCCTCGTTATAGTGAGTAAATATTTATGCCATTTACACCACCAACTTAGACAGCTAAGGATGAAGAACCTTTTGTTCTTTAAAGAACCATTTGTAATAGCTAAGGAACCATCTACAAAATAAAAAGGTTCTTTGACGAGAGTGGAGTGAATGAAGATGAGACACAAGTCTTCATAGTGACTCTGGAGTATGCATGTGCATTTTTCATGAAGAAGTTAAAGGATCTTGATGAATTCTTGATTAATATTGTTTATTACAGCTGGTAATAATCAATATTGATACATTATTACAAATAATTGATGCAATTTTTCATTAACAGCTGAAGAAGATGTCAGATATCAACTTATTTTTTCACATTTTGACCTTTACAGTGTATTTGACTAACTGAGGAGTGATAGGATTTTAATTCTACAGTATGTTGGCATCACAAGAGTCAGGCTGCAAAATCTGCAATGTAACTATCAGTTTAACAGTCTTCCTAAACCAGGGATAGAAAAACGCATAGATAAGTGGATTTAGACAGGAATTACAATAAAGTAACCAGACCCCAAAAACTGAAAATACCACACTGGTTGATGTGTCCTGCCCTGCGAGAGAGGGATAAAAGTAAGGACAGAAACACATCAGAAACACAGCCACAACAACACCAATAGTTGTAGCTGCTTTTCTCTCAGACTTCTTAATGGCAACGTGAACTGAACCCTTTGAAGTAACAAAGGCAACATGAGATCTCATAGCCTGAGCCTGAGACACAGCCACCAGAAATACTCTCATGTACAGAAATATGATCACAGCAGTGGGGCCGATGAAGGTAACTACGACATCAAAAGCACCAGTTATGAAATTAATTACAACTATGCATTCCCCGTCACAAGAATTATATCTGTCTGGCTGCTTCAGAAAGTTGTTTAGTATTGTGCCGTTATACAGCAGTGAACAGGCCCAACACAGACAGACACTGATTTGGACTTTTCTCTCAGTAACTGTGGTGGGGTAGGACAAGGGGTCACAAATAGCTACATACCGGTCAAATGAAATAAGCACCATGTTTCCTACTGAGGCAGATGTGAGAACAAAAGAGGCATAGTAAAACAGTCCACACATGAAGGTGCCCAAAAACCAGCAGCCCCCTAAAAGGAGGATTCGAGGCGGCATCAGCAGGAGGCCAACAAGGAGGTCTGAGACAGCGAGAGAGAGGAGGAAGAGGTTGGTTTGGTTGTGAAGCTGCCTGAGAAGAAAAAAACAGAAAGAAAGATGTAACATAATATTAATAAACCTGCAGCAGGTGGAAGGCTACAGTAATGCACCAGTTCTGAAAGTAAAACAACATACAATAAACAATCCAGTGCAACAAAGTAGGGCAAACCTCTCGTTTCCACATCATTCTGAGAGGAGGAGGTCAGAATATAAAATCATTTCAGTTAAATAGTACAAACATTTATCACATCAGCTGTTCCTTTGTAAAAGAGAGCTATCACAGTTTAGTAAATGTGAAGTACTCTGTAGCTAATCCAAGTATGCTCAAGTCAAACACAATATATCACAGTAAAGTTTACTTTAACACCTGAAGTGGGAGATAGAGATGATGACCAGGACGTTGAGAGTCACTGTGAGCAGAGAGATGCAGCAAAGCAGAATGTAGAGAAAAATGGTCTGATTGTGATGTTGCAGCGGCTTCCTACAGGAGGTGTTGAGGAGCTGTGGAAAGCAGAATTGTTGTCCATACACGTTCTCCATGAGCAGAAAGGGAAAAGAAGATGAAAGCTGCTGAACACTGGCACCTTTCTGACTAAAGCTATCCGTGTAATGTGACTTACCTTACTCCTCCTACTCCTTTTCTCCATCCACCACAGAAAATCTCTTGTGTGATATTCTCTAACGCTTTCACTGGAAATGCACGTCCTGAGATTTACTTATGTTTCACAGCTTGACAAAAATAAAAACACACCTATTCCACCGATACATCATTTCATTTCCTGCTGTTTCTCCTGGATTTCAGGAGCACGAGTCTAAGAAGGGATGCCTATGCCTCCTGTCCAGCCACCTATGCTTCTTTTTCTGGGCTCCAAAGACATAATGTCACCAGCATGTCATGGGTCTACCACAGGGTCTTGTGATAAACATTCCCCAAACACCTCATCCAAGTGTCCGAGAAGCATCATATCCAGATGTCTGACCCATTTCACCGGCTTCCTTTTGCTGTGAAGGAGTAACAGTTCTCTTCTCAATCAGAATCAAAATCAGAAAACTTTATTAATCCCGAAGTAAATAATGTTGTTACAGTTGCTCCAAGAGAAAAAGAACAGTAACAGACTGAACTAATTAAATAATACAATATATTACAAAGTTACAAAATAAAAGAAATAGGTCTAATATAGCTCAATTACAAATATAAATACCAAAAGTACTGCACAAAGTTCTTCTTTTTTAGAGTCTTTTCACTAGAAAACTAAAATATCTTTGATATCAGCAGTAGCTCCCACTCGATCCTTGCAAAACCGCACAAGGACACCCAGAAGGCTGTTGTTGATATGCCTTGCATAAACTATTGTCTCATCCCAGGTCAATTCTTCAGCATTCGACTGAGTGAAGCAAGAGGGTGGCTGGCTTGCTGTCTGTTGTTGGGGAGTCGTGGTCTTGGAGAATGAAAAGGTGGTGGCGCTACCCAACTATTTGTTTCATCCTGGTAGAAATGCTTTTCAGCTATTTTGAGGAAGGCCAGCTCTTTTATGGAGTAAAACCCTTTTTCATCTGTTTGTGTCTCCCACTTTATCAAACGACCTATTATATGTTCCAGACTTGGAAGAGTTTGTCACTGAGCAACCTTGAGAGCTGAAGCTTTCCTTTACTGGGATGCTGTTTTGACATGGTAAGAAATAGCTCGATTTGCTGTTTCTTTTGAAAACAAACATACTGGACAACTGGACCCTCTGTGTTGGATTTGTGGGCTCCCATCTGGAACACTTGCCTTGGGGGTGTCAGGGCTCGGTAGCCAGCAGTGAGAAATGAAACCAAAAGCAGAGCTTAGTGATTAGAAGATTTTATTTACAGAAACAAAGTACAACACAATGACCAAGAACTAAGGCTATGAAACCGGATTCGAGCAAATGAACTATGAATGTGCAAGTGTGGGGATTATATCATTTTATATCAGGTTGATTCTTTTACATCTTTTTATTTAGCTTTGAGCAGTGTCATTTATTCCATTTATTAAACATAGTTTCAATCAGGTTATTACGCACATTGCATTTGTGCTCATGATAGAGTTGAGCATACAGTCTAAGGAAGGCTCAGCGCCATGTCTGAACTGATATGTTGATGCAATGACCTGCATGCTGTGAATGAAGGCCTAACACGCTTACATACACGTATGAAGTATCATTTCTAGGGTAAAGGTGAAAGACTTTGTCTCTGCTTAGCAACTAGTGATCCGGGGTCCACAGGAAACATCTGGGGGGACCAGACAACCAAATAAGGAGGAAATGCTGTTGAACACGGAAACTTGTTGAACTGTCGTTAATTATAACCTGTACATGTGATGTTTTTTCTGACGCCAGAAGGGGCGTTAACCCTGACATAATAAAACCACGCTGAAAGTATGTTTTGATGGAAGATCTGCATTGACAATATAGAGCTGTATCTTTCCACACACGTGTTTAATAAAATCATTGTTTTGACGCACTTGGACCAGTGGTCGTTTGTCTCACACCTCAATCACGGATCGGGACACAAGCTAGAGTATTAAACACATCTAACATGGACTATGAAACTCCAGACCAGGCAGACATGAGCTTAAACTGGCCAGCAGGAAAAGTGTGGTTCAAGAATCAGCGGTCTAGGGCACTGAAACACAGGGAAAGGAGAGTCAGGGTGGTTGTGGGAAGTGGTGAGCAAAGTTCAGCTGAAAACGTCTAAGCCTTAGTTGCCTCAGAAAATGGATATGACTCTGGCCCTTCCTGTAAAGTGCAGTGGTGTTTTTAACCAGTCCAGTTTACTATCAGTGTGTACTCGAGGTATTTATAGCCCTCCACAATGTCCACATCGACCCGCTGGATTGAAACAGGGGTCACAGTTTTCCTGGTCTTCCTGAAGTCCACTATCAATTCCTTGGTCTTTGCCACGTTGAGCTGCAGCTGATTCTGATCGCACCACCTGACAAAGGAGTCGACCACAGCCCGGTACTCTGTCTCATCACTCTCAGTGATGCATCCAACCACCGCAGAGTCATCAGAAAACCTCTGAAGGTGGCAGGACTCTGTGCAGTGTAGATGGTGAAGAGGAAGGGGTGCCCCTGTGTTATTGGTCACCTTATCAGACACACAATAAAGAAGACGCACATACTGTGACTTTCCTGTCACATACTCAACAATCCAGGACAAGACAAGCATCCACATTCATTGCTGTTAGCTTATCACCCAGGAGAGTTGGCACAGTGCTCGCCTTCTGGTCCAGTCTTCATGAGCCTGGACATGAGTGAAAGTGACAGGTGGGGGGAGGGGTGTCAGGACTCACAGGAGGCTGTGGCCATGTCCACACTAATACGTTTTCGTTTGAAAACATCTTTTTGTCTCCGTTTTGGCCTCCACACTGAGGTTTTCGGTCAAGGAAAACGGAGCTTTTTGAAAAAGCAGAAACAATTGAAAACGCTGTTTTCACGTGGCCGCAGACTTTTGGAAAGATGACGCATTTTAGTTATATGATGCAGTCATGTGACCAATTAAACTGAGACAGCGGAGCAGCAGTTGTTCTGTTAGCTCTCAGGTTTGACAGCCCTGTTAAAGATTAATATCAGTCTGCACATGCTCCAGAGAGCTTTTCTTCAAATGCTTTAATTCTCACTCGCTTTTGCAATTTGTGCTTTTGTGTTCCTCGCAGCAACAACTCCACCTCATTGTTAGTCCATTTAAAAAAACTCGGTGCTTTTCCTCCACATTTGGCCAATTTTCAAAGAGCCGGAAAGAAAATAAACGGCAGACAGAAATGAGGCGGGTCGAATCTTCTTACTTTACATGCATGCGCAGGACTGGAATGTAAGCATTTTAGGTCGTTTCAGTGTGGATGCACAACTCTTTGAAAATGATAGTGTGGACGCGGAGTGTTTCAGATTTATCCGGATTAGTGTAGACGTAGCCTGAGGTGCAAAGTGGAGAGAGAGTGGCATGGACTGAAGGATGACTACAGGTAAATCAGGAGGGAGGTGAGCATTTCAATCTGTTGAAAAACACATTCAACTCATTGCCTCTGTTCTCAGCACAGATGGGACGGCCTGACCATAGTGATGGTTTTCATGCCAGTCAACACCTCTCTCACCTAAATGACTGAGCTCCTTACTATGACCATCTTGGTGTCAGCCGGATGTGATAGCTTGGTGAACCTAAGAAAACCACTTCATCTTCAAAAAGCAGTGATAAGATCCCGAGACCCTCAAACCTGGTACCCTTTGCATGTATTCAATTTATTCAGCCTCCCTCAGCAACTTAACACGGCAGAAGCTGTAAAAGGCAGCAAGGTAAAGCACCGGCACAAACAGGTCACAGTAGCAATTTATTAACAACAACCCTTGTTACATGTAAATAAGTATCAAGTCACTGACTGTGTTACAATGTGCATCAAACACAAAGGACACAAACCTGGCTGATGCCCGTAACCAGGGGAGACTCCTACATTCTGCTACCCAATCACTGGAGAGTCAACATCGGTCCTCCAGCATCAGAGGTATTTACCCTCCACCATTATCCCACTGCACAAACAACAACTGCTGCCACCAACACCAACAGCTATGAAGTGTTTTAAAAAACCGATACTGTGCTATGCAATAAAAAAAATAACAACTTGTGTCTCAAATTAAGTACATTTTACCACCTGACCTGGATCAAACACCAGTTTGCTTTTCGGGCAAACTTCACAGATGACAAAACAACTGCTCTATGTGCAGTAAATGCTCCGTGTAAATGACCTGTATTTGTAACATTTGAGAAATTAGATTACAGCAGATTTGAGATTATCCATACATGTATAAACACACAGAGTACACAATTCTTAAAAGGAAAAGGAATACATGCATATTCATCTACAAGCATATCTAAAGCTACTGTAATCCCCTCTGAAAGGCTACGCGGTGTCCACAGCATCTTCTCACTGGACCAGTACTCGGGCCGTTGTCCTCTGTAGATCAAGACCACAGAGAGGCGAGAAGGGAGGGAGGCTTTCATAACCCAGTAGCTGACGGGTGGCGGACTCCCAGCTCAAACCAAACTCTAGCCGACAATAGACACAGGGGTACTGTCGGTCAGCCCAGCAAACCCAGTCCACCGCCTTCTTCACCTGCTCCCATCGTTCAGGCCTGAATGAAAAAGACAGTCACAGTAGTGAACAACCTTGTTAAAACCATCGTGGTGCAAATATTTCCAGACCTGCATTTCTAAAGTCATGCAAGGCATAGTGAAATAAGCTTCATTAATACATCAAATCACATTTTGTACAAAATGTTTTTCAAGCTTAATTTCAGCTGATTTGTAACAACTGCAGAGAAATTTTACTCTAAGCTGTTGTGCATCCTGTGTTGGACAGACCTGGACTGAGAAGCTTCTTCCAGACAGAACAGGGTGCGGAGCAGTTTGCCTTCTTCCAGTTTGTCCACTTTCATCAGCTGCAGAACCAGAAGAGTCGCCACCAGCCTCAGGATATCTTTGTGGGCTGTCACGCCTTCAAACACACATGCAAAAAAGATCCCAAAGTAAATCACAAAATGGTCCTTTTATAACCGAAGTGTTCCAGACGCAACGTCCAGACGAACAGAATCAACATAATGAATCAATCTCAAACAACAGCTGCCCATTTAAACGTCGCGCTGGGGAATAATCTACAGGTTTAACATGTGCCTGATTTTTTTAAAGAAATAATGAAAAATAAGGTTAATTAACATCTGAGCTCCTAGAAAACAGCATATAACGGGTTATGGATGAAATCCAATAGAATGACGCTTCTGCCATGTATTCCAGCCCTAACCTGATCCCAAACCATAACCAGCACTTCAATGACGTTGGATCGTGTTTTCCAAAGCGAGTAAAACAAACGTGTAGATACATTCCAAATGGTTTCCTCATTTTTCCGATCTCGTAATATAGGGACGTGTTGAGTGATCGGAAGCGTAATATATCGATGATTTGTCACTTAGCGCAGAATGTTGCGCTTTGTGAGTGAGAACGTGTTGGTATAAAATGGTTATTGCAAAATTTTTCTTACAGACATCGAGGTAAAGGGTTAAGTGTGAGCTCATAATAATTATAAAACTAAGTAAATTTATGTTTTTAGTAAACTTACAATAACTTGAAAAACAAGAAGCACTCAGAGCACAAATCTGTGCACCCATCAGTCTCTGGGCTTGTTTTAAAGGACCAGCATCGGCTTTTGTTGGGAACCACTTTGTTTTCTGCTCTTTGTAAACTTTAAGAAGTGCCATGAAAACAAATGCAAAGAATTAGGTTTTATTTATGTGGATATGTGTCATTTCTTTTTACTGTTTAGTACTACTTAGGTCAGACCTCAAATGTAACATGATGCTGTAAATCTTTATATGGCACTTTATGTACTTTAACAAAACACACATGTAAGAACTGCAGTTTCTAAGTTATTCGAGGCTTTTTGTCAATTTTCCACCAATAAATCTTAAGTTGACCTTAAAGACCTTGGTGGATGTGAGTCACATTTTATATGCATTGTTAACATGATCCCAAGTAAGCATACATACTTGTTAACTTTCATAAAACTTGAAAGTACAAAGCTAGTTTTTCCACCTCCAGATCAGAATTGAACGAGCTCTCACCGAGAGAATGGATGCCTTTGTTCTTCAGGAACACGTTGGCAAACAGGTCCACGTTGACATTAAGTAGTTCCCCCAGCTCTGTGGTTAGTTCCCAGTACCCTTCCTACAACACGCATAAAAATAACGCCATTATATCAAAGTGACATTTACATTTTTTCCAGTTGCATGCACTCAGAGTACAAAGGTGTGTGTTACAGTTTTGTCCTTGGTCATTTTAATAATTCTGTCCAGCTTTTTTGAGCCTTGCTAACTCTACCAAAGCACAGGAGCTAACCACATGAAACGTTCACTACGATAAAACACTTTTAACTCTATGACCAACTTTGAGCATCACTGTCATGACATATATTACCAGTTTAATATCTGTGATGTAGATTGACAGAAACGTGGCTGTTTTATCTGTTTTCTGATAATTAACTGGATACCATTTGAAAAACTGCATTCTGGGTAAACGTGATAGCAAGGTCTTGTTTATATCCCCATTATGATCCCACACTCATCATTAGCTGCGATTCTTTCTGCGTCAAAATGATTTTCACCCCTCGGCTGTAAAAGTGTGATGGGGTACCGTCTCCACCCTGCTGGGCAGGTGGGCAGCATGGGCACTTGAGCTTGTGAATGCAGTAACTCAAAAACAGGTGCAGCCACTACAAACCTCAGACCAGTTTGAATACCAGTGGCCTTTAGTATAAGGTAAAGGTTGGAGGTCAAGTTTTATGGAAATCTTGTGAATGTGACGAGTTGAGAACGAGGTGAGGTAGAATTTTCAAATTGATACGACAGGTGTGTCTACAAGGAGGCAGAGGGGCATCACTGGAAGCTTTCTTTACATATTCCTATCATAAAACTCTGAAATGTAGCTTAAAGTTTCAAAACAGTGGATGTTTGCATGCTCTGTTAATATCACACAGACTAAAACCCTAGTCTGAGCCTAACCTGACAGTTATGTTTAACCTCGTAAGACCTGAACTCTTACACGGCATTTTTAATTTCTCTTCTCGTTATTTGGGCTGATTGAACCTGATGAATGTAAAAACAAAGAATTATGCGATTCTTTGTTTTTACCAAAATTTTGTATTTTGGTCTAGACAACCCAGAATATGATGTCCACATGTGGACGCCAGGTCCTAGGAGGTTAAATTCTCTGTGTTAGCCTTGCAATACACTAGCAGTCTCTCCAGGGTCTACTCCGCCTTTCGCCCCATGACAGCTGGAATAGGCTCCACCCACCCATGACCCTAACAATGACAAGTCCCATAGAAATAAAACAGATGTTAACAAGTGATTCAAGTAAAAAAATTAAGCTTCCTTCGCAGTTTTAACCTGTCAGAGAGCCAAAGGAAGCTGTTGCTTTGTCCGAGTGATAAACAGCTATGTTTGCTTAAGTGAACCCAAGACTATAAAACCACAAAAAGCTCACTGAATGTTGCATCTGGAAGATCTTCATCCATTTGAGCTTCAGCGCTTCAGGAGATTCTGCTGCATTCGGTCTAGTTAACATACAGTCATTTCCATCTGTTAGACAAACACTTCTCATAGTTAACAAACAGAATGTGTGTAGAAATGTTCAGAGACTCACGCAGCTGACTGATGACGCAGGACAGGGTTAGTCGGGAGATCCTGATGGCCAGCGACGAAAGCTATGACGCGCGTTCTTTGTCGAACATTGCTCTGAGCTTCAAGTTCATGGTGAGGTTGTGATGCACTCTTAACTTTGGATAAACTATAAGAGGGAGCCCTTCCTCTGCGATGAAGCTGAGCGGCCTTCTCAGGAGCCCTTGCAGGGCTTACAGGAACATCTTTGTCGGAACAGGTGGGAGATAAAGAGGACGCAAGATAAGAAGTTGTTCTCCCGCAGGGTCTTCCCCTTATCCGCCTTAATGATCGTAAGCACAAGTCCGGTTTTGCTTGGTGCTCTAAATCTGATGGAGCTGACGTCACAGGAACCACTGTATATCCCGGAGCACCATCATAGGTGGAGCTTGAGCTACCTAACTGAGAGTGAAAGCCACTGGAAGTAAACTTAGCTGACCCAAAATACGGCCCTCTGTCTCTGGCAGTCTGTGCAACAAACAGAGGAGCCGTTTCATCAGATTCAACAACCATCTGAGACGGTACTGCTGCAGGAGCAGTGTCAGGAAGACTCCCATTTGTGCTGAGGCCGCACAATTCGGGAGACAAATAGGACTTCTCAGGAAAGACTTTACTCTTAAACTCGGGTCTTTTCCCTGCCTGACCATATATTTGGAGGTGAGGTTTTGCTTGGTGCTCTAAATCCACTGGAGCTGACGTCTCAGGAAGTTGTTCTCTGACTTCAAAGAAAGAACTACAAGAAAGACGGCTGAAAGACGGACGCCTGGCTGCTCCGTCTTTGTATTTTTTAGGCTTTTTACAGGCCCTGTAAGAAACGCCTTCAACAGATGAACTCTGTTCTTCCTCATCAGACACAGAATCAAGTGCACTCAGTACCCGATTACTCATCGCTGAAGTGTAACCTTGAGTGTGGAGTGATGACCTGCTAATCTGAGTGCTACAGCTCTGGAATATTGGAATATCGATGTCCTTCACTGCCTGACTGTCTGATGATGATGAAATGCCAAATGAAAATGAATCCATGGATTGACTACGAGGATAGTAACCACAAAATGAAGAAGGGATGGACCGTCCTTGTGGAATAAGTCTTGAAACACCCTCTGAAGCACGCTTCATAAAAGAAGGAGGCGGAGGGGGAGCCGAGTGTCCAAGAAAAGAAAGGTGGGGAACATCGTCTGAAGCACGCTTCATAAAAGAAGGAGGCGGAGGGGGAGCCGGGTGTCCAGAAAAAGAATACATTGAAGCACCCTCCTTAAAAGAAGGAGGCGGAGGGGGAGCCGGATGTCCAAGAAAAGAAAGGTGGGGAACATCGTCTGAAGCAAGCTCCTTAAAAGAAGAAGGAGGTGGAGCTGGAGGAGAGGAGTCGGGACTCTATGAAAGGAGAGAAATAAGCAGAAATTTAAACTCCGACTCTACAAACCTCTAAATGTGTTGAGATGAATTCTATCAGAAATACTGTTGGTAATGTATTTTGACAGGTTTCACAATATAAGAAAAGTTCTACATCAACATTAACTCAACAAAAGAATCACATAGTTTGTTTGCCTGCAGGACATCTGCTACATGCCATTTAGATATTTCTGAAATTGAACTGAATTGATTATTGTTCCATATATTTGTTAAATTTCTTGAATTTGTTTTACTGAATGTGCAGCATCAGCGTCTTAGTGTAAGGGGACTAACCGTGAGTGAACCACAAATCTCAAACAAATCAAAGCCGCAATCTTCCTCCTGCAGCAGCAAGACAAAAGCATGAAATCATAAACGTCAGCATTTGTGAAGATTGCAGCAGCAACACAGTCAGTACGATCAATGACATGATGATCACATGTTTAGTAAAGGACAGGAACACAGATGTGTTGCTCCCTCGGCCGCTGAAACAAAATCTTTGGCAAAACTACAGCTCCAGTTTATGCGCATGAGGACTAGTCATGTATGAACAACAGTTTAAAAAATTCATACCAAAGAGTATGCCTCTATTAGGTCTTCATCATCCTCGGGAGAAATCCAGTTAATGTAGGGAAGGAAGTCCACATCTTCCTCTGCAATCAGCTTGGGGATGTCTGTAAAACCAGGCTGTGGTTGCTCTGAATCCTAAAAATAAGATCAGTTAAATAAATATTTGATAAAAAAGCTAAAAGAATGGAAAACAAACTGTAAATGTGAAAAAGGCTGATTTGACAAACCCGTTCCTCAATGGCCACGAAGCTGGTAAACTGAGACAGGATGGAAAACTCTTTGCTTAACTCGATGATGAAGGACTTCAACTCTGCTTTCTTACCCTGTAAAAGTAAAAAAGTCAGTTTCCAGAGTTTCTCCCTCACAGCCCACCCAGGTATGCTAACAATCAGCCTGTCGTCACCTCTGAAGATATCCATGAGGAATGTATTGTTAAACAATCCCAGCACTGTTAACTAGAGAGCCTAAGCCAACTTCTGTCAGTTTGGACAGCAGTGGGAACGAATGGGATCATTGTCCTGCTGCTTGACATCATTTAGGCCAGAGATAAGCTGTTGTACAGATACAGCCACTTATACAGGCTGCCTTATTCCTGACAGGCCCATGACAGGCACCTGGTGGGTCCATGGCCAAGTACCGGCTGATCCGTCATGTAATAATATCCCCCTAAGGTGGGAAGTAAGTAAGAAGTAAGTACAAATACTTTGTTACTGTAATGAAGTACGATTTTTAGGTATCAGTACTAGTAGGGCTGGGCCGTATCATACCGTTCACGGTAACACCGGTGTAATGTTGGGCAATGATAAGAAAATTAAATATCGTGATAGAATATGGGTGAAACGCGCATGCGCAGTGCCTTTGTTTTCATACGCACATGGTGGAAGAAGCACGGCGGCAACAGAGAACGAGAAGGGCGAAAGCGGATCGTTGAATGAAACTGATGAACCTGAACTGGTTTGTAAAAATGCTGCAGCTTCACTGGTGTGGAACTGGTTTGGCTTTCGTCCCTCAGATACACAACAAAGCACTATTTTTGGTAGCGCATGCTAGCGGGCCGTCGTTATTACCGTGTTGTTTGGAAAATACGGCGCACTTAAAATCAATCCTTTGATTTTTCTGAAAGTCGACAGAGCCCCTTATAATCCCGTGCGCCTTATGTATGAACTCTGGTTGTGTTTACTGACCTCGGAACGATTTTATGTGCACGGCGCTCGAAAATCTGTCAGATGTTTCAGTACGACTTTGCTAAGCTACGAAGCCGCACCGCTTGATGGATTATTGGAGCCAGTGTTGCCAACTCCTCAGTAAGGAAAATCGTTATTGGCTGTCCTAAAAGTCGCTAGAAGTTGCCAAATGACGTCATCGCTTAATTTGCATAATGCTAATGTAATTGTAACCTACAGTGTTGGAGAGAAAAATAACATCGTGGACATAAAGTGAGTAAAAAATTTATTTAGAACTACAAATTAAATTTCTTTTAGCAATTATTGTTTTTTTTAATGTCACAATTCCAACCCTGCTCCTTTACCCGGGCTTGGACCAGCAAAAGTGACCCAAGATAGGCACTCTGGTGGAGTTACAGTGTGTGTGTGTGTGTGTGTGTGTGTTTAAGTAGTTTTAAACCTGATCCACAAAACAGCATAACAATAAAAGAAGAACTGACTGCGTTACAGTCAGTGCGGGAGCAGCGGCTTCGCTCATGCGCGATTCATTTGCAGTTTGGACGCACAGGTGTGAACGTCTCCTGCCCTGATAGCAGCGGGGGGAGCACTATCCTCCGCCCGTGAGCGCTTTGGCATGGGCGAGGTGCCCACGGCAGCACCGCTGCTTGTTGAGAAGAGCGATACGTGCTTTCACGTCAAAAAGTGTTCATTAGTGATGTGCGATACCACTGATTGCCTTTCTGATCCGATACCAAGTAATATTCAGGGTGGTATCGACGATACTGATCCGATACTTTGTACAAAAACTTATTTTATTTATTGTATCTCAAATTATAGCGTCATAATGATCACAGGACATCAGATTACTTGTTCTTATCACTTAATAATGCAGAGTTCATCATATAGAAATAAAAAACTGAAGTTGTGCTATTTGAACACGTTGCCTGCCTGCAGCACTAAAGGACTCCGTGAGAGACGTCTGTCTCGCCCTACCAGCACCTGTCCCTGTCCTCCTCTTCAGTTCACCTCAACATGCGCTCATCATATTCTGTGATGTGATTTACTCTGAGGTGTTTGACGAGGTTAATGTTGCCACAACACTTCACTTTCTTGCCACATGTATCGCAAACCGCGTCTTGGCTGCCTGTGGAGGTAAAATACGTCCACACGACTCCAATTACACTCAGCCATTGTTGTGAGTGCGCACGCCAGAGGCTGCAACACATTTATACAGCCGTGTTTCACACATGACTATGAAAGGCGGAAGGGAAAATAGTTCCTTCCAAACATAGACAATCCAAATGTTATCGTTTCTTTCCAATGTGTTCCTGTTCATGATAAACTACAAATTTACTATAAAGTACTAAAATATCGATATTTTAATGTGAGAATCGATTCTAGAACATAAACGATTGGTATCGGAGGAATCGATATTTCAGGATCGATCTGCACATCATCTGTCGTCATAAATAAGTCTCCAATAACAACAGAAAAAGTCACCAGATTTGTCGCTAGTCACTTTTTAGAAAAAAAGTCGCTAAGGGGTCTGAAAACTCGCTAAGTATAGTGACAAAGTCGCTAAGTTGGCAACACTGGTCGGAGCATTACGGCTATCGTAGGCGGAGCCTCGCGGAGTGATGTGTACTGTGCTTCAACATAATGTTACCGTATTGTGTGTGTTTAACCTCTTTTTAAGTGTTGTGGATGTTATACATGGTTATGCTGAGGATGTGTCGTTCAGTTTCCACCGGAAATGCCTTTTGGTTAAACTGTCAGCGAGGAATTTGCACTGTTACATTTTTATATAACTTTAATGCAGATAAAAACAGCTGCTTGTTTAAGTGAAAATACATTGATGGGTTTTTTTTTGCACTAATAAAGTTGTGGAGTTTTAAAGTGTTTCGTCTCGTGTCAGTTATATCGTCAGTTATATCGTTATTGCAAATTTTCAAATGTATATGGTGATAAATATTTTTGGTCATATCGCCCTGCTCTAAGTACTAGTTTATCAGTAGTTTATTTTCTGACTGCTTTTTACTTTAACTCTCTACATTTCTAAACAAATATATGTACGTTCTACTAGGGACCAATCCAATATACAGTATCGGTCCGATCCTGACCTAAATTACTGAATCGGATATCATTTCCAGTTTCTGGCAGGCTGGAGCTTTGTTGGGTTGTTCCTGAACATCCTTACAAACTTCCTCTCATCTGAGGGGTTGTGTCTTCTTCCAGACCTTGGCAGAGTGGTGACACATCTGAATAATAATGTTCACCTGAACTGATGGTGCTGGAATCTGTAGTTGTTTAGAAAGGTCTGCAAGAGACCTTCCCAATGTGTCCAAATCTACAATTCTTCTTCACTGAGTTCTTTTCTGTTCTTCTACTGGTCAATCTAATCAGTGCTATCAAACACGACTTTATAGGCTGGTAAAGATAAGCATAACATCATTTTACAGCATCACTAAAATATGCTATAAGAAATGATTAACAGTTCACAATGTAGTACGAAATAGTACGAACATAATGTCCATGATGAGTAAACCTTTGACCACAGCTGTATTTATTGTAATAAGGATTTTGAAACTAAACTGAACTGGAAGAAAAATTTGAAGAACAACAAAATATATATATATCAGTAAAACAACAACAACTACTGTAAATTTCAATCTTTGGTCTCACTTATCTGCAAAGTACCTCGTGTTCAGCTTCACTGGTGTCCAGGTTCCCGTCTTCATAATCCCTGATGACGGCCCTCGCGGTGAGCTTGTGAAGAAACTAAACACATGACATAACAATTACCTCACTGTCCTGTGATGGCAGTCAGCCTGCGTGAGGATTGCAGGCTTAACAAGTGAGATGTATGCTCATACAGCAGCTACTGTTGAGTGTCAGTGTGCGTTCTTACTGTGCCCTTTGTTTTCTGCAGCTCGCTGGTTGACACCATTGTTTTGAGCTCCTGACCACTCAGATTTCCCAGTAGAGTCGCCTGTGTTAAAACAACGGCATTATCATTATTGTCTAACGGTGTTGTGCTGTAACTCTTTAATCAGGTCAAAAAGCCAGAGACTGCAAATTAAAATAAAGTTCAAATATTTTGCTCTTCACAGTTTCTAAGTCAGCAGTCACACTGATGCAGATTAGTGTTAACTCATTTGTTGTTCCCCTCAGGCCACTCGCAGTTACTGTTCAGCTGGTAGAAATATAACTATGCCTGAAGTTTCAACCAAAGCATTACTAACCAAAGAATAGTCCATCCATCCATCCATCCATCCATTCGCTTCCGCTTATCCTTTTCAGGGTCGCGGGGGGCGCTGGAGCCTATCCCAGCTGTCATAGGGCGAAAGGCGGGGTACACCCTGGACAGGTCGCCAGTCTGTCGCAGGGCCAACACACAGGGACAGACAACCATTCACTCTCACATTCACACCTAGTGGCAATTTGGATTATCCATAGAATAGTGACAGAGTGAAATTAGGTACTGGGAATAAGTTAAAGATCCACTTCCAATGTCTGTGAAGGTTCTCAGTCATCCAGGTCATCGTAGTCAAAGGAGCTTGCAAAGAAAAGCGTCTGGACTACTTTAAGTTACTTGAAGACGTTTCACCTCTCATCCGAGAAGCTTCTTCAGTTCTAAGGTCAAATGGTGGAGAGTCCCAGATATAAACCTAGTGGGAGTTTCCCCCCACAGAGGGACAAAAGGACCCCCTGATGATCCTCTAATCACATGAGCCAAGGTGTGAAAGCAGGTGTGGGTCACAATCAGCCAGAGTTTTGGGTGAGCTCATTGTGAAACCTGGCCCCACCCTATCATGTGATTTCCTGAGGTCAGATGGCCCAGGATGTGAGTGGGCGTTAAGGCGTCTGGGAAGGATCTCAAACTGGATTATAGATGGCAGACAGTTGGTTTCATAAGCCCCGCCCTCTGTTCAAAGCTGGTCGCTCACAGTGGATGTAAATAGCTTCTTTCACTCCTCTTTCAAACCATCTGTCTTCTCTGTCCAAAACGTGAACACTGGCATCCTCAAAGAGTGACCTTTGACCTTTAGATGCAGATGGACCGCCGAGTCTTGTCCCGTGGCGGTGGCTCTTCTGTGTTGTGGCGTGCGTTATGAAGTTGCTGTTTGGTCTCTCCAATGCAGAGGTCTGAGCATTCCTCGATACCCTGTACAGCAAACACTACAGTGTTAAGCCATTGTTGGAAACTTGAATTGGCTGGGCGGCGCTATGAATTCTGGGATATGGCAGGCCACGAAGGATACACCGACCCATTCTTGAAATCTGGGGAAAAGGAGGACGCATTTGTCGGCCAGATTCAGAGGGGTCTACGAATTCGGACAGCCTTTGCTGCGTCGCTGTGATGTTAAAAGGTCTACAAATGCAGCCTCAGGAGGATGCAGCCTACGTTTTGGGACACAGCTTATGCCACTTATTTATGTGCGAATGTTTAATAATGAAGAACATTAAAACATTACTGTTGGTCACATGTCGGGAAAGTTGTGTGATATTAGCGACGTTTGTACTAACTTGGTTTTAAAACCTTTACTTTAAAATATACGCCGTTCAATAGTCGACCTTAATCCTACAGAGAATGTGATGATTTTGTGGATAATTAAAGTCAGTCATATATCCACAAACACAACAAGCTGAAAGTCAGTGATGCTGCTCGGTTTGCAGTCCTGAACATCACGGCACAAGCAGGATTCACTGCACTGTTAATGTGAGCTGTGTTATATTGCTGCCTCTGTTCGGTGGTGTCGAGCCAAACGGACTTTAACGTGTGTTTGAACGAGCTGACGGTTCACTCGTTAAGCTGAAAGAAAGATGCTTTAATCACAGCAGTCACACATGTGTCCACTGCACCATCTGGGACTCTTCTTGTTTCGTAATAACACAAACACTAAATCCTGCTTCTCTGGTGCTGTTGTGTAGCAGTGTGTACACCTGAGACTGTCACCTGTCTGTCTGTCCTGCACTCTCTCTCTGTGTCTTTCTCTCTGATTGTGGAATAAAAGTATGAACATGTGTTTATAAGTTACACTTGTGTTTGAATCCTGCAGCTTATCACACATTTGATTTCCATGTGTGACGACTGCAAGTGTCCAGAGTGAGGACAGACTGAGGGACCCACTGCTGCACATCATCTGTGAGGCTTTGCACCCCTGATGATCCACCAGGACAAACTCAGCAGTAGGGATGGGTACCGGTGTCCGGTGCCATGATGGCACCGGTTCTGACATAAACGGTAGTAACCAGACCGAAAAGCAGCGCACATTTCGGTGCTTTATTTCGGTGCTTTTTTTTTCCTGAGCTGTGATACACTTTAGATTCTAGCCAATCATTTTATGTTTCCGAGGATAGTAGGCGGGGCCAGGTACGTACGTTCTGTTAGAGCAGAGCTACAGATTAGAAATGACCAAGGCGAAGCGGTCAAAAGTCTGGCTGTACTTCACAGCAAAATATGCAAACTCAGCAGCCTGCAACAAGTGCTTTAAGCTGATACTGTGCAAAGGAGGTAACACCTCGAATCCGATGAAACACCTGGCGACGCATAGCGTTTTTTTTTTAAAAGCCGAGAAATGCACCGTATTTGATGGCAGCAGCAGCCGTTCTTCTCTGTTGTTCGCGTGTAATTTACGCTGAGGAGGCTAACCACGTTATTACATTAATGCATGTAAGGTGAACTAGCAAACACCGTCGTAGTTACATGCGGCTGTCTTCTTGTTTGATGGCAGATACTCCCTTCACCCTGGCCAAAAAGGCTAAAATGACCAAAGAAAAAGAGGGAAACAGTTAAACATGAGAGGTTTTTGGATAAAGTTTGTGTTTTTTCCATTGTTTAAGCACTGCTTCCAGCTAAGAGTGATACCATATATGCCCCATAGCTGCAGAAAAGGCTAACATTGTTATCTTTTTACATAAAACCAGCTGAATATGAGAGGTTTTTGGACCAATTTTGTGTTCTCCATTCTTTAAGCACCGGTTTGAGCACCGTTTGAGCACCGGCACCGTTTCAAAAGTACCGATTTGGCACCGGTATCGGATAAAACCTAAACGATACCCATCCCTACTCAGCAGTGTGTGAGGAAGAGGAGGAGGAAGAGCCAGCAGCAGCTGACAGATGGAGAGAATAGACAGACTGTTCCCTGTTTGTGAAGGACTGCTAGGAAAGTTTAAAATAACTGTCTGTGCTGAATCAGTCTTATTAGGTAATGTTCAAATAATGTGATCATCCCAGTGTTTTCAGTGTGGGAGAAAGTACTCAGAGTACTCAGGGCCTTCAAGTTACACACTATGAAAGGCAGCAACAAGCTTAATGTTCAGAAACCTAAAGTCTGTATCAGCAGCAGGATGGAGCTAAAATAAATGTTGGTTTCGGTTCTATGAAGCTTTGAGTATTTTGGATCAGTAGCTGCTGTGTGTGTTGCATCATATTGCTGTAACTGTTTATATGCTTTATATATTCTGAGCTAAGTTGATCTATAGTGTTACATCATATTCTATAAGGATGTTATGTGTTTGTAGACTTTCTGCCCAGTTTGACCCATTTAGCAGACGTCAGCCTGTTTAAGGCTCTGATATCTATTCTGTGTGACTTACAGCAGTTATGACATGGTCTGATTTTCTCACCCAATAAAGGAATATTTCATATATCAGTCTACTCTTCATTCTATCAGACACAGTTATCACAGCTCGTACATTTGCTTTTTACACATGTATGTAAGCATTGAGCCAAATTCAGTAATGCCAACATATTAAACGAACAATATTTGTCTCTTATATATAATACATCTGTATACACACTGTCACAGATACTTGTCTTTGAGTGAAGATTTAAGGAGACAGGAAATATAAATAACTGCAACTTGAATCTTTACTGAGGCTCAGTGTTTGGCACAGTTCAAGCTCACTGCTGTAATAACTAATAATGGTGAAAATGATAACTTTAATATATTCGCCATATTATATTTATATTACCAAGGTGAGATGAGTCTCATGAACAACATTAGCTAGTAAACAGCTAATCTTAAAACTACAGTTGGATACAGAAATGAAGCCCAGCAATCATGTTTTACAGCATCGGGGTCTCAGCCTCAGATACTTATCAAATCAAAACATCTCATAAAAACAAACAAACCAACAAAAAAGTCTCCTTGTTAAGCTTGTGTGTCCTGAGTCTGAGTTTCGCTCTGTGTGTTTCCTGTTTTATTTTGATAGTCCTTGTCCGACGTCAGTGTTTCCACTTTAGCCAAGATAAAGCTGCCTCTTTCAGTTCACCCTGGTGTCTGTGAGTTCTGCGTTTGGGTCCAATCCTGTCTGCCACACAGCAAATCACAACACTGCCGATCATATTCTCACTTGTTACATGGACATTTTTAGCAGCAGCAAAACGTACTTTGTACATTTCTAAATGTAAGATGGCGTCACGTGAACAACACGAGGCTCAGTGTCCCTCCAGAATCTGCTATTTAGCGGGTTGTTTTAATCTACCGTATTTACCGCACTATAAGGCGCACGTAAAATCCTTAAATCTTCACAAAAATCGACAGTGCGCCTTATAGTGTGGTAAATACGGTATTTTTGACCGGATTCTTCATCCAGAATTGCTGTGCGTTGCTGACCTACAGCAGACAAGACCTTCTGGACATTTGGACTCATAACTCCAACAGTTTTATCGCCGATCTCCGACTCATCCCAGAGATCTCCAGAACACCGGAGGTTGGCTGAACAACAGCTGCCCGGACAATATGCTACTGAGTTAGCAGGACGCTACACACACCGAGCCGACAGGCTAGCAGATGACTCCGGCAAGACCAGAGGTGGAGGTTTGTGCACTTAAGAAAAAACAGAGCCGTCAGGTGCTAAAAAATAAACTTTGGACTCAAACTTTGAAAGAAAATGGTGTCCGTTACAACTTATGTCTAAAGGCTGGAGCCGAACAAAAACTCCCTGATAACGACTGTTTTGACTGTTCTTCCCACTCTATGCAAGGAACCTGGGTTGGCTGGGTTTACTTAGCCTGATAGGGCGAAGGACACTGTCTCAGCTGAACTATGGACACGCACACACTTACACTGATAAGCACTCACACATCCCCCTCCCCTTCCAACGCCTTCGATGCTTGTTGCCTCCTGGGAACACGAGGCGGGTCTGGGCCCGCGCTGGAGAGTCGGCGCAGTGGCAGGATGGCTGCTGTGTTGCCTGGGTGAACTCCTTATCCCCTACCCAACCCTGTTTGCTGGTCACGTGCTCTATAATGTTGTGCTGTGGACATTTATGTGCTTTTCTGTGCAGAGGAGTTTTTCTGTTTCCTGTGCTCATGCTGTCCTCCTGTAGCCCAGCATGAGCAGAGGTCTCTTTTTTTCCTCTTGTACTTTCCCATTGTAGTGTACATTTCAGTGTTTTCCTGTAATGCAACCGTTCTCCGACTTGTATCCCCATGTGATGTCTGTGTAGTGTGTGTAAGGTCGGGGGCGGGTTCATTCCACTGCAGGGCGACCTGTATAGTTTCATGCATCGGTTAAAACACTGGAGTCCAAGTAAAGGACGCCCAGCTGGAAAAGCTTCACACAAGTAAAGTTGTTCGAGATTCACAGAATTTACAGAAAATATTAAATTTTTGTGATTTATACCGTTGTCAGGACGATAAATGTCTTATAACGGGATATTAGATTTTTGTCATGTCGCACAGCCCTACTACAGCCTGTATATACTTATAGTTATTGCATATTCATAACATACCTTCATACCGTGTACACTGTAACACACCCATAATAGCCCCATTTTTGTAATATATCTTTATTATTGCTGATATATATTTTGTAATATACCTATATCATGGCTAAAGCACTTCTGCATGGATGCAAACTGCATTTCATGATATGTGCAATGACAATAAAGTTGAATTCTATTCTTTTCTATTCTAAAAGACAGAAAAGAAGGAAAAGGCAGGGCTGTGTTCAGAGAGTAGAGAAGCAGCTTACCTGAGTACAGTGTGGCACAAAGCCATAAACCAGAGTGTGACAGTCATTGAACAGAGCATGCAGCTGCTTGGGAGCCTGCAGAGGTGGACTTGTTGGGCTGAACTGCTGCCACTTGACAGACACTGAACTGCAGCCAGGAGATGCCATACGCTTCAGCTGACAGGCCACCTGTAAACAAAACAGACAGAGAAAATTTTGGGTGTTATTTATGATCTTCTTATAACGAGTCAACAACTGAATAACAACAATTAACAGCTGCTTATGTATGACATGAGCGCTCACCTTCTCTGCCCAGTTGTGTTTGGTTTTTGTGTCGAAGAACTCATAGGCTCCGCCCCCTGCTTGAGCCAGGGCTCTCAGCATGTGTTGGTTGGCCATTGTGCTAAAATCATCAGACACATAGATATACTTTATACATATTTAAAAGATCAAATGGATCAAATCAAGAAGAAGCTCAGTGTGCAGAGCATCACAGCGTCCATTACAATGATCCGTGTTGTTAATGTTGTTATTCAGGCCTTGTGCTTTGTAAATTCACGTCTCTTACTGGTGACTGTACCGTTTAAACAGCAGGACACACTTTAATGCGACAGTATACAGCTGTGGGCAAACGTTTACAAACTGTGTACCCACTTCTTGTTTTTTAAGCTCATTAAAGATGTAAACTGTATAATAATCTTGGAAAAAGAGCAGTTCAGAGAAATCATGAAAGCCTACTGTTACCATGACGATCATGTTCATGATAAATGGATGTAAACTTGTGACCACAGCTGTAGGACGACACAGCTGTGTAACACTTAAAAAAACAACAACTCTCAAATGACATCCTGTACTTGTGTACAACTTAGCTTAGAGAATAACTTCACAGGGCAACTATTTAAACACAAGGCTGCTACACAGTGTATAGATGTGTATAGATGATGCCCCAGGGCATCTGTGGCTACACCTGTAGCTGCCTCCACCAGTGTGTGAATGTGAGAGTGAATGAATAGTGGCATTGTAAAGCGCTTTGGGTGCCTTGAAAAGCGCTGTATAAATCCAATCCATTATTATTATTATTATTTTCCCACTCAGAACCCTTTTCAGACCTGAGGCCACAGGTGAAGAGGCGACTGTGCTGAGCATCGTCTCTGAGCAGCTTCAAGGTGAGCTCGGTGTTCTGGATGTGGCCGTCCGACAGCAGCAGCAGGTTCCTGATGCCGCGCGATGGAGGCAGCAGGCTGAGCGCTCGCAGGGGACGCCACAGCTCAGTGCCTCCCCCTAATGGAGCGGAGTGCTAATAGGAAAGAGAAGAATCGAGCTTGTTCAAAACTCTCTGTTGAGTTTGGCTTTAAACACAACATTACCAGTGCCATTAACATCAAAATATATTCACTAATACAACACAGTCACATTATAATAGAAGCTATACATAGAAAATCTGTGGAGGGAGCCGAAGGTTTTAGTTCATCAGCCACAAAACATTTCTGACTTGGAGAGGATCTGCAAACATGAGCGGGACAAACTGAGATGTGTGCAAAACCTGCAACTGCACGACACGCCTGACCTCTGTGATCACCAGAGGATCAAATACTTTTCCCTTCATGAAAATGAATGTGTAACGTTTTTCAAATGCATTTTTCTAGATGCTTTTCCTCATTGCTGTCTTTCACTGTTCACATGAACCCACCATAGAAACTGATCATTTCTTTGTCTGTGGGCAAGTTGCAAAATCTTTTGACGTGTTACTGGAGTCATAAAAGCAAAAACATGTAACAAACTGTAATAAAGGCCAATGTCCACCATTAGTTTCAGAGCTCATCACAGCACAGAAACAGCTTTAGTGGAGGTTACTGTCATGGCCTGGGTCTAAGTAAGCTAATGCATTTTTTGTATGTTTATTTTATATGTTGTGTTTTTGGTGGTTTTCCTCCTCCTCCCTGTGTGTGTGGTCATACGCGCTCCGGGGTACTTTGGGCCACTGAAGGGACTGCGACACCTGCCGCTCGTTAGCAGCTGCAGCTGATGGCCTCATCAAGAGAGTCCTTTTTAAGAAGGGGGCGGAGCTCCAGTCTATTCCAAACCTGTAGAGTACCTCCATTGATGAGCGTTTATGTGAACGACATCACTACTGTGGGTTTCCTGCTGAGCTGTGTGTGTTTTGTGCCACCAGGAGTCGGTAGTGTCGTCTCGAGGGGAAACCACGGAGCGCAATCGGGTTTTGGAGTTGTCACCTCTTCACTGTTTATGGACACGTGTGTCGGACTCGCAGAGGAATCGCCACGGGAGCCACAGTGCTGCATTTGTACATGTTGTTTTTTCCACTCACTATAAATAAATCCCGTCCTTCACGTCACACACGGGTAGTGTGTAGTGAGCTTTTTGGACATTAAGAAAATAATTCGAATTGTAACCGTGCTGAGGGCAAGTTCCAGCTTTGAGCCGTTTGGTTTGGGCGGTCCGGGCGAGGAGGATGCGGCTGCCTCCCTGGGAGCTCTTGTTGCCTGGTTTTTCTTCATAGGCGGACAGTTTCCCCACCGTCGTTTGCTGCTCACTTGTTGGACCCTCCACTTCAGGGAAGAAGGCTTCCTCGCCATCGGCACCCTACCCCATCTTTTCTAACTCCTTCAACGTCTGCTGAGTCAGCAGACAAAGTAACTCAGACTCCACCATAGTTGTAACACCACTTGCTATTAACAAGATGAAGGCCGTTTCTTCCCCACTCACTAGCAATGCTAAGCCAGCTGAAAGTAGAGAGAAAGGTTTTGTCTAACCCGTCCACTGTGGGTTTCTCTGGGCCAGTGGGCCTGGAGACTGTTAGTTCACTGTCAGCCGTCCCTGTAGTTACTAATTGTGAAGCTGTTGTGAGTAACCGAGGCATTTTGTCACTACCTGCTGAAACAGTGACTGTTCATTCTGGGCAGGAGTGTTCAGGGAGTGATGGAAACTATTTTTCTTGTGCTCATTCTGACTGGAGTGTTTAAACTAGAGCCCATTAACAGGCTGTGCATTCTCAGACTGTTTGTGTGGCTGTTAACCTGCTGCCTTAAAGTTAGTAACTGAGGCAGAACATGGTTCTGGAACAACCGCCTTCGACCTTGGCGAGGGGATCAAGTGAGCTAATTCAGCGGACTGTGTAGCTTTTTTAGTGGACTTTGAAACCGCACGTGCTGAATTAGAGCACTCTGATTTAGGGAACGCTGAGTTGTGGCCAGAGCACTCAGAGCTGCCAGCTCAGCATGAAACTCAGCAATTAGCTCAGTCAGCTGCTCAACTTCACCCATAAACGTCACTACAGTCAGTAGCTCAGTTTCCAAGAGCTCAGTTCCTAGTGCGGTCTTTTGCTCCTTACATCAAGATTCAAGGCTCTTTATTTGTTATATGCAGAGTCATACGAGTGCAACACAGTGAAATGTGTCCTGAACTCTCCTTTGACTGTGCAAAAAGACAATATATACAATAAATAAATTAAATAGCAAAAATGTGGAAATTTTAAATTCAAAATCTGAAAATGTACATTGTGTGAATACAATGTTAAAGTGTCTTGTGCCATATTAGCACCCCAATGTATTGTCACAGCAGTGCAAGTAAACAACTGACCAGAGTAGTGTAAATGTACAAAGTAATATGTGCAGTAGTGCTACTCACAAATGGCACCATTACAAACTCCAACTGCTGCAGCATCTCAGCGAGGATGACCCCGATCGGTGCACAGAATTTGCAGAATAATAACAAACAAAACCACCGCTATTGGTCTGACACTAACCCACAGTGGATGGATCCCTCCAAGACTGTTGGAACAACAAAAGTGATGGTTTGGTGTGGTATATGGGCACAACGATAGTGGGTCCATTCTTCATCAATGGAAACCTCAAGGCCACTGGATATTTGAAATTGCTAGATGATGATGTGTTTCCCTCTTTATGCACTGAAGCTGGCACGTTCCCTGAGTTTTTCCAGCAAGATGGTGCACCACCACATTATGGGTGCAGGTCCGAGCATTCCTAGATGAACAGTTTCCTGGAAAGTGGATTGGTCGTCGTGGGCCAGTTGAATGGCCCCCAAGGTCTCCCGATCTGACCCCCTTAGACTTTTATCTTTGGGGTCATCTGAAGGCAATTGTCTATGATGTGAAGATACGAGATGTGCAGCACCTGAAACTACGGATACTGGATGCCTGTGCTGGCATTTCTCCTGCGGTGTTGCTATCAGTGTGTGAAGAGTGGGAGAAGAGGGTTGCATTGACAATCCAACACAATGGGCAGCACATTGAACACATTTTATAAGTGGTCAGAAACTTGTAAATAACTCATGAAAGAATAAAGTTACGTTGAAACCAAGCACACCATTGTTTTTCTTGTGACATTACCAATAAGTCTGATGTGTCACAAGTTAAGTTTCCAGTCACCTTTCTCACTCACTATGTATTAATAGACCTCTCTGCATTGAATCATATCTGTTATTAACCTCTGTCTCTCTTCCACAGCATGTCTTTATCCTGTTTTCCTTCTCTCACCCCAACCAATCACAGCAGATGGCCCCGCCCCTCCCTGAGCCTGGTTCTGCTGGAGGTTTCTTCCTGTTAAAAGGAAGTTTTTCCTTCCCACTGTCGCCAAAGTGCTGCTCATAGGGGGTCATATGATTGTTGGGTTTTTCTCTGTATCTACTCTACAATATGAAGCGCCTTGAGGGACTTTTGTTGTGATTTGGTGCTATATAAATAAAAATGAATTGAAGCTTTTCAGAACAGTTGACCTCTGACCTTGAGATCATGGTCACTAAGATTCAAACATGTCTGACACTGTTGGTAGATACACCTATAGTAAGAATTTGAAAATCCTACATGGCTTCGTTCTCAAGTTATCACATTCACAAACTTGGGAGACGGCGTGGCCCACTCGGCAGGGTGGTGACAAAACCCCATCAGCCTTTTAGGGCTGAGGTGAAAGAAGGGCTTTTTCTGGATCATGTTAGCTAGTGTTAGCGTACCTGCTAAGATAAGAATAGAACAAATAGAGCAGCATGCAGCCATGCTACTCAGTACCCGGAGCTATAAGAGCACAGCAGATTTATAACTGACCTTGATGAATCTCTGGGCTTCTTCATAAACTTCACCAAGTGGCGTCACTGTTAGAAAAGCTTCTGTGTGATCTGAAAGGCAAACACAGTAAAAGTTAAGAAAGCTACCACTGGCTACAGCAAGCATTTGCAGGGTTTCCTCAGTAATATGTGATTAACAGCTTCATCCAAGTATTGTGTGGGAAAAATGCAAATATGACAAACTGTAAATGAAACTCTTGTGAGTGACACAGGTTTGCTCACAGAAAGACGTGCTGCTCTTGTTATTCACATCCTTCAGGTTGACTTGAGCTAACACTTTTTAAATGTTAGCCTAAAAGCTGCCTCAGGCTGCAAGTACAAACCGACCTGTTCCAAAGAAAACCACATTGAGTCTCAGGCTGCGATCCAGGCTTTTGAGAATCTGCAGGGCGATTCTGCGGGCCGAGTGGAGAGACTCTCCCTTCATGGACTCGGACGTGTCCAACAGCAGGATGACTTCATCTGCGTCTGAACTGGAGCTGACCTCAAAGTCTGGATAGAAAACCAACATGCAGGCCTAAAGGGACGGAAACGAGATGGCTGAACAAAAAAGCAGCATTTTTAGAGTGACAGGAGGAGAAGACAAAGAGAGCGACAGACAAACCTGGCTGTCCTTGTCAGGGTGTTTCTCCACCCACATCCTGGGCAGGTGGACGTCAGACAGCATGATGGACAGCTGGAATCCATCTGGACCCATGATCTGTCCTGGCAGCACGCTCACCACTGCCTTACAGTCGGTTTTCTACATGACCACAAACATTAAAGAGCAAAAAATGATTGGTTTGCATGCAATAAATCCATATTTGTAAACAGCAGTTTGGTTTAAACTTTGAGGTAAAACAATTAGTGGTATGGTCCACCCAGCCTTCCTCTGACTGGACACAGACAACAGGTCAAATAGAAATGATTTCCAACTAAAATAGAGTCACATTAAACAAATATTAACAATCGAAATCTTTAAATAGAATGAATGACGGTGTTTTGGAAAGCTGTAAATGAAGAACAAACGGCAACAAGTATAATAATGATTGTAATTATTGTTATTACTAGTAGCAGAATTCATTTTAATGACTTCTGATTCAATTCCAAATGCAGCCAGGTTGTCATTTGTTCACATGCTCGATCAGAGGGACTTAAATCCCAAAAGATTTGGATGATACGTAACTAATAATAATCTGCATGAACAGTTGCAGTCTGGTCTTCGCCGCCCCACAGCACTGAAACTGTGCTGATAAAAGTAACCAATGATCTTCTCATGGCAGCCGACTCTGGTTTACTCTCCATTCTTATTCTTCTCGATCTGACTGCTGCTTTTGATACCATTTCTCACTCAATTCTCCTCAGTAGGCTCGCCTCCTTCGGTCTCTCCCATATCCCACTAGCCAGGTTTAAATCACTCAGTTTATTCGACTTAAATCCTTCACTTCTCAGCCCTTTCCTCTGGTTGCAGGCGTGCAGGGATCTGTCCTGGGGCCTCTTCTTTTCATTATCTACCATCTTCCACTTGGACACATTTTTTGTAAATAAAATATTCAGTTTCACTGCTTAAATGTAAAATAAAAAGCCAAATGACCTTCATCTTGACTTGGTGAGTGATACATTGCAGGCTGGAGATCTCATAGGGCATTTCAGCTGACAGGTCCAAGGTGAACTCTCTGAGAGCAAAGGAACAGTGATTGAACAACCCCAAACCAAAAACATGACGATACACGAAATAATGAAGCTGTAAATACTGCAAAGCTGTTGTTCAGTTCTTAACAGTTTGGAGGTGGATATGAGCAGACGAGGTTCAGACTGGTTAACAGAAATGCTTCATTTCGCTCACCTCACACTCGCAGCTTCATCAGTTACACACACCTTCTCCACACTGACCTGTGGAGTGACGTTTAAAGTCATATTTGTCATCAAAGCAAACTCTGATTCAATCATGAGCCGGACAGGATCTCTGTTACCTGTGTGGTCTGGTTGAGGGATGCACTCTCCTGCCACGGAGCCACGCTGCCGGGCAGGGAGAAGAGAATTGTGCCGTCCCTGACGATCAGCTCGGAGACAAAGGTCACTTTGATGAGGACAGTTGCACCAGGGGGCAGGTTACCCACACTGATGGTGAACACATCCTGCAGTGAGGATACAGACCATGTCACAACCAGCGGCGGCTAAAAGGGCCTACATAACACCAGGAGACGCTAAACAGCTCTGGACCCGCATGATGACCGTGTGTGTGTGTGTGTGTGTGTGCGTGCTTAGACGTACAGGTGCATCCTGGTCCATGAGATAAGCTCCATGTCCTTTCTCAATAGCCTGTTTGTACTCCTTGCGAGCTTTTTCTTTCTCCTTCACCTGAGAAACAAACATCCATTGGTTTGCTCACGTTGTGTTGAACAGCACAGGCTTTATATACACGATAGACGTAGTGCCTCAAACTGAGCAGCTTTACTATTCATCGTTCATCTTTTGAATCCAAATGTCACGAGCACAGGGCTGTGACTGTGAAATGAGAGAACCCACGTGCTTATTGGTCAACAAATTGTGACTCACAAATCATTAGCCAATGAGCTCATGAGAACTTCAATGTCCAAAATAAACCTAAATGTTGCATTTGATAGATCAAACTAGCAAAAGAGCGAGTGAGCTGAAGGGTGATGTAGTCACAGCCTGAAGTCTTTTACAAACCCGGCTGCTTCAAGGCTCGTTGATGTTGGCAGAACTTTGTGGAAAACACTAAAGAATGCTTTTCTACTCCCTCCAGCGTCAGAGTACTGGGTATTATCAACAGACTGCTGGGCTTTGACAACAACAACAGGAATAATAAAAGATCCTGTTATGCTTTGGTCACATTTTCATGAATAAAAAAATAAAATAAAATATATATATATATATATATATATATATATATATATATATATATATATATATATATATATATATATATATATATATATATATATATATACATATATATTTATTAGGGGTGCAACGATACTTGTATAGATATTGAACCACTCGATACAGTGCTTTCGGTTCGGTACGCATATGTATCGAACAATACAACATTTTTAATTTATTTTATCAACTTTCCTTCTGACGATGCTGTCTGTGTTGAGAGCTCAGTGAATCTGCGCTCGACTACTCCGCCTAGGCTGCACTGTCGAGCGCAGATCCACTGAGTGCTCCACACAGACAGCATCGTCAGAAGGAAGAGCGCAGGGCAAGCTAGCGAGACAGAAGTTAAGCTCTACTTGCAACATGGCAAATTGAACCTCCCCGACCCTCATTCAGATCTGGCGTTTGGAATTATTTTGGTTTTCATGTGACGTATGACCCTGAAGGTAAGCGAGTCATGGACTAAAGTAAAACCCGACGTCCCGGGGCTAGCGATTTTGCCAGTCAGGCTACCAAAATCTATCTCTGCCCTGCCCGTCGGGCTATTGTAGGAAGGAAAAATATATGTCAATGCTTTTGCATTCTCTCGGAAATGTAGCTGGGTAATTATGTCATTGGCATCGGTGAGCCACTGTCAATATGTGACATATTGAAATCGCGTTTGAATTTGCGCTTGTTTTTTGCTTTCACTTTGCAATCGTGCGAACTGTGTATAGAGAGCGACAGCACTGATCTGTGAGTGATGATAATTTGTGCACCAATTCCTCTGACATCGTCTTATTAATCGTTAGCTTACTATGCAAACATGACAAGTGAAATCTCCCGCAGCTTAAACATGTGAGAGGTTGATCGCAGAGAATCGCTGAGCTTATGTGAGTGCGGCAGGATATATATTTGACTACGATGACCTGGATGACTGAGAACCTTCACAGACAGATATATATTTTAGTTCTGCTGAGCCAAATAAGACAGGTCAGGGTGAAGAAGTGACAGCCAAAGAAAAGCTTACCACAAAACGGAGAAGTTATGACAAATCAGACTATAAGGCAAAAAGAAAGTGCAGCTTTATGGTTTCATGGACAAAAGAATTTCTGTGGCTGCAACATGACGAGCTAAATAACCAGGGCTGCACATAAGTGGTCCGCAGGTGCGCATTCGCTGTCAAAACAAAAGACGCGCACAAGATAAGAAGTTGCAACGCGTGTTTGCGTACATAAGATTTTCTGGAGGAGGACAGACATTTGTTTAGAACTCTTAAAGATGTCGAAGAAGCTCCTTTAAGCAATTACTGTGATGTTCCTCCACCTCCAAAGAAATGTCAGAAGGAGTCCGAACCACAAAAGAAGCGCGTATTCTCGGAAAAGTGTTTGCAGGAGGTGAGCTGGCTTCAAACAAATGATGAACGCACAGAGATGTGGTGTGGAATGTGCCGTGAAAATTTAATAAATGACAAATTAAAAAGGCATGAACATTTTTTTTTGTATCGAAAAAATATTGAACCGTGACACCAAAGTATCGAACCGAACCGTGAATTTTGTGTATCGTTGCACCCCTAATATATATATAAATAGAGAGAGTTTGACAGGTGTTTATATTGTAATTCACAGAAACAGGAAATGAAAACTTTCAGACGGTGAACTAGTATTTGAATAACGCTCCGTTACCTGTCCCACGACATGCTTCCCGTTGATGAAAGCTTCAAACCCACACACTGCAGCTGAATCATCTAGAGGGAAAACATACTTTGCCTCAATGGGCACTGAGCTCAGATTTGTGTATTTCTGGAAGATGATGACCTAACAAGGACACAGACGATCACATCAAATGTCAAATCGTATGTCAGCAAGCTAACAATGAAAAACACTGAAACGACTCGATGTGCCACCGTTACCTGCGAAAGCAGATCCATCAGTTTACACTTCACATGAACGGCCTGCAGAGGGAGCTGCTGACCAGCGCTGTCCAACAGTCCGGCGGTCACCTCTTCCAAGGGGTTTTTACTGCTTTCAAACATATCATCGCCTAAACTGAGCTCTACACACAGAAACAAGAGACGAAACAGTGCAGAATGACGTGGTTAGCTTCATTTCTATCTTTCAGCTTCATAATTATAATTCGCACATAGCAGACCGTGCTGACAAAGGATTTCCACTAATCTCATAGCTGTTCAGAGACTGTCAGTCCCATCCTGACCAATAAACACAGTCCTCTCACATAGACGAAGCCACCGGAGCAGGATCTCGACACTTCTTTAGACTCGGCCTGCATGGCAACAAACCTGTAGCTCAGGGCCCAACCAACATCCTGCACGTGCAAACAAACACTTTGAAGAGCTTGACAAAAAACTGTTGTTGTGTAGTTTCACCAACTCTACATGCAAAGGTTTTGTGTCTTTCTACGATAAACTAAAAAGTGCTTTGAGTAAAGAAGTCCATCTGTAAATTATAAGCTGCATCTAATGAATGACGTCACTGTTTACCTTTAAAGACAGCTGTGCAGCAGTGACATGTTATATCTGGTGGTGTTACTGGTTAACCCCACTGGGATCAGTCTGGGCTTAATGTGAGTAAGTGTCATAATCCTGGGTGGCTTCCTTTTGGAGTTTTCAGACCTATGAACTTGATCTTGAGGTCAAGGGTCACTGATGATTTTTAGCACTTGAGGTTCAAATTTAATTCTCAGCTTACTGGAATTATAAACGTGGTGACGATGCTACCACATGAGCCTTTTACAGCTGAGGGGTAAAAACGTATGAAAGCTCAAGTTCAACCACTAAGCTGAGCGCACTGTACTCTCACGTTCATCGCCATAAATAAGAGCCGATCAAAGGCGCAGCTGTCCAGTGCTCACCTTCAGCAGAACAAGGAAGACAGAGCTCAGGTGACATGTCCACGGCAGGAGTGAAGGCCTTTAGCTGGTCTCCTTGGATGCTGAACTGAACCACATACTTGAGTTTCACCTGATCAGGACTGTATACCACATACTCATCATCCTGGAGGACACAAGAGTGGATGCATGTTTGTGTGCGTTAGTGAAGTGAACCTAGTGTGACAACAGTTAAATATTCAGCAAAGAACAATAATTCAGCTTATGGGCAGGAAGTGTTTTCTTCTGTCTGTTTATCCGTGTGCATGTAAACGCTCACACAGTCCTACTGTACCTCAAACTCAGAGGGAGTGTTTGGAGCGCGGCGGACTCCGCGCACGCTGTCGTATCCGTCGGGAGCCTGCTTCAGCAGGACGTCCGTCCTGTAGACCTGCCTGCAACGTCCCAACGCAACGTCACACACCAACAACAACCGGGAGCCATCCGTCACGCCGGGCTTGGAGTATTTCAGACTGGTGCTGTGGATGGAAAACGTGACTGTGTTGCTGCCATCTTGGTTCAGAGATATCAAAACTCCAATAATAACAAGTGAAAGCTTGTATTACTGCAGGTCAGTGTTTGCTTTACATTCAGAGGAAACTCTACAACCAGAGGACTGAAAACACTCCACAGCGTATGAACCTCACAGCCCTTCTTAGGGAACCAAGGAGAAGATGCTGAGGCGTGCAGATTACACAAGATCACGTTAAAACAAGTGGCAACAAGTCTCATGATCTTATTCAAAGCGTTATTGGTTCAAAGCGTTGCCGATGCGCACGTAGTCGGGGGAGAGGTGCAAGACTGAGTTCAGTGGTGTTGGGAATCAAAATCAATGGAACCATCAGATTTGTGTCCAGATTGTAACACGTCTCTCGTCCTTGAACTAGTTCTTCATACTTGCCTTATGTGTCGTATTACACTTTTCACTCAATGGCAAACTGTCAATGAATGAGGGGCGGCTCAAGACTTTTGCACAGCAGCATATGTGTCAGACACACAAAGAAACTGGTCAAATTGGGATTTTCGACTAACCTCAGGGAATCACTAAAGTAGATCCCACCGCCCAGTTTGCCGACGTCGGTTCTTTCTATGCCGTGGTGCTCGACTCCCACACGGGGCAGCAGCAGGCCACTGAAGAGGAGGACACAAACACAGCTGCTGTTTCACTACACACATTAAAGACACACAATTCATATGAAAGTAAAGATATCGTTATGTAAAGGAGGTCTGCTCAAATCGAGCTAAATGATTGGACGGCGTTTCCTAATACAGATGGACACAAGACGTACAGCCGGAGCCAAGGCCAAGTCAGTCAGCTGATCTTAACCCAGCTGAGCGTTTCATTGGCTGAAGACTTTGGCTCACAAACAAACAGCGATTGAAAGCTGCTGCAGTGAAGGCACAGCATGACAAAGGAGGAGGCTCGCGTCTGGTGATGTCCATGAATTCAACACTTCAGGCTGTCAGTGCCAGAAAAGGCGTTTCAACAATTACTTTCACTTGTTTCGTTTGTCCAATGACGTCTGAGCCCCTGAAATGATGAGATTGTGTTCCTCACATCTTTTTGTTCCACCCTCTGAATGAAAGCTGAAAGTCTGAACTTCATTACAAATTCATTGTGATAAAAAACCAAACCTGTCTCTGTCCAAATATTTATGGACATAATGTTTATCTAAAGTGAAAGAATAAGAGAGAGGACAGGTGAAAAAACGACATGTTTCAAAGTGATGTGATAAACACATCGTGCGTGTCTGTATACACGATAAATGTGAAACCACTAACAACATTTTCAGGTGACTGTTGTTGTGATTTGGGGCTGTAGAAATAAAGCACTAAACATCCAGAGACACGGTGTCCGGCTGAAATCCACCTGGCCAGTCAGTGTCCTTAACCCTTTAGGACCTACCATAGAACCAAGTCCACCAGAGCTTATATTATATTTTTACATGCTGTGGAGCCATTTTTGGGAGCATTTCAAGTTGATATACATCAATACAACCATTATAGCCCAGATTTTAATAATATGTCTGCATTAAGTGCATAGTAATTACATAAATTGCAAAAAAGTGCAATAAACTACAAAAAAACTGAAAATCGCTTTTGTTTTTTTAACATATATTTCTAGTTAGAGAAATTTAAGAGGCTTATCCCTCAAAACTGTAAATACAAAAAAGTTGCACAAAATAGTTTCCCACCACAGGAAATTTATTTTGAGTGTCTTCATAGTTTTGTTTTTGAAATACACCAATTTTTATACACTGCAGGAAAAACGAAAATAAATATTATACTGCAAATTTGCAAAAAAGGTCAAGGTCAAGGTCAAGGTCAGATTTATTTATATAGCACATTTCCAACAGCCGATGCTGCACAAAGTGCTTAACAATAACAATAAAATTAAAAACTACAGTGTAATACAATAATAACAATAGAAACAATAAAATAGAAGAATTGAAACAATACTAACTAATTCAGATAAATCCAAAATGCTTGGGTCATAATGTGTTAAAAGCCAGAGCGTAAAAGTGTGTCTTTAGTAAAGATTTAAATTGCTCAAGAGTTTGAGCAGATCTAATATTAAAGGGGAGACTATTCCAAAGTCTGGGACCTGCCACAGAGAAGGATCTATCACCACGAGATTTGAGGTTAGTCCGTGGAATGGACAACAATAGTTTTGAACTAGATCTCGTGGGTTTTCCTGGAGCATAGGCAGAGAGGAGCTCTGACAAGTAGGGGGGGCTCGGGCGTTGAGTGACTTAAAAACAAAAAGTAAGAGTTTAAATTGGATCCTGTAGGGGACAGGGAGCCAGTGTAAAGAGGCTAAAATTGGGGTTATATGCTCTCTCCGTTTGGTACCAGTTAGCAGGCGAGCAGCAGCATTTTGAACCATCTGAAGGCGATGGATGGTGGCCTGATCTAGACCATAACACAATGAATTGCAGTAGTCCAATCTGCAAGTAAGAAAAAGGTGGATGATACGCTCGAAGACGTCAGCCGGAAGGTATGGCTTTATCCTGGCTAGCTGTCTTAGCTGAAAAAAACAGGACTGAACTACTGCACTCACCTGCTTATTCAATTTAAAAGAACCATCAATGTAAACTCCGAGGTTTTTTACATGTGTTTTACAATACGAGGAGAGGGTACCCAACGTGCTGTCGATATGATTGAAATTGCCAAAAATGACAACCTCAGTTTTGTTTTCGTTTAGCTGTAAAAAATTTAATGATAACCACTGTTTAACATCGTCAAGGCAGCGTAATAAGAGCTGCGGTTGATCTGATCCTGATTTTAAAGGTAGATAAATCTGTAGATCATCCGCAAAGCAATGAAATGAAATGCTGTACCGCGAGAAGATGGAGCCCAATGGCAGCAAATAGAGTGCGAAGAGGGCGGGACCCAAAATAGAGCCTTGAGGAACGCCGTATTTAAGAGGAGCTAATTTGGAGTTGTGGGGGCCCATATTGACATAAAAGAACCTTTCTGTCAAGTAGGAGCGAAACCACTGAAGGGCAGATCCTTTTAGGCCAGCATGCGATTCTAGCCGTGATAACAGGATGTCGTGGTGAACCGTGTCAAAAGCTGCTGACAAGTCCAACAGTAAAAGGGCAGCAGGGCTGCCAGAATCCATAGTTAAGAGAATATCGTTAAAAATCCTTAAAAGTGCTGTCTCAGTGCTATGTAATGATTTAAAACCAGATTGAAATTTTTCTGAGATCATATTAGAATCGAGGTGTGCCTGCAACTGTAGATAGACCACTTTCTCCAAAACTTTAGATAGAAAAGGAAGCTTTGAGATGGGCCTGTAATTAGACAGAACAGTTGGGTCCAGGTTTTGTTTTTTAAGAAGAGGCTGAACTACAGCTTGTTTGAAGCATAGTGGGACGCAGCCTGTAGTAAGGGACGTATTAATCAATTTCAGAATAAAAGGGCCAACAATATTAAAAGTGTTTTTGAGCAGACTCGGGGGAAGAGAATCAGAGGGGCAGTGTGATGATCTTAGGCCACTAACTATCGCGGTCAGGTCCTTAAGGGAGACGGGATCAAACTGCTCTAAGACAGCTGAACACACAGGTGGAGGGCTTTGAACTGAGACAACAGACAACGAAACAAGGGCCCTAATCGATAAGATCTTGTTATTGAAAAATGCTAAAAAATCATCGCACATACTTGGTGAAGAAGTAACTCCAGGATTATCACATAAACTAAAAAAGCGATTAAGAATGTTAAAAAGTACCTGAGGCCTATGACCGTTTGCTGATACTAAGTTTGAGACAAATTGTGTTTTTGCAGTTTTTACAGCTTCTTGATAAGCAGAGAGACGAGTCCTTAAAATCTGTAAGGAAACATACAATCTGTCCTTTTTCCATCTCCTTTCAGCGCGTCTGTAGTCGCGTCTGAGGGAGCGGGTGTAATCGTTCAACCACGGTTCTGATGAATTCTTAGCGCGCACAGTTCTGAATGGTGCAATAGAGTCCAAGATATAAGTGCAAGTAGAATGAAGAATAGCCGAAAGGTCCTCAACATTTTTACAATTGGAGTTCAATATTCCAGAGTCCATAAAGGCAGCAGAAAAGGCAGGTGCTGTTAGTACATTAAGCGCTCGCTTTTTGCGCAGTGGGGCGTTCGACTTGTCCATCGAGCAGCGCAGTGTTAGAGTGAACAACACAGGAAGATGATCGGAAATGCGTAAAAAAGCAGCATGTGCATCAAAATAAACTATTTCCAGCAGTGCAATATGAGTCCTCAGCATCCCAGAAACGACACAGAAAGTCATAAAGTCAAAGATAACTTTTAAAAACACCAGTATAGGCTCATGAGGCCCTGATGGTAAAAACTACATTTCCGCGAAAAATGACGTCACTTCCGGTTTCGGGCAGGACATGGCGGCCATGTGATAGTTCACGCTGATGGACGTAGGAAGTGTTACAAACAGCTGATCGGATCGGCAAAGCATGTTTCTGGAATATTATGTTTTTGTTGCTGCAAGCGCTTTTTATGCAGTTTTTGCAAAGCTATATGTGGAAGGAAACTGTGACCGAGGACAAGCTGATGGCATCAGATGTAAGTACAACTCCTCCGGTTTCATATGCAAAAAAAATTATTGCGCTAGCTCACGTGGTTGCAGAGCTACCGGGATTTAAAAATAGTTACACAAAACAGAGCGTGCCCGCTCCGACCGGCTCTAAAGGGTTAAAGACGAATCACAGTTTCCTCTAACTGGTTAAAAAGCGAGACATGTCTCACAACAGACAACAAACCTTTGGTGTGACCCAAAGTGTCACAGTCCTGGGTCGTGTGTTTTGATTTTGGTATAATTATTGAGCTTTCATCGTGGTTTATCATTACCAGTCTTTTGGTTTAAGGTTCTGTATTTCGAGCTCTAGTAGTTCTTTGTTCTGTAATTTCTAGTCCTTAAGTTTTGTTTCTGTGTTTCCTGTTTTATTTTGATAGTCCCTGTCCTGTGTGCAGCGTGTTGGTTTTGCTTCTGTTGTCTAGTTAGGTCTGATTTGTCCCAGCTGTGTTTCCCTCTCCCATTCCCCGATTGCTCCGGTGTTTATTCGAGCCCTGTGTTTTTGTTGCTCTGTGTCGTGTTGTATCCTCATGCGAGTTCTGTCTGCCTGTTTATCTTCCCCAGTCTAGTTAGTTTTCTCTTCGTTTCCTGTCCAGCAAATAAAGTTGAGTTTTGGCACCTTGAGTCCTGCTGCACGCACACCATGACAGCAAGCTGTTGTTGCTCTTCTTAGAATCCAAGCACACGGGATTCTGTCCCATTAAGTTTCCATTCATTATTCCCACACAGCATCACAGATCTGCACTCGCAGCAGAACACAGGCAGAGATGTCCTGGTAGCTTATCAGTTAGATTACATGTAAATACCAAGCACAGAGTATTTATTGAAACACAATAAATACAGAAAACCTTTGTTTTTTCCTTCAGTCTTTGATCTGATTGGTCGACATATTAAATCAAACGTGTTCATGCAAACGGACTAAGACGTCCACACGGTTGTGTTTTATCCCCAAAAGTTGAATAAAATTAAATACTGACGGCCACAAGTCGCCCCCTCCCCAAAGACGCATCTATGGCATAAATGTTCCTCATTAACTCTCAGTTGACCTCTGACCTTCAGGTCAAGGTCACTACTACATGCAGCTATGGTATCAATTAAAGTTATCATGAAGTTTCCAGACAACTTTGACCTCGAGGTCAACGTCACTGAGATCCAGACTCATCGAGATATTTGGTAGCTGCAGCTAAAGTGTTTAAATTCCCCACAGCGCCACGTTCTTGACTTGTTGTTCACGCCACCCGCCTGCCTGCCCACGGCGGGTGACTACAACACCCTGACGACATTCAGACTTTGTTTCAGTGTATATGAGAGTGTCAACCACAGCTCGATGCGACGAGCTAAGTCTCTGAATGGACGGCTTTACAGAAGAGTTTTGTCGATGTGGGTTCAGCTTGAAGTCCGTTTTCTTACAGTAAATCAGGTATGAGACAAACGACAGGATCAGTTGTTCTCACCGAGACAGGATTCCCACAAAGTTGTTGGGACTGGAGGAATGGAGGAGTGGCTTAACATTCCCCAGCTCGCTCTTAAAGGTCTGAAGCTCCACCCCTCGGCCGACACGCACAATCTGCTGGATCTGCACCCTGCTGCGAAACACAGATTAAAGCGAGGGAACATCTGTGAAAGAGATCTTTGTGTCGTTGCATACAGAAGACATGCGCCAGAAAACTGAAGACAGATCATTGTGAACACGTTGGCTCGTTTACCTCTGCAACGACCGGCTTCTGACAGCAGGGATAATAATACATTTGATTTAAAAGCGCCTGTCAAAACACCCAAGGACGCTGTACAGCAAATAAACAGGCATAAAAACATGAAATATACACAATAATAAGAGCAGCAGACAGAAAGTTTAAGTTCATGGATGAGTTATATGGAGTAGGCAATTTTCAACAGGTGGGTTTTAAGGTTGGACTTAAAAAGAGGGAATAAAGTGTTTCTGAGGTCGGGGGAACTCCAAAGTGAAGGGGCAGAGCACCTAAAAGCACTCCTCTCCCTTATCTTCCCTGCTTTGCTTCTTATGTCCTTGTCTTGTCTCGTGCTTTTTTCACTTCCCTGGAACACTCTCTCACAGTCTGTGTCTAAAACCTAAAAGAGAATTATGGCTTCGATCAACTGGTCTCTGGATGCTATTGACACCCTTTAACGAGAAGTCTGGGCTCGGGAGAGCCCGAGTGCCCTGGAGGGACTTTCCCTGCCGGATACACGATGGACGGGTGGCAGAGGATCGTGTGCTTGGCGGGACTGTCGATCGAGGACGCTAAAGATATCTACCTATTCGGAACCATGATAACAGGGTTCTTGCTGATCAGAGCTAGCTTGGCCCTGGCTTATCGGAGAATTAAGAGAGCGGAACCGGCTGTTCAAACCCCCACAAGGCTGCCCGCTGGGATTGGAACGACAGGTGCGACTTCTCAGAAAGGGCTCACTGAAGGCAGCATGGAGCTTGGAGGCGCTTACGGCTGCAGTGAATGCTCAGAATAACACCTCTGAGCGTATGTTGGAGTACATCAGGGAAGAATCCACTCGGAACAACACCTCTGGGTGGAAGCTGGATTACATCGCAGATCAGTTGGCTGCGGTTGTGAGGTCTCAGAATCTGCTATGTGAGCAAAAGACTGAAAAGATCACGGAACTGAAGGTAAATAACATCATGGAGAAACTCGCAGCTATCCAACGGGAGATTGAGACCAGTGTCGGTGTCGGAGTGTTAAAAACGGCTTGAAATTCTCATGAGTTGTTTGTAAAAGAAAAACCACCATTATAATGCGGAGACCCCTTCAGCGCCAGCTGTGGGCTCAAGGCCGGAGCCGAACAACACCCTGATAACGACTCTGTTGAGTCTGTTCCTTCCCATTCCCTACAAGGCCACCTGGGTTGGCTGGAAGACTGTTTACTTAGCCTGGCAGGGCGAAGGACACTGTCTCCGCTGAACTCTGGACACGCACACACATACACTTACACTGATAAGCACACACTCATCCCCCTCCTTTTCCAAACGCCTTCGATGCTTGTTTCCTGCGGGGGAACACGGCGGGTCTGAGCCCGCGCTGGAATGGTAGCACTGTGCAGGGCGGCTGCTGTGTTCGCTTCGGATTACTCCTCACCCCCCACCCAATCCTGTGGCTTGTCATGTCTTTCACAAAGTTGTGCTGTGGACATTTATGTGCTCTCTGTGCAGAGGAGTTTTTTTTGTTTCCTGTTCTCGTGCTGTCCTGCCATGGAAGCACAGCATGAGCAGAGGTCTCTTTTTTTCCTCTTGTACTTTCCCATTGTAGTGTACATTTCAGTGTTTTTCTGTAACGCTACCGATCTCCGACTTGTCTCCCCATGTGATGTCTGTGTTGTGTGTGTAAGGTCGGGGGGGGGGGGGTCCCATTTCACTGCAGGGCAACCTGCATGTGGCGAATAAAGCTTTGATCGATTGGTGTATATATAGTGACAGCGGAGATGGAGGAGGGTGTGTGGAATGCAGCAGCTATTCCTGAGTGACCACGAAACGTCAAAACAACATGAAATCCTGTGTGTTGGGTCCTTATCACAATATGTCACCATGAATTTGAATGTGTCACTGTTACTTAATCCTCGTTTGGAAAGTAGACGTGAAACTACCTGTCCTGCAGGAGATCGGTCACAGCCTGAAACTCGGAGCTACTGGGGGGAACCGTCTCAACGCTGCACCTCAGAGCTCGATACTTCCCCACAGTGGAAGGGGCGGGGCTCCTCAGAGTCATCTCACTTGCATTCAGAACATCTCGGATTAACTGGAGGAAATCAAATCGTTGTTTTGTGTTAGTCTAAAGATACAAAGAGAACACAGAGGCTGAGCTGATCGATATCATGGACTTGTGCACTGGAGTGGGGGGATTTGTGATGTTGTCCAATCATCATCCTCCTCTGGCCCTTCAAACACACTTTTAACCTTTGAAGTCGTCGTGTATTTTTTTTCTTTAATGTTTTCTACAAATGTGTGATGATATCTGAGACACAGGACAGAGCCAGGAAGCACTCAGCTTACACCAGTGCTGCGGCGCTAGCTCGGTTAGCATTTTACTGTGTTAATATGTTTTAGTAGCAAAACCTGAAAAGTTCTTAAGAGGAACAGTGAACCGGAATAGCTGAAGCCCAAACATTTCTGGATAAATGAAGAAATGCATGCTGGGATTGTTTTGGTCGTCTGTAGTGTATGTCGCAGTGCACAGGACGGTCAGGTTGACTAACGTTTATCCACCTGTTTGACATTTTCTAAACCAATTTTTTATATTTCAGCGTAAAAGCGATCAAAAAATTGTGAAAGGTTTTTGTGAAAAAGCTCCATCTCCTGGTGGAGTTAAAGGGTCGTAGTTCATAGTGCAACGTTCCTCCTTCAGAAACACTCCCAGCAGCTGGGAGAGGCCTTATGTATACTTTACATCACGTGCCTCACATTGACCTTTAAGATTTTATGGAACTGTTTCTTACATGTGTCAAAGCGGTGGAACCAGTCGGTGCTCTCGTGTTTTTGCAAGTTGTATTGTGATAGTTTTGTTGGCTTTTCTGTCCTGGCTCAGTCACACTGCATCTCTGACAGAAATCATTCTGCAGGATATTTTTCTCAGTACGTGTGACGTCAGTGGGCGTGTCTCAGAGCCGTGTGCGTGGTACCTGACAGAGGTCCAGTTTCTGAGAGATGAGCTTGGTGCTGGGAAATATGGAGAGTTGTCTGTGTGGCAGCAGAGTGTAGACGTCCTCCAGGAGACTCATCAGCTCAGTGTGGTTTCCCTCTGTCAGCTTCTTCTGAGCCTGAAGCAACAAGCCCTCTGCCCTGCTCACCTGCACACACACACACACACACACACACACACACACACACACACACACACACACACTATCAGGTCAGGCTGATGGGAAAGCTGCAGTTTCTCTCAGTGGTCACCGTCAGCAGCTCCACGTTTTACAAACAGAGAAACTCTTACATCATTCAGGCTGAGCTTGTCCACTGAAACTCTGAGGATGTTGTCGAGGCAGCCCAGCGCCTCGGTCCACAGCAGCTCCACAAACACACCCACTTCCTGTGATAAGCTTCCTGTGTTGAGCTTCTCTTCCAGGAGCAGCTGTCAATCAAACAGAGCATGTATCATCCAACTGCTGAGCAGCACAGATGGAGGTCTCAGATGTCAAACAGGATTTCCCACATGTTCTCTCGTCCAGAAACATGAATTCAGTCCTTTTAGTTTAAAGCAGATTTGGACACACGTCCAAAACGCTCGTGTTTTCCTTCTATGTTACTTTTAGGAAACTTTAATCTGAGCACAAATATAAAATGTGACACGAACACATAAAGCAGAGCATCTGATGTGACGGTGACATTCTTAATTAATCTGTACTGAACTGTTATTATTCATGGTGTGAGACCCGATCCACCCACAGCTTTGTACTGTAAACTGCTGCAATACAGTTTAACAGAGAGAAAGATCGCTGTAGTAAAGGTTGATGCTTCAGGCCACAGTGGTTGGTGGGAGTGTACTTTGTAATATTGTGTCCTCTTAATATGTCAAAAATTATAACCAGTGTTTTGGTCAGTGTTGATATTCAACAATATTCCTCATTGGAAAAACTGAAGATTCATTAAACCTCAGAAAGAAAGTGGAAAACATTTTGTATTGAAGAAAATTTCTTTAAACTTTAATTCTTCAAATAAAAAACGAGTGAAGTAAATAAAGGTGAGTCTAAAAGCTGAGAGCAAAGAGCAAAGATGTGATGCAATATTCATCAGTGAGTGTGTCAGACCTGCTGCAGGGGCGCAGAGCCCATCTCACAGGCAGAAGGAGGAAACCTGCTCTGCCTCCGGAGACCTGAAGCCTCCAGGCTGTCTCTCAGGGCCTGGAACACCTCCAGAGCTTCCTCTGAGGTGGACAAAAACACCAGCTTGTCCCTCACGGCCTTCTTCTGTGAAACACAAGTATGTGTGCAAAAAAAGACACAAAATCAAAGGTCTATGCAAGCAGTGACATGTGATTGTGCTGACAGTGCACTGTGGAACACGTCTTCCTGTTTTGCAGACAGTCCCTGCTTACTTGTCTCAGACCCGGCTGCACAGAGAACAGCAACACTGCCGTTAGTGCAGCTCGGAGGACGTCTCAAAGCTGCTCTCCATCTGAAGGACCTAGACTACGATAGTCGTCCTGACCCTCCTGCTGATCTTATCAGTCTGTCAGCTGTTTGAGGTCACACTGAATAAAAAGTCTATTTTGAAAATATTTGAAACATCTTTTATACTGTCTATGCACACAATCCTTCAGGTATGAGCAGTGACAGATGGTCTGCTATTGTACGGAGAAACAGGAAGTCACCAGGAGTTGGTCGTAACCCTTCTAGGTTTGGCACAGGACTCGTTTAAGCACTGCTGATGATTTCGAGCTCACCGAGCTCACCTGGGGCGCACTGACAGAGTGTGCACATGACACACAGTATTTCACCAGCACTGCGTGACACTGACACTACATTTGTGACTGATTGGTTTTTTCTGTCAGGAGATTTCATCGCACTAATATTTGTTGGACCTGAAGACGAGCAGCTAAAGAAGCAACACTACGCTCTCTGCAGGGATCCAGCTCAGCTCTCATTTCAAAAGACAAATGTACATTTATAGAGTTTCACATCAGGACACAGAAAACATGAACCAGAGTGGAGTCGCGTCAGTCTCACACATGTATACACACATGTAAAAACACTTCTTACCTCACAGAGTATATCATCCTTCCAGTATCTGACCACACGGTACTGCCGCCCCTCCTCCCCTTTGAAGCTCTGCAGCTCCAGCACACACCAACTGTTGCTGTTTACCTACAGCGCATATGTTTCATACCAGTAAGAGTCATTACAGTAATTATTGCTGTGGGAATGTCATTAGTGGTAAGCTACAAAAATGTTCTTTTACCTTTTCAAAGATCGAATACTTTGCCACTTGAAAGTCACTTTGGTCTGATGGAAGATCCGAATCAGTGTCTCTATAAATTCTGTCAAGATGAACATTTCAAACATCAGCTTTCTTCTGAGGCGCCATGACTGGAGGAAGCTTATCAGAGCAGTTATCTGCACTATTAAACCAATCTAATAACTACAGCAGCTTAGAGAACAAACAGTTCAGGTTTTTAACCAGGCCAATGTTTCCAGATCTGAAGCCAACGTGGGCGGGGCTGACAGAGAAAGCTGTCTGTGCTGCAGTTCAATGCAGTACCAGCAGATGGAGACACCTGATTTCAAGCCAACATGACAATAATCACAGTCACAATCTTTGTATTACTGTAGGCTCTACCTCACAATATAAAGACACCACTGTTGTTGTCATGTGGTGCTGTATAAACATGTAATTACATATTAGCAGCCCAGCTTTATCCTTTCTGGCACAGAAGGACGCTGGGATGTACTTCGTGCCTTTACTAGTGATTCTTGACTTTAAATATATTGTCTCCTCCTGCTGGTAAAGCAACTTCTGCTTGTGTGTCCACTTCACACTCGGCAGAGGCAAAGTGTGAAACGCACACGGTGCACCTATTACACGCCTATTACACGCCTATTACACGCGTAATCGCTCACATGAACCCAGTTTGTGTGTAAATCAGAGCAGAATGAACTTGGCTGTTAACCATGTACCACATCCAGGTTCTTGAACCAGAATCAGACACATCTGATCCAAAATATTAGATCAGTGCATCCCTGGTACTTTGTCCTGTACCGTGACAGGTCAGAGGTGTCTTCATAACTCAGGGCGTCGACATTAACAGACAGATGGTCCTAATGTAACTCACTAATAGACAGATGGCGTCTCTCACCTGAACCTGTCCAGCACATTCCCACTCCTCTCAGGACTCTCTGCCCTCTGAGTCCCACTGACACACTCCACAGGTTGGGCCCGGCCTTTTGACCCTGCAGTATGGACACACACACAGTTTAATAATTAACTCCATATCACGTTGTGCACAGATCTTTGCACACACCGAGTAGCAAACAGGTTCTTATCAATTTGCACAACAGTGCTGCATCAGCTTTAAACACAATGTGAATGTGTAACACTGCACACAGCTGCACACAGCTGCACACACCCATGTTCATCTGACCTAATAAAACTAGTTCAACCTGCTGGCTGAGTCTGCTGAACATTTTTAATGTGAATGTATTTCAATCAGCGTGGGGGGACGATGTTACTGAACAGTAAAGGAAATATCAGTCATTGTGCTGCATGTGGGTAGAATTAGCAGCTTGTCTGTGTCTGTAACGCAAATTAATGGAAAAAAAATACAGAAATAAATGAAACTGTAAAGATCTGCTTAGTGGTGCTTTCTATACAGACCTATCTGCTGAGGTGCGAGCGAAGCCAGTGGAGCCGCCTTGAAGGAGGAGCGATGAAGAGGAGCTGATAAGGCAGAGGACGTGTCCAGCTTGTATTCATCCACCTGCAGGAGAACTCCTCTCTCCACACACCTGTACACGTAATCCACCCCGACCACAGGTGTGTGGTGTTTCTGAATGCTACGCAGCCTGTTGGAGCTTAGGTTGGATACATCGGTTGTCACTACCAAAGAGCACTGTGGGAAATGTAGGAAGAAATGAGAGAGAAGTCTAAGATTTTTAAATGTATTTATTGGTTTTTGGTCTCTGAACATAAAGCTGCAGAATGCACACACTGCAGCTTTGTAGCTGAAAGCACAACACAATCCAAAAGGCGTTTTGCACTGCTGGCCTGTGTTGGTCAGTCAGTGTGCAAATATATACTTTTACAAAAATAATGAATTGCTGAAGCTTCCCATCAGAAGAGAACCTAGTTCTATTAGGTCAGACTTCAGCATCTGCACCATCGTCACTAACACAGGGACGTCCTTCTGCAGAACGAGCGCTTTTGCTCACTTGTGCGCTTCTGTTGGTACCAGACAGTCCTGTGAGGCTCCATGGAAGTGCAGCCGATTCATAACCAACTATTAACTACATGTTTCTATAGATGTGGGAGAATGACTTCGATCATTCGTGGTGCAGCTCTGGCATGTTGTGAACATTATACTGAAATAGTCACGTGCTGCAGCAGGTACCAAAGAAAAAAGCTCTTTTTAAGTAAAGTTGTTTAGTAAAGTTTCATTTGAGCATTCAGCCGTGAGGAGTGCCCCCTCCCCCCGCGCTGACAGCTCACTGACCTGTTTGTTGACCACAAACGAAAGGTTGCCTCCGTGACCTGTGACTGCTGATTTCACCGTCTTCTTCTCCTTGAACGACAAACCTCTGAGCTCGAACAGCACCGAGCAGTTGTCGAACACCGCCATGTCTGGAGACGAGTGTCACACAGCTGCGCTGAGAAAACCCTGCTGGCGCTCCCACCAACTCCTGTTAAAATGCGGAAGTAACTCTCAGCAAAAAGTATCCAACGTAACAGATCAGTTAGAGAACAGCCACGCGGGACTCGTGCTCGTTAGTAAACGACGAATACAACAAAGCATCGACACGATCAGAAACAGCAAAGTAAAGGTACTGACGAAACACCCGAAGCACGCACTCGTCCAGTGACTAACTTAAAGCGAGCAGCAACATTTAACTTCCTGTCTGGTTCGGTTTTCAAAATAAAGGTCGTGACGTTAACAGAGGCGTTTCCGTTTCCGTCCTCGAACACCTCCACGACAAATCAGTGTCGAATCAGACTGAAATGTCACATATTCAGACCTTAACACAGTGGTTCCCAAAGTTTTTTGCTGGGCCCCCTTTGTTTTACAAGAAAAATGTTCGCCCCCCGCGTGCACGCGCGCACACACACGCACAAACACATCCTCCAACCACACACGCCCATATTTTGCTCCACTGCGGTTTATTTCACACCTCAAACATTTAGTAAACAATTAAGCAAATACCAGTAATCTGCAATAAATTACAGGTAGTAATGAAATAAACTACTAACTCTTTTACGCTGCGTCCGCACCTACACGGGTATTTTTGAAAACGCAGCTGTTTTTCTAGTCTTTGGCTTGAAATGAAGTTGGTTTGGAAACATATTCAGCGATGCTTCATCTCCTGCTTTGCCTTTCTGTAGGCGCCCAGTGCTAGCAGTGTCCAAGCATTTTGTTTTCCCCCCCCCCTTTTCATACCGCGCCCCCCCTAGGGCACGGGCCCCACACTTTGGGAAGGTCTGCATTAACACATGTCACCAGATATGACAGAAACAACCTGTTTTCAACTTGATCATGTGGAGCCATCCATGTGCTAATAATGAATGTGTCAAATATCCGTATTCTGCACTAATCTGTTGCACTGTGAACTGTGATAACCTGTTTCTATGTCACATCTCTGTCCTTGCAGTTTTAAGCATGTACAGAGTTTCTGACTGTTGTCTACAGTTGCTTTATTATACAATGAACTGGCTTATACTGAGCTTGCTTCCTCTCATATTGCTGTTTAAAAAAATGTAAACAGATTTTTGTAAATTTTAACAGGAACAGGCAAGGCCCCATATAAACATGAAAACTCTTTTTGATGGCTTTCTACAATAGACATCAAATATTCTCCCACATCTGTAGCAGAAGTTCCCACGAATGTGGACCTTGTAGGCTGCTTTGCTTTCCCTCTTCTGTCCAGTTCAAACCAGCTCGATGGGGTTTCAGTCTGGAGGCTGTACTGGACACTCCGTGTTTCAAGCTCACCATCTTGTTCTTCTTCCTGAGGTAGTTGTGGCACAGCTTGGACCTCTTTTTGGTGTCATTATCCTGCTGTAGGATGAAGCCCTGACAGACTAGGTGCATACCAGAGGGTGCTGCATGGCGCTGCAGAATGCGGCCATTTTGGCTCAGGGAGCCTCTCACTCTGTACAAGTCACCGAAAACAGCCCCAGACCATCACACTCCCTCCTCCACTTACTACGGCCACCATTAATCTGTGCTTGAAGCTGTTGTCCTGTGAGCCACTTATCACGCAAGCTGCTAACTACAGTGTGTCCATCACTGCAGAGGGGGTTGGAACAGCTGTAGGAGTTAGTAGCAGCAGCTTTCAAGGCCTCATCCGCCCCCATTACTGCAGAACAGCTTTAAACTGTTAACCAACATTGTGTTCCCTGAAAAGGCATTTTTGTATAATTCTGAAATGTACATTATTTTACAGTTTTGGGTAACCTTACCCTTTTTTAACCTAGTTCACCACATTTGTACCATTTCAAACTATTCATTGGAAAATATAACTTGGAGAATTGGGCAGTTCTGAAAGTTTTGACCGGTTGTGTATATTCTTTAAAGTTTTCATACAAAAAATCAGGATGGATGACTTTTGCTCCTAAAGTATTTCTTGATGATAATAATAATGATGATTTTTATAAGTATTGTAACGATTGTTGAGGTTATTTTACTTTGACAGGTTCACTGTCTGTGCACTGTTACTGTTTCTTTAAGAGAAGTGTTTGGGTTGCAGGAAAGTGTGTGCGGGAAGGGGAGGGGGCTCTTGTTGTTGTTGGGTAGCGGGGGAGTGAGTTGATTGGTGGTGGTCAGAGGGCCCGGTGGGCCAGTGTCCGGCAGCCTCGCCTCTGTAAGTGCGCCCCAGGGTGGCTGTGGCTACAATGTAGCTGCCATCACCAGTGTGTGAATGTGTGTGTGAATGGGTGGATGACTGGATGTGTAAAGCGCTTTGGGGTCCTTAGGGACTAGTGAAGCGCTGTACAAATACAGGCCATTTGACTCTCCTCGGGATTTTCCTGTGCCCTCTTTCCTGTACCTCCCCAATAAACCGTGTTGCGAACAAAACTCTGGTGCTTGAGAGCAAATGTTACAAAAGATTAAGAAAAAAGAAATCTTTTTAATCCTATTGGGCCAACAAAATCGTTTTTAAATGGCAAATGAGGGATTATCACTGTTGACATTGGAAATACAGGTACTGGGGTCCGTTCTTCGTACCTCGCTAAGTAAGTTAGCTGGATTTGATTGTTGACGATTTCGCGTGATCTTGGATCGTTCGGTTCTCCGAAGCTCATCCGGGACTTGCTGTCATAGCAACAGATCCGTAAGCGTAAACCTGCTCGGGAGCAGGTTTACTTTATGTAAACAGGATTAGATCGCGGCCACGCAGGTATGTCCGCGTCATTCATACGAAAGCAACAGCGATATTTTTCCACTGTTTCACCATAAATAAATATTATCAATGTAACTAAAGATAATGCAGCACTTGATCCTTTTATTGATTCCATACAGATACATACAGGTCATTTCCTAAAAAAGGGAAATGTACTATTAACATTCTATTACATGTATGTGATTATTACAGATGTAATTCATATTTCACAGTAGTAATTGTAAATTACTTCGTGTAATCAAGATGAGAGACCACGGCTATAAAAGCGAAGGTGGATTTGGGAAGTCTGTCGCAGTCATATCCTGTCCGTATACGCGAGCAACCCATTGCGGAAGGTGCAAGATTGATAAGGAGAGTCCTCAGAATTCAGCGTATATTGCGGGACAGACAGGATCCTTTAGCTCAGCCCGACAGTGTGCTCATAGAGAGATATCGATTTTCCCGTGAGGCTATTATTTACTTAACCAACTTGTTGATGAGGGGGTGCAGGACCACCACCTGTCTTTTTTTGCTCTGCCCTTATTTATTATTTCAGGGTCTCTTTTCAAGAGACTAAAAGCAACATAAGTGATAAATATTACCATTCTGTAGAATATTCTTATATTTCACTTTTACTTGTTCCCATGTTCTAGTGGGTCCTGTCGTGGCTCTAATGTGAAAGAGGATATAATGTAATATAATATAATATAATATAATATAATATAATATAATATAATATAATATAATATAATATAATATAGTGTAATATAATAAATTTACCCTACCGCCTACTGGTGTTGGCCAGAGGGGCTGATGGCGTGATATGGCAGCCTGGCTTCTGTCAGTCTGCCCCAGGGCAGCTGTGGCTACAACCGTAGCTGCCTCCACCAGTGTATGAATGTGAGAGTGAATGAATAGTGGTATTGTAAAGCGCTTTGGGTGCCTTGAAAAGCGCTATATAAATCCAATCCATTATTATTATTATTATTAAATTACTTACGAGTTTAATTTGTCAGCAACTTTCTGCCAGCCCTCTCTCCTTGCTTTTGCAGCCTTTGCAGTGTTCCCTTGCGTTTTAATTAAACTCTGAAACTCCTGAAATCCCTCAATCAAGAGTTCTTGCTCTGCTGCCGAAAAAAAGTACGAAGAATGGACCCCTGGACTGAGTCTGTGAGCCTGATCCACAGCTGTCAGCTGGCTTTCTGCTTGTAAATGAAAACAGTCTCTGGACTGCTTCGTTACACAGAGTCATGCTGCCCTCCTCTGGATGAAGAGATGTAGTACAAAAAATGTTCACTTTGCATTGTTGTGTTTGCTCAATAGGCCCCAGTTTGACACATCTCCAATTAAATCAAAGACATCTTTTTCTACACTCAAAAAAGGAAATTGGGTGGTTGTTACATTTACAAAAGTCTAACTTGTAATTTGAACAAAATAATTTCATGTTTCTATGGTGAACATAATTAAATCACGTAGGCTCTGCATGAAATTCAGCAACTTAATTCGTTTTTGTTGAGATGACGTGATACAGTCTAGTTCAGGGGTCACAACCTTTAAGACCCAAAGAGCCATTTGGACACAGTTTCCACGCAAAAGAAAACTCTGGGAGCCACAAATACTTGTTGACATCTAAAATGAAGATAACACTGTACATATTGTTTTTTACCTTTATGCTTTGTGTGAACAACTAAGGTGTGTTGCTTATGAAATCCATGACAGAGAAAATTACATTTTATTTATGTAATTAACACATTTTGAACTCTTAAAGAAATATAACAAAAGGAAAGACGCTGAACTAAAATGATCCAGCAAAGAAAAACTGTTGTGAGCCACCCTTATATCTCCTTTGGGCTTTTGGAGCCTTGACCTGACTTTTAAAAAAATAATTGGAAAAAAGCTCGATGCTGCTAAAAAAAAAAGTAGATATTTGCAAAATTCTGCCTAAATATGTATTTAACCTGGTTAATGTGTGCGGCGGGGTGTGGTCTGCAGCGCCGCTGCAGGGGGGGCGGACTCATCTGAGCGGCACCCGCAATCACGCATCGCCGCCTTAACGTCTGTGCTCTCTCTACTGTTGTGTTGGTGTGTTGGTGTGTGTCGGGCTGTGAGCTGCAAAGCTACAGCCGGCTGTGTGCGTACAGCAACCGTGTGTGAAAAGCGTGTTCATGCAAACATCGTCGGGTCTGCCGTGATATGTTTACAACGGGACTTCTGCTCCTGAACCTCTGCGCACAGCATCTGCAGGTCAGGGCTGTACGAAGTCAGAGGCGGAGCCAGACATTTGAAACACCCGGGGCTTAGCCCAAAAGGGTAGTATGCATGTGGGATTTGTTTTTTGTTTTTTTTGGGGGGGGGTAGAAATGACTGAAAGATTGTTAGGAGGTGGTGGGTAGGTGTATTGTTGTTGTTTGGGTTTTGTTTTCCTTTTTGTTATAGGTTGGCGAGGCGGGGCTTGATGGCATTCCAACACACCTGCGACGCATCGGACGTCATCAGTGAGCGCTTTTAGGGAACAGAGTCACGGACGTCTGGTGTCGGAGTATTGTCGCTGTCACAAGTGCCTGTTCCATTGCCTGTCCGTCTACCTAGGATTTTGTGTTGGCTATTGTGGATCCGCGACGGAGTGCTACGTTCCATCAGGCTGCGGTCACTGCAGCAGCTGTGGTTTGTGTGTCAAGTAAGCTCTCCAACTCTCTCTGTCCACTTGTGTTTAACGTTCGGCTATCAACGGTATGCCGTAAACTCTGTTTTGTTCCTTGTTGTCAGGTAGCTCCGGTGCGTCATCTGCCTACCTGCATACCTCGGCTCCGTCTCATCTCCTCGGTGTTAATCTCCTGGCACATTTTTATCTGTCACTGTATATAGCCCCTTCCCTTGTAAATATCCCCTACTCGTGTATATAAACTTGCATCACAAACTATTTTGTGTCCGTGTGTGTTTCTGCCACGTAATCCATCCGTGTCAGTCTACCTAACAGAATACTCCGACCACTTTGATGGATTCGGCAGAACACACAGGTCCCGCTTCCGGTGATTTACTCCAGAAACACGAGGAGTCTTTGTCAAGCTTGTCTCGGCAGTTGGCGGCGTCCGAGCAATGGGCGGGCCGGGTTAATGAGACCCTGTCAGCCATTCAAAAGACTTTGGCTCGGTTAGTTCCTCCTACTGTTCCTGCTGTTTCTGCCCCCCCGCCTGTACCGTCTGCCTCACGGGGTTCGGGCTCTGTTCGTGACCCCGCTCCCTCGGCTCTGGTGCCTTTTACGGGAGAGTTGGGCCATTGCGGGGGTTTTTTGATTCAGGTTTCCCTGCTTTTTCAGCGGTTTCCCCAAGCGTTTTCCGATGATGCTTCTAAGATTTCTCATGTTATCGGTGCCCTTCGTGATCGTGCTTTGGACTGGGCCGAGTCTTATCTCGCTCTGCATCCCTTGGAGACTGTCACGTATGAGCAGTTTGTTCGGGATTTTAAGGCTGTTTTTCATCACCCCCTGCGCTCGGATGAGGCCGCGCGGCAACTGCACGGGCTCCGCCAAGGGGGCCAGTCGGTGGCGGAGTTTTCTATTGATTTCCGGGTTAAGGCCGCGGAGACGGGGTGGGGTGATGACGCGTTGCGCGGGGCTTTCGTCATCGGGTTGAACGATCGCATGAAAGATGAGCTCGCCACTCGTGACGAACCGGAGAGTTTCGAGGCTCTAGTTAATCTGGCTATTCGTATCGATAATCGCCTTCGCGAGCGTGAGAGGGAGAGGGGTGGCCGGTTCCGTGCTGGGAGTGGAGAGCGCACTGCTGTGCGCACAGTATCCCGTCCCCCTCCTCCCGGTCCGGCCCACGCACGGTCTCCTCCGGCGGCCGCCGCTGAAGAGCCTATGCAGTTGGGTCGTACGCGGCTGACGCTGGAGGAGCATCGGAGGCGGTTTGAGGGACGGTTGTGTTTGTATTGTGGCCAGTCGGGCCATTTTGTGTCCACCTGCCCGTTGCGGTCAAAAGGCGGTGCCCACCAGTAACTGTGGGAGTACTGGTGGGTGGCACTTCCTCTCTTTCCCATTTTCCCCAATGCAGCTTCCTGCTATCGTGAACGCCGCTTCTGGTACTTTCTCCACTAACGCACTTTTGGATTCTGGCGCTGAGCAGAATTTTATTGACAGCGGTCTCACGCGGCGTCTCGGTATTGAGACGAAACCCCTGCAGGTTCCCGTCTCCGTTGTGGCTCTCACCGGTCAGTTACTGCCCTCCGTCACTCACGAGACTGAACCGGTTTCGTTGATTCTTTCTGGTAATCATCGTGAGCTTCTTCGTTTCTTTGTTTTTTCCTCCCCGGAGTCTCCCATCGTTTTAGGTTACCCGTGGTTCGAGCGTCATAATCTTCATATCAATTGGTCCTCCCGTTGCATTGAGAGTTGGAGTAGCCACTGCTTGTCTCACTGTTTACAGTCTGCTCTTCCGCCTTCGCCTGTCTGCTCGTCTAAGCTGGCGCCCGAGGAGGTGGATCTTTCGTCTGTACCTGAACAATATCATGATCTAGGGGCGGTTTTCAGTAAACGCTGTGCGCTCTCGCTTCCCCCCCATCGTCCTTATGATTGTGGCATTGAACTGTTACCTGGAGCTCCGTTGCCCACCAGCCGGCTGTATAACCTCTCTGGTCCGGAGAAGGCGGCCATGGAGAGGTATATCACGGAGTCACTGGAGGCGGGCTTGATTCGTCCGTCGTCTTCGCCGTTGGCGGCGGGTTTTTTCTTTGTGGATAAGAAAGATGGATCTCTCCGACCCTGCATTGATTTTCGGGGTCTTAATGACATTACTGTGAAGAACAAATACCCTCTTCCCCTGATCTCTTCTGCTTTTGAACCTTTACGAAGCTGGACCTTCGCAATGCGTACCATCTGGTGTGCATGCGCCAGGGAGATGAGTGGAAAACGGCCTTTAACACTCACCGTGGACATTACGAATATCTGGTAATGCCTTTTGGGCTGACGAATGCGCCGGCGGTGTTTCAAGCATTGATTAATGATGTGCTTCGGGACTTTTTGAATCGGTGTGTGTTCGTTTATTTGGATGACATCCTTGTTTTTTCGCGGTCTTTTGAGGACCATGTTCAGCAGGTGCGCAGCGTTTTGCAGCAGCTTCTGGAAAACAAACTTTTCGTGAAAGCGGAGAAGTGTGAGTTTCATGCTCGTTCTGTGTCGTTCCTGGGCTATGTCCTTGCTGAGGGGCGGGTGGGACCCGATCCTGGTAAAATCAGAGCGATCGCTGATTGGCCGACTCCTTCCTCGCGCAAACACCTGCAGAGGTTTTTGGGGTTTGCTAATTTTTATCGCAGATTTATTAAGAACTTCAGTCAGATCACCCTTCCGCTCACACGGCTTACGTCCCCGGCTCGAGTTTTCAGTTGGTCTCCTGAGGCCGAGCAGGCGTTTGCTCGGTTGAAGGAGTTGTTTTGTTCCGCGCCCGTTCTCGCCCACCCAGATGGTGCCAGACAGTTTGTTGTGGAGGTGGATGCTTCTGATGTGGGTGCGGGGGCGGTGTTGTCGCAGCGCTCGCCCGATGATGGCCGTCTCCATCCGTGCGCGTTTTTTTCGCGGCGGTTTTCTCCGGCTGAGCGGAACTATGACGTGGGTAATCGTGAGCTGCTGGCGGTTAAGCTGGCTTTGGAAGAGTGGCGTCACTGGTTGGAGGGGGCGGAACAGCCGTTTGTGGTTTGGACAGACCATAAGAATCTCTCTTACATTCGGAGTGCGAAGCGGCTTAACTCCAGGCAGGCCAGGTGGCAGCTGTTTTTTAGCCGGTTCCATTTTACTATCTCGTTTCGCCCGGATTCTCGCAATGTTAAGCCGGACACCTTGTCCCGTCAATTTTCCCCCGCGTCTGAGTCTACGGGGGTGGTTCCGATCATTCCCTCGTCTTGCGTAGTGGGGGCCGTGACATGGGAGATCGAGAGCCTGGTGCGTCAGGCGCAGCGGCAGGATCCGGACCCGGGTTCGGGCCCGCTGGGTAAACTGTTTGTTCTGGCGGCCGTGCGTGCGCGTGTCTTGCACTGGGTGCACGCGTCTCGTTTTGCTTGTCATCCTGGCGTGCGTCGTACGGTTTCCCTGTTACGGCGCTTCTTTTGGTGGCCCGCTTTGGCGAGTGATGCCCGCGAGTATGTGCTGGCCTGTGACACCTGTGCGCGCAATAAGAGCCGTCATCTGGCCCCTCCCGGGCTGCTGCATCCCCTGCCTGTCCTTGGTCGACCTTGGTCGCATATTGCAGTTGACTTTGTTACCGGGTTGCCGCGTTCCGCTGGTCACTCGGTGATCCTCACCATTGTGGACAGGTTCTCCAAGGCGGCGCATTTTGTTCCTTTGTCTAAGCTCCCTTCTGCCCTGGAAACTGCTCACTTGCTTGTGGATCACGTTTTTCAGTTACATGGGATTCCTTTGGACATTGTGTCTGACAGGGGGCCTCAGTTTGTTTCTCGGGTGTGGAAGGCTTTTTGTACTGCGTTGGGGGTGGGGGTGAGCCTTTCCTCGGGCTATCACCCACAGTCTAATGGACAGACTGAAAGGGCCAATCAGCAGCTGGAGTCCGCCTTGCACTGTGTGGCCTCCTCTGACCCCCGCTTCCTGGAGTGGTCATCTTGCTTGGATTGAGTATGCTTATAACTCTCTCACCTCGGCAGCTACTGGTTTTTCTCCGTTTGAGGTCTGTCTGGGATATCAGCCGCCGTTGTTTCCTTCTCAGGAGGCGGAGATTGCGGTTCCGGCCGTGCAGGATCATTTACGTCGCAGTCGGAGGATTTGGCGCCGGACTAAGGCAGCGCTGCTCCGGACCGTGTCTCAGACTCGCCGGGCTGCTGATCGGAGGAGAACGCCTGCGCCTCAATACGCCGTGGGCCAACAGGTCTGGCTGTCCTCTGCAAATGTTCCTTTGAAGTGCGTGTCCAGGAAGCTTGCCCCTCGCTTCCTGGGTCCTTTCACCATCCAACGCATCATCAATCCTGTTTCCGTGAGGCTGCAACTGCCGGCCTCCATGAGGGTTCATCCTACGTTCCACGTTTCTCAACTGCAGCCAGTCTCTCGCAGTCCGCTGTGCCCACCCGTGGAACCTCCTCCGCCTGCCCGGGTGGTGGACGGCGGTCCTGTCTATTCGGTCCGGCGGCTGCTGGATGTGCGCCGTCGTGGCTCCCAGTTTCTGGTGGACTGGGAGGGGTATGGCCCGGAGGAGCACTCCTGGGTCTCTAGGGCCTTTATTGTGGACCCGGCGCTTATTGTGGATTTTTACAGGAGGCATCCTGACAAGCCTGGAGGACCGCCGGGTGGCGTTCCTTGAGGGGGGGATACTGTTAGGAGGTGGTGGGTAGGTGTATTGTTGTTGTTTGGGTTTTGTTTTCCTTTTTGTTATAGGTAGGCGAGGCGGGGCTTGATGGCATTCCAACACACCTGCGACGCATCGGACGTCATCAGTGAGCGCTTTTAGGGAGCAGAGTCACGGACGTCTGGTGTCGGAGTATTGTCGCTGTCACAAGTGCCTGTTCCATTGCCTGTCCGCCTACCTAGGATTTTGTGTTGGCTATTGTGGATCCGCGACGGAGTGCTACGTTCCATCAGGCTGCGGTCACTGCAGCAGCTGTGGTTTGTGTGTCAAGTAAGCTCTCCAACTCTCTCCGTCCACTTGTGTTTAACGTTCGGCTATCAACGGTATGCCGTAAACTCTGTTTTGTTCCTTGTTGTCAGGTAGCTCCGGTGCGTCATCTGCCTACCTGCATACCTCGGCTCTGTCTCATCTCCTCGGTGTTAATCTCCTGGCACATTTTTATCTGTCACTGTATATAGCCCCTTCCCTTGTAAATATCCCCTACTCGTGTATATAAACTTGCATCACAAACTATTTTGTGTCCGTGTGTGTTTCTGCCACGTAATCCATCCGTGTCAGTCTACCTAACAAAGATTAATTGGCTCTGTTTTGAGTTTTGTTCAAAAAAGAATGACTTCATATAGGGAAAAATATATATCACATGTGCAGGACACCTTAAACTAGTATTTTAATTAAGCAGCAAGGCAGAACAAAGTCAGGGCTGTATCAAGACACGAGGACTAAACCCCAATTCAACCAGACCCAGAACTGATCCAGAATTAAAACAGGACTACAACAGTTCAAAATCAGGACTACTTGGGACTTAACCAAGACAGAACCACAATCAGAACTAGATGATAGTAGCACTAAAAATCATCATATACCTGCACTACACTTATTTTTTAATTCTACCAAAGTACAATATTTAGATTGAGAAAAGTTTATATAATTATTTAGCCTTGTTGTGCAAACAAGCCTGCAGAACTTAATAAATATAGAATTTGAAAAATAACAAACCTAAAAAGAAACACTAGGTACGAGATATGTCTGTGAAGGTTCTCAGTCATCCAGGTCATCGTAGTCAAAGGAGCTTGCAAAGAAAAGCGTCTGGACTTCTTTAAGTTACTTGAAGATGTTTCATTTCTCATCCGAGAAGCTTCTTCAGTTCTAAGGTCAAATGGTGGAGAGTCCCAGATATAAACCTAGTAGGAGTAACCCCCCACAGAGGGACAAAAGGACCCCCTGATGATCCTCTAATCGCCTGAGCCAAGGTGTGAAACTGGGTGTGGGTCAGCCAGAGTTTCGGGTTCACTCTACTAACCTATCAGAAGCTTCTTCAGCTCAGAATGGAATCGTCTGGAGTTTCTTATTAATTAACAATAAACTTAGTGTACATGTACTCCTACATTTGATGAAAGTGATAAAAAAACAGACAGCTCTGTCTCTCTTTATTCTGACATTTAACTAATTCAAAATATATTTCAATATTTATCTAAAACAAAAGTTTACTCTAAATTGATGTTGTAAAGTAAAAATGTTTTATGTTTTCTACCTAAAGTGTATGTAAATATCTGGTTACAAATGTGAATATCCTGCTGTGTACTGAAATCCCTCTTGGGCTACGTCCACACGTACACGGGTATTTTTGAAAACAGAGATTTTCCGTTTTCGTTTTAAAAAATAATCCCGTCCACACGTAAAGGCAGAAATGAAGGAAAACACTGCTAGGAACATGCCAAAGCAGCAGGTGACGCTATATTCCTAACCGTGTAGAAATGTTGGCCAATCAGAAGTCTAGAAGCCTCGGCGGGAAAAAGTAAACAAAGCTGGGGCATAGAAGCAGAACCGAGTCGTATGTGTGGAGGGACAGTAACTGTGTGTATATGTAAGCATTTAAACACTGCAGAGAGTAAAATTAACAGTAACAGTATTGTAGAAATTCATTTCACCGAAACAATAACGTGGCGCACACTGTGACGTCAAAAAAGGCGCACACCTTTGACGCTGCGTTTTCTCCGTTTTTTTCGTCCACACGTAAATGCAAAAACTGAGTTTTAGAAAATATCCACCCTGCACAGAGTTTTTAAAAATCTCCATTTTCAGTGACTAAAAACGCCGTTTACGTGTGGACGAAAGGTGCAAACGTGTAGAAAAATCTGCGTTTTCAAAAATACCCGGGTACGTGTGGACATAGCCTTGTTTTGCATAGAAATATACTGAACAACATACAAAGCATAATATATAAAATAACATTTACCTGAGTTTTTTCTTTGAAAGAACCCTCTAATTTACATTCTTATATTTCAGTACATAACTGAAACTGATTTAGTCGGGGAGGGTAAGAACTGAAAATGTGAAATAAACACACGTAAGCTAAGACTCTAAAAAAAATAGCATTTGTTCGGCTTTTCATTTCGCCATTTGTTGATTCACTTGAAGAGCAAGTAACGTAATATTGGTCAAGTGATCAGTTTGATATCAATCTTTCGTGATACACCGTCATAGTTACATTATTTGTACAGTACGAATGATTTGCTTTGGTACCTGCTCAAACTTAAGCTCTCCTTAGTATGGCTGGCTCCGTTTCTCCAACAGTGCACTCACAGGCAGCAGCTGCCCCGCCACCTCGCGCTTAGTGTCTGAGCTCGGATCATACCAATATCAGGGGGGATTCACGCACAGTCGTAAATTCCCACAGTGTGCACTATGTGCTTTGAACATTGTGTGTACTTTTTGTTTTATACAGTTGTCAGCCAGGCATCTAACTATGAAAAAATTACACTCCAAAAGAGCTTCTGACAAAACAACCTGGGCTTAAGCCCAGTAAGCCACCCCCACGCTCCGCCCCTGTACGAAGTCACTTTCATCTCTACAGGACTGTAAGCTGTCATCTGTGAGGCGTGAGCGCTGTTTGTTTTAACATAGTTCACGGTGGAGCTGCTGACATAATGTGGATCCGAAGATCCATAATTGGCCTACGTGGGGTTGAAAGTCTCGATAAATGCACGCCGTTTCGGCGGGTATACCGGCTTCCGCCAGTGTGACGCTTATTATGAGCGATGAAAAAATAATAGAATATAATTTAATTTTTATATTTCGATATCACAATAATCTTCCAATTTAGAACTACAAGGTAAAAAATAACTAACATAAATAAAATACACTTCAGCTAAATACTTCTAATTTATTTTCCCAAACCACATCCCAACTGTTACTGTGTTACAATATTGTTATAAATTCATACAGAACATGACTTTTTCTTCTAGATCTGCCGGATGTAAAACAGTACAGTACGCTTTGTCAGGGACAAAGGTACCATATTGACATATAAGCAGTTTCATGGATAGGTGAATTCAGTTAAAGATATGGACTTGATTTCAAGTGTTGAAATCGCATTTGGTAGCTTTTCACTGGACCTGTTAATATAAAGTCCAAAGAGATATTGCAGGTAAAGGATAAAGCATAATAATAAAGGGTAAAGGAGGCTGAAAGCTTTGTGTTTGTTCTGTATAAAAGAACGAGCGTATTCACTAGCTGGGGAAAAAAGAACCAAATGATCATGTAGTATAACAAACTCCAGTCAAGAGATGCCTTCATTAATGTTAATACAGAATGTTTATAACAAGGTGGTTATACATTAGTGATGGGATTTCCGGCTCTTTTTAGAGAACCGGCTCTTTCGGCTCCGAACCGGCTCTTCAGGTTGTTTTGTTGCTTTAATTTATTTATTATTAACAATAATATAAAATTATGCACAAAATGAATTACTAATGTTAAAAAAAGAAGTGGTTTTATTTATATATGTTTATATATAAATATATGCGGTGGCCCCTAGAGACAAAACATGTACAAACTCCAAAGCACATTTCTAGCATGAACTGAACTTCGAAACAGAGCTACTAGATCACTTAAATCACACAATTGAAAGCATATGTGTATTGTTTGTGTATTTATACACAAGCACTTATATATATTCAAATAATTTTAAAAAAAAGTTCATGTACCCTTTTACTACCACACACCAAATCTGGTCGTTGGTACTTGCTGGCTTGTGTAGCCACAAGATAACAAAAGCTCAACACTGCCCCCTAGCATCCTGGAGCACTTCTGTTGTGTTTTTTTACGTGCTTCTGAGTTATTACGTTAAATATAAATTAAAATATGAAAACAAAAAGAAGATGCATATTCTCTGTCATATGGACCTACATGAATAAACCTTCTGAATCCTTTATCATCTGCAACTGAAAATAGTTGTGGATGATTACTATACCTTTCTAATGTGACGTTGTTGTCCCTGGCTCTCTTTCTCTCTCTCTCTCTCTGTTCCTGTGCTACTGAGTGTAACTACCGCCCCCCCTCTCTTCCCAGCATAAAGCACAAGGCTGGCGTGCGGAGTGACGCGGAAAAAAAGTGCGAGAGAGAGAGGGAGGGTGAGAGAAAAAAAAAAAAACCCACGGCTCGCGTCGTTCACGTCAAAGATCCGGCTCTAAGAGCCATTTCGTTCGCGACCGACACATCACTATTATACAGGAGACACAAATTAGCCTGAAAACAGAGACTGTCCAATTTTAAAGGCTTTAACTGGGCAGTAAGAATAGAAGTGCTATGTGATGCAGTCCCAAAAGTACTGAACAGCCACTGAAAATGTGCAATCTAACCTTTTTTGTGTCCGCCTACTGGTGTTGGCCAGAGGGGCCGATGGCGTGATATGGCAGCCTTGCTTCTGTCAGTCTGCCCCAGGGCAGCTGTGGCTACAACTGTGGTTTGCCTGCACCAGTGTGTGAATGTGAGAGTGAGTGAATAGTGGAACTGTAAAGCGCTTTGGGTACCTAGAAAAGCGCTATATAAATGCAATCCATTATAACCTTTCTCACAATTTTAAAGGAACTGATTCAAAGACAGATCACAATCGAACCATTCTTTGGTTTGCTCATGCTCAACGTCTCATCTAAGTTTAATAAACTGTGTAGCTTCATAAAGCAACTTTGAATATTTTTTAATATTTAAAAAAGTAATAAATGTAAACACTGTAATTTACAGCCACCAGGGAACCATGTGGCCTCATGGCCTGAGTCTGTACAGCCATTCATATTCTTCTCTTTGGGGTGAAATAACTACATAATCAAAGCTTCTGCTGCTTTTTCAACTGTGATAATGTAGTAATGAACCAAATCACACTCTCTGCAGTCTTTCTATGCATGTACGATATTCTGGACTGTTGTTGCTATGGCTACGTATTCCCATTGCTTTGGAAAAACATGTGCATCAAAGAAAAAAGAAAAATTGTTATTTTTTATATATTGTTATAAGAAAAAATGAAAACAAAAAATGTGATGGTAAAATTTCTAAATGTTTGATGTTTCAAACACGATCATTCCTTGTTGAGTCGTACAGAGATTTCGTCTGTTTCGTCTTTGTGAATGTGCCACTGAGTCAAATCAACAAAACTACAAAGTCAGAAAGCTGAATGTGGAACATTTCACACTAGGTCGCAGTGTTGGGTAAGCAGAAAGCCAATGTGTCGCCAACATTTTCAGACAGCGACAGAAGAGTCGCTGGACATGTGTCCGTCACCACGTGTCCGTCACCACGTGTCCGTCATCACGCGTCCATCACCACGTGTCCATCATCACGCCTCCATCATCATGCCTCCATCATCATGCGTCACATCATTCTGCGTCCATCACCATGTGTCCGTCATCACACGTCCATCACCACGCGTCCATCATCACGGGTCCATCACCATGCGTCCATCACCGTGCGTCCATCATTGTGTGTCCGTCACCACGTGTCCGTCATCACGCCTCCATCATCACACGTCCATCATCACACGTCTATCACCACGCGTCTATCATCATGTGTCCATCATCACGCGTCCATCATCACGCGTCCATCATCATTGCGTCCATCATCACGCGACCATCATCACGCGACCATCATCACGTCTCCATCATCATGCGTCACATCATTCTGCGTCCATCACCATGTGTCCGTCATCACGCGTCACATCATTCTGCGTCTATCACGACGCGTCCATCATTACGCATCTATCATCACGTGGCCATCATTGTGCGTCCATCACCGTGCGTCCATCACCATGCGTCCGTCATTCTGCGTCCATCACCATGTGTCTGTCACCACGCCTCCATCATTGCGCGTCTATCATCACGCGTCCATCATCACGCGTTCATCATCACGGGTCCATCACCATGCGTCCATCACCGTGCGTCCATCATTGTGCGTCCATCATTGTGCGTCCATCATCACGTGTCCATCACCATGGGTCCATCATCACGCGCCCATCACCACGCGCCCATCATCACGCCTCCATCATCATGCGTCACATCATTCTGCGTCCATCACCATGTGTCCGTCATCACGTGTCCATCACCATGCGTCCATCATTGTGCGTCCATCACCATGTGTCTGTCACCACGCCTCCATCATTGCGCGTCTATCATCACGCGTTCATCATCACGGGTCCATCACCATGCGTCCATGACCACGCCTCCATCATCATGCGTCACATCATTCTGCGTCCATCATGGGGATGGACATGTCCGTCATCACGTGTCCATCCCCATGCGTCCATCATTGTGCGTCCATGACCACGCCTCCATCATCATGCGTCACATCATTCTGCGTCTATCACCATGTGTCCGTCATAACACGTCCATCATTGTGCGTCCATCACCATGCGTCCGTCATCATGCGTCACATCATTCTGCGTCCATCACCATGTGTCCATCATCACGCGTCCATCATCAGGCATCCATCACCATGCGTCCATCATTGTGCGTCCATTACCATGTGTCCGTCACACGCCTCCATCATCACGCCTCCATCATTGTGCGTCCATCATCACATCATTCTGCGTCTATCACGACGCGTCCATCCTTAGGCATCTATCATCACGTGGCCATCATTGTGCGTCCATCATCACGCGTCACATCATTCTGCGTCTATCACGACGTGTCCATCATTACGCATCTATCATCACGTGTCCATCATTGTGCGTCCATCACCGTGCGTCCGTCATTCTGCGTCACATCATTCTGAGTCCATCACCACGCCTCCATCATCATGCATCACATCATTCTGCGTCCATCACCATGTGTCCGTCATCACGTGTCCATCACCATGCGTCCATCATTGTGCGTCCATCACCATGTGTCCGTCATCACGCGTCCATCATCACGGGTCCATCACCATGCGTCCATCACCGTGCGTCCATCATTGTGCGTCCATCATTGTGCGTCCATCACCACAGGTCCATCATCACGCGTCCATCACCGTGCGTCCATCATCACGCGTCCATTACTATGCGTCCATCACCATGCGTCCATCATTGTGTGTCCATCACCACGGGTCCATCATTGTGCGTCCATCACCATGTGTCCGTCACCACGCGTCCATCATTACGCATCTATCATCACGCGTCCATCACCATGGGTCCATCATCACGGGTCCATCACCACGGGTCCATCATCACGCGTCCATCATCACGCGTCTATCACCACGGGCCCATCATCATGCGTCACATCATTGTTCCTCCATCATTGTGCCTCCATCATTGTGCATCCATCACCACGGGTCCATCATCACGCGTCCATCATCACGCATCTATCACCACTGGTCCATCATCATGCGTCACATCATTGTTCCTCCATCATTGTGCCTCCATCATTGTGCGTCCATCACCACGGGTCCATCATCATGCGTCCATCACGACGCGTCCATCATCACGCGTCACATCATTCTGCGTCTATCACGACGCGTCCATCCTTACGCATCTATCATCACGTGGCCATCATTGTGCGTCCATCATCACGCGTCACATCATTCTGCGTCTATCACGACGCGTCCATCATTACGCATCTATCATCACGTGTCCATCATTGTGCGTCCATCACCGTGCGTCCGTCATTCTGCGTCACATCATTCTGAGTCCATCACCACGCCTCCATCATCATGCATCACATCATTCTGCGTCCAGCACCATGTGTCCGTCATCACGTGTCCATCACCATGCGTCCATCATTGTGCGTCCATCACCATGTGTCCGTCATCACGCGTCCATCATCATGCGTCCATTACTATGCGTCCATCACCATGCGTCCATCATTGTGTGTCCATCACCACGGGTCCATCATTGTGCGTCCATCACCATGTGTCCGTCACCACGCGTCCATCATTACGCATCTATCATCACGCGTCCATCACCATGGGTCCATCATCACGCGTCTATCACCACGGGCCCATCATCATGCGTCCATCATCACGCATCTATCACCACTGGTCCATCATCATGCGTCACATCATTGTTCCTCCATCATTGTGCCTCCATCATTGTGCGTCCATCACCACGGGTCCATCATCATGCGTCACATCATTGTTCCTCCATCATTGTGCATCCATCACCACGGGTCCATCATCACGCGTCCATCATCATTGCGTCCATCATCACGCGACCATCATCACGCGACCATCATCACGTCTCCATCATCATGCGTCACATCATTCTGCGTCCATTACCATGTGTCCGTCATCACGCGTCACATCATTCTGCGTCTATCACGACGCGTCCATCATTACGCATCTATCATCACGTGGCCATCATTGTGCGTCCATCACCGTGCGTCCATCACCATGCGTCCGTCATTCTGCCTCCATCACCATGTGTCTGTCACCACGCCTCCATCATTGCGCGTCTATCATCACGCGTCCATCATCACGCGTCCATCATCACGCGTTCATCATCACGGTTCCATCACCATGCGTCCATCACCATGCGTCCATCATTGTGCGTCCATCATCACGCGTCCATCACCACGGGTCCATCATCACGCGCCCATCACCACGCGCCCATCATCACGCCTCCATCATCATGCGTCACATCATTCTGCGTCCATCACCATGTGTCACATCATTCTGCGTCTATCACGACGCGTCCATCATTACGCATCTATCATCACGTGTCCATCATTGTGCGTCCATCACCGTGCGTCCGTCATTCTGCGTCACATCATTCTGAGTTAATCACCACGCCTCCATCATCATGCATCACATCATTCTGCGTCCATCACCATGTGTCCGTCATCACGTGTCCATCACCATGCGTCCATCATTGTGCGTCCATCACCATGTGTCCGTGATCACGCGTCCATCATCACGGGTCCATCACCATGCGTCCATCATTGTGTGTCCATCACCACGGGTCCATCATTGTGCGTCCATCACCATGTGTCCGTCACCACGCGTCCATCATTACGCATCTATCATCACGCGTCCATCACCATGGGTCCATCATCACGGGTCCATCATCACGGGTCCATCACCACGGGTCCATCATCACGCGTCCATCATCACGCGTCTATCACCACGGGCCCATCATCATGCGTCACATCATTGTTCCTCCATCATTGTGCCTCCATCATTGTGCATCCATCACCACGGGTCCATCATCACGCGTCCATCATCACGCATCTATCACCACTGGTCCATCATCATGCGTCACATCATTGTTCCTCCATCATTGTGCCTCCATCATTGTGCGTCCATCACCACGGGTCCATCATCATGCGTCCATCACCACGGGTCCATCATCATGCGTCACATCATTGTTCCTCCATCATTGTGCATCCATCACCACGGGTCCATCATCACGCGTCCATCATCATTGCGTCCATCATCACGCGACAATCATCACGCGACCATCATCACGTCTCCATCATCATGCGTCACATCATTCTGCGTCCATCACCATGTGTCCGTCATCACGCGTCACATCATTCTGCGTCTATCACGACGCGTCCATCATTACGCATCTATCATCACGTGGCCATCATTGTGCGTCCATCACCGTGCGTCCATCACCATGCGTCCGTCATTCTGCCTCCATCACCATGTGTCTGTCACCACGCCTCCATCATTGCGCGTCTATCATCACGCGTCCATCATCACGCGTCCATCATCACGCGTTCATCATCACGGGTCCATCACCATGCGTCCATCACCGTGCGTCCATCATTGTGCGTCCATCATTGTGCGTCCATCATCACGCGTCCATCACCACGGGTCCATCATCACGCGCCCATCACCACGCGCCCATCATCACGCCTCCATCATCATGCGTCACATCATTCTGCGTCCATCACCATGTGTCCGTCATCACGCGTCCATCACCGTGCGTCCATCATCACGCGTCCATTACTATGCGTCCATCACCATGCGTCCATCATTGTGTGTCCATCACCACGGGTCCATCATTGTGCGTCCATCACCATGTGTCCGTCACCACGCGTCCATCATTACGCATCTATCATCACGCGTCCATCACCATGGGTCCATCATCACGGGTCCATCACCACGGGTCCATCATCACGCGTCCATCATCACGCGTCTATCACCACGGGCCCATCATCATGCGTCACATCATTGTTCCTCCATCATTGTGCCTCCATCATTGTGCATCCATCACCACGGGTCCATCATCACGCGTCCATCATCACGCATCTATCACCACTGGTCCACCATCATGCGTCACATCATTGTTCCTCCATCATTGTGCCTCCATCATTGTGCGTCCATCACCACGGGTCCATCATCATGCGTCTATCACCACGGGTCCATCATCATGCGTCACATCATTGTTCCTCCATCATTGTGCATCCATCACCACGGGTCCATCATCACGCGTCCATCATCATTGCGTCCATCATCACGCGACCATCATCACGCGACCATCATCACGTCTCCATCATCATGCGTCACATCATTCTGCGTCCATCACCATGTGTCCGTCATCACGCGTCACATCATTCTGCGTCTATCACGACGCGTCCATCATTACGCATCTATCATCACGTGGCCATCATTGTGCGTCCATCACCGTGCGTCCATCACCATGCGTCCGTCATTCTGCCTCCATCACCATGTGTCTGTCACCACGCCTCCATCATTGCGCGTCTATCATCACGCGTCCATCATCACGCGTCCATCATCACGCGTTCATCATCACGGGTCCATCACCATGCGTCCATCACCGTGCGTCCATCATTGTGCGTCCATCATTGTGCGTCCATCATCACGCGTCCATCACCACGGGTCCATCATCACGCGCCCATCACCACGCGCCCATCATCACGCCTCCATCATCATGCGTCACATCATTCTGCGTCCATCACCATGTGTCCGTCATCACGTGTCCATCACCATGCGTCCATCATTGTGCGTCCATCACCATGTGTCTGTCACCACGCCTCCATCATTGCGCGTCTATCATCACGCGTTCATCATCACGGGTCCATCACCATGCGTCCATGACCACGCCTCCATCATCATGCGTCACATCATTCTGCGTCCATCATGGGGATGGACATGTCCGTCATCACGTGTCCATCCCCATGCGTCCATCATTGTGCGTCTATCACCATGTGTCCGTCATAACACGTCCATCATTGTGCGTCCATCATCATGCGTCCATCACCACGCGTCACATCATTCTGCGTCCATCACCATGTATCCATCATCACGCGTCCATCATCAGGCGTCCATCATTGTGCGTCCATCACCATGTGTCCGTCATCACGCGTCCATCATCACGGGTCCATCACCATGCGTCCATCACCGTGCGTCCATCATTGTGCGTCCATCATTATGCATCTATCATCACGTGGCCATCATTGTGCGTCCATCACCATGCGTCCGTCATCATGCGTCACATCATTCTGCGTCCATCACCATGTGTCCATCATCACGCGTCCATCATCAGGCATCCATCACCATGCGTCCATCATCACGCCTCCATCATTGTGCGTCCATCATCACGCGTCACATCATTCTGCGTCTATCACGACGCGTCCATCATCACGCGTCACATCATTCTGCGTCTATCACGACGCGTCCATCCTTACGCATCTATCATCACGTGGCCATCATTGTGCGTCCATCATCACGCGTCACATCATTCTGCGTCTATCACGACGCGTCCATCATTACGCATCTATCATCACGTGTCCATCATTGTGCGTCCATCACCGTGCGTCCGTCATTCTGCGTCACATCACTCTGAGTCCATCACCACGCCTCCATCATCATGCATCACATCATTCTGCGTCCATCACCATGTGTCCGTCATCACGTGTCCATCACCATGCGTCCATCATTGTGCGTCCATCACCATGTGTCCGTCATCACGCGTCCATCATCACGGGTCCATCACCATGCGTCCATCACCGTGCGTCCATCATTGTGCGTCCATCATTGTGCGTCCATCACCACAGGTCCATCATCACGCGTCCATCACCGTGCGTCCATCATCACGCGTCCATTACTATGCGTCCATCACCATGCGTCCATCATTGTGTGTCCATCACCACGGGTCCATCATTGTGCGTCCATCACCATGTGTCCGTCACCACGCGTCTATCATTACGCATCTATCATCACGCGTCCATCACCATGGGTCCATCATCACGGGTCCATCACCACGGGTCCATCATCACGCGTCCATCATCACGTGTCTATCACCACGGGCCCATCATCATGCGTCACATCATTGTTCCTCCATCATTGTGCCTCCATCATTGTGCATCCATCACCACGGGTCCATCATCACGCGTCCATCATCACGCATCTATCACCACTGGTCCATCATCATGCGTCACATCATTGTTCCTCCATCATTGTGCCTCCATCATTGTGCGTCCATCACCACGGGTCCATCATCACACGCCCATCACCACGCGCCCATCATCACGCTCCATCATCATGCGTCACATCATTCTGCGTCCATCACCATGTGTCCGTCATCACGTGTCCATCACCATGCGTCCATCATTGTGCGTCCATCACCATGTGTCTGTCACCACGCCTCCATCATTGCGCGTCTATCATCACGCGTTCATCATCACGGGTCCATCACCATGCGTCCATGACCACGCCTCCATCATCATGCGTCACATCATTCTGCGTCCATCATGGGGATGGACATGTCCGTCATCACGTGTCCATCCCCATGCGTCCATCATTGTGCGTCTATCACCATGTGTCCGTCATAACACGTCCATCATTGTGCGTCCATCATCATGCGTCCATCACCACGCGTCACATCATTCTGCGTCCATCACCATGTATCCATCATCAGGCGTCCATCATCAGGCGTCCATCATTATGCATCTATCATCACGTGGCCATCATTGTGCGTCCATCACCATGCGTCCGTCATCATGCGTCACATCATTCTGCGTCCATCACCATGTGTCCATCATCACGCGTCCATCATCAGGCATCCATCACCATGCGTCCATCATCACGCCTCCATCATTGTGCGTCCATCATCACGCGTCACATCATTCTGCGTCTATCACGACGCGTCCATCATCACGCGTCACATCATTCTGCGTCTATCACGACGCGTCCATCCTTACGCATCTATCATCACGTGGCCATCATTGTGCGTCCATCATCACGCGTCACATCATTCTGCGTCTATCACGACGCGTCCATCATTACGCATCTATCATCACGTGTCCATCATTGTGCGTCCATCACCGTGCGTCCGTCATTCTGCGTCACATCATTCTGAGTCCATCACCACGCCTCCATCATCATGCATCACATCATTCTGCGTCCATCACCATGTGTCCGTCATCACGTGTCCATCACCATGCGTCCATCATTGTGCGTCCATCACCATGTGTCCGTCATCACGCGTCCATCATCACGGGTCCATCACCATGCGTCCATCACCGTGCGTCCATCATTGTGCGTCCATCATTGTGCGTCCATCACCACAGGTCCATCATCACGCGTCCATCACCGTGCGTCCATCACCGTGCGTCCATCACCGTGCGTCCATCATCACGCGTCCATTACTATGCGTCCATCACCATGCGTCCATCATTGTGTGTCCATCACCACGGGTCCATCATTGTGCGTCCATCACCATGTGTCCGTCACCACGCGTCCATCATTACGCATCTATCATCACGCGTCCATCACCATGGGTCCATCATCACGGGTCCATCACCACGGGTCCATCATCACGCGTCCATCATCACGTGTCTATCACCACGGGCCCATCATCATGCGTCACATCATTGTTCCTCCATCATTGTGCCTCCATCATTGTGCATCCATCACCACGGGTCCATCATCACGGGTCCATCACCACGGGTCCATCATCACGCGTCCATCATCACGTGTCTATCACCACTGGTCCATCATCATGCGTCACATCATTGTTCCTCCATCATTGTGCCTCCATCATTGTGCGTCCATCACCACGGGTCCATCATCACACGCCCATCACCACGCGCCCATCATCACGCCTCCATCATCATGTGTCACATCATTCTGCGTCCATCACCATGTGTCCGTCATCACGTGTCCATCACCATGCGTCCATCATTGTGCGTCCATCACCATGTGTCTGTCACCACGCCTCCATCATTGCGCGTCTATCATCACGCGTTCATCATCACGGGTCCATCACCATGCGTCCATGACCACGCCTCCATCATCATGCGTCACATCATTCTGCGTCCATCATGGGGATGGACATGTCCGTCATCACGTGTCCATCCCCATGCGTCCATCATTGTGCGTCCATGACCACGCTTCCATCATCATGCGTCACATCATTCTGCGTCTATCACCATGTGTCCGTCATAACACGTCCATCATTGTGCGTCCATCATCATGCGTCCATCACCACGCGTCACATCATTCTGCGTCCATCACCATGTGTCCATCATCAGGCGTCCATCATTACGCATATATCATCACGTGGCCATCATTGTTCGTCCATCACCATGCGTCCGTCATCATGCGTCACATCATTCTGCGTCCATCACCATGTGTCCATCATCACGCGTCCATCATCAGGCATCCATCACCATGCGTCCATCATTGTGCGTCCATTACCATGTGTCCGTCACCACGCCTCCATCATCACGCCTCCATCATTGTGTGTCCATCATCACGCGTCACATCATTCTGCGTCTATCACGACGCGTCCATCATCACGCGTCACATCATTCTGGGTCTATCATGACGCGTCCATCCTTACGCATCTATCATCACGTGGCCATCATTGTGCGTCCATCATCACGCGTCACATCATTCTGCGTCTATCACGACGCGTCCATCATTACGCATCTATCATCACGTGTCCATCATTGTGCGTCCTTCACCGTGCGTCCGTCATTCTGCGTCACATCATTCTGAGTCCATCACCACGCCTCCATCATCATGCATCACATCATTCTGCGTCCATCACCATGTGTCCGTCATCACGTGTCCATCACTATGCGTCCATCATTGTGCCTCCATCATCACGCGTCCATCATCACGGGTCCATCACCATGCGTCCATCACCGTGCGTCCATCATTGTGCGTCCATCACCACAGGTCCATCATCACGCGTCCATCACCGTGCGTCCATCACCGTGTGTCCATCATCACGCGTCCATTACTATGCGTCCATCACCATGCGTCCATCATTGTGTGTCCATCACCACGGGTCCATCATTGTGCGTCCCTCACCATGTGTCCGTCACCACGCGTCCATCATTACGCATCTATCATCACGCGTCCATCACCATGGGTCCATCATCACGGGTCCATCACCACGGGTCCATCATCACGCGTCCATCATCACGCGTCTATCACCACGGGCCCATCATCATGCGTCACATCATTGTTCCTCCATCATTGTGCCTCCATCATTGTGCGTCCATCACCACGGGTCCATCACCACGCGTCCATCATTGTGCGTCCATCATCATGCGTCACATCATTGTTCCTCCATCATTGTGCATCCATCACCACGGGTCCATCATCACGCGTCCATCATCACGCGTCCATCACCACTGGTCCATCATCATGCGTCACATCATTGTTCCTCCATCATTGTGCCTCCATCATTGTGCGTCCATCACCACGGGTCCATCACCACGCGTCCATCATTGTGCGTCCATCACCACGGGTCCATCATCATGCGTCACATCATTTTGCTTCCATCATTGTGCCTCCATCATTGTTCGTCCATCACCACGGGTCCATCATCACGCGTCCATCATCACGCGTCCATCACCACGGGTCCATCATCATGCGTCACATCATTGTTCCTCCATCATTGTGCCTCCATCATTATGCGTCCATCACCACGGGTCCATCACCACGCGTCCATCATCACGCGTCCATCACCACGGGTCCATCATCATGCGTCACATCATTTTGCTTCCATCATTGTGCCTCCATCATTGTGCATCCATCACCACGGGTCCATCATCACGCGTCCATCACCACGGGTCCATCATCATGCGTCACATCATTGTTCCTCCATCATTGTGCCTCCATCATTATGCGTCCATCACCACGGGTCCATCACCACGCGTCCATCATTGTGCGTCCATCACCACGGGTCCATCATCATGCGTCACATCATTTTGCTTCCATCATTGTGCCTCCATCATTGTTCGTCCATCATCACGCGTCCATCACCACGGGTCCATCATCACGCGTCCATCACCACGGGTCCATCATCACGCGTCCATCATCACGGGTCCATCACCATGCGTCCATCATTGTGCCTCCATCATTGTGCGTCCATCACCACGGGTCCATCATCACGCGTCAAATCACATGGGCTAAATTGTAGCAGAACTGAGTTATATGTAAAGGCTGAAGATGTTGCCTGTGTTTTCACGTGATAATCACAGTTAAACCTTGCATCCCTTCCAGTAAGCGTGCCACTCACTGTGTTTAATTTGAGACAACAGTGGTAGTGTCCAGAAACAGGACACACTGTGTCCCTAACATGCTGATGCATCATTGCCAACATGACACAGTAAGACTGGAGGACAATATTTGGCTGAGGAATTTTAAACAACCAGCTTGGAAACTGATGCTGTGAGTAAGAATGAGCATGTGTAGATGTACGGGTTGCTGTGCCCAAGAACATTTTTGGATGACAAATTGGATGATATGCATCCTGCTGGAAAGGAAAATCAGCAATGGACTGACAGAGAGAACGGCAGGAGGCAGCTCTCCCACACACTCTTTCCTGAACATAATCATTTTTCCATCGCTTCAGAAGACATTACATCACTTATTTCCTGAATGTAACCCTTAGCAAAGCCAATCCCTAAATGAAATTATCCCTGAAATGTTTCCATTAAAATATTAGTAGTAGTTTAATATTTCATAATATGTTATTGGGCTTTTCTTGTCTCCAGCACAGAGGTGAAGTCGCACTTACCAGCAGCCTTATGTTGCAATTATCTGATCAGCCCATCATGAGAGCAGCAATGAAATGCATCAACTTTTGCAGATGCAGGTCAGAACCTGCAGTTCCAAATCAAACAGCACAGTGGGAGAAACGTGGTGTTAGAGAGATTAGCTGTGCTTTAACTTGCATACCTCCATGTTAAATGAGCTATTTCTAATGCTTAATCTGTGATGAATCTTAATCTATGAAGTGCATTACAAGTACCCACACAGTGTACTCACAGGAGTAAAAAGATGAGCACACTGCACACTCAGGGATTGTCCTGGCTACATAGCAGAAAGTAGGAGGCCACAAAATACTTTCCTTCTTCTCACATTTTGTGGCACATGTATGATACCAGCTAACAACAGCAGAGAGGCTCATTGTCTAGTTTCAACATTATGTTAATTTAGTCACCAGAGCAGATGGATCCAGATATTTAATTTCCACAGATTTTTACACTAGATTCCCTTCCTGATCACCTTCACACTGGCTATCTTTCATGTGTTAGAGATTTATAACCAGAACACTCTGAAGCCAATCAGACTGAGAGAGACAATCTGCAGAAATGATGCCATGAGTCATGCCAACACCAAGCACAGCTTTATGGGGTCTATGACATGTCCTCGCAATATAGGAAATGGAACACACACACACACACACACACGCACGCACGCACACACACACACACACACACACACACACACGCACACACACACACACACATACACACACACACACACGCACGCACACACACACACACACACACACACACACACACGCACACACACACACACATACACACACACACACACACACACACACACACACACACATACACACACACACACACATACACACACACGCACGCACACACACACGCACACACACACACACACACACACACACACACACCTCCCAGTGGGGATTCTTACAGCTGCCGTTCCTGCCTGCCAGGACTTGCATCATCAGACACCAGAATCCTCCAAAGCTTAGAAAAAAGCTTCTGAGATGAGAGCGTGTCGAAATGTGCAAAAAGTGTGAAATCATTGTATTCTCAGTATTGTATCATTCTTAGAGATGTCTTTATAAACCAAAGGAAATTTATTTTCCTAAGACAACCAGTGGGTATTTTCACACATGTTAAAGTCCATTTAACCATTTTCATACATTATGGCAACCAGACTTGTACTATTCCATTGAAAGAAGAGTGTATTTTACTATTTAAAACATTACTTTTATTGTTATGCCATTAATAATACAAAAAAGCAGGTAGTGACTGAAAAAACAGGACTGCAGATACAAGCTTCCTCTGAAATGTGCCCGAGCTCACCGTTAGATAGTGTGAGGAGCTCGGTAATCCCAAAGGGGCTCAGAGTAGAGCTGCTGCTGCTCCAGCACACCGAAAGAAGCTCCTGATGTGCTTCTGTCATTTGATTAGGCTGCCTTCTGACACGTCTTCTTTAAGGTTTCTGGGCATGTGAATGCAGTTACATTTTATTTTAACAGCTCCAGTTGACCATAACAGTCATCTTAAGGTACTTTATACTGTAAGCTAAAGAGCCTGCAATATTAAAGAGAGAATCCCAATGATCTCATGATCCCATGAGCAAACACGGAGCAGAACTGGGCTCACGGAGAGGCAGACATCTACCCAATCATCATCATCAGTTTATTTGTATAGCACTTGAAGAACACACCAGGCAGACCAAAGTGCTGAACAACACAGATCAAAAACTAGCAAAATTAAAAATAAAATAAAATTAATAAGAAAGGTGTCAGTTTCCTACAGAGTTAGGAAAAGACACTAATCACAAGATGGCATCAGACTTTTTAGAATTATTATTTGGAAATGGATTATACCCTCCGATTTCAAAGCCGAGTAGAATAACGGATACATCAGCAACATTAATTGATCATTTATTAACCCTCTCGAGGCAGGCGTTGCAGATTTGCAACAAGTAAAAGCTCACAACCTGATTACCCCACATACATATTTTATGAGGTTTTTTTTACTCAGAAGTACCACTGCAGGTATTCTTTTGTGCATTAGCACAGTTTAGTTTATTGAATAATATTAACAGTGGCTTCATCATAAATGATATAAGTGATCATTTGCCTGTTTGTTTGTTTTCTTTACCTCAGATACACTGAAAAAATGGGAATTGGCAGGCTTTTGAATTTGCACAAATGAATTTAGTTAATGCTACACAAGCCTTTCATGTTTCTCTTAATTACATGATTAAATAAAGTACCATTTACTTGATTATAAACAATACTGAGACTACTCATTTTTCTTGCATTGATTTAAAGTGACTAAATTAGAATACTAAAACCATTGTAATCATGTTTGACCACAACCGGAAATGATGCAATATATTCAAAGACAACAACTAAATATGATTGGATAATAAGACCTACCTTATCCAATAAGACAACAACATAATTTAAGGGGAGCGCAATTGACCGCCAGATTCTGGAAGACTGTTCAGCCACATGCAACCTTTGGCACCGAGTCAGTCATAGTGAGAAGGTAAGTAATTTAAATACATTTGTTTTAGTTGGGTACGTTTTCACAGAATTGTTGTAGTGCATGCTATATGAAACGTAATCTGTAATGTTGTTTTTACAGTGCTAGCTAAAGTTGGTATTAGCTTTGTGGCTAAAGCTGAAAAATATTAACAAATTGCACATAGTCGGGAGAAAGCAGCTGTTGTCGGTCAGATATGGAATTTATCCATGTGACAGAGAACTGACGTTTTTGATGGCTTAGCAAGTTAAAACGTCACTGAGAGCGCAATAGTGTTTGTGTTACTCGTGCTAGCTATGGCTACATTGGCTAATTAGTGTGGCTGTAACCGTCAGAGTTTAAGAAGCTGGGAGGGCCACAGTGCCATACCTTAATTCTTGCTGATGACACGCACTCAACTTATAATAAGGATCCTGCCACCTTAGACGTGGGTTTGAGAACCTGTGTCCATAAATGCCAAATCATTTTTCCATTTAGTCATTGTTTTAGGTGAAGTGTCACTTACTTGACTATTCTATTGGTCACGCCCAAATAATACAGCAGATATCTACAAGGAGATAAGTTTGTTCAGAGTATGTCTTATTAAGTGATGTATTGTGAATTTTCCAACATCGGCCCAAAACAAATTAGGACCCTCCCCCCCTTTTTTTTTTTTTCTACTTTGTGTAGAACATATGTGAGCTGCTTCTCAAAACATTATGTATAAATGAGGGAAAGACTGGTACTTTAAAGAAACCATTGATGCTCTTCTGAACTGGAATACCTTTTTTCAATTAAAATTAATGTTTTTTGTGATGGTGGAATCTTTTACCTTTATGATTAGAGAAGTCAAAACATCAGATGATGATAGCTTAACATCTAAACTCCCCATCTCTTGGCAAGTCTGAATTAGAGGTCTCAGCTGTATCGGCCTTTCTAGTGGATTTGCTTAAGTCATTAGGTACATATTCCCTGACATTCTAGAGGTCAACCTTGCACAGTGTGTGACATTAAAGGGCATAACTTATAGAAATGGAATGGCACTGGCCCAAAGGGCAGCAGGTGGATTGCCAGAATACTGAAAACCCATATCTGCATTGTACCACAGCATATTCTACATTGTCAGAGAGCTTGGTGGCTGGTACAGAGAGCACGACAGAGCTTTTGAGCTCAGCCCAGTATCCACAAGAATATTCACTCTCGTTTCATTCTGTGAACTCCTTGATACTTATCCATTGGTTGACTATGAGATTGGATCAGTCCACATTGTGACTTTAAAAAGGCATATAGAAATAAAAGGTGTTCATATAAGTGTAATAGGTTCAGTCGCATGTATTTCATTAGATAAATTCTTCTTTTTTATGTCTGATCTTTATAACTTTGAGTATTTGGTATGGATAGCTTTATGAAAACTAAACTGAAAGGATTCTTTCTGAATGTCTGATATTTAATTCTTTTTTTCCTACAGAGTCCTATGGGGAGTCCTATGGTCCTAAAGACTGTTTTGGCTGACGGAACCTGTCGAAGGCTCACTCTCTAATGGAGCGCCTGAATCAACTGAGGATCTCATCGTTGAAGTCAAGAGACAGTGTTGTCTTCAGGGCAGTTTCAGACTTCAGTTTATGGATTCCTTGTTTGGGAATGAGTTTCTTAACCTTACCTCAGTTTCAGAAGTAGCAGACAAAGGGACTCTTAAAGCTATTGACATGTCAAAGGCCACCACATGGACATAAAAAAGAGTAACAGAGTTGGTGAAACTAAAGATGGAAAAGACTTTTTCATACAGAAGACGTGAAGTTGTTCGTGATGCACCAATGGTGGAGGCTTTCATGGCAAGATGGCCTGCTCTATTTGATTTCCATGAGGTAAGGTTTGCCTCATACACGGTGTTCTTGTGGTATTAGCCTAAAATGGTTAAGGCACAGTTGTTATTTGACAGCCCATTTCTTCAGCATGAGTGATTGCGGCCTTCTTCCAGGTATTAAACCTTTTGAAGCTCATTCCTCTGTGCTCATGTTTTCAGATCAACGCTGAGTTTAAGAGAATTGCCACCATCCCCCCTCAAACAAAGTTCCTGGCTCAGCTGGATTTCCACTTGGACAACCTGGTGAAGTTGGTCAACAGAAGAGGAGAGCGTGGACTAATACTGAAAAGAATTGTGGCATAAATGGATAATGTAAGTGATAAAGCCTCAACATTCACTTAACATGATCCTCTTTGGATGAAATTTTATAATTGTGGAAGATTTCAAATGTTTCCCCATGATAAATTCTCTCATTTTGTATTTTTACATCTGCTTGTTTTTTTTTTAACCTTCACTTTGTCAACTTATTATTAATTGCCAGTAAACCTATTATTAAGTTGTGCGCCTTTACTTTAAAAACATTCATGTAAAGTACACTATTAAAACTTAAATGAAGGACAAGGGCTGACTGAAGATGCTAATTACATACATTTCATTTCAGTGTGAAGATGTTGATGCTGCGTCTGTCAAGGGAGTGTGTATCTACATGAAAAACCATCTGTTTCATTGAGAAGTAAAAGACTGCACTTCTGCAATTCTTTGCAGTTTTTCATTTTGTGTTCAGTAACGTTATACTGCTTATGTTTTTATTGTTTTCCCCTCATGTGACTGCAATGCAGGATAATTTTTCCTTTTGGTATCATGTTGTAAGAAATTTTTACTGACAATTTTTAGCAATATGTTCTAAGTCAACCTTAATGTCCTGCTTACATGTTTAAAATGAAGATTAAAATTCATGTAGGTGTTTGGTATTATGTAACAATGTCATTTAAGGCTCAACTTAGTTGAAATCTTGTACAGGTAAATGCATGTACAGAAGCTGAAACTGTTGTCAGATAACGCACAAGTTATATTTGTGTAAATCTGTTTATTCATAAAAGTGTGTTTGTGTGTGTGTGGGTTTCCCCCCCCCCCCAGGTTGTCTTAATTTAGTTTACATTTTCAATTGTGTAATTAATACAAATCTTATATGTAAGAGATGACGGGATCATCTATAAGCACTTTCTTTTATTTGCTGCTGAGGTCAGTTTTTTGTGAAATATTTGCAAATATATTCTCAAACTAACTTTTTCTTTGTTATTTCTGCAGGCTATCTTTAAAAATGTGTTAAGTTTATGGATGTGATTTTAGACTTGTTCATGGCAGAATTGCTGCTTTCACTGATGTTACAGTTTAATAAAGGGGAATTGTTCAGTAGCACTCACAATCTTTGCCTTTTTTGTCAGTAATCAGTTAATATTTCAATTGAAAAAATTAAGTAGGATTTAAAGCCATAATTTGTGTTGCAAGAACATAATTGCAATGTGTTTACATTACATAATATCATTGCGTACCACTGGCAAATAAAAATAAGTTGGTGTTAAACATTAAAATATATTGATATTATGCAATGCATTGATATTATGATAATAGATGATCAAACATGATTTTTTTTTAAAGTAATCTGATGTAAATAAAATACTTTGATCTGACAAGCATTAATTACTTGAGGGAAAGTGGAAAATTAAGTCAGTCATACTTATTCATATTATGTGGGACCGATGTACACAATAAAATCAAGTAAATTGAAAGAACTTTTTTTTTCAGTGTACCTTATATCGTAAGGAGGAGGAGGAAGAGCAATTGGACAGATGTATAAGGATAAGAAATATAAAGTCTATAAAATAGGCTAGTATTAATATTAAGGAAGGCCAAGAAAGAATATTATAACAAATTATTTCAAGAAAGAAAAATAATATAAAGGGTATTTGGAATATTTTCAGAGAGATATTAGGCAATAGGAACGTTTCCTTAGATTTGCCTAATTATTTTTATAAGGAAAATAAGATTATAAAGGACATGAATGAAGTGGTAAATGAATTCAATTCCTTTTTTGTAAATATTAGACCTAAGTTGGCGAATCTAATTAGAAAACATGATAAGCTAGAACAAAAGGATGATTGGAAAGGTGGAAGCAGAGTGGTTAAGTCTATTCTTAGCTGATATCGCTGAAAAAGAAATTGCAGCAATTCTAAAAAAGACTAAAAATAAGACATCTACTGATTGCCATGGTTTAGATATGGTTATGGTTAAAAAGACATTGGATTGTATAATTACTCCTCCTTGTTATATTTTCAATCTTGCATTCCATGCTGGTGTATTTCCTGACAGAATGAAAGTGGCAAAAGCGATACCTCTGTATAAAAAGGGAGAGAAACATAGTTTTAATAACTATAGGCCAGTGTCACTTCTGTCACAGTTTTCTAAAGTACTTGAAAAACTGTTTGTGGAAAGACTTGATAGCTTTATTGAAAAACATCAATTACTAAGTGAAAATCAATATGGATTTCGGAAAAATAGATCAACGGCATTAGCATTGATCACTACTACTGACGATATTTCATGTGCAACAGACAATAATAAATATACAATAGGAGTATTTATTGACTTAAAAAAAGCTTTTGATTCGCTGCAACATTCTGTTTTGATTTCTACGCTTAATACTTATGGGGTGAGAGGAATTGCATTACAGTGGTTAAGTACTTATCTAGAAAATAGGTCCCAGTATGTGCATTATTTAGACAATTCCTCTGAAAGACTGAAAATTGAATGTGGGGTTCCTCAAGGTTCTGTTTTGGGGCCAAAACTTTTTAATTTATACATAAATGATATTTGCGATGTGTCCAAAATGTTAAATTTCGTTTTGTTTACAGATGATACAAATTTTTATTGTGCTGGGGATAAATTGAAAGAATTGGCTGAATTCTGAAATGAAAAAACTAAAAAAAATGGTTTCAGGTAAACAAATTATCTTTGAACTTGACAAAAATGAAATTTATGATTTTGGAAAGGTAAAAGAGGATGAAGTAACTCTGTCCATTGATAGAGTTCTGATTGACAGAGTTACTGAACTCCGTTTTTTGGGGAGTACCATTGGATGATAAATTAAAATGGAAATCTCATATTGAACATGTTAGAAAAAAGATGGTTAAAAATATTTATATTTTGAGTAATGTCAGAGATATACTTGATTATAAGGCGATGCGTATTTTATATTTCTCACTAATTTTCCCCTATCTCAGTTATTGTGCTGAAGTGTGGAGGAATACATATGCGACTAATATAAAGCCTCTATACTTGCTACAGAAGAAACTGGTACGAATGGTTCATAATGTTAAATATAGAGAACATACAAATAATCTGTTTATAAAATCGAAATTGTTGAAATTTGAAGACTTAGTGAAATTACAGACATTATTATTTATGTTCAAGGCAAGAAATAGTACATTACCTCTTAAGTTACAAAGTTTGTTTGTATTGTGTTCAGGAAGTGGTGCCAGCAGAAGGAAGTTTGACTTTAAGCACCAGTTTGCTAAGACCACACAAAGGCCAATGTGTCCGACAGTCAAAGGTATAAGAATATGGAATTCTCTTCAAGATAATCTCAAGAGTTGTACAAACATGCACCGTTTTAAAATGTGTTACATACTCAAAAGGATAAATCAATATGAAGAACATGAAAGTAATTTGGGCTAAATGTGGAAGGAAATTTTTTCATTGCCATTTAGTAGTGCTGCATGGTTTTTTGGGTTGTTGGCGCCCTCTTGTAAGAATAATTAGATTGCAGATAGGGGGCAGGTGCTAATAAGAATTTATTCTTCTTCCAGCTCCTTTTCACCCATGGGTGCAGTGTTATATTAATGGGAAGGAGGATTTGTATGAAGGAAATGAAACACTGTTGAACCATGTGTGAAATAAATAAAGAAATAAAATGAAATGAAATGAGTTAAAAGCCAGGGATTAAAAATAGGTTTTCAATCTGGACTTAAAGACCTGCACTGATGACGCTTGTCTAATATGGAGGGGAGGGTTATTCTAAAGCTTCGGAGCCGCAATTGAAAATGCTCGGTCTCCTCTGCATTTCAGCCGCGACTTAGGAACCGACAGCAACAGCTGCTCAGCTGAACGGAGCGAGCGAGGAGGAACATGTGACTTCAGCAAATCAGATAAGTAGACAGGAGCCAGACTGTTTAAGGATTTAAAAACCAGTCAAAGAACTTTACAACGAATCCTAAATTCAATGGGAAGCCAATGCAAAGAAGCCGGAACCGGAGTGATGCGATCGAATTTCCTACTATCGGTTAAAAATCGTGGCGCCGCATTTTGCACTAATTGCTGGCGTGACAAAGTGCCAGACCCAAACCCAATTAAAAGGGAATTACAATATTCCAGACATGAAGTGATAAAAGCATGAATACGAGTTTCCAAGTTGCGTTTGGTAAGGAAAGGCTTAACTTCCGATTTACATGACCATCAAAGGTAAGTGTGCAATCAAATTTAACACCAAGATTTGTGATCAAACTTTTCAGATGGGAGGTCGAATCACCAAAATCAACATCTGGAGAATCAGTAGAGCGATGTGGGCCAAATAAAATTGTTTCCCTTTTGTGATCATTAACATTTAGAAAGTTATTTGCCATCCATGATTTGACATCGCTAAGACAGTCAAGCAGAGATTGACATGGGGAAGTATCCAAATGACTAAAGGGTAAGTAAAGATGACAGTCATTGGCATACAAATGAAATGACACTCGGTGTTTACGAAAAATCGCACCAAGACAGAGTGAATACAGTGAGAAAAATAATGGCCCGAGGATAGATCCCTGGGGGACACCCCAAAGCAGAGGGGCCACAGAGGACGCGGTCAACCGCAGCTTAACACAAAAACTCCTTTCGGAAAGATTTGATTTTATCCACGACAATGCCAAATCAGAAATTCCCACACAGTGGTGTAAGCGGGAGATCAGCAGGTCGTGGTCCACTGTGTCAAATGCAGCTGTCATGTCCAATAAGACAAGCACAGCATATTTACCACGATCAGTCGCAACAAGAATGTCATTCATAGCTTTAACAAGAGCTGCGAAAGGGCTTAAAACCGGATTGGAAGATTTCAGACAGCTGCGAGTCATTCAAGTAGTCTAACAGCTGGGTACGTACAACAGGTATGTTAACTTGGCCTTGATGGGTTAAGAAACCTGGCTTAACTTTTACTTTTAGTCAAATAAAATTTACAAACATAAAGAAAATAAACAGGACAAAAAAAAAAACAGAAAGGAAAAGCAAGGAGACAACAGTTAGCTAAAATCAATACTCCCATTTAAATGCACGGTTGTCCCCCAGCAGCTGAGCCTATAGCTGTTTAAATGAAGGGACTGATCTGGTCCTAACCAGTTTGTATGTCTTCAGCCTGGAGGAGAACCAGGACCAAGATTACATCTCTCAGCTGGAGCTTGAGACTCAGGAGCTGGCCAGAGGGAATGAGGTCTGGGCTTCTCTGTTTAGACAGCTGGAGCTGGACAAGTGGAAGAAAATGGATGGATTGGTAACATGTATGGCTCTTAATCATGGAAAATAGGACACGCTTTTGTACTGCATAGTGCAATAACAGACAAAGACGTGATTCCTTTGACACAAACAAAGTAATACCACACCAAAGCTCTTAGTATTATGATGCATTGCAATTATCTCCTTGCATAAAACAGATTTTTTCCTGATCTCTAAAGTCTCTTTATCAGTAAAAGACCTTCCTGAGGTGCTTGACATAGCTGATGTTACATCAGCCGTCCTGGATGTCGTCATCATTTTTGCTCTTAAACACTGGCTTGTAACGAGGTGACTGCCTGATGTTACGAGGTGCTGTCTATTCAAGTGGCTGATGCGTAGCTACACTTGTTTTTCCGCTTCTCTTCCTTCTTTTTCTTTTAATTTTCTCAGGTGTAGTTGTTGGTCTGGTAGGTCTCTGGGGTGTTTTGTCGTGGGCCAACCTATCTTCAGCTGTCGGTAGTTCATTTACCAGACTTCAGGTATATGCAGGACAGGCGGTGCTATGATTCCCTACCAGGCCATCCGTATCGATATGGTGACTCTATGGTCCGATTTCAGCGTAAATCACTGGTTGGTTTGCTGTTCGAAGTCTCGTTTGTCCCTTTTCTTCCTGTGTTCCTCCTGGCTGTCCACTTGAGTTTCCCATTTGAACCCTGCCGGCTCAAGAATCAACTCACCTATGATCTGGTAACCTTGAACACTGTTTCTCCTCCTCACCACCATCTGAACCTCCAGATGCCATGACCCACGGTCAGTCTGCCTCCTCCTCTCCACCTGTTTTCTGAGGAAACTCACCTGCCAACCCAGTACTCCCCCATACTTACCACCTCAGAAGCTCAAGTAAGATTAGCTCTGGTTCAGTTCACACGTAACCTGTAATATTCTCTTCCATTAACTCTCATTCTCTCCTCCTCAGAACTCTCCCTCCTCAGCCACAGTCCTTTCCTCACTCTCCTCCATTATCACTGCATTCACTTAAGTAAACATTTCTGTTTGCCGACTCTGCTTTTTGGGTCCAGCCTGCCTGACATTATGACAGGTGGCACAATGAGTGAGCTGAAGGCTTATTCACAGCTGAGTGGTAGTAGTTATGGATTGCAGGTTTTGGTGTATTTAAATAATAAGTAATTGCACTCAGTCTAAAATAACTGATGGTTATATTATTAGTGATTAAATTATTGAAATAACTTTAATTAACATAGAAAAATATGGAAACTGTTTGACGATCAAGTTCAGGTAATGTTGCCAGAATTTAACATTTTGGAGGAACTCCTGCTCGTATAATAAACCATACAGAGAAGTTCTGAGGTTAGAGGGGCTGACTCTTCAGTTGCTTGTATCTGAAGTAAAATGTGCATATGCAATAGCTCGACTAAACTAACCAATCTGAAAATAAAGTTCACATGAATCCAAAAGGTCTCACTACAAACTACATGTTACCCTCTAGTTTAAATAAAATAAAAATAAAAATTGAAAAATAAAACCATGCACCAAATAAAGTGCTTATTTTCATGTTGTTAGGCTTCTCATTCAATGTAGTCCTTTCATGAAAGTATCATATACACAACATTTCCACAAGATAAAAAGCATCTAAATGAAATGTTGATACACCCACACAGCAGCAGGTTTCTCTTAATGTCCTGCAGCTTGTCAGAGAAAATGTAAATCAAATCAAATCTTTATGGAAATAACAACTTCTAGTCCAGCGATGTCTGTACAGGAGATTCTTTAATCATGGTTCCTGTAATCTTTCATCATAGTGCAAGTTTATCTTTATCATATGAACTAAAGTGTGTTTCCACAGAGCTGATTACCCGCTCCGGTTCAGAGGCTGCCTCTGAGTACTAACGGTCTCTTAGATTCGAGTGTTGCAAATGTGTATGATTGGCTCAGTACTGGGATGTGTTAACATTAATGAAAGAGGAAATAATCTCCTCCAAACTGTACGTTGTATTTTTGCACATTTGGTGAAATAGGCTCCCCGCAGGACTTCTCTCACAAGTTGTTCTAAATTCATGATGAAAGCGTTTGATGGAGCAAATTTCAGTTTTCACGCTGCGAGACATTAGAACAGCTTGAGAAGCTGAAAGCTTGGTTGGATTCTTTATGGATTTTATATTTCTTTTCTTGTTAAAGGTGATAATTATTTTTTTAATTCCTCTAAAACACTGAGTAGGTTTTTCCCATAAGTTCAGTATTTTTTTCAGCAGCTCACCTTGAGGAGCTGCAGGCCTAAAATAAGGTTTAAAAAGTTTTATATAACACATTTTAGATTCTGTCTCTCACTTTATGCCAGTTTGATTGTCTGCCCCGTGTTGGACAGAAGAGCTGGGCTGGCTGTTTAGAGCAAAATGAATACTGGAAAGATTTTGGCACATAGAGATGAATTGTTCATCAATCACTAATCTAATAGTGCATTAATGTTTGAACATCAACCACTGAACGGTTCTAAAGAAAGTGAGAGAACAGCATCTTTACTCCGTTTGTCCTGCTGCATGTTATCGACGTATTCGTCTCAAAGAAACTTCCTTGACTCATGAGACCGCGGGAGGAGTGGGAGGAAACAGAAGCAGGCATGGGGAGAATATGCAAATCTGCACATCTTCAGTATGTTCATTGCACATGCTATGCTTACTTGTGATACAGTCTTCAATATTTTACAGTCTGTGTGTTTTATAGGTATAATGTTTTAGCCCTTTTCTCTTCACCAGAGAGATGAAGAAAGCCTTCTAACTATGCTTTGTGGCTGAAATGTGAGTGCCTTGTTAGTCCCATCCACAATCATGTTTCTTTGCTTCTGTTCCTATTTTGAATTCCTTGCCCTGACCACTGCAGTACTCAAAGATGTCCATTAGGAGGAGCTCTGACTCTAGTGGTCCATACCAACATGGCTTGAGCAGCGACACGGTAAAGGGTTGTTGATGTGAGGACCCCTCACAGTAAAATTTCCCTTAATACGAGATATCACCTCAAATGCTAGATTTGTGTCTGGATTGGCTCAATTCTCAAAAAACTACCCCCCCCCTCCACACACACCTCCAGTAAATTTAAACTCATCCTTCCTCAGCATTTCTTTTATCTCTCTGTCAGCCTTTTATACATATTGTACTGTAGCCCATGTCACATCAGCTGTCACATGTATTCCTTCATTCTCATTGTGAATCTCAGCCTCACATGAGGAGAGAGAGGCTGTTGGTATAGCAGCAGTATGAGGTTATTTTCATACAGAGTTTCTGGATGACAGCAGCTGCCTTAATGCAACACAAACAGAAATATGTTTAGCATGCAAGGGATAAGATTTGTACTTGGTTTGAGGGTGTCAGATGAAAAAAATTGAATAGAAAATGATGCAATTTCCCTGAAAGTGTACAAGTTGCCTCTGTTTTCAGACATTAACAAACATAACAGGTGGAAACATGATGTTGAGGGTCTTGAGGATTGGTTTAATGTGGTGTTCGAAATATTTAAAATGGAAAAACTGACATTCCTTTTAAAAATTCGAAAAGACAAATTCTACAGAATATGGAATAAATGGATTAGCTTTGTGTCCCCCATCCGCCCTGAATTTAGGTAAGACCAGCCCTGAATTGGTGTATCTCCCATGTATCGTACAATGTCAGGTTGACCCTCAACTTCATAATATGTACCTAATGTAGTCTTTGTAGTTAAGTTAAACATGCTGCATTATGTAACACGCTGTTAAGCCAACGAGTTTATTTATTTTTTTGCTATCAGAATGTAAAACAAAAGGACGAAGAAAAAGGGTTTTTTTCTTTTTTGACTAAGTAATGTCAATGCACTTTATTGTAACAAGTCCTTTCTTTTTTCTTCAATAAAAATATAATAAAAAAAATAGAAACATGTTGTTGTGTGTTAATGATGTCCAAAGTTGACCTATAATATGAACATTAACATGCAGACATGCCATAACTGAACAACCCTGTGGAGCTACAGTGTTTTGTAGTCTCACCTCAGGTGATTAGTGTTCATCAGATGACATGTTTTTTAACATAAATGCTGAAAATCTGTGGGATGCTTACAGCTTTCGGCCAATTGTAATGGCATGAATCTCACCCTTGCAGCCAAGGGACATCGGCATTCATTCATCTTCCTGCATTGTGTTTGGGCTGCTAGTCTATTCTTTACATCGTTTCGGCTTTCCCACATTGTCACATTTCATTCTGTTATCATCATTTTCCTCTGCCCAATTTCTACGATCCAATCAGCTTCTGTCCTGTATGCTTTAAATCTCAGCGCTCGTCTGTCATTTTGTCTTTCGGGCTCTTATTCATGCAATCATGTTAATCATGTTTATGCTTATTAGTTGTATTTTCAGTCACATTGAATACTGGCAGCAGCATCTTCAGCCTCATCATGATTCCTGATAAAGTGAATCCAAAGTCCTAATGCCTCTCCGTGCAGGGGAGCGAGCTTACACATTGTATTGTGTCAGGTCCATGACCAATCCTCCTCACTGCAAATTCTCCCTGTCAACAAAGTCATCCAATCTTAGTGCTGTGCAATTGCAAGAGCTCACCTAAGTCACTGTGCTCTGCTAGGCTTTGACACCTGTCTGCAAGCTCTGCAGAGCACAATCAGAACACTCCTGTACAAACTCCCCTGTTCAGCCAGAAGTCATCCCTGGCTTCAGCTTCCATATCCTCGCCCATGGTTTTTTGACCCAGTCAAAGTTTGGACGTCTTTGGTATGAACATTCATGCTCAAAACTTAAATTCATCCCTGTAGATAGATTTAAAACAATTATGCAGAGAACAATGGACCAAAATTCCTTAAGAGTTATGCATAAGACTCATTGGTAGTTATTGTAAATACTTGAAAGCAGTTCTGCAGCCAAGGGTGGCAGGTATTAGGTTTTGTCTGCAACTACTTTTTCATAGGATAGCTTTATTCCATTAATAAATCAAATCATCATTTAAAAAGTGCATTTTGTATTAACTCTATTGACTTGCAGCTGGGTGAAGTACTGATACTGTGATGGGCATCAAATACCTTTTTTTACATACACTGTTAAAAAAACATCCTAAAAAAACTGTAATATTCCAGCAGCTGGGGCGCCAAATAATACCGTAAAATAACAGAAAATAACTGTCCCTTAAAAATACAGTTATTTTCAGTAATGAAAATACAGTTCGTTGCCCTAATTTTACATGGGATTTTGCCTTTTACAAATGCTTTTAAACATTAAATTAGGAACATTTTACTGTGATCATCACATAAAAATTTAGTTTCTAAGTGTAATTAACAGATTTCATGAATATGTACTGGACTGCACTTGAATTAAGTGTGCTCCCTGTAAGATTGTTGGTTTTATCTGTAACAAAACATCCAAAAAACCCTTATTAAACAAAACCTCTGATTACAATTACATCAAGATTATGTTATTTCTTGATCATATGTTGTGTATGAGCAGTTTTAACATGTTTATTTTACTTATAAGACATGAAACATGGTTTCAATCATTAACATGGATTTTATTGACAAAAAGACAACCCTTCCTGGAACAATCCAAGAACAACTAACACTTATGCATGAACAAAGGCACATAGAAAAAAAATCCAATTCAAATGCATGTTTGAGCACAAAAGAAGGGGAAACTGCCGCCTCGAATGTTCATCTGCCTCTCCACATCTGGAACAAGGAAAAGGGGAACATTTGAGGCACATAACCTGCAGGTTTCGAAGCAGCTCTAGCTTTCTGAAAGTCTCACATTTAGGGCTGCTGCTGGCCATTTGCGTTCCCTTGGAGAAATTTGCAATGTGATTATATACTTAACTGACTGTTGTGGTCCTGGGTCGGTGACCCAGTGTTTTTGGTTTTTGTACTTTTACTTTTGATTTCATAATGGTTTGTGACTGTTTGTGTTTTGTGTTTTCTGTCCTAGTGTTTCTAGCTCCCTAGTTTCGTGGTGCATCCTGAGTTCTGATTTTTAGGTTTTGTTATTTGACCTCCCAGAGTTAATTCTGTGGTCCCTTTGTTCTGTGTCATCTGGTGTACCCCCTCTAGTGTAGTCAGGTCTCCGTGTAAAGCCCGCGTCTCCGAGTCGGTGTCTTCACGTGTGTTTTGAGTTTCCTGCTTTATTGTGAAAGTCTGTGTCTTATGCCAGTGTATTCAATTTGCGTTTCCCCTGTCTTGTCTTGTCAATCGCAATCAGTTGTGCCTCCCTCCTGTGTGTAGTTTCCTTGTTCCCTTCTGTGTATTTATAGTAGAGATGGACCGATCCGATATTACGTATTGGTATCAGTCTAATACTGACCTAAATTACTGGATCGGATATTGGAGAGAAATAAAAAATGTAATCCGATCCATTAAATATCAAAAAAGCACCTCACAAAACTTGCCACACGGTGTAACTCGGCTCATAACCGTAGCACGTCGCAGCAGTATGCATCACCTGATAGAGCGGCTGTGTGTATTTGTAGCCTCGCTACCAAACCAGCATTTCATCTCCAAGGAAGTTTTCCCAGAGAGAAGTAAAGCAAGTGTGTAAGTTCATCTCTGAATGTTTGTAAAGCATTCCTGCGTTAAGCTTAACAACCGATATATGGAGCGACTGCCTCTCTCTCTCTCTCCTGCTGCTACTTCAATCATGAAACTGATCAATGATCAGCTGATCGGCTTTTCTGTCGCGAGTCCGTCTCTCTCGTTTGTTTTTGGCCCACTTTGCACCAGAAAGAGGAAACCAGCAGCTGAACAACAGCAGCACATTTAAGCTTGATCAGCTGTTGTTAGAATTTATTTAATATTACTTTCTACACCAGGATCTTTTTCTACGTAGCTGACGGCTGGTAACTGTGCAGGGGCGGATCTAGCAAAGTTTAGTCAGGGGGGCCGATAGGGCATGAACAGGGAAAAGGGGGCACAAAGACAGACTTTTGTTTCTTATTCTCATTTAAAATGTCGAGCTTTTAATAAATAATTATCTGACACCCAAAGTTTTAATTTGATGTAAAATGAATAGAAGTCCATTACTGTATATAGTAACTATTAAGTCTAATATATATACCCTAGTAAGCTATAGTACATTTTCCTTTGGGATGGTACCATCTGTGCAGTCTGCAATTTTGTTGAAGAAAGATGTTGAATCTATTTAATATTTCTTGAAAAATAATTGATTTCTGTGCATTTTTTTTCACACTGCATCAAATTAAAGTTGATTACATTGATTAAGCATCATGAGGTGGAGCGTGGGGGGTGGTTCCCTATTTTTTTTATTTTTTTGTTGTTGCTGGGAGTTGGAACCCTATTAGTTAGGTTGCTTAATATTTACGCTAAATACTCCTTAAAATACCAGAATAGGGAGGATGGTGTAGGCTTAAGTTTATTAGATTGATCAGTATTGCTGAACTATGAAATATTTTTTGCATACAGGTATAACAGAATAGCTTTAGTGTAGTTGTTGTTTTAAACTTGAGTATGAACTTATACAAAATGCAGCAAGATATTTAAAAAAAACAGTTTTGTTGATTAAAAAACACTATATCGGATTCATATCGGTATCGGCAGATATCCAAATTTATGATATCGGTATCGGACATAAAAAAGTGGTATCGTGCCATCTCTAATTTATAGAGTTCACTCATGTTAGTTGCTAGTCCGTCTGTGTTTCTTCCCCACCTGTTTCTCCCAGAGTCATCCATTCAGGTTCGTTTTGGTAGTCAGTCCCAGTTTAGGTCACCTTGAGGTTTTGCTTTGCTCGCCGTATTTCTGTTTGTGCCACCTGTGATAATAAAAGCTCGCTCACCTCCAAGCCAGTGCCTGCGTCTGGATCCTGTCTCTCACTCTTCACACGTCTGCCCCCCGCAGCCGTGACACTGACAAGTTAAGGCAGTCTATTACAATGAACTGAGATGAAGATATTACTTAAGACAATGCTACACCTATCGCAGGACAGAGTGACAGAGAAGCCTGTCAGCAGACAGTAACATACTAACTGGCTAGCACTAACGCTAGCTAAATGTGAATAGGATTTGCAGCCTATATTTAACTTTTCCCCTATCAAGCGGGCCACCCGTGCTGTTGACACTTACCATGAACCAGAGACCAGTGCTAATGAACAGCAGATTATGTTATCCTAGATAAAAATAAGAACTTCTTGTGCTTGCCACTCGTAGTCCACAATTTTGGTGATCAATGTCAGAACCTTTGGATTGACTGCAAGGTTTTTCTTAGACGTGTTCCGCTCCACTTTGGGTTTATCCTAAGGCACCTGTCGAATGAAACACAACAACTTCATTAAGAAACTGTCAGGGTCCTGGGTCTCCTGACCCAGCGTTTTAGTTCTTTGTGATTTTTGTATTATTGTACTTGTGTGTGATTTATTCTATGGTTTCTAGTTTTGATCCCTTGCCCTTCATGTCTCTCTGTGTCCCCTCTGTTCTGTGTAAGTCTGTGACTGCATATTTGAGTTTCCCTCTGTGTCTTTTGGTTCATCGAGTCCTCTGCCTTACTGGTTATGTCTCTGTGTTTCTTAGTTGCCGTCTCCACCGTGTCAAGTTCGCGTCTGTGTCATACTTCCTGTTTTACTTCGAAGGTCAGTGTCTTATGTGAATGTGTTCAGTTTACGCTTCCTTGTCTCGTCAGTTCTGATTTCCCCCAGCTGTGCTCTCCTTCTGTGTCTCATTCTCCTCGTTACTTCCCAGTGTATTTAGTCCCTGTGTTTCTCTGAGTCAGTGTTGCGTCGTACCCTCAACAAGCTGTGTGTGTTTTGCCTCTGTGTTGCCAGTGTTTTGTCTCCAGTTCAGTATTTCTGCTAAAGTGTTTTAGTCCACCAGCGTTTTTGTTTGTCTTTTGGTGAGTTTAGTTTAGTAAGAGGTTTTCCAGCAATAAAGGTGCGCTTTAAGTTGTACTTCTGTGTCTGAGTCCTGCATTTTGGATCCACCACTCCTGCTTGCCTGCCTGCCACACAGCCAACCATGACAGAAACTGAGGACTGGACTGTATGTTTTTTACATCTGCAATAAATCTAAATGTAGATTGAGCTTGCTTTTGAGTGTGTGTTTGGACATACAGGTCATTGTGGAACAGAGAGGTGATGCAAAGATGTTTGGTTAACCTGTGAGTCTTGCAAATACTGTTTCAGGGTAGTGAAACGTCTGTGAACATCTACTACTCCAAGGTCTCTTTCTATAACTTGACATGAGCATGAATCAAGGATATTTCAGAGACAGCCATCTGAAATGCAAATATGAATTATTTGTTGATTTATCAATCTACAAATCATCGCAACACTCAAGCATTGCTCAGTCTTATGCGTTTTAGCTGCAAATGAAAGGAGATCTGATGATTTGATTTGGATTGCATGACTTTAGATTTCACTGTCTCATCATTCTTATGTTTCAATCCATAAAATTGGCTGGTGCCGCCTTACCGTTGCAAGAATTCCAAGGTTGCTGCCTAGCCTACTGGATAAGAAATGTTCATGCAGAAGAGCCAAGCATCAGGATAAGTGCGTCGCTGAAATAGTGATATGGCCATTCACAATGGCCTGATCCACAGATAACATGAAGTGCTCGGCTGCCAAAGCTGAGTTTCCTGTTGTGTACATGAACAAGAGACAAGGGGACAAAAAAACAAGTCCACACATGACTCACACAACTAACTGCAATGTTACAACTAACGTATATCAATTACATACACTGGCATGCAGTTTGGGCCCCCCAGTCAACTGCAAGGTGTCCAAACTTTTGCTGTGGGCCTTTTCTGTTTTTAAAAAAAAAAAAAAAATATGAAAATGATTTTATTTAAAATTAAATGTCATCTGTAACTTTATGACATTTGGAGATTATTTCATCTTCCACTTGCTTAACAGTTCATATGAACTAAAATTTTGACCATGGGTGCCCAAACATTTACATTAAAGCACCACAACTGCGACAGGTGTAATCTTTTGACATCCGTAAATGCAGCACAATACTCACCTTTACACCTTACTGAATAAATTTGAGAACTCACGCCACTAATCTGCAGAGGAAGAAAAAAAACCTTATAAATCATGAAACCTGCCAAAATCCAAATACATGTCTGCAATGTACGTTTATATGTAGTCAAATAATTCGCCTCAGCTGCTTTAGTCTACTTCCTCTCCACAAAATAGAATAAAATACTTGTCTTATCCTTTACATGTCCATTACATTTTACAGGGCAAAGCTAGCACAGTGGGCTACTTCTATTTCCCTCACTTTATCACGCAGCTCATCTTGGTGCGCACGAGCTAGAGTGGAACAGCTCGCCTATTAGCTCTTAAGTTGCATACTTAATTTCACATTAAGTCAAATGCATCAGTGGCCGCTGTGGTTGCGGCCCCCCTAACGGGTATTAGCGCTCTAGAAACTATCCGCGTTGCAACTGCTGTGTTTACACGGTTACAGAAAGCTGGCAGCTAACAAATTAGCAAACAACAACTCTGCTAGCCAGCAAGCTAGCGGCTGGTCTAACTAAACCTTACACTGACAGACGACGTGCTTTGCCTTCATAGCTAGGGGTTCCATGCCTTTTACCGTCTCAGTAGACTACGAGCCATAGTGGCCAAGTTAATTCTACTAAGCTGAGTTTGATACACTTGTCTTGCAGCACTGCATGGATGATCTTTCACCAACCTCTCTCTTCCACCGCGCTTTCCACAGCCACACGTGCAACCTTGTGGTTGTTAGTTCAAATTCCTCGTGTCGTTATGTGTCCCAACATCCAATGGCATGTCACATTGTTTTCATGACCACGCCCTCACCCCAGGTGCAGAGGCCTATTTCTGTTCAGGAATGTTGTGAATACTTTGGGATTTATTGCAATTCCTACCTCTACATTTATTTTTTTTAAATACATAATTAGCACAGTGTGGCCGTGCAATGTTTTATATGGGTTTTTTTTTCGTTTTTATTCCTATTAATTATATTTTCACTTTTTACCTCTGAATTATTGAAACAGAGCTAGATGACATTTTCAGCAAAATTATAATTCAAATACTCCTTTAATTATTAATTGTTCTCATTAATTTTTAGATCATTTTATATATTTTTCCATAGTTTTCCATTTGAATTTAACAGTTCAATCTTTCAAATAACGGACAAATATTTATGAAAGTATGATACATTTGTGAATGTATTTTAACAATCTAAATATGCATATGTACAGAAAAATATATTTAAAAAAGAAGAGAATTATGTTTTATTACATTTACAGTGATTTTATGTTATTTTACATTTGACATGTAAAATCACAGTCTATTTATATAAATGTAATGATATTGTAGAAAAACAGTACAAAACTGTAAAATACACAGTAAAATACTTTGATATTACATTTTTTTACAGTGTAAAGTAAAATAAGATATTACTTTTAATGTTTAATAATACCAACATTATTCATCTGTATTTCTCAGGCTATTATATATAACTACAATTCATCTTTATTCATTCTGTTACTGTAACAGACTTTGCTAATATGACTGGCTACGGGTGCTAGCTTGTCAGCTGCACTTGAATGTACAGGTAGATGTATCAGAGGCTGAACACCACAGTGCCAAATTGGTGAGATAAGCCATTAGTCAGTGTTGCGTTGACGTCTGGTTTTAAGGCCAAATTACCACTTTGTTTATGTTTATTTTTATTGAGCTTAAATGAGGCATAATTAATGCAAAACACTATGCTTGATGATTATTCATCACAAATGATTGTTATGGCATATGTTTGGTCTGTGACATATCAGAGTTACCATACTGCAGTCTGCTGTGCTACTTTACTGTGCTAAGCACACACTGTACAGAGTGCAACTCTACCACCTGCTGCAAATCTTAGTCCTGGAGTCCAGAACAGATTTATTTTGCCATCATCCAAACAGATAAACAGAAGATAAACAGTCCCTTTGTTTATATTTACTTCCTGCAGTCCTGTTGTAAAATGCAATGATTCTAATGTTGCCATATGGTGCAGACGCTTTGTGGCAGAATTTAATTTAAAAAAAAAAATCAGGTAGAGTATGAAGTCAATGGAAATCAACTGCAGTAACCAAAGCTTTTAAGCGGAAAGCAAATAAAGCACAGCTGACAGTGAAAATGTGGGGATGACGTGACTCTATACACAAATAAGGATGGTTGGGAGTGAAGGTGCGGTTCTTGGGGCCGGCTTGGATACCAACGACTAAGCTGGAAGAGTTCTGAGGGCTGCCTGTAGTGAAGGACGATTCCAGACACAGGATCCCTCTGGAGGCTTGGGAAGAGGCCCACGATGACGAGTGGAAGCAGAAACTGTCCGGAGGCTTGGCAGGAGGCCGGCAACAAAGGTGGGGCAAAAGCATGGCAAAAAGGGAATAACAAAATAGCTTTGGAGCACTAATGATCTGACAACAAGTGTGAAAAACTAGGCAAAGCTGAACTAATCAAAAAGCATGGGGAAGGAATGTAAGCATGGCACGAGAGACAAATGACTCTCAACAAGAAACAGAAAGTACCATGGCAAACAGATACGAGAGACATCATGAAGGCCATCATGAACCTAGTACAGGGGTGGGCAATTCCGGGCCTCGAGGGCCGTGTCCTGCAGGTTTTATATCTTACCTTGGGTCAACACACCTGAATCACATGATTAGTTCGTTACCAGGCCTCTGGAGAACTTCAGGACACGTTGAGGGGCTAATTTAGCCATTTAAATCAGCTGTGTTGGTTCAAAGACACATCTAAAACCTGCAGGGACACCGGCCCTCGAGGCCTGGAATTTCCCACCCCTGACCTAGTATGAATAACTAAACCAACAGAAACCAGAATGTAATGGAGCAATAACCAAAGAATAAACCTGAGACAACATAAAGATGCAGAATACCCCAAAACTGTAAAACTAAGTAACAGGAAATAAAGAGAGTAAACAGCAGAAAGAATAAACATATGTTTGGTTTTTAGGTTCATATGGAGACTGACAGCTACAAATGTAAAGTTGCCAAACATTTTAGATCTTGAAACGGGGCACCGTCGTTGCACCAGTCCTGCAGGTTCAGGTCGAAATCCTTGCTGACATCTCATTTTCGTTTTACAACACAAGATTTCTGTCTAAATAAATAAATTAATCTGAGTAAATTCCCAGATGATTAAACATGCAACTATTTTGCTGGTAATACTTGAAATGAGTAAAGAAAATCAACAGTCTATTTATACAAGATAATTCATAATTTTATTGGAGGTTTATATAGGCTGGGTCTGATTATTGGGGGGGGGGATTACACCCCTAACCCCCCTGGAAATTACGCCCCTGATATGAACATCAGACAGAACTGCAGAACAGACATAGTGCAGCCAAGTGCAGTATGAATGTGTGTGTGGTAGATGAATGAGACTTGTAATCAAAGACTTTGAGTGCTCAACTTCAGTAGAATGGGGCCATATTAGTACCAGTCCATTTACCATCGTTTTAAAGGGACAAATCGGCTCCATGCATGTGTGTAAAAGTTTCAGATGGTTTCAAAAAGAATATTGTGCATTTGCACATCATTTTATATTATATAAAAAAGAGTGTGTATACTTGTGTCTCTGCGAACTCAGTTTTGTGCATCTGGCCACAAATCTCTCAGAGCTGAACTACAAAATGACTGTTCACCATAAATAACAAAACGGAGCATCAGAACTGCATTTCATGAAACGTTTTTATTTAAATGACCTTCTTCCACCTTCAGCTCATAATGTAATGAAAAGAATGTTCACTGGATGTGAGTACCGAGCTAAAATCAAGGTCGGGCTTGGAAACAGAACATGCTAGGAGACAATAAGCTTGCTTGTCAGAGGAAAGAAAATTATCCAACCCAGTTGGCAGTTCTGCATCATGAAGCACTAATAGAAGCTCTGCAGATAAAGTTCAGGTACAGGTGCTAACACTTCCAGAGAATAAGGTGGAATAGATTTATTTTGGAGATTCCCAGTCAGACAAAATGCAGCTACAAGTGAAATGTGACGCCTGCTGGATACGGCATTAAATTAGCCCATTTTGTTTTTGCTCTTGCTCGCTTGCCAGGTTTCTGATAACATATCCAATATAGAGCTGGCAGCAAATTAATGGCTCCTGACATAATAAACAGAACTTGATACTGTTTGTTTAGCTTGTGGGTGTGAAAGCTATTCACTTCATAGATGTTGGCAACAGGCTTGAATTAATTTATGGACCATCGATATCTGCAGTAAACAGCAAAGACAACTGCAGTAAATATTTACACATTTCTAATGTTTGACCATAAATATTATCATTTGAAACAGATGAACAATTACAATTTGCTCTAGCATGTACACTTAATTAGTATGCTTGTACGCTGAATATTAAATAGATTAAATACTGTTGTCTGCCTGATCCTGGGTTTTACTTTGTGGGATGTGATTCTGTTTTATTGATTTGACTTTTTGATTGTAATCTGAGTTTTCTTTGTTTTTATTATCTTTAATTTATGTTTAGGATAAAAGTCCTTATTGTTTTGTCACTTCCTGTTTTATTTTGTTTTGTTTTACTTCCCTCATCTCTCTTGCTTCTGACCAGCTGTTTTCTGCCTGCTTCCTATCCTCTCCTTATCTTGTTTGTATATATTGTCTGCATTTCCCTCAGTTCTGCGTCACATTCTCCCTTTTCTCTCACTGCTGCGTTTTTCCTAATGTTTCAGTCTGTTTTGCTCCTGCCTTGCTTGATACTGTCTTGTTTAATCCATGAGCTGGCAGCAAATGAAACTAACTTTGTTACTAAGTTTCTTCTGCCTCCCGAGTCCTGCTTGTGGGTAGTGACAGCCACATGAAGCCGCGTGAAGCCTTGAAGCTTTCCATCCAAATACAATTGGTTCAAAAAAGGTTCATTTGTCATAGATTTATGTGCACACAAACCCCCCTACCGTTCAAAACCTTTATTGTCATTTCAACTGCTTAGTGATAATCTTTTGGCTGTCTTGCAACAGTGTCAGCATGGAATAAGTCACTGCCAGAAAAGAAATAAATAGTTCATCCGTGAATTTAAGTTACCCGTAGCAAATCTGTAGAGTTTTGTATATATATATATATATATATATATATATATATATATGCCTAGATCAGGTGCTGTTGTACCAGTTGCTTGGCACACAACAAACACAGACATGAGTACTATGGCAGAAAGACATTTCATTATTTACAGGCTTATTATGTGTAAAACTTCATTTGGAGAGAACAGCTAAAAATGTTTCCATACAGAAGGAAATCCTTCTCCTTTTAGCAGACCCTGTGAAAACAAGCTCTGGACACCTCTGTGTCCAGGCAGTTAATGCGAGACAAATCCAGCTGCTTATTAAAGCTTTCTGGTTTGATCAGAAAAGAAAACATTGGTCCAAACACCTGAAAGTCCTGAAAACACATTGTGAATTCTTTCTTGAGTCTACGGATGTATCCGTGTATTTCCACAATGCTGATGCTGTGCTGAGCGGACAGCTGAAGCATTTGAAGTGTTGGAATGTGGAAATTTCAACATCGCTTGAAAAAACTGCCAGCTAGCAACGTCCCTCTCACCGGTAGGTTAAATGATTTTTAGCCAATTACAAGTTGAATCTGATAGTTGGGGTTGTTAGCTAACATACCGCCATTAAGAAGCAGCACAACTAATGTGTCTATGCGAGCTAATTTGCAATGTGCACTGGTGGCCTAGCCATTTATTTTGAAAGGCACCCTCTCAGATTAAATCACTTCGTGTTGTGCCATCAGTTAACCCTTCGCGTGCCAGCTGTGGCACGAGTGCCCAGGGCTGCCGACCCCTGCGCTAGCAGCATGGCCTTTTCACCTGTCTGTCCTCCACGTTCCTGCTCATTGCATCAGATGTTTAGTTACTCCTCTGCCTCCTTTTTCAGTAGTGAAAAAGTAGTGCACAATAGGGTTTCTTATGAGAGAGAAGACAAATACTATTTTCCCCACTCGGTGACACACTCGCCAAGGCTCAAAATCTGGTAATTGGTGATTCTGTTCTCAGACATAGACTAGAGACACCGGCAACCATAGTCAATTGTCTTCCAGGGGCCAGAGCAGGCGACATTGAAGGAAATTTAAAACTGCTGGCTAAGGGTAAACGTAAATTTAGTAAAATCATAATTCACGTCGGCAGTAATGACACCCGGTTACGCCAATCGGAGGTCACTAAAATCAATATTGAATCGGTGTGCAACAAAACAATGTGGGACTCTGTAGTTTTCTCTGGTCCCCTCCTCAATCAGACCAGGAGTGACATGTTTAGCCGCATGTTCTCCTTAAATTGCTGGCTGTCTGAGTGGTGTCCCAGAAACGATGTGGGCTTCAGGCTCCCAAACAGACAAAAACAAACTAAAAACCAGCAAAAAATGATTTAAACATAAAAAATCACAAAGAAAGAACAATACAGTATCCACGCTAACAAACAGTAAAACATTAGTGATTAGAACATGCTGTAGGTATTACAGGTACTGCACTGCAGTGGTTTGTATCATATCTATCTAATAGACTCCAGTTTGTGCATGTAAATGGAGAGTCCTCTTCACACACTGAGGTTAATTATGGAGTTCCACAGGGTTCAGTGCTAGGACCAATTCTGTTTACATTATACATGCTTCCCTTAGGCAGCATCATTAGAAGACATAGCATACATTTACACTGCTATGCAGATGACACCCAGCTCTATCTGTCCATGAAGCCAGATAACACACACCAATGAGTTAAACTGCAGGAATGTCTTAAAGACATAAAGACCTGGATGGCCGCTAACTTTCTGCTTCTTAATTCAGATCAAACTGAGGTTATTGTACTCGGCCCTGAAAATCTTAGAAATATGGTATCTAACCAGATTCTTACTCTGGATGGCATTACCTTGGCCTCCAGTAACACTGTGAGGAACCTTGCAGTCATTTTTGACCAGGACATGTCCTTCAACGCACATATTAAACAAATATGTAAGACTGCGTTCTTCCATTTGTGCAACATCTCTAAAGTTAGAAATATCCTGTCTCAGAGTGACGCTGAAAAACTAGTTCATGCATTTATTACTTCCAGGCTGGACGACTGTAATTCATTATTATCAGGAAGTCCTAAAAACTCCCCGAAAAGCCTTCAGCTAATCCAAAATGCTGCAGCAAGAGTCCTGACAGGGACTAGAAAGAGAGAGCAGATTTCTCCTGTTTTGGCTTCCTGTTAAATCCAGGATTCAAAATCCTGCTCCTCACATACAAGGTCTTAAATAATCAGGCCCCATCTTATCTTAATGACCTTGTAGTACCATATCACCCTATTAGAGCACTTCGCTCTCGCTCTGCAGGCCTACTTGTTGTTCCTAGAGTATTTAAAAGTAGAATGGGAGGCAGAGCCTTCAGTTTTCAGGCCCCTCTTCTGTGGAACCAGCTTCCAGTTTGGATTCAGGAGACAGACACTATCTCTACTTTCAAGATTAGGCTTCAAACTTTCCTTTTTGCTAAAGCATATAGTTAGGGCTGGACCAGGTGACCCTGAATCCTCCCTTAGTTATGCTGCAATAGACGTAGGCTGCCGGGGATTCCCATGATGCATTGGGTTTTTCCTTTCCAGTCACCTTTCTCACTCACTATGTGTTAACAGACCTCTCTGCATTGAATCATATCTGTTATTGACCTCTGTCTCTCTTCCACAGCATGTCTTTATCCTGTCTTCCGTCTCTCACCCCAACCAATCACAGCAGATGGCCCCGCCCCTCCCTGAGCCTGGTTCTGCCGGAGGTTTCTTCCTGTTAAAAGGGAGTTTTTCCTTCCCACTGTCGCCAAAGTGCTGCTCATAGGGGGTCATATGATTGTTGGGTTTTTCTCTGTATGTATTATTGTACGGTCTACTTTACAATATAAATATAAATATAAAGTGTATACTCAATATAAAGCACCTTGAGGTGACTGTTGATGTGATTTATAAAAAAAATTGAATTGAACTGAATTGAATATATGTTTATAAATCACAACAGCACTCAAATAATTTCCTGAACCAGCAGCCAGGAAAATGAGAAAAAGCCTCACAGTACAGGCAGAAGTGCTGGACAGTTTGTATAGTGTGCAACAGTGTTGTATTAATATTTATGTTTTCAGGTCTTTGGGAAGACTGGAAATGTATTACATGAATACAGTCCATTTCAAATTACGAGGTAAGGCTGGCAACAGTATTTATTATATATTTTAATACATTTATCAATGTAACAGCTCTATTATTTAAACACGGAAGATCTGAGTATAATTGCAATTGCATATTTGTCTATTGGTTAATTTGGTTAAAGTATTCCTTAAGTGTATTCTGATGACATTTAAGATAATGACAGCTTTATCCTCGTAGCTGCAATCTCTCAAAGTATAGAACAAAGATAAAAACAGAGCACAAGAGCGTTGTTGTGGCTGACTTGGTTAAGCAGGTGACCCATATCCTTAAATACTACAGGGGCCTTGGTTCGACTCTGTCCTGGACCATTTCATGTGTGTCATTATTCCTTCTTCTCTTTCTACCATCCTGGCTGATATAAAAATTCAAACCAGTAAGTAGGCTGCCTTTAATTTTTTTTTTTTTAAATAAGGTCAAGTACAAATCTGATGTTGTTTCAGTTAGACTGCTTTATAAAGGCATATAGAACAATACAGAAATATACAAAACAATAATTTGTTCTTTATTTATTATTATTTCTTTGTAGATAACAAGAATAAAATTAGCTAATTAAGTTACTTTCACAATATTCTTATTGATGCTAGTCAAACGAGAGGCCTACAGGAGGAAACATCTATGTTCAATGTCTGGGTAACAAATCTGAGCTTTGATTGTTATGTAAGCAGGGTTACACCACCGCATGTTAACAAGAATGGCGAGGCCCACGCCATTCTGTTTACCACTCCCAGCTCTGTCCGTGTCACACGAACAGTGTGGAAGACTTCCATGCCTTGCATCCATGATTTGGAGCATATCAAGCTACACTACCGATGTTCCCTTTGACTCCATGCTAGCGCTGTTAGCTCATCGATTTTGTTTGCTAGCGACCGAACACTCCTCACTATAATAGACAGCAGATACAGCTTATACCACCTTCTCTCGTTAAGCTGTCTCAGCGTCTTCCTTCTGTAGTGAAGTAGATTCTGGCGTAGGATCTTACGTGATGTCCACGAATGCACCACTGACATCCACACCTTCCCAGCCGACAATTAGCAGGCTTATAAGAAACAGCTGCGCTTCACTACCAGAAGGAGGCATTTGGCAGTCTTGTCCATCCAAGGTGGCTGAGAGCATCAGGCAGCTAAGCGCTGCAGACCTCTCCAGGAAAGCTACTCAGTTTAGTATTGCCTAGTGATGGCCAAATGAAGCTTTCTGAAGCTTGTGTTGAAAAACGGTTCATTACTCGAAGACATCTGGTGGCCAAAAATATGAAGAGCAGCTTGAATCCACAAAATAAAACCAACTGCTTCATAATGACTGCTCACTCTACAGAGTGGAGTTCTGTCTGATATTGGACCGCCGTTGTGTTGCTTTGAACATATATTTTTTGGTGGTTAAAAAAATGTGCTGTATTTGGTTAATAAATCATTTTGACCAGTAAACGCTCCTTGTTTAAACATGCACCATGGTGTGGTCTTCCTTTGCTTGTGACTTCTTGATGTTGGTAAATACAATAATTGAAAAATACCACATTACATATATATACATATAATAATGTACAACACATTATGGAGTATGCTTCTGCTGTGAGGTCCTGCCTCCATGCACTTATGCAGTTAATCACTAGACGGGTGTATTTATAAAAAATATTATATTAGGGAAATTTTCCCAGACATATTTTTGACCTGGGGGTAGAATTGATTGTGAAATGGAAAAGGAAAATGCTTATGAACTTGCAAATGAAAAACATGATGCATTTAAGGTAACCCTTTTTCATTTTTATTTAAGAAGAGAATTTGTTCGACTGTGCGATGGCCGAACCTGTTCCTTTTCGTGGAGATCATTTCTCCTGCATTAAGGAAAATCCCTTCACATGGCACAGAGGAGGCTGCAGTGCAGCGAGACTGGTAGAGATGCAGTTATACAGTCTACCTGGGCCCCACAAACTATCAGCTAAAGAGAATAAATACATTCAATTGCTGCACATTTGGCAGACTAACATTTTAGGATTAATTAAACAATAAATATATATATTTTTACAACATTACATGTAAAGAGTCAAGTGGAAGTTTTTCTAAAGTTATTTAATGATATTTATATTATGGAAGCAGATTTTTGACATTTTACTTTTTTCCCGTTTTCAGATATAATAAACACGCACAAAACAAAAGCAAACGGCCAGAACACAAAGCTGGAAAACCCACCGGATTGACCAAAATCAACTCAAAATTCTCCCACACAACAGAACCTCCTCTATTCCTCGCTGGCTCCAAATCTCTCAGTGGAATGATCAGTGGTTCACTATCTGTCACCATCAAAACACTCCACAAATCCCGCGAATGATTCACTTCCTTATAAACCATTGAATCAGACACCGAAGCAGTTAGGCTCTAAATGAAGCTTCGGACGTCACTGATCACGTGACTCTGGCCAAACGAATCAAGCTTCGACACAGTCTGAAGCAGTGTGTTGATTTTTTTGACACACGCACCGGAGCTTCAGCTTCAAGCGGGCCATCACTAGTATTGCCCTTTAGAGCAGGGCCGGCCCGTGGCATAGGCCGTATAGGCAAATGCTAAGGGCGCCGTCCATCAGGGGGCGCCACGCCAGTGCCACAAATGTTGAAAAAAAAAAAAAAGTTGGTACTATTATTTCTAAATACAAAAAATAATCCCACGTTAATTAAAATGCAAAGTAAAGCTTATTTAATAGAAATATTATTTGTTAGAACATTACGCCCCCCTCCCCGCACGGTGCGCCCCCTCTCCTCCCGTATCATGGTTGCTTTTGGACGTCACCACATCAAAAAATCAACACAAGATGTCAAAACGGCCAAAACTGTCAGGTGCCCAGGGAAGAAAAAAGAGAAAAGAAGAGGAGGAGAAACGAGAAAAAGACAGAGGTACGTTAGCCTACATGGAATTATTTGTCTGAATGTGATAGTAACCTACATTTTTTGCATTAAGCTAATGTTACATGATTCGCTAATTGCTAATCAATAAATAGCTAGTTAACTGTTTTAACGTCAGTTAATATTGTGGAGGGGGCTAAATTGTTATGGAAAATAATAATGTAACGTTAGGTAAGTACAGCACCTTTCCCACCATTCCTCATTTGTATTCATCTTTTAAGCAGGTGTTTTTTGTTTACATTGTTATTGCCTTCTGGTTAGCTAACGTTTACCCTGCAGGTAATAGTCACTTTTCCACCCCTGTATATATTATAGTTGTAAGCCTAGTTGTTAAAGCGCACATCATTAATGTTAATTAAGCAATATCACATGAGAGGGAACGCTGTTTTTTAATATGAGCACTGCTGTGATTCGGTCAAAGATAATCATAGCATAACATTCTCATATGATATTATACTGTTACTTTGCATTCTGCTATTCAGCATTTCACTGTAATGATGACAATAAATTGAATCTAATCTAATTTGCATATCAGTTAACATCATACATATATCTCTTTGGTTTTTCATTTATATTGCGATGCTTTCATAACGAACAGTACTTTGGGGTGTATTTGTTTTATGTAGGTCTTTTACTAATTTAACGTTTTATGCTTTCTTTTATTGTTTTAGTGGAGGTGCGGCCGCTTGCTGAGGGGCTAGGCACATGAGGTGGAATCCCCTCCCCGATGCATGCGAGTGTACACACCGGGCATAGATCGCACCATTTAGAGTTTAGTGTGAGTGAGGTCTGCAGTGAACTCACACGGGTGAGTAATTGGTGGCACCCTTGGGCACTCCTCCCTGTAGGTTGCCTCCTTAAGTGGCCGGTCTCCACCATTTTGTTTAGTTATTCTTTTAACATGTTGTGATTGTTTTAGGGTAGCATCGTGGTAGGGAGTCTGGTCGTTTTGTTAATAAAGTGTTTTATCTAATTTGCCGTCACAACCCAGCTACCTTAGGTGCCTTTTTGATTTTATAATTCTGTGTTTAGTAGTTCTTAAACTTTGATTTGTAAACTTCCTTTGTCTCACCTCTGCCGTTAATAACGAGTCTGTGGGCTTTGGTAGCCAGTGCAACACTTACATTAGAAGTCTTTCCTGGGGTGTAACGCCCTCCCCCAGGTGGCGTTGTCAACATCTTAGTTACCGTCCCCGGTTATTCCTCATCGCAACACCACACTTCTTCTCCTCTTTTGTCCTCCACTTATGCATCTGGTGTGTTTCTTCAGCTTTCAGCCAGTACGTCCGTGAGTCCGCTTTTATTATGAGAGACGGTAACACAAATGTTCACATTGGATTTAACAAGAAAACTTTAAAACTAGAAAGTGAGACCAGTGTAGTCGATGGAAAAATGTTTCCATCGACTACACTGGTCTCTCTTCTAGGAATCAGTTCCAAGTCTACACTTAAGATTGGGCTTAAAACTTCACTTTTTGATAAAGCTTATAGATCATGCTGGATCAGATGACCCTAAACAAACGTTCAGAGATTAACAACCGATATGGAGTGACTGCCTCTTCTCTCTTCCTCTCCTGTTGCTACTTGAAATCATGAAACTGATCAGCTGATCGACTTTTCTAGTGCGAGTCCCATATCTCTTGTTTGTTTATCGCCCACTTTATGCCAGAAAGAGGAAACCAGCGGATAAACAACAGCAGGATTTAGGATGTTAGCGGGCAGTCCATACGTGGAATATCACATACAGAAGATACAGAAAATATGGATCAGAATCAGCATACTTTATTAATCTCTAAGGAAATTATGTGGGTTACAGTTGCTCCAGTACAGAAACAGACTAGACTATTTAACAATACAATATGTTACAGATTTAAGAAATAGCACAATATACACAAATCACTCAATAATAAATATCAAGGATTGACAGAGGTGATTACAAGTAAATAGAGGATAGCACTGGCCACAGCAGACTCGTAGAAAATCCTGAGCATTGTCCGACAGATGTTGAAGGACCTCAGCCGCTTCAGAAAATGGAGACGACTCTGGCCCTTCCTGTAGAGTGCAGTGGTGTTTTGGGTGAGATGGGTTGCAAATAATATGTAAGTTATAGACCGTTGTAGCAATCGATCATAAACGTCTTACAGTGTAACAGATGTCAAGCTAAAGAGAGAATTCACAAGTTTAAGGGTTTGTAAAGATGAATTGCCACCAAGCGCTGCTAAATTCGTGGGCCCGTAGTCCGTGTCAATCGTCGTAATGAACCAGAGAATTGTTTCATGTCTTTGTGGTTTAGAAGGATTTAAGCTAACTACTGAGAGATGCACATGAGATCAGCGAAAGCATGAGGTTGTGGTGTAAACCTTTGCTGAACAGAGTCAGTGTGTCATGTCATGAGATGCTTGTGTAAATGAAAATGCTAAACTAAATGTAGAGTCAGGCTAAGCTACCTGCGCTAATCCACTTATTAGTCTGTACAGGTATTTTTGGGCTAAAGCCGCACTGTATATTTCCTGGATAATTAGAGGAAGTGTAAATTGCTTGTTCATTCTAATAAGAGCGAATACAGTAGTAATATATTAAAAGGCATTTATTTGAAATGAATCTAGTTTGATAAGAACAGTTAATAAAACTGACAAATAGAAAAAACAGTAGTTGAAAACAGAGTTCATTGTGGTATTCGTCCATACAGTAAAAATGCATTTTTGTGATTTATTCAGTTCATGAAAGTGATGTATGTGGATATAACATTGTATAAATACAGAGAAAGTAATGTCATTGGTTATAATCAGTGTTAGGAAGGTTACTTTTAAAATGTATTCCATTACAGATTACATGCCCCAAAATGTATTCTGTAACGTATTACGTTACTCGATGAGAGTAACGTATTCTGAATACTTTGGATTACTTAATATATTATCATGCTTTTTACGACTACGTGAATGTACTATTGCTGTGATTTATTAATGTTACTGAAGGTCTGCGGCTCCGAACCGTAGTAAAGGGACCTCTGGCTGATACGTCGGGTTCGTGTCGGCTCGCAGCTGAAAACTAGCTGTACTTTGTTATCTGGGTCGACTTTGCTAGCGAGAGACAGAGAGAGGCGTTGAAAGGCTGCTGCAACAGAGCTTATTGTTTCAGAGGAAAACACGAACACAGTGCACAGTCGAGTCTTAACAGCTTACTCACAGCTGGGCTCGTCAGGCTCTCTGTTTGGCTGCAGTGGTTATTATTATATTTACATGCTTCCAGCTCCTGTTTTTCCTCGGTGACAGCTCCTACTTTTCCTTTTTCTCCCTCCTCGCTCACAGACACATAACAGGTATGGCAGTCCATTCTCCCTGCAACACGGACTACACTGCCTATGATGCTACATTCTTTAGAACTATACCTGTAGCATTCTGCCTGTTAGCTTAGCACAACAACAACAAAAAGGTGCTCTCTCACCTGAGAGCGCGTCACCCTGTAACCATGGCAACTGTAACGCTGCTGCCTGGAACAACAGAATATGTCAAATAAACCCAAACAGTCCTGACCCGCCACAATATGAAACAGGAAAGTACCGCAGTGTAATCCATTTATTTCAACAATGTAACTGTATTCTGAATACCACCTTTTTAAACGGTAACTGTAACGGAATACAGTTACTCATATTTTGTATTTTAAATACGTAACGGCGGTACATGTACTCCATTACTCCCCAACACTGGTTATAATAGGAACCGTTTCAGCACTACTGGGGGCGATCGTGGCTCAAGAGTTGGGTGTTCGTCTTCACCTACCGCCTACTGATGATGGTCAGAGGGGCCGATGGAGCAATATGGCAGCCTCGCTCCTGTCAGTCTGCCCCAGAGCAGCTGTGGCTACAACTGAAGCTGCCTCCACCAGTGTGTGAATGAATAGTGAAATTGTAAAGCGCTTTGAGGGGTCCCGAAAAGCGCTATATAAATGCAATCCATTATTATTATTATTATTATTACTACTACTACTACTGTGGTTTACAGTGCCGTCAGTACGTGATGAGGTAGTGTACAGACCGTGCACGCAGTAGCTCCTGGTAACCTGCCATTTCTCTGTTTTTGCAGTTTCTGCAAAAATACATGTGCTGCACAGGAGATGAGTCAGCCCATCATTTTCTACAGTGTAACATATAGTTTCCAAATATTTTGAAACTACTCAACTCAATTATAGAATATTTTCCAAACATTTTTAAGAACTGTAACTAGTCTTAGTTATTATTAGGGTTATATTTTAGATTCATGGAAGTACAGTTCCTGCAAATCTCAAGAGTCAACATCTCACACAATAAAATGAGATAAAAGCTTTAATAAGATGTTCATGGTAAATCTTCGTCCTCCTGTCAATTAGTCTGACTGAACTCAGTCACTTTCACCGGTGCTGCTTCCCTGAAATTTAATTTCATGCAGCTCTCACCATGCACTATCCTTTGGTTACGCTACTGCTATTAGATTTACATTGTTACAGCTTAAATTTGAAATGATTCAAATCTAATAACTCAACTCACATCCTTATAATATTAATGTGACGGGCCTTTCGGGCTTGATCGCATACCACTGCACTGCACAAATTAGACATTGTCTTAACAGACAGCATGCATGTATCATCTTTAGACAGAATGTGAGGTAAATTTTGGAGGTGGGGTGATTCACACAGGCACACTCCCACACAGAGCAGATTTAGAACTAGCTCATGCCTGTAGAGCTCGGACAGACACTGAACAGTCATCAGACTGAATTTTTCACAGTGTGTTTTATGTTGGACTGAATCAGTAATAACTGAGTAGGAGGCTGACAATGCTGTAACTACATGCAAATATGAACACATACCACCTCCTAATCCTGGACGAATTCAACTGGCTCCCATTTGCACATTGCAAATTGTATTAAGATCGTACCTGGACATAAAAACACACAGTGGAACACTATCAGTCATGGACTGGCCTCCCTAGAATCCAGACCCCAACATTAATGGAGCCTTTTATTTCTTTATCTTGGCAGATAAAAAATAAATAAAAAGCAGTCAACATCCAAAAAAGAGCTTTGAAATGTCCTTCAAGAAGCTTGTAGAAAAATTCATGAAGACCACTGGAAGAAATAACAAGTGTGCTACAGACTAGTGATGAGAATTCTGGTTCTTTTTAGAGAGCTGGCTCTTTCGGCTCTTCAGGTTGTTTTGTTGCTTTAATTAATTTATTATTAACAACAATATAAAAATTACGCACGAAAGGAATTACTAATGTAGAAAAAAGTGGTTTTATTTATGTTTATATATAAATATATACGGTGGCCCCTAGAGACAAAGCACGCACACACAGGTGCTCTCTATTTAGTCATTAGCACTCATCAGGCAACGTCTATGTGCAACTGACTGCACTCATACCAAAGGGGGCTGAATAATTACGCACACCCCACTTTGCAGTTATTTATTTGTAGAAAATGTTTGGAATCGTGTTTGATTTTCGTTCCACTTCTCACGTGTGCACCACTTTGTGTTGGTCCTTCACCTGGAATTCCAATAACATTGATTCATGTTTGTGGCTGTAATGTGACAAAATGTGGGAAAGTTCAAGGGGGCCGAATACTTTTGCAAGCCACTGTAGATCACTTAAATTACACAATGGGAAGCATATGTGTATTATGTATTCAAATAATTAAAAAAATGTTCATGTACCTGTTACTACCACACACCAAATCCAGTGTTTTCCTGGCTTGTGTAGCCACGAGGGAACAAAAGCTCAACACTGCGCCCTAGCATCCTGGAGCACTCCTGTTGTGTTTTGTACGTGTTTTGGAGTTTTTACGTGTTTTGAAGTTTGTATGTGCTTTGTCTCTAGGGGCCACCGTAAATATACTTTTATTTATTCACTCCACATAAAATGTAATAAATAAATCATATAATACAAAAATCAACTATTCACATCTCTACTTTTAACTATTTAAATTTTCAGCTTTTTCCTTTTACAAATTTAAAGTGAAACAACACAAAACACTGCAAACCACAACACAATTAAATATAAATTAAAATATGAAAACAAAAAGAAGATGCATATTCTCTGTCATATGGACCTGCATGAATAAACTTTCTGAATCCTTTATCATCTGCAACTGAAAATAGTTGTGGATGATTACTATACCTTCCTAATGTGACATTGTTGTCCCTGGCTCTCTCTCTCCCTCCCGCTCTGTTCCTGTGCTACTGAGTGTAACTATCGCCCCTCCCCCCTCTGCCCAGCACAAGGCTGGCATGCGGAGTGAAGCGGGAAAAAAGTGTGAGAGAGAGGGTGAGAGAAAGGGGGGGAAAAAACCCCAAAAACCCTCGGCTTCCAATAAGGAGCCGGCTCGCGTCGTTCACGTCAAAGAGCCGTTTTGTTCACGACCGACACATCACTACTACAGACACAAACACTTCTTTAACCTTTGCTTTGACATCTAAGGTCATGAAAGGTCACAAAGATCAACTTTAAAAAATCATGTAGGTGTTACATCAGTGTCCATTCTTCCTACAGGCGCACTGTGTTTAACCATTAGTCCTTCCTATTTAACAACGCGCGAGCATATATAGTGTATGCAGTCTGTGCGTCTGATAAAAAGAAGCCAAAAACTTTAAGCACCATGTCTGAAATAGCAGATGCAACATGATGTGTTCCCTCTCGCTGATCAATGACAAACCTGTAAAGACCTAACAAAAAGAGTGGAACAGTATCTCTGCTGTATCAAGCTTCCACCGCCTGAGTCACCCGAGGACTCGTATGGAAGCAGTCGAAGATGGTGCCATCAAGAATGCTACAGGGGAACTTACTTAACTCTGTCATCCAATTCCAGCAAACGTATGTGACGACTCTCAGAGGACGGGTTTCATTAGCTGTCGCAGTCACAGTCAGGATAGAAGCAGCCATTAAACTCAAAACTAGTCTGCTGTTTGTTTCTCCAATGACAACAGAAACATCCAGAAAATATGGACCCATTTGCTGCCCTGCAGGATTGAAAGGATATCAAATAAAAATGTTTCAGTTCTGAGGTATCCATTGTAGCCACTGCATGGGTGTGTTTGAATATGGTTTTTGTTGACATCTATAGTTGTTGGTCCAAAATACTGCTATGCTTTTGGGCTGGATGAAACATGCTCATGTAGCAGCAAAAGAAAAATGCTGCTTTTGCAGCGCTTTTCTTTTTGCAGCATTTTTCTTTTTGCAAGTGTTTTCTGAAGTTGCAATCCGTTTGGCCTCTCAGGGCCACTGTAGAAAGAGGCTATAAAACTTTGTGAAATAAAGCCAGTCGATGTGTTGAGTCAGGGAAGCTCACTTCTGTCCAGTGACAACCTAAGGTGCGTTGTTTAGGGTATACTGAACCAGTGTTATTGACCTCAGAGTCTGGGGGCCACAGTTACGAACGCTCTATCGCTTTTTCGTTTTCAGGCTCGTATGTTGGACGACCAGCAAGCCCTGATCACATGACCTCAGGGACCTGCTGGGGATGTACGGATGTAAAAGAGCTCTGATATAGGTTGGTGCTTGTCCATGTAGAGCCCTGAATGTCAAAGTCAAAAGCTTGAAGTGGATTCTGAATTTTATGGGGAGCCAGTGCAACTGGATCAGCAGAGTTATAACGTGAGAGTATTTACAAGACTTTGTCAGAAGCTTTGCGGCAGCATTCTGAACAATGCTGACCTCTACATCGGAGAGACCAAACAGCCACTTCACAAGCGCATCGCACAACATAGAAGAGCCACCTCCACAGGACAAGACTCAGCAGTCCATCAGCATCTAAGGTCAAAGGTCACTCTTTCGAGGATGCCATTGTTCACATTTTGGACAGAGAGGACAGAGGGTTTGAAAGAGGAGTGAAAGAAGCATCTATGTCCACTGTGAGCGACCATCTTTGAACAGAGGGCGGGGCTTATGACACCAACTGTCTGCCATCTATAATCCAGTTTTGAGATCCCTTCCCAGACGCCTTAACGCCCACTCACATCCTGGGCCATCTGACCTCAGGAATTCGCATGATAAGGTGGGGCCAGGTTTCACAATGAACACACCCGAAACTCTGGCTGATTGGGACCCACACCCAGTTTCACACCTTGGCTCAGGCGATTAGAGGATCATCAGGGGGTCCTTTTGTCCCTCTGTGGGGGGAAACTCCCACTAGGTTTATATCTGGGACTCTCCACCATTTGACCTTAGAACTGAAGAAGCTTCTCGGATGAGAGGTGAAACGTCTTCAAGCAACTTAAAGAAGTCCAGACGCTTTTCTTTCCAAGCTCCTCAGACTACGATGACCTGGATGACTGAGAACCTTCACAGAAATTCTGAACAATGTCATTGAAACTTTCTTTGAGTTAACTCTACCATGGATGGCTCATGCACTGAGTGAAACAACACATACAATGTGAGAATGTAATCAAAATGTTCCTTGTAATTAAAGGGAAAGTGTGATTTTTAGGACACACTCAAGCATAACATTAGCTGGAATAATGTTCAATTATTACCAGCTGTTGTTCTTTAGCTGGCTCGCTGTCACCGGTCTGAAGACAGGAGTCGCATGTCTGGTCCGCTGTCGGTGAGTAAGCATGTTTATGCACATTTTGTGTGTTAGAGCCCTCAGTTTATTTCAGGAGATGCACCACGAGGTGAGGAGGAAGAAGATGAGAAGGAATGAATACATAATGAGAAAAAGATGATGAAAATATATACGTACAATCACAATGGTCACATTTGAAATAACTATTTTTGATCTTTAAATTAAAACGATTTATAAAGCATGCTACATGACCAGCAGTGTTGGCTTTAGAGATGGCATGACACCACTTGTTTATGTCCAATACCAATATCAATATCATAAATTTGGATATCTGCTGATACCGATATGAATATGCAGGCAGAAATCAGCAAACTGCCGCATTTGATTCCCAAAGAGCTATGAGCTGAAAATGTGACATGTCTTAGCATGGTGTGCCATGTATCCTTTAAAAAAAAAGACAACATGGGTCCAAAGACTAAAGACTCCGTCTCAAGATTAACCGGACATGAAAGTCTTGTTATTAAGAAAGACAAAGTAATATAGCAAAAACCGGACATAGGAAATGTGAAACGCACTCAGCACATCAATTGATCCCTTTATTTGTCACTTTAGGCTCATAAAACTGCAATAAACGGTAAAACTTACCAAATATGCATCTGCACAGCGCTGTGTCTTTAAATGCCCTTTTTTGCTTTGTCTGGTCCTTGCCCCCCCACGTGTCTCATGTCTTAAATGTGTATGCAAGTGCTTGTGTGTTTACTTCATGCAATTGATGATAGAAACATGTCATTTAGTTTTCCCTAAAGCCTGATTTTCAAGTCATACAAAGAATACACCAAAGTATTTGCAGTACAATGTATTTCTATTCCCTTTTGTTGGATATTCATTTGTTAGTTCTTGTAACTGCTAAAAGTGTTTACTAGTTTTTGCCTGTCAGATATATTTGTTATACCATGTAAACTGTGTAATTCCAAGATTTTCAAACTTGCCTTGTAATAGTGGCCTCACAGAGTCTCTGGAATCTACAGAAAAATCGCAACAAGATGACATTCAGGAGTATAAACTGGTGTTTTGAAGATAAGAGTACAAGAGAGGCATTGTGATTCAGCGTTAAAACTATTTTAAAAGCATACCATCTATAGGGAAGACATCGACATCAGACTCTGCATGCTGGGGAGATCGCAAAGCTGTGTCGGTTTGTGTGTTGTGCCGGAGTGGCGAAAGCTGGGCGGGGCATTATGGTGCCTGCTGTCAGTGGGCTGGGGGGCAGACTGTGGAGTGGTGAGGGCTGTTTAGAAAATCATCAGAATCAGAATCAGAATCAGAATACTTTATTGATCCCTGGGGGAAATTATTTTTTGTTACAGTGCTCCATTTTAAACCAACATTAAGACAAGACAGACAATACGCTAACTAAGAATAGTACAATATATACATATATATACATACATACATACATAAGTCACTTATAAATAAATATTTGGAAAAGAAACATGTGTAGTTGTAGCAGCAAACAGTGTGTTAAGTGGATGCGTTGTACAGGGAGATGGCCACAGGCAGGAATGATTTCCTGTGTCGTTCAGTGGTGCTTTTCGGTAATCTCAGTCTCTCACTGAACGAGCTCCTGTGACTGACCAACATGTCATGGAGTGGGTGGGAAAAAAGATAATTTATTGAAAGAATACAGACTAGTGATGGTAAATTTGATTCTTTTTACCGAATCGAGTGTTAATGAGTCACTCACCAAAGTGAATCGGATTTTTTGAGTCATTTGATTCACTGAGTCAGTCGACCAGAGAGTGCAAAAATTTTACATTTTCACTCAAACTTAATTTGTTTCCCTTTTCATGTAAATCCCACTGCTAAGATGAATGATTAAAAACAACAACAAACTATTTTATAGAGAAAAAAGAGCAAAAACATTTCTAAAATTAAGCAACTTCCTATCAAAATTGCTTAATAAACATTTATTTTGTTTATTTGTATTTTATTAGTATTTTCCTTAAGTGTGTCAAATATATATTTTCTCATCTAATTATATGTCCACTGCGCTGTGAGCCAGGGGGCGGTAATGCGCCTTAACATTGGTGGCCAACCAAGAAGAAGAAGAAGCTGTGAGCCAGGAGGGAGTGAGTGAGTGATTCAGAGGAGGGAGGGGGTGAGTAGCTGAAATGTGTTGTTAGCATGTTAGCAGCGCGATGCTACTCTGAACCGAGGAGCTATTTTCTTGATGTGAGCTTCTACTCAGGGTTTTTTCTTCCAGTTCAGAGCAGAAATGCTTTTGTTACGAAACTGGTTGTTGTTTTCCCCCCACAATATTAATTATAAGCTAGATATATTTCTACTAATGGAATTAGTTTGCTAACAGCAACAGGGATGAGTCAGTGAGTCAGTTGGGCTTGTGAATCATTATTCACGAGTCAGTAAAGTGATTCTCGAGTATTGAACGATTCGTTCACGAATCGAACATCACTAATACAGACAACTTGTCAAAAAAGTTTCCTTGTGTCAGACACAGATATGTACAAAGACACTGGACAGTATTTTATTACCTGGTATTTTCACTCGAGGGGCCTTTTTTGTAGGCTGCTCATCCTTGGAGTCCGTATGTGTACAGGGGATTTGGCCTAAAGAAAAGAAATTAAAAACGGTCTTAAGTAATTGTAAATGTGCTTTTGGCTTATTTTTTCCTAAAGTCTGCAAAGCAACTGGGCTCTCAATATCCTGTTTAAATGTCTCTCCTTAACAATGGTTCGTTGCAGTGCCAGGTTTTTCAAAATGCATTTGTAGCTCATTCCCAGCCTAAAATTGTCAGGGATCTGGGTCTGAGTGACCTAGAGCCCCTGAACAGTTGTGGACTTATTACATTATATGTGTGTGTTCTGCACTGCTGCTGTTCCTGCGTTCCATGTTTGTGTATTGGCAGGTGTGTGTGTGTGTGGACGCAGTCGTGAGGCACCTTCAGGCCTGGTGGGTGTGGCCCTGCCAGCTGACCGGTCACACCCAAGGATCCTCACACACACCTGGCGCCGATCAAGCCTCGTCGGAGGAGCTACAAAGCAGTGTGGCTGAGAGCTCCTCGACGCTGGAGCGAGTACCCGTCAGTGTTCCCAGCAAAATCAGTGAGTGCGAGTCTGTCGCTTTGTAGTTGTGTGTTAACGGCTTCCTCTGTGGATTTTCCAGCAGGAGTGCGGGAACGGAAGAGCAGCGAGCACAACTTTCACGGGAGCGGAGACACAGCACGGGAGTTGGAAACTCACGGGGATTTATTGTGTATTGTTTACTTCACTGTAAATAAACGCACTGCATTAATCGCACAGAGTTCTGCATTTTGGGTCCTCCTTCCCCACACGCCCACGGTCTGCCGACCATGACAAAAATAAAACTCAATCATACTGGCTCTGTCCACGGTGTATTGGTTTAGCCTACTCTTATGCTTATGTCTCTACGCAGCTGTCCAGGAATTGTATCAACATGATGTGCGCACGTTATCTATTTCGTTGCCACAAATGCCTAATTTGTTACCACATTATACCCAATTCGTGCCCACAAATTAGCATTGCGTGCGCACGTTATACCTATTTCGTGCCCTCGAAATAGTATTTCGTGGCCACAATTTATTTATTTTTTGGACCATGTCATCAGAGGGGCTCCATAAATGTCAGCTAGACCGATATTAAAATTTATGATATTGTAAAAGTAACTAAAATGGCGCCTGAAGCCTGTTGTGGCGTGAGCTCTGTGTCTGCTCTAGAAACTCAGAAATTCAGTAGATCTGAGCCGTACATTAAATACTCACATCAGCCTGTACTTTGAATTCTGTAAGAGCTGTATAAAACACAGCCATGCATAAGTGTTTTGAATGAATAGAAATGTGACACATGAGAAAGTGTGTCTGTGACTGTTCCTGTGTAACTTATTTTCGGACTAGTTAACAACTAGTTAACGGTCATTTGATGTTACCAAGATAATGTCCTTTTGTAATATAGTTACATTTTCTTTGTATATTTCATTTATCCACCATCATACATTAAGCCAAGAAGAGGTCGTTATACTAACAGGAGGTATAAAAGCCGGGCCAAAGTTCAGCACGTGGTTAAAGTTTGTAATCCAGCCGGGGTGTAAATATCACTCAGCAGCCAGTCGTAGAGCTGAAGCATCAACACATAAATCTACCCGGCTTAAATCACAAGAGCACCTCTGACCGAAAAGCTGTAGATTTTTCTTGTTTGCACAAATTAATTCAGATTCACATTAATTGTGTTCACAGCTCCAACAAAATGAGGAAGAGGAGGGAGAAACACAATTAGATTGAATCACAATTGGATGGAAGTCGAGGACAAGGGGAAGGAAGCTTAGGATGAGGAGGAAGAGAAGCAGCAGGAGCATCTTTAGGGATCTCTGTGATGTCATTGAGGTTTGTTTCATTAATATGGTCCTCTCACAAAGAAACATGACTTGTTTTAGTTCACTTACTTTCTGTATTAAATAGTGATGTGCAAAATGTTGTGAAAAACCACAGAGCAGACACGTATACGGCATCTGCAGGTAAATGAACATCAAATCTCTCAGACTGAAATCTGTATTATACTTTTAGTCTTAAGAACATATGTTGTATATCTATCACCCTTATGATAAAACCAATGTCAGCCATTGGTTTATGGACTTTGTATTTTGAAGCCTCAACATTTGCTTTATTGCTATGTTGGTTTTTGTGAGCCTTTTGGGACCATATTAGGACGAGGGATCAGAATCTGGAGTCGTGCACACTACTGTTTCATTTAGTGTGTATCCATAAGATTCGTACAGCAGATCCAAGTTGTGCCTTGAAAACAGGAACGTTGTCTGCATAGAGGAGAACTGTAATAGCAGTAGAGCTGGGCGATAGAACGATAACGATATGTATCGCGATATAACTTTTACTCGATAGAGAAATTAAGCTATCGCGATAGACCTCGCCGCTCTTGTCCTCTTAAAAAAAAAAAAAAGGTCAGCCAATCCAAATTAAGTAGCGCAGAGCCGAACCAATCACAGCCGCAGCGTCACGTCGCGTGACTTGTTACGTACAGCACAAGTGCCAAGCCGCACGTGTGTTTGTTTGGGAAGCAGCCAGCGGGTAATGGAGGAAATGAGTGTGCCGACTAGAAAAATCAACCGAGCGTGACCGAAGAGAAAACAGATGATGGTTGCAACGCCGGAGAGATTGTCGAACGGAAGAGCCATAGAAGTTCCGTAGTGTGAAGGTATTTCAGCTATTTCAAGTCTGACAAAAAAACAGAGTAGCGTGCACTGTAAATTGTGCCGAAAGCAAGTCTGGAAATACAATAACCTGGTGCATGCGTCACACTGTGCGTCACGTTATTGTTTCGGTGAAATGAATTTCTACAATACTGTTAATTCTACTCTCTGCAGTGTTTAAATGCTTACATATACACACAGTTACTGTCCCTCCACACATACGACTCGGTTCTGCTTCTATGCCCCAGCTTTGTTTACTTTTTCCCACCGAGGCTTCTAGACTTCTGATTGGCCAACATTTCTGCACGGTTAGGAATCTAGCGCCACCTGCTGCTTTGGCATGTTCATAGCAGCGTTTTCCTTCATTTCTGCCTTTATGTGTGGACGGGATTATTTTTAAAACGAAAACGGAAAATCTCCGTTTTCAAAAATACCCGTGTACGTGTGGACGTAGCCTCAGTCTCTGACTGGAAGCGCTAATTCGTCATTCGGCTTTTGTCAGACTAAAGTAACTGTTAAAACTGTTTGAAAAGCTCAGCTATACAACAAGGAGAGATTGAGAATTTCCTTTTAGTTCTCAGTTTATTTGATATTGACAAAAGTTAGTCAGTTTTGTCTGTTCTTCTGTAAAACAAACTAAGATTTATTTTTAGAATTAATACTTTGTTTCTAAGTGGAATTGACAGTTTAGTCAATTGACTCCCTTTCATACTCCCGCACCAGTTGAAGGGTGTTCCTCCCAAAATGTACGGCAATATGTCTGTGAAGGTTCTCAGTCATCCAGGTCATCGTTGTCTAAGGAGCTTGGAAAGAAAAGCGTCTGGACTTCTTTAAGTTGCTTGAAGACGTTTCACCTCTCATCCAAGAAGCTTCTTCAGTTCTAAGGTCAAATGGTGGAGAGTCCCAGATATAAACCTAGTGGGAGTGACCCCCCACAGAGGGACAAAAGGACCCCCTGATGATCCTCTAATCGCCTGAGCCAAGGTGGGAAACTGGGGGTGGGTCCCAATCAGCCAGAGTTTCGGGTGTGTTCATTGTGAAACCTGGCCCCACCTTATCATGTGAATTCCTGAGGTCAGATGGCCCAGGATGTGAGTGGGCGTTAAGGCGTCTGGGAAGGATCTCAAAACTGGATTATAGATGGCAGAGAGTTGGTGTCGTAAACCCCGCCTCTGTTCAAAGATGGTCGCTCACAGTGGACATAGATGGCTTCTTTCACTCCTCTTTCAAACCATCTGTCCTCTCTGTCCAAAATGTGAACATTGGCATCCTCGAAAGAGTGTTCTTTATCCTTAAGATGCAGATGGACTGCTGAGTCTTGTCCTGTGGAGGTGGCTCTTCTGTGTTGTGCCATGCGCTTCTGAAGTGGCTGTTTGGTCTCTCCAATGTAGAGGTCTGAGCATTCCTCGCTGCACTGTACAGCAAACACCACATTGTTAAGTTTGTGTTTTGGCGTTTTGTCTTTCGGGTGAACCAGTTTCTGTCTGAGCGTGTTGCTGGGTCTGAAATACACTGGGATGTCATGCTTGGAGAAAACTCTCCTGAGTTTCTCTGATACGCCGGCTACATAGGGGATGACAATGTTGTTGCGTCTGTCCTCCCTCGCTGGTGTCTGGTCTTCTTTTCTGTGCCTCTTTGCTGACTTTAAGAACGCCCATTTAGGATGGCCGCACGTTTTGAGTGCTTCCTTTACATGTGTGTGTTCCTTCTTTTTCCCTTCAGGCTTAGAGGGAACATGTTCTGCCCGGTGGTGTAGGGTCCTGATTACTCCAAGTTTGTGTTCCAAAGGGTGATAGGAGTCAAAGAGGAGGTACTGGTCCATGTGTGTGGGCTTCCAGTAAACTTCGATGTTGAGGTTGCCATTCTCTTCAATGTGCCTCTGCGAGGCAACAGTCGTCCGCCGGCCAAAGAATCTGCACCTCCTGGTTCACATGCAATTTGTGTTTGTGTGTTCAGAGGCGGCGGCGAGTGGGGAGACCTCGGCTCATCCAGCTGGAGAGCCTGACCAGGAGGAGTCGAACTTTAACTCGGCTCTTCCAGGGCACCCTGCAGACTCGGCTGCTGGCATCGACGAGGGAGTGCGGCCGCCGCTGGGATGACGTGAATGCTAAACTGGAGTCCATCACAGGTCGACTGCAGGTATGCGAGTCAGACCTTCTGAGGAGGGTTTCTCTTTTCTCTCTCTCTCAGCTCCTTGTCTCAGAGTGGGAGGGATTTGAAGCACAAAGGGAGGAGCTTGTCGTTTGGTTGGCTGATATGGATGTTCGCCTGAGTGAGGTAGAGTTGGATGTCTCGAGACCAAAAACTACACACAATATTCGGAGCGCATAGCGCACAGTCATAAATTCCCCCTAATTTTGGTATGATCCGAGCTCAGGCACTGGGCGACTGAGCACAGCACTTACGCATGTGAGCGAGGGGGGAGAAGCTGCTGCCTGCGAGTTTGCTGTAGGAGAAGCGCAGCCAGGCAGAGGAGAGCTTAAGTTCGACCAGGTACCAAAGCAAATCATTCGTACTGTACAAATAATGTAAATATGACGGTGAATCACAAAAGATTGATATCAAACTGATCATTTGACCCATATTACGTTACTTGCTCTTCCAGATGGCGAAATGAAAAGCCGAACAACAACACTGCTGTTTCTTTAAAGAGTCTTTGCTCACATGTGTGTTTATTTCATATTTTCAGTTGTTTCCTTCCACGGCTAAATAAACTCTCTAAACTGGTTTCAGTTATGTCACGACTGGGGCAGCAGCCGTGTGATGAATAAATGAGGACCCAAGATGCAGACGGTGATGGAGATGCGAGTGGAGGTTTATTTACAGTGAAAATAACAGAAGTGAGGACAGGACTGAACATAAACCTAAACTGCGTGAAACTAACAAACAAACCTGGAACATAAGGTCAGCGGGAGAAACTCAGAGATGGCAGATGAGGACGGCAGAACAGGGAGACGTAGAGAAACATAGGGAATGAACACAGACGACGCGACGAGGTGCACAGGCAGACACGCAGTGTAAATACACACACAGGTAATTAGGAAATGGCAGACAGGCGGGGACACAGCTGGAACTAATGGACATAATGAGACAAACCTACAAAGTAAAACAGGAAACACACAGACTGTTTTACACAACCAACTGGGGACACGAACAGAACACAGAGGGGAGGCACAGGCAGGGATGATAGAAACACACAACTCAAACCCTAAGAACAAATACAAAATCAGAATAAACTAGAAAAATTCTAATAATAAACTTAAAGCGCTGGGTCACCGACCCAGGACCATGACAAGTTATGTACAGATGAACACAGCAATGGACATAAGGAGCTTGTTTCAAAGAAAAAACTCTGGTAGATGTTATTTTATATATTATGCTTTGTATGTTGTTCAGTATGCAAAACAAGATGAATTTCTATACACAGCAGTATATTCACAGCTGAAACCAGATATTTACACTTTAGGGAGAAAACATAAAAACATTTTTTTTTACTGTACAACATCAATTTAGAGTAAACTTGTTTTGTTTTGGATAAATAAATATTGAAATATCTTTTGACTTGGTTAAATGTCAGAATAAAGAGAGACAGAGCTTCTATTTTTATCACTTTCATCAAATGTTTTAAGTTTATTGTTAATTAATAAGAAAACTCCAGATGATTCCATTCTGAGCTGAAGAAGCATCTGATTGGTTAGTAGAGTCCATGTGAGTAAATTGGTGGCACACCAGTGGATGCATATAAGGCAAAACACAGAGCCTGTTTCTTTAACATGGTCCCATGTTAAAGAATGGGACCATCAAGAGATGTCAACCAAAACACCAGGAGAAGAACTGTGGAGCTCCATAAGTGTGGCTCAGTTTTGAACACAATTTGGTGCCATTTACAATTAAGAAATACAGACAGTTTCTCTCTTTACTCTTAAAGTTAACAAATATGTTTTTATATTTATCAACCTAAAAAATAAACATTTAGTCTGATTTGATGTTACAGAGAGGGAGAGAGACCTTTGACCTTTGACACACCTTTATTATATCAATGCCTCAACTTACAACCATAACCAAAAATGAATGCCAAATCAACATATGAACGACCCTCCCCTCCCACACCAACCCCACCCAAATACAATAAACACACGAAAAAAGAAAACAAAACCAGAAGACAAAAATTAAAAATTAAAAAATTAATCAAGCCAACCTTCCTACGCTGCGCTGCAGAGTACCTCGGACCCAGGATAAAGAGACCCTCCTCCAAAACAAGGCCAGCAAGCCACTGCCGCAGCAATGAAAAAAGGCCAGCTAGCCTGGAACAGCCTAGCCACAGGTGCTGCAGTGTGTCCTCAGTCAGACAGAAAGGACAGTGGTTCCCTGTTCATGGATCCACTGTCCACTGGAGATCCGCACTGCGTTTCTCTATGGGAGGTTTGTACAGGGACCTCCAGCTGCCCCTTGGAGATGACCCTGGAGCCAACACACCTGACCACTCCGACTCCAGAACACCAGCCAACAATCCCCTGTTCAGCACCTTTACAGCCACCTCATATATAGCCTTCTTAGAGATCTTTGACAGGTCACCCAGAACAGGTGTTCGGAAGGAAAGAAGAGAGCCTCCCTCCACATCCTGCTCCCCAACTGCAGCACAAACAGACAACGAAGGAAAGTCAGCTGAACTTGGTTGACCACCTGCAGAGCGAGTTCCCAGCGCAGCCCTTACGAGTCCAGGAAGACCACCCATGACTTCTTCCACCAGCTTCTCCAGAAAGCGCAGAGACCTGACCCCAGTCTCCTGAGCCAGCTTGGCAGCCGTTTTCCATTGCCCCGCCGTCCTCAGGCCCGCCAGCTTGGTAAGACCAGCATTGACGAGGAACCTCTGCACACTAACAGTGCTGAGCATCCTGCCTGACACCAAGGGATTGTAAAAAAGAGGCTCCTCACCAACATCACCATAAAATTGAGAACAGTCTCTCAAGGTCCTTTATTCTGTGAAGTAGCGTAGTTGCTGTCTTGAACCAGGGTGGTTGTTGTCTTTGATAAAGATAACGCTGTGCTGTCTGAAGACAGAACGCTGTGATACGGCTGCGAAGGTCAATCAAACTCTGACCCCCCTCTGACACAGGTAGAGACAGCACAGCAGACCTAATCCAATGAAACCCTCCTCCAAAGAAATTAACCAGTCTTTGTTGTATCTCCTTGATAAGAGAGGCTGGAGCTTCAACAACAGTGGCACGGTGCCAGAGTACAGAAGCGGCCAGGTTGTTAACAACTAGAGATGGACCGATCCGATATTACGTATCGGTATCGGTCCGATACTGACCTAAATTACTGGATCGGATATCGGAGAAAAATAAAAAATGTAATCCGATCCATTAAATATCACGAAAGCACCTCACAAAACTTGCAACACGCCGTAACTCACCTCAGAACGTTAGCACGTCGGAGCAGTATGCATCACGTGATAGAGCGGCTGTGGCATGCGGGACCTGTCGGTGGTCTGGATAGCATGTGGAGCTTCGCTAGCAACCCGGCATTTCATCTCCGACAAAGTTATCCCGAGAGAAGTAAAGCAATTGTGTAAGTCCATCTCTGAATGTAAAGCATTCCTGCGTTAAGCTTAACAAGCGACTGCCTCTTCTTGCTGCTACTTCAATCATGAAACTGCTTAACGATCAGCTGATCGGCTTTTCTGTCGCGAGTCCGTGTCTCTAGTTTGCTTTTGGACCACTTTGCACCAGAAAGAGGAAACCAGTGGCTGAACAACAGCAGCACGTTTAAGCTTGATCAGCTGTTGTTAGAATTTATTTAATATTACTTTCTACTCCAGGATCTTTTTCTACGTAGCTGACGCTGGTAACTGTGCAGGGGCGGATCTAGCAAAGTTTAGCCAGGGGGGCCGATGGGGCATTAACAGGGAAAAGGGGACACAAAGACATACTTTTCTTTCTTATTCTCATTTAAAATGTCGAGCTTTTAATAAATAATTATCTGACACCCAAAGTTTTAATTTGATGCAAAATGAATAGAAGTCCATTACTGTATATAGTAACTGTTAAGTCTAATATATATACCCTAGTAAGCTATAGTACTTTTTCCTTTGGGAAGGTACCATCTGTGCAGTCTGCAATTTTGTTGAAGAAAGATGTTGAATCTATTTAATATTTCTTGAAAAATAATTGATTTCTGTGCTTTTTTTTTCACACTGCATCAAATTAAGGTTGATTACGTCGATTAAGCATCATGAGGTGGAGTGTGAGGGGTGGTTCCCTATTTTTTATTTATTTATTTTTGTTGTTGCTGGGAGTTGGAACCCTATTAGTTAGGTTGCTTAATATTTATGCTAAGTACTCTTTAAAATACCAGAATAGGGAGGATGGTGTAGGTTTAAGTTTATTAGATTGATCAGTATTGCTGAACTATGAAATATTTTTTTTGTATACAGGTATAACAGAATAGCTTTAGTGTAGTTGTTGTTTTAAACTTGAGTATGAACTTATACAAAATGCAGCAAGATATTTAAAAAACAGTTTTGTTGATTAAAAAACACTATATCGGATTCATATCGGTATCGGCAGATATCCAAATTTATGATATCGGTATCAGTATCGGACATAAAAAAGTGGTATCGTGCCATCTCTATTAACAACCAGAGTCCTTCCCCTGTAAGACAACTGTAGCAGGACCCAAGTCCATCGAGACAACCGGGCAGCAATGTTTTCAATAACACCCTCCCAGTTCTTCCCCTGAAAGGATCAGTTCCCAAAAACACTCCCAAACACTTCAGTCCCTCCCTGTTCCACTGTAATTCTGCCGGTAACACTGGCTCCTCTTCATCAACCCACCCTCCCAAAATGAAACCTTCACACTTTGACCAGTTAACCTTCGCGGAGGATGCTCGCTCATACAAATCCAGTGTCTGTCTGAGTGTGGTAATATCACATATTGACTGGTTATAAAAACCGTAACATCATCAGCATAAGCTGACAATTTTACTGGACTTCCTGCTTCATCAAAGGTAAAACCTGAGAGTCCCTGTCTAAGATGGTGTGCTGATGGCCTGCTGTGTTAAAGGAAGAAGGGCAAAACCCTGCTGCTGTGGAGCAACAAACGGTGGAAAATTTAAGCACTAATGGCACACCTTCTTTTGCTACTCCATCTTCTCCTCGTTCAAGACAAGGTACGTTTGGCTAAATTACAATTGGAGGCTCAGGATAAAGCCCAAGCTTGTCAGGCAGAGTTGGAACTTCGCAAGTTGGAAGCAGAGACAGAGAAGGTGTTAAAGCTGAAAAGGTTGGAGCTGGAGTTGCAGATTGAAAGGGAGGCCAGACTGCGTCAGTTGGAGTTACAGGCACAGACTTCAAGAAGCACTACTACTCAACCTAGTTCTGCAAATTCATCTATTGGTGAAACAACCTCCTCCCATGTAAACCCAGGTGGTTTTAATGTGAGTAAAAACATTGTGTTGGTACCTCCATTTCGTGAATCAGAAGTTGATACATATTTCAATGTGTTTGAACGTGTTGCTGCATCATTGCACTGGCCGAGAGAAGTTTGGCCATTGCTTCTTCAGTGCAAATTGGTAGGCAAAGCACAAGAAGTCTGTTCTGCTTTGTCTTTGGAAGAAAGTTTGAAATATGATTTAGTGAAGTCTGCTATCCTTGCTGCTTATGAACTTGTTCCCGAAGCGTATAGGCAACGCTTTCGCAATCACAAAAGAACAGCAAATCAGACTTTTGTAGAGTTTGCTCGTGAAAAAGCTACTCTTTTTGATAGATGGATAACAGCAAGTAAAGTTCCCGACTACAACTCCTTACGTGAACTAACCCCCTAACCCTAACCCCAACCTTCATTTAAAACTCTTTGGGGACATGCCTTCCCGTACTACTGTAATAGAGCACGGCATTGATGTTGGGAATGCAGTGCCTATTAAGCAGCATTCCCACTGCCCCGTATTGAGGACTGTATTGACAGCGTCGGATCTGCTGCTTATGTGAGTAAGCTTGACCTTCTTAAAGGTTATTGGCAAGTACCTCTGACAGAAAGAGCATCAGAAATCTCAGCTTTCGTAACACCTGATCACTTTTTACAATATACAGTTATGGCATTTGGAATGAGAAATGCTCCTGCTACCTTCCAGAGGTTAATGTTAACTGTATTATCTGGTGTGGCAAACTGTAGTGTTTATCTTGATGATGTGGTCATCTATTCTTCCAACTGGTCAGAGCATGTCGACACTTTAACCACTGTGTTCAAGCGTTTAGCTGATGCTTCCTTGACCCTCGACTTGGCTAAATGCAAGTTTGGTAAGGCTACAGTGACCTACCTTGGAAAGGAAGTAGGGCAGGGCAAGGTTCGCCCTATCAGTGCAAAGGTTACTGCCATCCTCAACTTTCCTGTGCCAACAACACGCCGTGAGCTGCACAGATTTCTGGGGATGGTTGGTTACTACAGGTGTTTCTGTAGGAATTTTTCTGAAGTCGTAACACCACTGACAAACCTGTGCAGCCCGAAGGTACCATTCATTTGGAGTCCTGAGTGTCAACATGCTTTTGAATGTGCAAAAGGTCTTCTGTCGAGTTCACCTGTTCTTGTTGCTCCAGACTTTTCTAAACCTTTCAAGCTTGAAGTGGATGCCAGTGAGGTGGGGGCTGGAGCTGTTCTTCTTCAGGATGATGGACAAGGAGTGAGTCATCCTGTCTGCTTCTTTGGAAAGAAGTTCGATGCTCATCAAAGACGGTACTCGACAATTGAAAAGGAGACTCTGGCCATGCTTCTGGCTCTTCAACATTTTGATGTGTATGTGGGATCTACTTCCCAACCTGTAGAGGTCTTCACTGATCACAATCCTCTCGTATGTATAACAACAATCAACGATTGATGAGGTGGGCTTTAATTTCACAAAACTACAACATTGAAATAAAGCATAGGAGAGGATGTGAAAATATTGTGGCCGATGCCCTCTCAAGAATGTGATGGTGTAAGGTTAACAAACTTATACGTTTGTTTTTCTGGGTGGGGGTGTTACATCCCCCAGGAGAATGTCTCTTCTCCCTACTAACTCTTTGTTTTGTCCAGGCTCCACCTCCTCTGTCCTGATTGGATGCTGCGCAGAGTCGGGCTAATTGGTAACCAGCAGAGCACTACTTAAGGTCTGTGGAGCTGTGCTTCTGTGCCCTCTGGCTATTTTGGTTGCCATACCTGTACAGGCTTTGTAACTTGTATGAGCCTGAACCCACATCCCATCACCGGGAGATGTAACAAGGACACACATACATGAGCATAACACAACACAACACAACACACAACACAAATCTAAGATGAAAAACAACCAAAAGAGACTTTAAAGTGGTCGCCATGATGATTCTACTTTAGAAACACGAGCAGGTAGAAATGGAGGCATCAGTGTGACTGCTCATCACTGCCTTTGTTACCTGTTGAAGACCGGGTCTGGCTGCTGGGCTGGCATCAACATGCACTCACATTTAAAATAAGCATACTGTCTGTGCTGTCCGTGTGTGTTAGCAATATCATTTGGTTGTTTCTGTCCTGAATGCATTTGACTCTTCACCGTTGCACTCTTGTCCTTTTTCTACAATAAACGTAAAAGAAATGTTTCTCCCAGTGATGCATTCTGCCATTATTAGTTGATTTGGGTTCAAGGGGTCACCGTTCTCCTAAGGTGGATTTAATGACTGAATTACTAACTGCACCGTCGTGATGATAGCTTTGATTGACAGCTGTGGTAACAGAAACTCCTTATCTCTGTTTGGAAATTGCAGATAGTGTAGGAATGCTGAGAGTAGATCCAGCATTTACTACTTCCCATACTGTACCCACGACTGCCTGCTTCTAACTGACAACATGAGGTGTTCTT